>NC_135807.1:131330916-131930916 GCF_964213995.1 Mustelus asterias
GGGGGAAGGGGGGCTCACGCGTTGGGGGGGGGGGAAAGGGGGCTCGTGCGTTGGGCGGGAAAGGGGGCTTGCGCGTTGGGGGGGCTCGCGTGCGGGGGAGGGCGCGGGGTGAGCGCGGGGGAGGGGGCGGGCGCGGGGGAGGGGGCTGGCGTTGGGGGTGGGGCGGGCGTGGGGGGAGGGGGCGGGCGTGGGGGGAGGGGGCGGGCGGGGGGGGAGGGGGCGGGCGCGGGGGCGGGCGCGGGGGGGGGGGGGGCAGGCGCGGGGAGGGGGTGGGGGCGGGCGCGGGGATGGGCGCGGGCGGGGGGATGGGGCGTGGGCGGATGGGGCGCGGGCGGGGGGAGGGGCGCGGCGGGGGCGCAGGCGGAGGGGGGGAGCGCGGGCGGGGGCGCGCGCAGGTTTAGTGGGGGCGCGCGGAGGGAGGCGCGCTCGCGGGGGTGGGGGCGCGCACGGGGGGAGGGGGCACACGCGGGGGCGCAGGCAGGTGGAGGTGGCGCGCACGGGGGGAGGGGCTCGCGGGGGGGCGCAGGCGGGTGGAGAGGGCGCACGCCAGGGGAGGGGGTGCGCGCGTGGGGGTGGGGGCGTGCGCGGGAGTAGGGGGTGCGCGAGGGGGAAGGTGCGTGCGCGAGGGTGCACGTGTGAGGGGAAGGGGGCACGCGCAAGGGGGAGGGGGAGCGCGACACACAAAAATTCCACCAAAGGCCATCAAAAAAAGCTGCAAGCCAGCCAAGCAGTCAAAGTAAGAAATAAATAACAGCAATACGTAACACGTCAGGGGGAATGACCCCCTTCCCCCAACACAACCTGTTTCAATTTCAAGTTCACCTGAGAACCAACCTCCTGGATAGTCGACTACAAGAAACCGCACAGCTTACTGAGCGAGACTGCTTTGCTTTGCCAGACCTTCAAATTTTAAAGCACTGTATCCATCTAAGAAACCACAGGCCTGCCACGAACGAGTTTCACATCATTATAAGTTGCAACCGTGGTCGTTAACCCTCATTTGTATTTAGTCTTTGCGAGCGTGAGAGAGAGCGCCTGTGAGACCAGCGAGGGGGACCTCACGTTTTCAAAACCTCGGTGCGAGTGGGTAATAAGAAATAACCTTCTTTGTTTTAAAACTTGTAAAAAGCTTGCTGCTGGAATTATTTAACTGGGATTCTCACTCCGAGGGTAAGAAAACACACACCTTTAATCTTGCGACATACTGACTATGGGCAGCAGAAAGGAACACAAAACTCAGTCTGTGACACTGTGCTACACGGCACTATATTATTCATTAGCTGGGAAGCACTTTGAGACGTTCTGAGTCTATTAAAAGGCACTTTCTTTTTTTTATTGACCTGTTTGTGCAACATCGCCAGTGAGCCTAGTCAAGAACGCCAATGTCAATGTTCATCCGGAGAGCACTGAAGCTCTAAAAGGGTCAGCAAACATACTGTTAGCAGCAATATGTCTTCGGAACCGACTGAGACACTGAGGTATTATTGGCACGCCATGCATCCATGGTGAACATAAGCTGACATGCAATCTTATCAGGATACAAATGTGTTAGAACAGAAGGGACATGCACTGTTCTAGCATTTTGTTCAATAAATGCAAGAAAAATATTTAGAACAGAAAACGTGTGAAGGCGGGAGTGGGGAATTAAACAAAATTGGCACGATCCACACTGGTTGTCCGGCCCCGAGCACGAGATTTCCGGCACCGTCAGCTCTGCGCCAGGAATGTGCACGGAGCTTCATAATGCACGCACACAGTAATTTTAATATTTAAATATAATTAGAGGACCCGGGACGGAAGTCTCTGGGCATGTTAGTCTCCCCGCACCCCGAAAAAGAGGACTACTTTGCTTTGTTAATTATTCACTTAAACTGAGTCTGTTAATGAACCTCAAAACGTGGATGAAGGTAAGTTCACACTCCTTCCCCAAACACTTTTAACAGATTACCAGGCGAGGTATTCCTCTTTGGGGGATTCGGCGTGGCTTTTCTCAAAAGGGGATCAACCTCTGCTTCGTAACATAAGTACAAGGACTTTGGGGTTAGTGTTACAGGCCTGTTCTTTTACTTATCTCATCAAATGCCATTGTCTGTAAATCATTCAATGGCTTGGAAACCGAAGGGGATAAAAATAAATAAAGACTTTCACAAAAAAAAAACCCTGATTTGTGAAGATGGTGAAAATTGACAACAGCCCATTCCTTCAGTCAACAATTGGCGCTCCTGTCCGACCACTGGAAGTCCCAACCGATCTGCAATATTTACTCAAGTGCTAAAGATACCCTACAGGGCATTTTTCTGAAAATTACAGGTTGCCGCAGCAAGCAACACAAACCACAAATACGTGGCTCACATTTAACAAATTACTGCTGCAAATTACAAATCATGGAAGGCTGTAAAACATCACATTGCGGCGTCAATATGATGAGTCAGCACAAGTTTGGGTCCGTGCGTATAGGTTAGAGAGCGACACCTGGGATTTGCAGAGTGCGATAAACATCCCAGTGTTTCACAGGAGTGTCATCAAACAGACTTTATCACAGAGAGAGACTTGGGGACAGGTGGACAAAAGCACGGTCAAAGAGGCAAGTTGTAAGCAGCATGACGAGTTGGAGAGCTTGAGGGAGGGGGTTTCCTCTCACATTTCAAAGATGATTGGCCATGGTAAATTGCACCTTAGTGCCAAGGGGATTAGCAGGGATTGCAGGGATAGGGCCTGGGTGGGATTGTTGTCGGTGCAGGCTCGATGGACTGAATAGCCTCCTTCTGCACTGTAGGGATTCTACGACTTCACAGCTTAGGGCCTTGGCAACTGAAGGCACAGGCCCCAATGGAGTAGTGTTGAAAATCGGGATCCACCAGAGGTCAGCCTTGGAGGACAGAGATCTCAGGGTGTTGTAGAGTTGGAAGAGGGAAGGGGAGAGTTCACGGAAGGATTTGGAAACAAGGATGAGGCCAATCACAATCCTTGTTTCCAGATGCATTTGGGTAGGAGGAGGAAATTTCTTACTCCAAAGTGAACACATACAGATGGGGCAATAGATTCACTGAAGTGCAATACTGGTCTTGTGAGATGTCCACACTGTAGGCATTTTAACCCCTAACAGAACTATTATAGATTTCGACCTATGCCTTACTTGTGCTACAAAAAGTATTTCCACTTTATAACATTGAGTAGAGATTCACCATTCACTGTGGTAGCAGGAAAGCAAAACATACTGTACAATACACAATACATTTATATTAATGGGGTATGCGCTTATTTTCCAAGGGTCCTCTGGTACTAACTTAAACCTGAGTGACAATAACCTGATATGCATTAAACTGTCCTGAACCATTAACTTGGAAAATGGGTTTCTCGTTTTAAGCATGTTTTGTTAACTAAATCTATTCCATTGTGTAAACCTAAATTTGTGAATTTGTCAACATGATTCTGAGAGTCTCCCTTCTTCAATGCTAATGCATGAGGATACATCTGGGAAGACTGGGAATCCAACTGGATCAAAGCACACTTAAGCCAATTCGAAATGTGCCAACTGTGGATTCAATCGTACAAGTCACTTTGGGCAGTTTGGAATATCAGAAGTTGGGCCTGCTTATCGAAAAGGCAAATCGGTGGGTCCTCCAGTATCCCAGCCTACCTTTTAAACAGGTTTTGAACAAGGAAGAGGGCATGAAAAGATCTCACTTCCTTTAGGTCTACATTTTGTCTATGTACAGAATTTACCTTATATTCAGCTGATCTTTCTCTGCACCCTAGCTCTGACTGTAACACTACATTCTGCACCATCTCCTTTCCTTCTCCCCTATGTACTCTATGCTCAAGATGGAGCTGGAGAAAGGCGACTTCTTGCGAGCTGTGCCCAGCTTACCTTCCAATTCTATCTTCTGCTCTCATTCTATGCTTCTAAAAATTCATTCTAACTCTTTTAACTATGACTGTAACACTACATTTTGCACTCTCTCCTTTCCTTCTCTATGAATGGTATGCTTTATCTGTATAGCAGGCAAGAAACAATACTTTTCACTGTATACTAATATATGTGACAATAATAAATCAAATCAAAATGAACAGTATGCTTTGTCTGCATAGAGCGCAAGAAACAATAATTTTTGCTGTATCCCAATACATGTGACAATAAATCAAATCAAAATCAAAACCCGCCACCTCCACTGTGGAACTGCAAGGAGTCCTTGACAGAAGGTACAGTTCAGCATTACAAGCAATCTCCTGCTTCCAGAATTATTACTGCATGGAAGGAGGCCATTTGGCCCATCATATCCACACTGGCTCTCCAAATGAGCATCGTGACTTACTGCCATTCCCCTGCCTTTTCCCCCCATATCCCTGCACATTGTTTCTATTCAAGTAATGATCCAATACCCTCTTGAAAGCCTCCATTGAACCTGCCTCCACCACATTCCAGATCCCAATGACTCGCTGGGTGAAAAAGTTCTTCTCTGGCATCACATTTGCTTCTTTTGCAAATCACTTCAAATCCGTGCCCTCTCATTCTCGATTCCCTCTCTACTCTGTCCAGTCCTCTCACAATTTTGAACATCTCCATCAAATCTCCTCTTAGCCTTCTCCCCTCCAAGGAGAACAGTCCCAAACTCTCCAATCTCTCCTCATAACTTGAAGTTTCTCATCCTTGGAACCGTTCTTTTCTGCACTCTCTCCAATGCGTTCACATTCTTCCTATCTTGTGGCGCAGCGAAATGTATACAAGCAGAACTGTCACATTAAAGGCGCTATATAAATGCAAGTGTTTGTTGTCATCAGTAAAATTATTTTTTTGTAAACATTGCAGCCATGGAGCAAGTATGCTGGGTTACAGTTTTCAACTGACCTATGGATCCAAAAGTATGTCACATGAGGAGCAATGGGAGATCAAACTATGTGGAAGATAAGGATTAGATCTGATCTCGGATACAACTGGAAAAAACTTGACTGAAAGAACAAATTGCATTTTAGATAAGACCCAAACAACCCAAGGATATCCCAAAGCACTTTACAGCCAATGAAGTACTTTTGAAATGTAGGGTGGAATTTTCCAACTGCACTCACCCCAAGGCCGAAAGATCCCACCTGAGGCAAACAGACCTTTGCACGGCCCGTGTCCCGCCCGCTACGGTTCCCATTGGTGAGGGGAGGGGACAGAAAAATTCCACCTGTAGTCTCCGATTCACATAGGGAAAAAACATGGCAGGCAATTTTCACACAGCAAGCTCCCACATGAGAGTCATAGAGGTTTACAGCATGGAAACAGGCCCTTCGGCCCAACTTGCCCATGCTGCCCTTTTTTTTAAAACCCCGAAGCTGATTCCAATTACCCGCATTTGGCCCATATCTCTCTATACCCATCTTACCCATGTAACTATCTAAATGCTTTTTAAAAGACAAAATTGTACCCGCCTCTACTACTACCTCTGGCAGCTTGTTCCAGACACTCGCCACCCTGTGTGTGAAAAAATTGCCCCTCTGGACACTTTTGTATCTCTCCCCTCTCACCTTAAACTTATGCCCTCTAGTTTTAGACTCCCCTACCTTTGAGAAAAGATATTGACTATCTAGCTGATCTGTGCCGCTCATTATTTTATAGATATTAGGAGCAGGAGTAGGCCACTTGGCCCCTCGAGCCTGTTCCATTATTCAATATGATTGTGGCTGATCTAATTTTAACCTCAACTTCACGTTTTCTGCCTGATTCACCTTCCGCTCCCCCCTGCCCCCGCCCCCCCTCCCCCGCCCCCTGCCCCTGCTCATCAAGAGTCCAACCACTACTGCCTTTACAGTTATCCAAAAACTCTGCCTCAGCCACCTTCCGAGGAAGAGAATTCCAAAGTCTCCCAACCCGCTGAGAGAGAATTTCCTCATCTCTATCTTAAATGGGCAACTCTTATTTTGAAACACACGGTGGCTCATTGGTTAGCACTGCTGCTTCACAGCGTCCAGGGACCCGGGTTCGATTCCCGGCTTGGGTCACTGTCTGTGCAGAGTCTGCACGTTCTCCCCGTGTCTGCGTGGGTTTCCTCCGGGTGCTCCGGTTTCCTCCCACAGTCTGAAAGACGTGCTGGTTAGGTGCATTGGCCATGCTAAATTCTCCCTCAGTGTACTCGAACAGGTGCCGGAGTGTGGCGACTAGGGGATTTTCGCAGTAACTTCATTGCAGTGTTAATGTAAGCCTACTTGTGACACTGATAAATAAACTTAGTTCTAGATTCTCCCGCACATGGAAACAACCTTTCCGCATGGTGATTTTTTTTGTTTAAAAAGTGATGTTGGTTGTAGTACAGCTTCTTCCTCGAGTTATTCTATGGAATCATTTACATCATCCGAGAACATGTGTATACAAGACCTCGGGTTAATATCGCGGTGCCTCTGACATAGATGCACTTCCCCCAGCACCGCACTGCAATGTCAGCCTAGATTATGTACTCGAGACTGAGATTTGTACCCACAACCTACTGACTCAGAGGCGAGAGCGTTACCGCTCAGCCAAAAACAGCGCTAGGTTTATAAAACAGAAAATACAAGCTCTTGACAAGAGTGACCAGTTTGCCAAGCGAGTTGCTAGAATTACTCAAATGGGTTCCGATCCCTAATGAGGTGGCTCGAGCGAGTGCAAATTGTGGCCTCCACAATGACAATTTGATCAGCCCATAGGCCAAAGATGTGTAGGTCAGGTGGATTGGCCATGGTGAGAGTAGGTGGTTATGGGGATAGGGTGGGGAAAGAGCTTGGGTAAGACACTCCGTCAGAGAGAGTCAGTGTGGTCTTGATGGGCTGAGTGGCCTCCTTCTGCACTGTAAGGGTTCGATGATAGCACATAAACTGGGGAAGATCAGCCAAGTCTCTTTCTCCTCAACCCTGTTCCACTGCTGTCGCTCAAAGCGGACATGGGCTGGTGGCAGGACCACTCCCCGTGGTCAAACAACTGGGCCAAGGCTGCTCAGATCAGCCATGATCTCCTTGAATGGCAGGGCAGGTCAGAGGGGTTTAAATTTGATTTGATTTATTATTGTCACATATACTAATATACAGTGAAAAGTATTGTTGCTTGCGCACTGTACAGACAAAGCGCACCGTTCATAGGGAAGGAAATGAGAAAGTGCACATTGTAGTGTTACAGTCATAGCTAGGGTGTAGAGAAAGATCAACTTAATGAGAGGCAGGTCCATTCAAAAGTCTGACAGCAGCAGGGAAGAAGCTGTTCTTGAGTCAGTTGGCACACGCCCTCAGACCTTTGTATTTTTTTCCCTACGGAAGAAGGTGGAAGAGAGTATGTCCGGGAAGCGTGGTGTCCTTAATTATGCTGGCTGCTTTTCCGAGGCAGTGGAAAGTGTAGACAGAGTCAATGGATGGGAGGCTGGTTTGAGAGATAGACTGAGTTTCGTTCACGACCCCTTGTAGTTTCTTGCGGTCTTGGGCAGAGCAGGTGCCATACCAAGCTGTGATACAACCAGAAAGAATGCTTTCTATGGCACATCAGTAAAAGTTGGTGAGATTCGTAGCAGACATGCCAAATTTCCTTAGCCTCCTGAGAAAGGAGGTGTTGGTGGGCTGTAAAAGATGGCCCCCTGTCCCGACATGAAGAGTGAGCAGATTGCTGAAATTGCCCAGACGCAGTGGGGGAAAGGCTGGCTTATCCCCTGACTGGAGTTCAGCCTGTAAACAGGCAGCTGGTGACGAAGCAGATACTGATGCCCTCTCCTGATCCAATCATGTGACCTGATGTGATACTTTGGAACATGGGAATCATAGAATGCTCACAGTGCAGAGGAAGGTAATTTGACCCATTGAGTCTGCGCCAACCCCATTTTCACCCCTAGCAGAGCATCCCATCCAGGCCCTATTCCCGCAACCTCACTCACCCACTCCACCAACTCCCTCAATCCACCTAACCTACACATCTTGGGACATCAAGGGGCAATTTAGCATGGCCAATCCACCTAACCTGCACATCTCAGGACTGTGGGAGGAAACCGGAGCACCTGGAGGAAACCCACGCAGACACGGGGCAAACATGCAAACTCCCAAGACCGGAATTGAACCCGGGTCCCTGGCGCTGTGAGGCAGCAGTACTAACCATTGTGCCACCATGCCGCCAGAATATAGATATCTTACAATCGTAACTGGCATGGCATCAGGTTTATGATTCACTGCGCGTTACCCCAGGATCAATATCCTCTAGAAACATTACAAACCACATTTCAACAAAATCCACAATAGTGGCACAGTGGGTTAGCACTTCTGCCTCACAGCGCCAGGGACCTGGGTTCGATTCCCAGCTTGGGTCACTATCTGTGTGGAGTTTGCACGTTCTCCCAGTGTTTGCGTGGGTTTCCTCCAGGTGCTCTGGTTTCCTCCCACAGTCCGAAACACGTGCTGGTTAGGTGCATTGGCCATGATAAATTCTTCTTCAGTGTACCCAAACAGGTGCCGGAGCGTGGCGACTAGGGGATTTTCACAGTAACTTCGTTCATAGAATAGAATCACTACGGTATGGAAAAAGGCCATTCGGCCCATCGTGTCTGCACCGACCACAATCCCACCCAGGCCCTACCCCCATATCCCTACATATTTTACTCACTAATCCCTCTAATCTACGCATCTCAGGACACTAAGGGGCAATTTTAGCATGGCCAATCAACCTAACCCGCACATCTTTGGACTGTGAGAGGAAACCGGAGCACCCGGAGGAAACCCACGCAGACACGAGGAGAATGTGCAAACTCCACACAGAGTTTGTGTAAGTGTTAATGTAAGCCTACTTGTAACAATAATAAAATAAACTTTAAAAATATGATTCTGAGCCATTCTGTCACATTTTGCATGTGATTGGAGGCAAAACACAAACCAGTGAATGTCCTTTAATCGCTCATTTTTTATTGCCATGATGCTGGCCTCGAAATCTCGAGTGTTGATGTTCATTTAAGATTCTTAAATCTCCTTGTTTGGTGCACTCTGCTTGACCCTTGACGAGGCACAAATCAATTAGTCACAGTCACAAACACCGCGCCTGCAACAATGAGCTGATGGTGTTGGGAATCAGTCTAAGCGTGAATCAGAGCCCCAAGTATTTGAATTAGCTTGAGAGTTCCCCCCTCTCCCAGTGTAAAACACTCATTACCACACTCTGACTGTTTAACAGGCTATACTGCGCACAAACTGTATCTGATCAATGGAACTGTTCAATTCAAACAGCCCCGTCCAATGGGACTCCTCCCAAAAGCCTACAGACACATGCTATTTCATTCAGAGACAAATAAAGTCGGTTTTCCAAATGCTTTTCCCTGAAAAAAAAAAATCGGCCTCAGGTCATGTTGTCAGCTTGCCACGCTGGGTACTTGTGTGTCAAGAGTTGCATTAACCATCACACTGCTAGTCACTGTGGAACATGCATTGACGTAACTCCTAAATCACATCTCCCTATAATTTGCAAACTATATGAGGTGCATCCATGTTAAACTACCCATGCCTTGTACTTTCATAGAATCCCTTCAGTGCAGAAGGAGGCCATTCGGCCCATCGAGTCTGCACCGACCACAATCCCACTCAGCTCCCCACCCCCCCCCTTACCTCCGTAAACCTACTTATTTCATAGAATCCCTACAGTACAGGAGGCCATTCAGCCTATCGAGTCTGTACGGACCATAATCCCACCCAGGCCCTATTCCCATAACCCTCATTTACCCTGCTAATCCCCCTGACATTAAGAGTCAATTTATCGTGGGCAACCAACCTAACCAGCACATCTTTGGACTGGGAGGAAGCCGGAGCACCCGGAGGAAACCCACGCAGACACAGGGAGAACATGCAGACTCCACATAGACAGCCACCCTAGGCTGGAATTGAACCTGGGTCCCTGGCGCTGAGAGACAGCAAGGCTAACCACTGGGCCATCGCGCCGCCCACTTGCTCATCTCCTGTCACAACAGGACTCTAAAGTTGCCCAACGCACAGGCAAACTTTTCACATTTGAAACATTACCCAAATTCAAGGCCCGCAATACAATCTGGGATGGACATCAGATTCAGTATTCACACTGCCCCTTGGCCAAAGAATTCCCCCTTGCGCTCCAACCAAAACAAAACCACAATTTAACTGGACAGCTTTCTTTTAAAAAAACAGCTGTGTCCAGACTTTTCTAAAGTTCTGTTTTCCAATCCCTGGCCCCTCCCCAGTTCGTATCATCTCCTCCAGCCTCACTGCTATTCAAGATCTCTGTACTCCTCCAGTTCAAGTCCCCTATGCGTTCCCAGTTACCATCAGTGCATCACTGGTTGCCGTGCCTTCAGCTGCCTTGAACTGAAGCTCTGGAATTCCCTCCCTAAATCACTCCGTCTCTCTATCTCTCTCCCTTCCCTTAAGATCTACTCGTTTGATCAAATAATTGGTTATCTGTCCTCATATCTCCTTATCTCTTTGTCAAATAATGTATCATAGTGCTCCTGCAAAGGGCCACGGGATGCTTAATGGTGTTAAAGTCATTCATAAGTTCGAATTGTTGTCTTAAGCAATTCACTAAGGCTCCTTCAACAGCACCTTCCAAACCCCTGACTTCTACTACCTAGGACAAAGGCAGCAGATGCATGGAAACACGATCACCTGCAAGTTCCCCTCCAAACCACACACCATCCTGACTTGGAAATATAATCACGGTCCCTTCACAGTCGCTGTGTCAAAATCCTGGAACTCCCTCCCTAACAGCACTGTGGGCGTACCTACACTGCACAGAGTGCAGCGGCGCAAGAAATCGGCTTACCACCATAGTCGCACTCAGGACCCTGTACCCCCCATAAACTCCCTCTGACTCTGATCACAACATGAAGGAAAAGAAGAAGGATGATGATCCAGATCGGAAGACAATGGGCAATAAATGTCTTGAATTTAAAGAGAGAGGCAGCCTCACCTCTCAGTTACTGATCTCAATCACACCACCCGAAAATGTCAGTGTCCCTCACGAGTCTACCGCAAAGGGTACAGGACAGGGTGGAGTTTCTGGAAACTAATGTATTGCGAACTAACAAGAGTCTGGGAAAGTAGTGCTCTGCTTTGAACAATTTCAGTGACTCAGCCTCTGGATCGGAACACGGGAGTCACAAGACTGTCTCGCTCCATTCCCCAACCCTGTCCCTGCCTCAACTCATCCCCTGCTGAAACTGCCAGCCATGTCTTTCTTCCCTCTAGGCCTGACTATCCCAATGCGCTCCTGGTGAGTCTCTCCCATCCTGCCCCATGTAAACTTGACACATCAAAATCAGCAGGGGATGAGTTGAGGCAGGGACAGGGTTGGGGAATGGAGCGAGACAGTCTTATGACTCCCGTGTTCCGATCCAGAGGCTGAGTCACTGAAATTATTCAAAGCAGAATTGGGTAGATTTTTTGATGGGCGAGGGGAGTCGAAGGGTTAATTGGAGGGCGGACAGGAAAGTGGAGTTGAGATCACAATGTGATCAGCCAAGATCTTAACAAATGGCAGAACAGGCTCAAGGGGCCCAATTATCACTCAATACTTCAAGAGCACTACTTTCCCGGACTCTTGTTAGTTCGCAATACATTAGTTTCCAGAAACTCCACCCTATTCTGTATCCTTTGCTGTAGACTTGTGAGGGACACTGACATTTTCGGGTGGTGTAATTGAGATCAGTAACTGAGAGGTGAGGCTGCCTCTCTCTTTTTATTTATTTGCACCAAGTCCCATTCCTCTATCGCCCCTCTGCTCACTGGCCGACGCCAGCTGCTGGTCAAGCAACACCCTGATTTTAAAAATGCTCACCCTTGTGTTTAAATCCCTCCATGGCTTCACGCCTCCCCATCACCTCCATTAACCCCACAACCCTCTGAGGTAGCTGTGCTCCTCCAACTCCAGCCGCTGGAGAATCCCCAATTTTAATAGTCCTACTACAGGTGGTCTTGCCCTCAGCTGCATAGGCCCCAAGCTCTGGAATTCCTTCCCTAGCCATGTTCACCTCTCTCACACTCGCTTGCTCGCACTCTCCCCACCTTTCGCTTGCACTACCTCCTTTAAAGAAAAATTTAAGGAGCAACCTACATCGTGGCTAAGCCACACAATATTACTTTATTTTGGGCTTACAATGGCCATTGGGAGTGATCAGAAGGATCTACTCAAAGTCGTTCTGTTACAGCCATCTTTATACAGATCTAATCATACGAGTATATTCAAGTCCGCACAGATCTAATCACATTCCTCAATACAATGGATTTCCTACCTTGTTTATCCAATAGGTCTTTACCAGAGTACAATTACACCCATAACTAAATTACTTATGTGGTTGTAGCTTTTTTTTTTCCCCAAAGCATTCCATTCTTTGTATGCCTTCATTTTATTCAAATCATGCTATCCTCTCTAACCCCTGCCCTGCCACACTAACCCATATTTTCTGAGTTAGCCCTTTATTTACATTCTACTTTCTCATCCTTTAAGACACTCCTTCAAAATCTACCTCTTTGACCAACGTTTTAGTCATCGGCCCTACTGTCTCCTTACTCAGCATCAACTGTTGTTTTAAAATGGGACATTTTATTTACATGAAGTTGTTGCATTTGTTTATTCAATTTTTAAATTATTTAAAACAAAGAGGAAAAAATAGCGGGGGGGGGGGGCGGGGGGGAATATAACTGTGAGCCATTAAGGACCGGGCTATGTCAGTTCCATGTCAGAAGCAGAATCGGACGTGGTACCCTGCACAGCAGAACAACTGGACAAAAAAGCTGAACCGCAGAGCAAGAGTGACTTTGACTTCGTGGAAGCATTTGATTTGATTTATTATTGTCACATGTATTAGTATACAGTGAAAAGTATTATTTCTTGAGCGCTATACAAACAAAGCATACCGTTCATAGAGAAGGGAAGGAGAGAGTGCAGAATGTAGTGTTACAGTCATAGCTGAAGTGTAGAGAAAGATCTGCTTAGTGCGAGGTAGATCCATTCAAAAGTCTGATGGCAGCAGGGAAGAAGCTGTTCTTGAGTCGGTTGGTACGCGACCTCAAACTTTTGCTTCCTTTTCCCAATGGAAGAAGGTGGAAGAGAGAATGTCCTTCATTATGCTGACTGCTTTTCTGAGGCAACGGGATGTGTAGACAGAGTCAATGGATGGGAGGCTGGTTTGCGTGATGGATTGGGCCACATTCACGGTCTCTTGTAGTTCCTTGCGGTCTTGGGCAGACCAGGAGCCATACCAAGCTGTGATACAACCAGAAAGAATGCTTTCTATGGTGCATCTGTAAAAGCTGGTGAGAGTCGTAGCCGACATGCCAAATTTCCTTTTGATTGAGTGTGGCATCAAGGAGCGCTAGCAAAACTGGAATCAATGGGAATCAGGGGAAAACTCTCCACTGGTTGGAGTCATACCTGGCACGAAGGAAGGTGGTTGTGGTTGGTGGAGGTCAATCATCTCAGCTCCAGGACATCACTGCAGGGGTTCCTCAGGGTAGTGTCCTTGGTCCAACCATCTCCAGCTGCTTCATCAATGACTTTCCCTCCATCACAAGGTCGGTAGTGGCGATATTTGCGGATGACTGCACAATGTTCAGTATCATTCACAACTCCTCAGATACTGAAACAGCTTATGTCCAAAAACAGCAAGACATGGACAATATCCAGGCTTGGGCTGACAAGTGGCAAGTAACATTCACGCCACACAAGTGCCAGGCAATGACCATCTCCAATAGAAAGGCTCGAAACATCATCCTTTGACATTCAAAGGCATTACCACCACTGAATCTCCCACTATACTGGGAGTTACCACTGACCAGGAACTAGGGAGTGGGATAGCTTGATCTTGGTTTCGGACAAAGCTCAGCACAACATCGAGGGCCGTAGGGCCTGTACTGTGCTGTACTGTTCTATGTTCTATGAACTGAACTAGCCATATAAAGTCTGTGGTTACAAGAGCAGGTCAAAGTCTAGGAATCCTGCGGCGAGTCATTCACCTCCTGTCCACAAAGTCTGTCCACCATCTACAAGGCACAAGTCAGGAGTGTAATAGAATACTCTCCACTTGCCTGGATGGGTACAGCTTCAACAATACTCAAGAAGCTCGACACCGTCCAGGACAAAGCAGCCCCGCTTGATTGGCACCCCTTCCACTAATATTCAATCTATCCACCGCCGACAAACAGTGGTAACCGTGTGTGCCATCTACAAGATGCACTGCAGGAACTCACCAAGGTTTCTTAGGCAGCACCTTCCAAACCCACAACCCCGACCAATCTAGAAGGACAAGGGCAGCAGATACCTGGGAACACCACCACCTGAAAGTTCTCCTCCAAGTCACTCACCATCCCGAATTGAAATCGCCATTCTTTCACTGTTGCTGGATCTAAATCCTGGAACTCCTTCCCTAACAGCACTGTGGGTGTACCTACATTTGAGCAAATGTAACCGTTCAAGGCGGCGGCTCACCGCCACCTTCTCAAGGGCAATTAGTTTAGTTTACTTGTGTCACAAGTAGGCTTACATTAACCCTGCAATGAAGTTACTGTGCAAATCCCCGAGCTGCCACACTCCGGTGCCTGTTCAGCTACACTGAGGGAGAATTTAGCATGACCGATCCACCCAACCAGCACGTCTTTCAGACTGTGGGAGGAAACCGGAGCACCCGGAGGAAACCCACGCAGCCACAGGGAGACTCTGCACAGACGGTGACCCGAGCCGGGAATCGAACCCGGGTCCCTGGCCATGTGAGGCAGCGGTTCTAACCACCGTGCCGCCCTGGAATTAGGGATGGGCAATAAATGCTGGCCTAACCGGCGATGCCCACATCGCATAAAATGAATAAAAACACAAACACTCCTGCCATTTGAAAACAGCACCTGCTGCACGAGAGTCACCGGTACAGTTACCGAACTGTGACAGGCAGCGAGTGATCAGGTGCAGTGCGAAAATGTTAACCAACGGGTGAATAGAGGTATGTTGACTGCAGCCTGGCCACTTCTCTTGTTTTTCAGCTCAGAGGCAAAAAGTAACTTCCCCTTCCCCTAGTACGACAACAACAACAGTAACACTACATTAAAGGTGCTATATAAATGTGATTCTACGATATGTTGATGAAATGTCCCAACATTGTTTGGCGGGAAGCTTGAGTCTACTTTAAAGCCCCAAGAACAGAGTTCCGACAAACCATCCCATCAAAGGCAACTGCTGCAGAAAACCTTCGAATTTTATAAGGTGCATTTGGATTGCAGCTGGGTAAATACATGAGGAAGAAGGATACTTCTTTTTCTTCACACTATCCTTAATGTTACAAAGCCAATGCTCGGAATGGATCCGGCAAATTCAAATCTATTCCTCGCTTGCTCCATTTCAACACAATTCAAAGTCCCTACAAGAGAGACAGCAAGGGCCAAGCTGACAAGATAAGGCATTGCAACCCATCTTTAAAGTTCGTGTAAAGTTTATTTATTTGTGTCACAAGTAGGCTTACATTAACACTGCAATGAAGTTACTGTGAAAATCCCCTAGACGCCACCCTCCGGCGCCTGTTTGGGTACACTGAGGGAGGGTTGAGCATGGCCAATGCACCTAACCAGCACGTCTTTGGACTGTGGGAGGAAACCGAAGCACCCGGAGGAAACCCACGCAGACACGGGGAGAACCTGCAGACTCTGCACAGACAGTGACCCAAGGCCAGAATCGAACCCGGGCCCCTGGCGCTGTGAGGCAGCAGTGCTAACCACTGTGCCACCCTTGGTACAAACGACGTAGGTGGAAAGAGGGATGAAGTCTTGCAGGCAGAATTTAGGGAGCTAGGAAAGAAGCAGCTAGGAATCTCTGGATCACTCCCAGTGCCATGTGCTCATAAGTATGGACAATTAGAACAAAGAAAATTACAGCACAGGAACAGGCTCTTCGGCCTTCCAAGCCTGCGCTGACCATGCTGCCTGTCTGAACTAAAACCCCCGATGCTTCCGGGGACCATATCCCTCTATTCCCATCCTATTCGTGTATTTGTCAAGACGCCCCTTAAACCTCTCTATAGTATCTGCTTCCACTACCTCCCCCGGCAGCGAGTTCCAGGCACCCACCATCCTCTGCGTAAAAAACTTGCCTTGTGCATCTCCTTTAAACCTTGCCCCTCGCACCTTAAACCTATGCCCCCTAGTAATTGACTCTTCCACCATGGGAAAAAGCTTCTGACTATCCACTGTGTCCATGCCCCTCAAAACCTTGTAGACTTCTATCAGGTCGCCCCTCAACCTCCGTCGTTCCAGTGAGAACAAATCAAGTTTCTCCAACCTCTCCTCATAGCTAATGCCCTCCATACCAGGCAACATCCTGGTAAATCTTTTCTGTACCCTCTCCAAAGCCTCCACGTCCTTCTGGTAGTGTGGCGACCAGAATTGAACACTATATTCCAAGTGCGGCTTAACTAAGCTTCTACAAAGCTGCAACATGACTTGCCAATTTTTAAACTCAGTGCCACGCTCGATGAAGGCAAGCATGCCGTATGCCTTCTTGACTACCTTCTCCACCTGCATTGCCACTTTCAGTGGCCTGTGTATCTGTACACCCAAATCCCTTTGCCTATCAATACTCTTAAGGGTCCTGCCATTTACTGTATATTTCCTATCAGTATTAGACCTTCCAAAATGCATTACCTCACATTTGCCCGCAGTTGATCTTAGCCAAAAGGTATTTAAGGGCATGTAGATTGGGTGAGATGAAGGAGGTGGGGGAGGCTCACTAGGGGCACAAACATTGGCTGAATGGCCTAGTTCTACTCTGAAATTCCCTGTTAAACAAAAATGAGCAAAACTATTAACTGCTTACTTTTCCCGTGTATTACTTTTTCTAAACAATGTGAAGATAACAGCAGTAGTGTAATTTCAAATGATTGATAGACCAGGGATACTGACTAGGATAAACATGCAATTGTATTGTTTCGGAGTTGGTGTATATCTTAAGCAAGTTATTTTTATAACAAGAATGTATAGAAACATCAACACTTCTGCTCACAACGAAACTTACAAAATACATCTAACTCTTCTAAGTTTAAAGCAATGCCCAATATTCCCATCATCTCGTGCAAATCTGACCAAGGCAAGTTATGATCCATTGGATATTTGTTTGAAAAAAAGGACTTGCATTTATATAGCGCCTTTCATGACCACCCAACCTTTGCAGCCAATAAAGTATGTTTGAAATGTAGGCATTGCTGTCAGGTAGGAAACATGGCAGCCAATTTGCGCACAGCAAGCTCCCACGAACAGCAATGTCCTAATGAGCGGGTAACCCGCTTGTTCTGTGATGTTGAGGGATGAATGTTGGCCAAGACATGGGGCGAACTCCCTGCCTCCTCTTCGCGGGATCTTCTACACCCACAGCAGGCTTAACATCTCATCCGACAGGCTGATTCAATACTTGTCAACTCCCACATGGTACAGAGAAAGAGAGAGCGAGAGAGAATGACACTTTGTGATGAAGGGCGCTTTGGCAAGAATGTCACTCCATTTGATCATCGGGAAAAAAAGAGGTACTGGATGGATTATTGGGCCATAACTTCAGCAAGGGATCTAGATGACGAGCATACCTGGAAAACAAACCTTGTGTGCTTTCTGGCAGCATGCTGAAGCCTAGATTTGACTGTGAAAGGAGCAGGAGAGGGAACAAAGCAGGAGACAGTGGTTTTACTCCATTGCAGTACTGAGGGTGTGCTGCATTGCTGCATTTGCCATTTTTCCAATGAGACCTTAAACCAAGGCCTGATCTGCCCTCTCAAGTGGGCACCAAAAAGCTCTGAGACACTATTTTGAAGACTGACACGTTGGAATTCTCACGCCTTTTGACCAATTTACTAACGTCACTTGAATTTTAAAAAGGCCAGATCATCTGACCGTATTACTTTGGTGTTTGTGGGATCGTGCTATGCGTGTAAATTTGCTTCCATATTTCTCTAAAGGGGCTACATTTTACTGCTTTTAGGAAGGGGCAAATCGAAAGCAGACAGCAAAGTCTGTGGCCCCGACATCGTACGTCAAAAACATTTATTAAAGTTTATTTATTAGTGTCACAAGTAGGCTTACATTAACACTGCAATGAAGTTACTGCGAAAAACTCCTAGTCGCCACGCTCTAGCGCCTGTTCGGTTACACTGAGGGAGAATTTAACATGGCCAATGCACCGAACTAGCACGTCTTTCGGACTGTGGGGGGAAACCGGAGCACCCGGAGGAAACCCACGCAGACGTGGGGAGAATGTCTGTGCGGAGTCTGCACAGTCACCCAAATCGGGAATTGAACCCGAGTCCCTGGTGCCGTGAGGCAGCAGTGCTAACCACTGTGCCGCCCCAGGTGGCCACAGTAAGAAAATAGCATCTGATCCAACTCAAACTGTGTTGGAGATCAGCTAACTGGAATCAAATCTACAAACCAACAGATCCACAAATCTAACTGGTTCTTTAAGAAACGTTGCTGTAACCATTCCAGTACAGGCTATATGCTACACATGGTTTTTCCTTTGTCAATAACATCAGCTTTACCATGATGCACAATTTCATGAAGGAATGGCATTGCCTGAAATCAATGCGGGGACCTTTAATCGAGTAGTTTCACACCGCTTTGGTGATACACTAGCTGGCAACCGACACGAGGCAAAGTTGAAACGTTCCCAGACAGTCCACCTGACCAGAACACAAGCATATAAGAACTAAGAGCAGGAGTAGGCCATCTGGCCCCTCGAGTCTGCTCCGCCATTCAATAAGATCATGGCCGACCTTTTTGTGGACTCAGCTCCACTTACCCGCCTGCTCACCATAACCCTTAATTCCTTTACTGTTCAAAAATGTAATGCTTCTGTAAGATCTCCCCTCATTCTTCTGAATTCCAATGAGTATGGCCCCAGTCTACTCAGTCTCTCCTCATAAGTGAACCCACTCAACTCCAGAATCAACCTAGTGAATCTCCTCTGCACCCCCTCCAGTGCCAGTATATCCTTTCTCAAGTAAGGAGAGCAAAACTGTACACAGTACTCCAGGTGTGGCCTCACCAGCACCTTATACAGCTGCAACATAACCTCCCTGTTTTTAAACTCCATCCCTCTAGCAATGAAGGACAAAATTCCATTTGCCTTCTTAATTACCTGCTGCACCTGCAAACCAGCTTTTTGTGATTCTTGCACAAGGACACCCAGGTCCCTCTGCACAGCAGCATGCTGCAATTTTTTACCATTTAAAGAATAGTCCACTGTCAAAGACTACATTAACTTTAAAGAAAGAAAAGGACTTGCATTTATATAGCACCTTTCATGACCACCCAACCTTATTTAGCTCCGATCACAATCACAGGACAACCTTATGGCCAAGGGAGCACTTTTGAAGGGGAGTCACTGTTTTGTGATGCAGGAAATGCAACAGGCAATTTGCGCACAGCAAGCTCCCACAAACCATACCCGGTGATAATGACCAGATAATCTGTATTGGCGCTGTTGGTTAAGGGGTAAATATTGGCCCAGGACACCGGGCAGAGATCCTCTGGTCTTCCTTAAAAGAGTGCCGCGTGCCCTTTTAAGTTCACCCGAAGCAGCCTGACAAGTCGCTGGTTTAATCAGGAGATGACGTCGCTGACAGTGTAGCACTCACTCAGTACTTTAGTGGAACGTCAGCTCTACTTTTTGCGCTCAAGTCCTGAAGTGGGACTTGAACCCATGACTGCCTGAGTCACAGACATGGAGTGCCAACTGAGTCACAGCTCGCACTGATGTTAACATTACCAGAGAGCCAACTATAACAATGGCTTTTCATTAACAAAATAACTTGACACAGACTGGGCCGGCAATAAAATATATTTTCTTCATGTGGATGCTGCTTGGTAGGCCAGCATTTATTGCTCATCCCTAAATATCCTTGAGAAGGTGGTGGTGAGCTGCCCTCTTGAACCATGTAAGTACATCCTCCCCATTAGGGAGAGAATTTCAGGATATTGACCCAGCGACAGCGAAGGAACGGCGCCACGGTAGCACAGTGGTTAGCACTGCTGCTTCACAGCTCCGGGGACCTGGGTTCGATTCCCGGCTTGGGTCACTGTCTGTGTGGAGTTTGCACATTCTCCTCGTGTCTGCGTGGGTTTCCTCCGGGTGCTCCGGTTTCCTCCCACAGTCCAAAGATGTGCGGGTTAGGTTGATTGGCCATGCTAAAAATTTCCCTGAGTGTCCCGAGATGTGTAGGTTAGAGGGATTAGTGGGTAAATATGTAGGGATATGGGGGTAGGGCCTGGGTGGGTTTGTGGTCGGTGCAGACTCGATGGGCCGAATGGCCTCTTTCTGTACTTAGAGTTTCTATGTTTCTTTCTATGTTTCTATATTTCCAAGTCACGATGGTGAGTGGCTGGTAGAGAAACTTCCGGGCGGTGGAGTTTCCGTGTGTCTGCTGATCTTGCCCTCCTAGATGTGGGTTCGGAAGATGATGTCCAAGGAACTTTGGTGAGTGGCTGCAGTGCATCTTGTAGATGGTACACACTGCTGCCATTGTTCGTCAGTGTTGAAGGGAGTGGATATTTGTGGATGGGGTGCCAATCAAGTGGATTGTTTTGTTGTGGATGGTGTTGAGCTTCCTGAGTGTTGTTGGAGCTGCACTCATCCAAGTAAGTGAAGAGTATTCCATCACAGTCCCAGCCTTGTAGATGGTGGACAGGCTTTGGGGAGTCAGGAGGTGAGTTACCTGGCGCAGGATTCCCAGGCTCTGACCTGCGCTTGGAGCCACAGTATTTATCAGGCTCGTCCAGTTCAGTTTCTGGTCAATGGTAACCCCCAGGATGTTGATAGGTGAGGGATTCAGCAATGGTAATGCCATTGGATATCAAGGGGCAACGGCGAAGAGCGGCGAAGGTCTCGTGACGCAGCGGGTAGCGTCTCTGGTCTGAGCCAGAAATCCCGGATTCAAGTGGCACCCCAGACAGGCCACGGAAGAAGTGTTCATGACAAGGGCAAGCAGATTGGGGATTAATCTGTTAATCCTTCCATGGCAGGCAGTCAGAGATTTCTGATCAGGCTTTAATGACAACACACCTTGCCTGTGTACAGCAGAAGTCCCTCCTTGAAAAGGTCTGAGCAGGACCATATCCTACACTGGACAAACGGAGTGGAGGAGGTGATGACGGCATGCCCACACACACAGCTCATCTGCCTGGATCAACCTGATAAGAGTTTACGCCAACTCTGTCAGTAGTCCAAGCAAAACTGTGTTTGAGTGAGGGGAAGGAAAGTCTTCCAGTTAGTGCAAGGGTGGAATCAATATGGAACTGTCAGACGTGATGTACACCACAGGCTCGATGCCATTCTCTGCTGGTATTAAAGCAAAAGATTAAGCAACTTCTGCTGAGAACCACGGATGCACGAAATACTGTCAGCTGCTGGAGTGCGAGCTCTGGATTTTAAGCTTGAGCTGCGCTGTAACCGAGAGGCTGAGAGCTTTGCGGATGGCACATTTGAGGAGGTAGTGACATTTCGCCCCCCCCCTCTCCACCCCACAGCTAAATGGGTGAAGTGGGGGGGGGGGTCGCAGCTAAGTGGGGACGGGTGACTGGCAGACAGTCAAGGAGGACCAGGCAGGTTGTGCTGGAGGCCCGAGTGCATCTCGCTCTGCCACGGGTACTCACTTCTGAATATGGGCGGGCGTCAGGGTTCATCTTGTTTGGGGGGAGGGGGGTGGTCTGCAGCTAGACACAATTCCATGGCAGCGCAGGGGGAGTAGGAGGAAAAGCAACAGTGACTGGGGCTTGGAATAGTTAGAACAAACAGACAGCAGTTGTGAACCCAGGATAGTGGGTGGCCTCCCTGGTGCCAGGGTCAAGGATGTCACTGAGTGGTTGCAGAGCTAACTGACAGGGAAAGGTGAACAGCTCGCAGCCATGGCCCAAATCCATAGAATTACTACAGTGCAGAAAGAGGCCATTCAGCCCATCTATTCTGTACTGACCCTCTGGAAGAGTGCTCTGTCTAGGCCCACTCTCACATCCTATGCCTGTAACCCTGTGCATTGATCATGGGCAACCCACTTCACCTGCACCACTCTGGACACTAAGGGTCAATTTGCCATGGCCAATCACTAACTTGCTCATGGGGACTGTGGGAGGAAACTGGAGCACCCCGGAGGAAACCCATCCAGATACGGGGAAAATATTCAAACTCCACACAGACAGTGAGGCCAGAATCGAACCAGGGTCCCTGGCGCTGTGAGGCAGCAATGCCATCCACTGTGCCACCATGCCACCCTTGGTACAAATGGATGTAGGTAGAAAGAGGGATAAAGCCTTGTGGGCAGAATTTAGGCAGCTCGGAAAGAAGCAGGTAGGAATCCCCGGGTTACTCCCAGTGCCATGTGCTAATAAGTACAGAAATAGGAGCGTAGGACAGATGAATGTGTGACTGGAGAGATGGAGCAGGAAAGAGAGCTTTAGATTCCTGGGATATTCCTGGGGGATGAAGTAGAAATGATCGAGAGCTTCAAATTTTTAGGTGTCCAGATCACCAACAACCTGTCCTGGTCCCTCCAGGCCAGTGCTATAGTGAAGAAAGCCCACCAACACCTCTACTTTCTCAGAAGAGGAAGGAAATTTGGCCTGTCCGCTATGACTCTCACCAACTTTTACAGATGCACCACAGAAAGCATTCTTTCTGGTTGTATCACAGCTTGGTATGGCTCCTGCTCTGCCCAAGACCGCAAGGAACTACAAAAGGTCGTGAATGTAGCTCAATCCATCGCGCAAACCAGCCTCCCATCCATTGACTCTGTCTACACTTCCTGCTACCTCGGGAAAGCAGCCAGCATAATTAAGGACCACACTCACCCTGGACATTCCCTCTTCCACCTTCTTCCGTCGGGAAAAAGATACAAAAGTCTGAGGACATGTACCAACCAACTCAAGAACAGTTTCTTCCCTGCTACTGTCAGACTTTTGAATGGACCTACCTCGCATTAAGTTGATCTTTCTCTACACCCTAGCTATGACTGTAACACTACATTCTGCACTCTCTCGTTTCATTCTCTATGAACGGTATGTTTTGTCTATATAGCGCGTAAGAAACAATACTTTACACTGTATGTTAACACGTGATAATAATAAATCAAATCAAACCAAAAAATCAAATCAAAGATGGGACTTGTACAGGGCGTACTGGTTGCATCTAAATAGAACTGGGACCAGCGCCCTGGCACGGCAGTGTACTCATGCTGCAGGGGTGAGCTATAACTAACTATAAAAGATCTGGAGGAATAAATTCGCAGGGAAATCAGAGTGTGCAAGAAGTACAAAGCAGTTATAACATGGGGCTTTGGTTGTCCTCATTGAAACTGGGATAGCAATGCTGTACAAGAACAAGAGTGAGATGAGTTTCTCATAGAATCCTACAGTGCAGAAGGAGGCCATTGGGCCCATCGAGTCTGCACCAACCACAATCCCGCCTAGGCTCCATAAACCCATGCATTTACCCTGGCTAGTCCCCTGACACTAAGGGGCAATTCAGCATGGCAAATCCACCTAACCTACGCATCTTTGGGCTGTGGGAGGAAACGGGAGCACCCAGAGGAAACCCACACAGACAGTCACCCAAGCTAGAATTTAACCCGGGTCCCTGGCGCTGTGAGGCAGCAGTGCTAACCACTGTGCCACCGTGCCGCCCCAACAATTGTTCTGAATGGTGAGAATTTTCCACACCAGCATGCTTCCAGCCCAAGAGGCATTACTGACTCCGATGCTGGGGAATGGCGGTGGGTCAGACGGATCAAATGTGAGAAGGGAAACATTTAGGGGACACTGATGGTCGTATCATCAGGTTTAGGTTAGTTATGGAAAAGGAGGAGAAATAATCCAGGGTTTAAACAGTTAACTGGAGAAGGGTCAACCTCACTGAGGTGAGAATGGATCTGTTCCAGGTAAATTGGCATCAAAGATAAGCAGGCAAAGCTGGAATAGAATAACGGGTTGTCTTTAAAAAGATGGTTCCGGGAGAGTTGAGGCACATTCCCACAAGAGGGAATGATAGGAGAAACAAAGAACTCCCTGGGTGATGATCGTGTCGGAAAGGGGGTGCCTGACAGATGTCTGGTTGGTAATACAAGCGAGAACCAGGCTGTATATAGAAAGTTCAGAGGGAAAGTGACGAATGAAATGTGAAAGATAAAGAGAGAGTGCAAGGAGAGACTGGCAGCTAACTTAAAAAGGAATCCAAAAGTCTTCTCTGAGCATATAAATAGTACCGGGAGGCATGGGGCCAATGAAAGGCCAAGAAGGGGGTTTAGCATGGAGGCAGAGGGCCTGGCCGAGGTAGTAAATGATTACTTGCCTTTAACAAGGAAGAAGCTGTGACCAAAGTCATAGAGAAAAAGGAGGCAGTTGAGACACTGGTCAGGGTAAAATTGGCAAAGAGGAGGTATTAGAAAGGCTGGATGTACCTAAAGTTGATAAGTCACTAGCACAAGGTGGCCGCATCTGAGGCTACTGAGGAAAGTAAGGGAGAAAATTGCTGAGTTAATGGCCATAATCTTGTTCGAAAAAGGATGCAATGTTGAACAGGGCAATACAGGCGAGTCAGTTTAACCTTGGTGGTTGGGAAGCTGTTAGAGGTGATAAGGAGGGACAAAATTAACAGTCACTTGGACAGCTCGGTATAAATAAAAGGAAGAGGTGTTCAAAAACCATGCAGGGTTCAGATAGAATAGACAATAGACACCGTTCTTGCAGGCAGGGAACACTGATATGAAATGATTGGCAAAAGAATGAAGGGGCATGTGGGAAAAGCTTTTTTTTTAAATGCAGCAGCGAGTGGTTAGGATCTGGAATGTACTGTCTGAGGGTGTGGTGGAGATAGATTCACACAGTGAGTGGTTAGGATCTGGAATGCACTGTCTGAGTGTGTGGTGGAGACAGATTCACTCATGGCTGTCAAAAGGCAGTTGGACAAGTACCAGAACGGAGGAACAAAAATTGCAGAGCTTGGGAGTGCGTGAAGCTGAGTCAAGCTTGCAGAGCTGACACAGACAATGCGGGGCCAAATGGCTTCCTTCTGTGCTGTAACCATTCCAGGATGCTCCAAGTGCAGCTGGACACTCAACTGGAACTGCCTAGAAACTTTGCTTTGAGTCGATTACCAAGACACTGTAGTTCATGTTCTGTGAGGTTACACTGAAAAGTTTCAGCAGTTACTTTGCAGCACACACTACTAGCACCAACTTATACGTAAGCAAACTGTGAATGCCAATTACCCTGCAGATGGTAGGAACTGGGTAATATCCTTCAGGACAGACCGAGGGCGAAAATACATAAACATGACAAGAGCAGAAACGCCAGTGTCACCTGCAAACTTGTCCTTCTACAGATTACTGAGCTCAACACAAGTTCAGAATGTACACACACATATATATAAACAAGAAAGAAGTGGCAATGAAGGCTGACTGCAGCAATCAGCTGTCAAGTCAATTTCACTCCCCCCGCCCCCTTTACCCGGGCTGTTTCTGAGCCAAATGGAAATTGTCTCCAGCATCTTTGCACATCTCCTTTTGAAAATTCTGCGATTCCAACCCCTCCCCTGTACCCGTGGGGGGGAAGAGTCAATATTTTCCTGGTCCTGGAGAAACACCTTTAACCTCCCCCGCCCCCCATGCGATCAGCACGTTTCCGCTAAAGTGTTTTAATGTACACACAAATATATATTATAATGTCTGGGGGGCGGGGGTCAGGTTTGCACTCCGCGCGCCCCCTAAAATCACCACGCGCTGCAATTGCATCCCTGTCCCGGGCAACGTTCCATTCCCATTGTGACGTGTGGTCAATGTATCCCCCCGATCCCCGGGCAACGTTCCATTCCCATTGTGACGTGTGGTCAATGTACCCCCCGATCCCCGGGCAACGTTCCATTCCCATTGTGACGTGTGGTCAATGTATCCCCTACCGATCCCCGGGCAGCGTTCCATTCCCATTGTGACGTGTGGTCAATGTATCCCCTACCGATCCCCGGGCAACGTTCCATCCCTGCTCCTTACCCGCTGGGCACCACTTGGCCCGGCTGCCAGCACAGCTCCTTGACCACCCCGGCCCGGTCCGACTTCACCCTCTTCTCCTGCGGCCGGGGCCTTTCGCGCTCGGCGCCGCTCTCTTGCTCCACGGGGAGGCAGTGAGCCAGCACCGTGCCGATCTGTACCGGCCAGCCCACCCGCACGCTCCACTCCAGCAGCCGCAGGGGTCGGGAGCCCGGGGCCGCCACTTCCAGCACGGCCCGGGCTGCTGCTGCTGCTGTTGTTGTTGCTGCTGCAGCTGCTGCGGTGGTGGTGGTAGCACCGGGTCCAGTTCCAGCCCCGGCCGCCGGACCATCCCGATTCTGCTCCTGGTCTTGGTCCCGGTCCGGCTCCCCCGCCTCCGCCATCTTCTAACCGCTGGGGAAAGGAAGGAGGGGGGAGAGGAAAATGCAATCTCTCCCTTTTTGATATAAAAACACCCAAATCCTCGGCGTGCCGACACGGAAATGTTCAAAGGCAAAAGTGCAGTAAAAAGGTTCACTCTTCCCGCCTGTAAACAGGAAATAATACACCCGGAGCCTGCACAGGGAACTTCCGGTACACATGCAGGGATCTTACAGTATGTCTTCCGACCTCACTGTCCCATTGCACAGCAACAGCCCCGAGTGCAAACTCTTATCTTGCAGCGTGTGCCTGTGTAACAGCCCTGTACGCTCACACATCCATTTGCCTCGCTGTCTTGTCTGCATTCAACAGAGCTGAACCAACAGCTCCAATACAGCTGACAACATCTTCCCCCCAGACAATTGACAGGTCAATAATATCGCTCTTGACAGGTGGAGAGGGGTTACACTGAAAGTGCACTGGGACACAGGCTTATCATGGGTGGACCTTTTTGCCAGTTTGCCCTAGAGTCTCCCAGATAGTGGCCACAAGTGACTCAGAAGAAAAATCACTTGGGGGGGGGGGGGAGGAATTACTTTTTTAAAAAAAATTAGAAACAGAAACTAGAAGCAGGAGGAGGCCATTCGGCCCTTCACACCTGTTCTATCATTCATTTTGATCATGGCTGATCATCAAATTCAATATCCTGATCCCCCCTTCCCCCCCATATCTCTTGATCCCTTTAGCCCCAAGAGCTATATCTAAAGTAAAGTTTATTTATTAGTCACAAGTAAGGCTTATGTTAACACTGCAATGAAGTTATTGTGAAAATCCCCTCATTTCTTCTTGAAATCACACAATGTTTTGGCCTCAGAAAAAAAAATTGGGCGAAAAAATATTTTTGGAATGCTATCATTTGTATTGCTGGTGGGGAAGAAAAGTTTGATGGGCCGGGACACTTTGGATCTGGTGAAACCTCTGGGTTTGCATGAGCCAAAGTTTGCAACCCTGAGGTGCCAGCTGAACTGTTTCCCATCGAATCATTGTGGTACGGAAGGAGCAGGGTGCCAGGGGGTCATTCAACCCAGGTCAGCCCCGAGAGCCATCCTAGAATCATAGAACCCCTACATTGCAGAAAGAGGCCATTTGGCCCATCAAGTCTGCACCAACTCTCCAAAGATTAGGTGCATCAGCCGTGCTAAATGCTCCCTCACTGTGCCCGAACAGGTGCCAGAGTGTGCTGAGTGGAGGATTTTCACAGTAACTTCATTGCAGTGTTAATGTAAGCCTACGTGTGACACTAATAAATAAAATTAAAGAGCATCTCACCCAGGCCCACCCTATCCCAGCACATCCATCATAGCTAATCCATCTAACGTACACATGCGGGGCAGTTTAACAAGGCCAATCCACCTAACCTGCACATCTTTGGACCATGGGAAGAAACCGCAGCACCCGGAGGAAACCCATGCAGACATAGGGCATGGTGGCACAGTGGTTAGCACTGCTGCATCACAGCACCAGGGACCTGGGTTCGATTCCTGGCTTGGGTCACTGTCTGTGTGGAATTTGTACATTCTCCCTGTGTCTGCGTGGGTTTCCTCCAGGTTCTCCAGTTTCCTCCCACAGTCCGAAAGATGTGCGGGTTAGGTGGATTGGCCATGCTAAGTTGCCCCTTAGTGTCAGGGGAACGAGCTAAGTTGGATACTTTAGGGTTATGGGGATAGGGCCTGGGTGGGATTGTGGTCGGTGCAGATTCGATGGGCCGAATGGCCTCCTTCTGCACTGTAGGGATCCTATGTTCCTATGAACGTGCAAACTCCACACAGTCACCTGAGGCCGGAACTGAACCCAGGTCCCTGGCGCTGTGAGGCAGCAATGCCAACCACGGTGCCATCCAGTCTATTATGGAAGAAATCTAAACAGATAAAAGGTACACCTTGCAGTGGTGATGAACATGAGAAATAGGAGCAGGAATAGATCATTCAGCCCCTCGAGCTTGCTCCACCATTCAATCAGATCATGGCTGATCTGATTGTGACCTTAAACTTTGCTTTCCTGCCTGTCCCCACTTCCCCCAACACGACCTTGACTCGCCTGTCAATCAAAAATCTGTCTAACTGTCTAAAGAGCTTGTCGTATGAGGAATGGCTGAGGACTCTGGGTCTGTACTCGTTGGAGTTTAGGAGGATGAGCGGGGATCTTATTGAAACTTACAGGATACTGCGAGGCCTGGATAGGGTGGACGTGAAGAGGTTGTTTCCACCAGTAGGAAAAACTAGAACCAGAGGGCACAACCTCAGGCTAAAGAGACGATCCTTTAAAACAGAGATGAGGAGGAATTTCTTCAGCCAGAGAGTGATGAATCTGTGGAACCCTTTGCTGCAGAAGGCCGTGGAGGCCGGGTCATTGAGTGCCTTTAAGACAGAGATAGATAGGTTCTTGATTAATAAGGGGATCAGGGGTTATGAGGAAAAGGCAGGAGAATGGGGATGAGAAAAATATCAGCCATGATTGAATGGTGGAGCAGACTCGATGGGCCGAGTGGCCTAATTCTGTTCCTATGTCTTATGGTCTAACTCAGCCTTGAATGGATTGAATGACCCAGTCTCTGGGGAAGAGAATCCCAAACACTAAAGACTCTCCGAGAGAAGAAATTCCTCCTCATCTCCGTCTTAAATGAAAGGTCGATTATTTGGACACCCTGCCCCCAGGTCTAGATTTCCCCCACCAGGGGGAACATCCTTTCAGTCTCCACCCTGTCAAGGCCCCTCAACTTAATGGAAAGTGATGGGAATTGCAGGAGATCATGATTAAAGGGTTTCTGAGGCCAACCACTGGGACATTTTGATTTCGATACTTTATTCACAGAAGGGCTTCCATCCTTGCCACAATGACTCGATGAGGCTGTGTGAAATATTTTAAATAGGATTTCTAAAATGATCTTACAATTTTTAACAGCTTTAAAAGGTCTGGTTAAACAGCAAATTAAATGTTATGAATTGAAATATTTATTGTATATGCCCACAATCACAAAACTAACGAGTACATTGTCTTAAATATAAACAACAAAGCAGTGGAAATATTCGGTGGTTCAGGTAGTTTCTGTGGAGAGAGAAGCAGAGATGATGTTTCAGGTTGCGATGACCTTTTGTCAATTTTTGTATTTTAACTTATTACCTTATCTGCGATAGTCCCCATCGCAACCCTTGATCACTCCAGAGGCAGTCACAAGATTAACTAGAATCATAGAATCCCTACGGTGCAGAAGGAGGCCATTCGGCCCATCAAGTCTGCACCGACTCTCTGACAGAGTGTCCCATCCAGGCCCTCTCCCCGACCCTATCCCCATAACCCTGTTCATCCGCCACGGCTAATCCATCTAACCTACACATTTTGGGTCACTAAGGGGCAATTTAGCATGGCCAATCCACCTAACCTGCACATCGTGGGACACTAAGGCTTGGGCAAGATCATAAAATCCCACCCAAGGCCAATGGAGACTTCCGTTCTGGGAAGCTTGTCTGCCCTGATTCCGGGGCGGGCAAGATGGCAGAGTCTCAGCCTAAGGATCAATTTACCGTGACCAATCCACCACGACCAAGTTCCGAATAGAAGAGTTGCTTCAGGAGTTTAAAGTCTATTTATGAGTGTCACAAGTAGGTTTATGTTAACACTGTAATGAAGTTCCTGTGAAAATCCTCTAGTCGCCACACTCCGGCGCCTGTTCGGGTACACTGAGCGAGAATTTAGCATGGCCAATGCACCTAAACGGCACGTCTTTCGGACTGTGGGAGGAAACCCGAGCACCCGGAGGAAACCCACACAGAAACGGGGAGAACGTGCAAAATCCACACAGACAGTCAGCCAAGGCCAGAATTGAACCCGGGTCCCTGGTGCTGTGAGGCAGCAGTGCTAAGGGAATGCTGATTTTTAACCACTTAAGATATACAGCCTCTATTTTTAAGCAACTTGGGTGCTTGGGGTGAGCTTGCATCAGTGGACCACACTGCAATCATATGCGGATAAAGGGTCGCATTCAAATACTAACCTATCTCTTCCTGTTGTGCATTTCAAATGTTTTAGAACATGTGGTTAGAAATGACAATTGGTCATAATAGTGAAAATGTGCTTAGCACATTTATTTGACTTATTAAATAAATTTGTTGCCTCACAGAGACCCGGGTTCAATTCCTGGCTTAGGTCACTGTCTGTGTGGAGTCTGCATGTTCTCCCCTTGTCTGCGTGGGTTTCCTTCGGGTGCTCCTGTTTCCTCTCACCGTCCAAAGATGTCTGATTAGATGGATTGGCCGTGCTCAATTGCCCATTAGTGTCAGGGGGGGCTAGCTAGAGTAAATGCTTGGGGTTATGGGGATAGGGCCTGGGTGGGATTGTGGTCAGTGCAGACTCGATGGGCCAAATGGCCTCCTTCTGCACTGTAGGATTCTCTGAATCTAACTTTGCCCCCTTGACAACCCTCTGTCCATGCAAGCTGCAGCCCCAGCTAAAGAGAAAAGGGAAATAAAATCAAGTGGTGGCACAACAGTTAGCACTGCTGCCTCACAGTGCCAGGGATCTGCGTTCCATTCTGCCCTTGAGTCACTGAATGTATGGAGTTTGCACGTTCTCCCCGTGTCTGCGTGGGTTTGCCCCGGGTGCCCCAATTTCCTCCCACAGTCCAAAGATGTGCAGATTAGGTGGATTGGCCAGGCTTAATTATCCCTTAGTGTCCCAGGATGTGTAAATTAGGGGGATTAGCTGAGTAAGTATGTGGGGTTACAGGGAGAGGGCCTGGGTGGGATGCTCCGCCGGAGAGTAGGTGCCGACTTGATGGGCCAAATGGCCTCTTTCTGCACTGTAGGGATTCAATCATATGATTCTATGAAGTTGGTTAACAATTCTTGTAAGAATAACCTCACTTTAACAATGCCAGTTTACCCTGCTCGGGTAAAGCAAACATTACACTCCTAAACCAAAAGTCCAAAAATCCTAAAGTCCAAAGATGTGAGGGTTAGGTTGATTGGCCGTGTTAAAATTGCCCCTTAGTGTCCTGAGATGCGTAGGTTAGAGGAATTAGCGGGTAAATGTGTAGGGATATGGGAGTAGGGCCTGGGTGGGATTGTGGTCAGTGCAGACTCGATGGGCCAAATGGCCTCTTTCTGCACTGTAGGGTTTCTATGATTCCTATGATTTCTATATGAAATAGGGCATAGAACACAATTTTAAAATTTGGCCTCTGATATATGTTCTCCCACAATCCGAATTCACAGTATTACAATAACCTTTGCTCATGTTGTCTGTAAAGAACGCCTCTTCTCTTTCTAAGATGTAGGCTCTTTCTATAGTTCTATGTTTTGCCCTTGCAAATTCTGACTCTAATCTATTAGAAGTGCTTTGTTGCCAGCAATTTAAGCACATTTGCCAAAAGGCACGGTTATTGAGAGCAACTATATCAATCCCTTTAAAAAGATGACAGCAGCTGAGGTGTAGACTAACATTTGAATTGATTTGACTTATTATTGTCACATGTATTAACATACAGTGAAAAGTATTGTTTCTTGCGCGCTATACAGTCAAAACATACCGTACATAGAGAAGGAAAGGAGAGGGTGCAGGATGTAGTGTTGTAGTCATAGCTAGGGCGTAGAGAAAGATCAACTTAATACGAAGTAGGTCCATTCAAAAGTCCGATGGCAGCAGGGAAGAAGCTGTTCTTGAGTCGGTTGGTACGTGACCTCAGACTTTTGTATCTTTTTCCTGACAGAAGAAGGTGGAAGAGAGCATGACCGGGGTGCGCGGGGTCCTTAATTATGCTGGCTGCTTTTGCGAGGCAGTGGGAAGTGTAGATGGAGTCAATGGATGGGAGGCTGGTTTGTGTGATGGACTTGGCTTCGTTCACGACCCTTTGTAGTTTCTTGTGGTCATGGACAGAGCAGGAGCCAAAACAAGCTGTGAAAACCAGAAAGAATGCTTTCTATGTAATCTGTAAAAGTTGGTGAGAGTTGTAGCTGACATGCCAAATTCTATTAGTCTCCTAAGAAAGTAGAGGCATTGGTGGGCTTTCTTAACTATAGCATCAGCGTGGAGGGACCAGGACAGTTGTTTTGATGAACTGGACACCTAAAAACCTGAAGCTCTCAACCACTTCCACATTCTCCCCATTGACGTAGACAGGGGCATGTCCTCCACTATGCTTCCTGAAGTTGATGACTATCTCCTTTGTATTGTTGACATTGTGGGAGAGATTATTGTTGCCCGCTTTATTCATTAACTTTTGATTTGGGTATGGGAATCTTTAACAGAAATGACAGAAGGTCTCAGATTCAATAGAGAATTGAACTACATAGAGGATTTGTGCACTGGCCCTTACACTGGATTTGTACATGCCCCTAAATCTGTAACATCAATTGACATTAAAATTCACCATTCCGACCATAATTATGTAATCAAAAGAATTTGTGAAGTTTCAAGTTGAAGATCACAGAAAAATTCAGGTTTCATTCAACTGAGTAAGATTCGAGAACCTTTTTCATCGAGGATGGATTGCTCATAAAGATAGTGGAAGCAGATTCAGTAGTAATTTTCAAAAGGGAATCAAATATATACATTTGAGAAGTAAAACAGGTGCAGGGCTGTGGGAAAAGAACAGTAAGAAGTCTCACAACACCAGGTTAAAGTCCAACAGGTTTATTTGGAATCACGAGCTTTCAGAGCACTGCTCCTTCATCAGGTGAAGGAGCAGTGCTCCGAAAGCTCGTGCTACCAAATAAACCTGTTGGACTTTAACCTGGTGTTGTGAGAATTCTTATTGTGTCTACCCCAGTCCAATGCCAACATCTCCACATCCTGGAAAAGAACAGGTGGCTGGTACTAATTGAATAGGTCTTTCACAGAGCCAGCACAGACATAATGGGTCGAATGGCCCTCTCCCCTGTGTTGTGATTCTACAAACATCAGCCGAACTTCACAGAAATAATATTCTGTCATGGCAAGTTGAATTCTATCTTTGGATTCTACCTTTATTGTGACTCAGTGGTGGCTAAGTTAAATTCTTTTTGACGGAGCATTTGATTATCAGTCTGTGTTCATTCTTATATCAATCAATATGAAGTCTTTCCAATTATTGATCCAACTTTAAAAGAAAGGAGCAATTAATTGGCAGAGACTGGAAAACGGTTCTTTTGGAGTTATTTCCTGTGAGCAGTGACAACAACAATTAGCAAATTTATAATACATGGCACGGTTAACATAGTAAAATGTCCCAGTGCTTTTCACTGCTCTTGAAACGTGACCAACATCTTAGTCAAGGAGATAGGGTTTTAAGGGCATCTTAAATCAAGGGAATGGGGTAGAGAGAGGAAGAGTTTTAGGAAGAAAATGCCAGAGCCTAGAATGAGCACCTCTAATAATGGCGTGATTAAGACCAAGTGTTAAAGGTCAACAGAAAGTCATGAAAAACGCTATAAAGAAAAGTAAGATGGATTATGAGAGCAAACTAGCTCAGAATATAAAAACAGATAGCAAAAGTTTCTACAAGTATATAAAACAAAAAAGGAGTGGCTAAAGTAAACATTGGTCCTTTAGAGGATGAGAAAGGGGATGTAATAACTGGAAATGAGAAAATGGCTGAGGAATTGAACAGGTATTTTGTGTCGGTCTTCACAGTGGAAGACACAAATAACATGCCAAAAATTGATGCCAGGAAGGCTATGGCAGTGAGGACCTAGAAACTATCATTATCACAAAAGAGGTAGTGTTGGGCAAGCTAATGGGGCTAAAGGTAGACAAGTCTCCTGGTCCTGATGGAATGCATCCCAGGGTACTAAAAGAGATGGCGAGAGAAATAGCAAATGCGCTAGTGGTAATTTACCAAAATTCGCTGGACTCTGGGGTGGTTCCCGCAGATTGGAAAACAGCAAATGTGACGCCACTGTTTAAAAAAGGAGGTAGACAAAAGGCAGGTAACTATAGGCCGGTTAGCTTAACTTCTGTAGTAGGGAAAATACTTGAATCTATTATCAAGGAAGAAATAGTGAGACATCTGGATATAAATTGTCCCATTGGTAAAACGTAGCATGGGTTCATGAAGAGCAGGTCATGTTTGACTAATTTGATGGAATTCTTTGAGAACATTATATGCACAGTAAACAGTGGGGAACCTGTTAATGTGGTGTATCTGGATTTCCAGAAGGCATTAAACAAGGTGCCGCACCAAAGACTGCTACAAAAGATAAAGGTGCAAGGTGTTACGGGTAATGTATTAGCATGGATAGAGGATTGGTTAGCTAACAGAAAGCAAAGAGTGGAGCTAATTGGGTGTTTTTCTGGTTGGCGATCAGTGACTAGTGGTGTGCCTCAGGGATCAGTGTTGGGACCGCAATTGTTTACGATTTACATAGATGATTTGAAGTTGGAGACCAAATGTAGTGTGTCAAAATTCGCAGATGACACTAAGATGAGTGGCAGAGCAAAGTGTGCAAAGGACGCTGAAAGTCTGCAAAAGGATATAGATAGTCTAATTGAGTGGGCGAGGGTCTGGCAGATGGAGTACAATGTTGGTAAATGTGAGGTCATCCATTTTGGCAGCAAAATGGACTATTATTTAAATGGTAAAAAATTGCAGCATGCTGCTGTGCAAAGGGATCTGGGTGTCCTTGTACAAGAATCACAAGGAGTTGGTTTGCAAGTGCAGCAAGTAATTAAGAAGGCAAATGGAATTTTGTCCTTCATTGCTAGAGGGATGGAGTTTAAAAACAGCGAGGTTATGTTGCAGTTGTATAGGATGCTGGTGAGGCCACACCTGGAGTATTGTGTACAGTTTTGGTCTCCTTACTTGAGAAAGGATATACTGGCACTGGAGGGGGCAGAAAGAAAATTCACTAGGTTGATCCTGGAGTTGAGAGGGTTGGCTTATAGAGTCATAGAGTCATAGCGGTTTACAGCATGGAAACAGGCCTTTCTGCCCAACTTGTCCATACCGCCCTTTTTGTTTTAAACTCCTAAGCTAGTCCCAATTGCCCGCATTTGGCCCATATCCCTCTATACCCATCTTATCCATGTAACTGTCTAAATGATTTTTAAAAGACAAAATTGTACCCGCCTCTCGTACTACCTCTGGCAGCTCGTTCCAGACACTCACCACCCTCTGCATGAAAAAATTGCCACTCTGGAACTTTTTGTATCTCTCCCCTCTCACCTTAAACCTATGCCCTCTAGTTTTAGGCTCCCCTACCTTGGGGAAAAGATATTGACTATCTAGCTGACCTATGCCCCCCATTATTTTATAGACCTCTATAAGATCACCCCTCAGCCTTCTACGCTCCAGAGAAAAAAGTCCCAGTCTATCCAGCCTCTCCTTATAACTCAAACCATCAAGTCCCGGTAGCATCCTAGTAAATCGCTTCTGCACTCTTTCTAGTTTAATAATATCCTTACTATAATAGGGTGACCAGAACTGTACACACTATTCCATAGGGTGACCAGAACTGTACACACTATTCCATGTGTGGCCTTACCAATGTCTTGTACAACTTCAACAAGACGTCCCAACTCCTGTATTCAATGTTCTGACCAGTGAAACAGAGGCGAGACTGAGTAGGCTGGGGCTATACTCATTGGAATTCAGAAGAATGAGGGGAGACCTTATAGAAACATAGAAGATTATGAAGGGAATAGAAAAGAAAGAAGTAGGGAAGTTATTTTTACTGGCGGGTGAAACTAAAAGTAGGGGGCATGGCCTCAAAATAAGGGGGAGCAGATTTAGGACTGAGTTGAGGAGGAACTTCTTCACACAAAGGGTTGTGAATCTATGGAATTCTCTGCCCATTGAAGCAGTTGAGAGTACCTCATTGAATGTTTTAAGGCAAGGATAGATACATTTTTGAACAGTAAAGGAATTAAGGGTTATGGTGAGCGGGCGGGTAAGTGGAGCTGAGTGCATGAAAAGATCAGCCATCATCTTATTGAATGGCGGAGCAGGCTCGAGGGGCCAGATGGCCTATTCCTGCTCCTAGTTCTTATGTTCTTATGATGATACTGTGCGTTTAAGAAGTGTATTATCATGTTTCCTGTGCAAAGTCTGGTTTAGTAGTTTGTTTTATTATCAATGCCATATTGTTACTGCAGCACCATAATTGCTCCTAATTGTGGGAATGTTAGTTTTAATCTGGACCAATGCTGTTTTGTTATTTTTGATGATTTCTCCTTGCATTTTGCAGAGTAGGACCTGATTAGGTTAATTGACAGGTACGGTCCTATGACTAAGTGGAGCTAAGCTTACACAGAGAATTCAAGGTTGGTTACTGCCTGGAAGCTGCAGAGCGTGGTCTCAAAGTCTGCAGACTGGGAGCTGCCAGAGACTCGGTTTACTTCTCTGAAGTTCTGCCATTTGAGGATATGCCCTCCTCTGGAAAATGCTCTCTGGGTCTCTGTCCAAAGGTGTTAAAAAGCTGGAAATCTTGCATCCATGTGAGCATATCTGCTTTTGGTGCTAACTGGTTCTAAAGTAGGGATTTATGTCTATGGGGATACGGATAAATTGGAACAATGGAGATAGCTAGCTGTTAAGAATTATACTTCGACATGTTTAAGTATTTTAATTGCTAAAGGTTATGCTAATTATTTTTGTTATATTCTAACGGTGTTTTTAAATAAATTTTGTTTTGATAAAAGCTTCCTAGTGGGTCACTTGAATCATACCTGGAGTGAAACAAATTATGCTCACCCTAATGCCAAAATCAAATGTAAGAGTTGGGGTCTCGTCTAACTTCATAAAATTCCTTGGAGTTTTTGATCTGATCCCTACGAGAGGTATGCACATGAGGCTAGAATTGCTTAGTTGTAGGACGGAGGAGGTAGGAAGGGTTAAGGTTACACATGGATTTGAAAACAAGACTCAGAAAGTTTAAAGTTTATTTATTAGTGTCACAAATAGGTTTACATTAACACTGCAGTGAAGTTACTGTGAAAACCCCCTAGTCGCCACACTCCGGTGCCTGTTTGGGTACACCGAGGGAGAATTTAGCATTGCCAATGCACCTAACCAGCATATCTTCCGGACTGTGGGAGGAAACTGGAGCACCCGGAGGAAACTCACGCAGACACGGGGAAAATGTGCAGACTCCGTCTCACAGACAGTGACCCAAGCTGGAGATCGAACCGGGGTTCCTGGTGCTGTGAGGCAAAAGTGCTAACCACTGTGCCACCGTCAATGTCAGGTGTTGCCGTGTCGGGAGACAATGTCGGACAGCAGGCGCAGGAGGGCTGGGTTAATGGGATTTGGTTGGGTGCAAGTTCACGGAGCGTGCAAAGTGGGAGCTCATCCACGTGAGTATAGCAAAAGTCAAGGTGTGGCGATGCCGGCGTTAGACTGGGGTAGGCACAATAAGAGGCCCAACAGATTTATTTGGTAGCACGAGCTTTTGGAGCGCTGCCCCTTCATCAGGTGAGTGGAGAGTTGGGTTCACAAACAGGGCATATATAGACACAGACTCAATTACAAGATAATGGTTGGAATGCGAGTCTTAATAGGTAATCAAGTCTTTACAGGTGCAGACAATGTGAATGGAGAGAGGGTTAAGTACAGGTTAAAGAGGTGTGAATTGTCTCAAGCCAGGACAGTTAATGAGATTTTGCAAGCCTAGACAAGTCGTGGGGGTTACAGATAGTGTGACATGAACCCAAGATCCCGGTTGAAGCCGTCCTCATGTGTGCGGAACTTGTCTATCAGTTTCTGCTCAGCGATTCTGCGTTGTTGTGTGTCTTGAAGGCTGCCTTGGAGAATGCTGCCCGAAGATCAGAGGCTGATTGCCCGTGACTGTTGAAGTGTTCCCTGACAGGAAGGGAACACTCCTGCCTGGTGATTGTCGAGTGATGTTCATTCATCCATTGTCTTGGCGTCTGCAGGTTCTCGCCAATGTACCATGCCTCGGGACATCCTTTCCTGCAGCGTATCAGATAGACAATGTTGGCCGAGTTGCAAGAGTATGTATCGTGTACCTGGTAGATGGTGTTCTCACGTGAGATGATGGCATCCGTGTCGATGATCCGGCATGTCTTGCAGAGGTTGCTGTGACAGGGTTGTGTGGTGTCGTAGTCACTGTTCTCCTGAAGGCTGGGTAGTTTGCTGCGGACAATGGTCTGTTTGAAGTTGCGTGGTTGTTTGAAGGCAAGTAGTGGGGGTATGGGGGTGGCCTTGGCGAGATGTTCGTCTTCATCAATGACATGTAGAAGGCTCCGGAGAAGATGTCGTAGCTTCTCCGCTCCGGGAAGTACTGGACGATGAAGGGTACTCTGTCCGTCGTGTCCTGTGTTTGTCTTCTGAAGAGGTCGGTGCGGTTTGTCGCTGTGGCGCGTCGGAACTGTTGATCGATGAGTCGAGCGCCATATCCTGTTCTTATGAGGGCGTCTTTCAATGTCTGTAATGTCTGTTGCAATCCTCCTCATCTGAGCAGATCCTCTGTATACGGAGGGCTTGTCCGTAGGGGATGGCTTCCTTAACATCAATGGAAAAGTCAAGGTAGAAGTAAGAAAGTCATGGATAAGGATTGAATGAGCTGAGGCATGGTAGGACGAGGACGATGGAAAGTGGAAGTTAGCAGTATTAATACTGGAGTGAATATAGCATTCAAAAGTCATCTTAGGTCCAGATAGGACACCAAGTTTGCATATTACCTGATTCAATCTCAGTAAGTTGGCCAGGGGACGGGTGATGTTCGTGAGTAGGAGTTTATGGTGGGGAATGACAATGATTTCAGTCTTCCCAATATTTAGTCAGAGGAAATGTTTGCTCAGCCAGTACTGGATGTTGAGCAAACACCGTGACAATCAGAGACAGTGACAGGGTGGGAGAGAGACAGTGGACAAGTACTTCTGGGTAGCGTCAACTTACTTATGATATCGCTGAGAGGCAGCTTGATGAGAATTTGGGCAGGTGAGAATTGGGAGGGTCCAAGGATAAACTATTGAGAACTCCATAGTGAGAAAAGAAACCATTGTAGGCATTTCTCTGATTCTGACTGGATGCAGTAAGAAGTCTCACAACACCAGGTTAAAGTCCAACAGGTTTATTTGGTAGCAAAAGCCACTAGCTTTCGGAGCGCTGCCCCTTCATCAGGTAAGTGGGAGTTCTGTTCACAAACAGTGTCATTCTGCACGACATTCTGACTGGATGGACAGGAGTGGAACCAGATGGAGCAGAGATGTTGGACAAGGTTGTTGTGGTCAAAGACTACAAACATGTTGAGAATGATGCAGAGGTGCAGTCACATAGAATGTTATTTGTGACTTTGATTTGTTTCAGTGCTTTGCGAGGTATGGAAGTCTAATTGGAATGGTTCAAACATGGAATAATGGGAAATATGGGGGTGAATTTTGGAGCTAAACTGAGAGTTCCAGTTTGTTGGACCAGTTCTTTCAGTTACGAGAGAGCAGCTAAATATCCAGCCTTCTGTGTGCTTTAGAACAAAGAGTTGAACAGCAATATCTCAGCCGGGGAATTTATTATATGTGTTTTTGACACGTTAGTTTGAAATGGTGAATTAACACTCGAGAATTGCATTCTAGTATGGCTTGGATCAGAATTCCTCTCTCCTAGTAGTACAACTTCTACAGATGCACTTTAGAAAGCATTCTTTCTGGTTGTATCACAGCTTGGTATGGTACCTGCTCTGCCCAAGACCGCAAGAAACTACAAGGGGTCGTGAATGAAGCCCAATCCATCACTCAAACCAACCTCCCATCCATTGACTCTGTCTACATTTCCTGCTGCCTCAGAAAAGCAGCCAGCATAATTAAGAACAACAAGCATCCTGGAAATACTCTCTTCAACCTTCTTCCATTGGGAAAAAGATACAAACGTCTGAGGACACGCACCTCCTGACTCAAGAGCAGCTTCTTCCCTGCTGTCATCAGACTTTTGAATGGACCTACCTTGTTTTAAGTTGATCTGTCTCTACACCCTAGCTATGACTGTAACACTACATTCTGCACTCTCTCCTTTCCTTCTCTATGTACGGTATGTTTTGTCTGTATAGCGCGCAAGAAACAATACTTTTCACTGTATGCCAATACATGTGACAATAATAAATCAAATCAAATGACTCGTGAACATGTATTAACAGAAGAGCCAAACATCGCAGCTTCAGATTGGTGTTCAGCACTGCTTACTGCCGTAAGTGGGAGGGTGACAGATACTGTCTTCCCTGAGACGGCAGCTTCCCCAAGACCAGAGTCACCACAGCCCATGCTTCTCCAAAGGATCCTACCAGTCAAGCACGTCTCACTTAGGGAGAACCACATTGGAGTGGTAGATTAGGGGAGGGAGCATCAACTAAGTTAGTTGGTTAAAAAAGTGATGATTGTTTGCAAAGTAGCACTGTGTCACGGCCAAGTTAGAGACGTTTCCTTAAAGAGATCCACAAACTAAGAATTTGTGTGTGTCTGTGTAGTCCCCTTTTAAAGTATGAGTGGTTCCATTTGAAAATAACCCAACAGAGAAGCTTTAGTCCTAAAAAAAGGCGAAGGTTAGCTTATTACAAAAATTGCTGCTTAATGTTACTTAGATAAAAGTGACAAAATCAATCTCTCAAGTACAGATACAAAGATTAAAAGCAGCATAAGATACAAAAATACTTAACCCTGAGATTTTTAACCAGTTTCCGTGACATTTTGATTTGATTTGATTTATTATTGTTATATGTACGAGTATCCAGTGAAAAGTGTTATTTCTTGCGTGCTATACAGACAAAGCACACCGTTCATAGGGAAGGAGAGGGTGCAGAATGTAGTGTTACAGTCATAGCTAGGGTGTAGAGAAAGATCAACTTAATGCAAGGTAAGTCCATTCAAAAGTCTGATGGCAAGAAGCTGTTTTTGAGCCGGTTGGTATGTAATCTCAGACTTTTGTACCTTTTTCCCAATGGAAGAAGGTGGAAGAGAGTATGGCCGGATTCTTCCATCCTGCCCATCACTGGAATTTTAGGGGGTGGGTGGTGGAGAATGTGAAACGCCATTGACAGTCGGGCGGGAATTTCCGGCTTTTAGACCAGCGTAGCCGGAGAATTCTGCCCCCAGCTGGGATGCGTGGAGTCCTTAATTACGTTGGCTGCATTTCCGGGGCAGCGGGAAGTGTAAACAGAGTCAATGGAAGGGAGGCTGGTTTGAGTGATGGGCTGGGCTTCATTCATGACCCTTTGTAGTTCCTTGCGGTCTTGGGCTGGGCAGGAGCCATACCAAGCTGTGATACAACCAGAAAGAATGCTTTCTATGGTGCATCTGTAAAAGTTGGTGAGAGTCGTAGCTGACATGCCAAATTTCCTTGGTCTCCTGAGAAAGTAGAGGCGTTGGTGGGCTTTCTTTGTTTTGCTGTGGGCCCACTTCTTGGGCTGCTTCATTTCCAAGTGAACTTTGAGATTCAGTCCAGCAGCTGCGAAGGCTTCTGCTGTCAACTATTTAGAGATTTCAGTCGGTTTTTGGGAGAGAGAGGTTTCCTATTCCTCATTGGTTCTGCAGTTACTGCACTTGCAGATTGTGTGGACTCTTACAGCAGAACAGCAGTTGATCTCTTAATACCTTCCTCTTTAACCCCCCCACTCCCCCCTCTCCCCACCCCCCAGGCCAAGAACCCTCTCTGATGTTGTTTTTCAGATTTCCTGCTGGGTGCACAAAATGGCTGTTCTCAGCCAGACAGCTCCAAAAGTCAAAATGGCTGCTATACCAAACAATTGAATCATGCTTCCATATGAGGTATTGGGTTAGCCCAGTCTGCGGACACATTGTCCCATCCATTGTCTTCACAGTTGAGCTAATTAAAATTTTAAGTATCTCAGCCATTAACTTGACTGGTTCCCATCTCTTCTAGGTTTAAGGAGATAAGAAAGAGCTGTTAATATATTCTGGAAAGCCAGAATGAATTTCTGTTCACCCTTGTGTAAATACAAATAGAATTTCAAATGTCTTCATAAGTCTGGATATTTCTACCTGCAATCTACTTGGATTATTCCAAAGCTTTAACCATAGGGTAATTGAAGAATGTCAGGTGACTATTGGCAGCCATCTTTAATGCTTTCTGTGTCCATTTAAAAGGAAGATTAGCTTTTTAAAAAAAAAATTCTACAATATCTCAACTACATGTTCTTGACAACTGTTTGACCGCATAGAGTTCAGAGTTCATTTCGACTTACGAACCCCGGCTGACGACAGGGAAAAATAGACCTCCATCTTATGAAGGAAGGAGGCAGAGCCTTTGACGGTTAAGTATTTTATAAGGGGTGATTGAGCAGGCAAATGTGAAGTGGCTTTATTTGGTGTGCCAACGTTTAAGGATCAAAAGCATTGGGCTATAAGTTGTTCCCTGCTTTCTCTGGCAGCCGTTTGGGCCATTTCTTCTCTTCCTCCTGTACAGGGAGGTGCATCAAATAGCAAACTGGCCAAAATTAAAGTTTTAAAGTTTCGTTATTAGTGTCACAAGTAGGCTTACATTAACATTGCAATGAAGTTATTGTGAAAATCCCCTAGTCGCCATGCTCCGGCTTGGGTACACTGAGGGAGAATTTATAGAATCATAGAATCATAGAATCCTACAGTGCAGAAAGAGGCCATTCGGCCCATCGAGGCACAATCCCATCCAGGCTTTATCCCCGTAACCCCACTTATCTACCCTGCAAATCCCTCTGACACTATGGGGCAATTTAGTGTGGTCAATCAACCTAACCTGCACATGTGGGAGGAAACCAGAGCACCCAGAGGAAACCCACACAGACACGGGGAGAATGTGCAGACTCCACACAGACAGTGGCCCGAGGCCGGATTTGAACCCGGGTTCAATCATGGCCAATGCACCTAACCAGCACGTCTTTCAGACTGTGGGAGGAAACCGGAGCACCCGGGGGAAACCCACATAGATACGGGGATAACATTCAAACTCCACACAGACAGCGACCCAAGCCAGGAATTGAACCCGGGTTCCTGGCGCTGTGAGGCAGCAGTGCCAACCACTGTGCCACCATGCTGGGTTGTACTGCAAGGAAATGTGACAAGTCATTCCAGTTGGGAGCAAATAGGTTGTCATATTATCTAACATTATCACTCCCATTGAGCTGCTTTTCAACTAATAGAGGCAAGATACATTTAGGTAGGCAATTTACCCCTTCAATAGGCTTGCAGATAAAAGCACCATGCAGAAGGTCACAGGTTCAATGCCTGATCTGTGGTGCAGTAGCTAGCACTGCTGCCTTACAGCTCCAGGGACCCAGGTTCGATTCCTGGCTTGGGTGACAGTCTGTGTGGAGTTTGCACATTCTCCCCGTGTCTGCGTGGGTTTCCTCTGGCTGCTCCTGTTTCCTCCCACAGTCCAAAGATGTGCAGGTTAGGTGGATCAGCCATGCTAAATTGCCCCTCAGTGTCCAAAGATGTACAGATTAGAGGGCTTAGCCATGGTAAATGTGTGGGGTTACAGAGATGGGGTGGGGGAGAGGGCCTGGATAAGAATGCTGGTGCAGACTCGATGGACCAAATGGCATCTTCTGCATTGTAGGGACTCTATGATTCTACGACAAGGTCAGTTCTTAAGACAACAGGAAGTTGCTAAGCGACAGAAAACAAGTTCCAAGCCAAACCTCCCATCTGGCTTTACACAATGTTGTGGATCTTGACAAAATATCATTAGCAAAATGGAATTGGGTGATAAATTAATTGAAGTAGACACAGTGGGGAAATTCTCCTGTTTCAGCAGGTTGCTAAAAATTCACAGCAAAATTTACCAGATTACATTTCCTTTGCAGCGATGATATCTGCTGTGCGACAAATCCAAGGATTCTTGTTCCATTTGCTCCTTGAATAAAGTTCACACAAACAAGATTGTAGTAAACACCACACTAACTGTTGTTAAGCAGAAGAGTCATATTTATCATCTGAAAGGAGAAAATGCATTTAATTAGGTAGCTAGCTCTTAGAGCAACAGCTGCCACTCATTAAATTCAATCTTTTAATCCACAATTAGATATGATCTAACGGTTCAAGTGGCAGTTAACCTCTGAAGACAGAATTCTCATTTCAGTAAAAGGATTATTGGGTTATAGCTCCATTCTGGAACTCGAACACAATGGCGTGGATTATTCTGTTATAACGATGGCAAACTGTCCATAAGACCATAAGATCATAAGACACAGGAGCAGAATTAGGCCACTCGGCCCATCGAGTCTGCTCCACTATTCAATCATGGCTGATATTTTTCTCATCCCCATTCTCCTGCCTTTTCCCCATAACCCCTGATCCCCTTATTAATCAAGAACCTATCTATCTCTGTCTTAAAGACACTCAATGACCTGGCCTCCAAGCCTTCTGCGGCAAAGAGTTCCACAGATTCACCACTCTCTGGCTGAAGAAATTCCTCCTCATCTCTGTTTGAAAGGATCATCCCTTTAGCCTGAGGTTGTGACCTCTGGTTCTAGTTTTTCCTCCAAGTGGAAATATCCTCTCCACGTCCACTCTATCCAGGCCTCGCAGTATCCTGTAAGTTTCAATAAGATCCCCCCTCATCCTTCTAAACCCCAACCAGTACAGACCTGAGTCCTCAACCGTTCCTCATACGACAAGCTCTTCATTCCAGGGATCATTCTTGTGAACCTCCTCTGAACCCTTCCAAGGCCAGTCATTGTCATCGCAACTAGAGAATATATAGTGACTTCTGGCATTGCACATATACAGTTGAATACAGAAATCCAGAAGTTTCTGTTAGTGATTCTCTGCACCTCCGGACGGTGCGCAGTTGAAGTCCCCACAGATGTAAGTCATTTGCAAAAGTGGCGCGTGCTTCCATTTTTATGCTGTTAGGCTTGCTGTAAAAATCCTTGGAGAGGTTGCAACCTGTTGCATGAGGCATAACTTGCTTTTTAAATGGTCTATTAAATTTATAATGATAACTGAATAATCTTTCTGAGATTATTGCATTTCTGGAATGTCAGGTTTAGAGGTTTGTAATGTAATAAAAATGATTTTCAGCGTCTACCTTTACCCATGTGCATGTCCCAATCTTTAGTTTGTTCTCTGCAGACTGAAGGCTAGGTGAGAATTCTTCAATATGATTGGTTGCTTAGCCTACTTGATGACATCATTGTTGCTGGGTCATGGAGATCACCGACTATTGGACGGCAGAATGAAACTACCATCACGAAAGTGAAGTTGATTCCACAAAATTCACAAAATCTTTGTAGGCAGCGGTCTCCATTCTCAGCAGTAAGTACCACCCCTTCTCGGCTCGTCAATGTCAATGCCAATTTCTAGTCCAACATTACAGTGCGGCGGTTAGCACTGCTGTCTCACAGCACCAGGGACCCTGGTTTGATTCCTGGCTTGGGTCACTTTCTGTGCAGAGTATGCACATTCTCCCCGTGTCTGCGTGGGTTTCTTCCAGGTGCTCCGGTTTCCTCCCACAGTCCTAACGTGCTGGTTAGGTGCATTGACCATGCTAAATTCTCCCTCAGTGTACCCGAACAGGTGCCAGAATGTGGCGACTAGGGGATTTTCATAGTAACTTCATTGCAGTGTGAATGTAAACCTACTTGTGACACTAATAAATATAATTTACTTCTTTTTACAGTTCCGCATTACTGCTGTTGTTCAGGTGAAATATTAACACAGGGCTGCATGGATTTTTTCCAGGGGAAGAGATAAGGCTTAAATTAATGCAACTATTCTTTCTTTGAAAATTTGCTAAGTCACCCTTAATAAAGCTGTTTATAAACATGCATTAATGAAGCTATTTACCATTCGGAAGTACCACCATCAATATCCTGAGGGTTCGAAGCAAATTACTGTGGATGCTGGAATCTGAAACCAAAAGAGAAAATGCTGGAAAATGAGACTTTCCAGCATTTTCTCTTTTGGTTCCTGAGGGTTAGCACTGACGAGAAACTGAACTCAACCATCCATGTAAATAATATGGCTACAAGAGCGGGTCAGAGACTGGGAATACTGCGGTGAGTAACTCACCTCCTGACTCCCAAAGCCCGTCCCTCATCAGCAAGGCACAAGTTAGGAGTGTGATGGAATACTCCCCACTTGCCTGCATGAGTGCAGCTCCAATAACGCTCAAGAAGCTTGATACCATCCAGGAGAGGGCAGCCCCACTTGATTGGCACCGCATCCACCACCTTCACCATTCACTCCTCCCCTCATTAATACACAATGTGTACCAACTACAAGATGCACTGCAGTAACTCACCAAGACTCCTTCAACAGCACCCTCCAAACCTGCGTTCCCTAACACCTAAAAGGACAAGCGCTGCAGGTGCATGGGAACACCACTGCCTGCAACTTCCCCTCCAAGCCACATGCCATCCCAGGGTGGTACAGTGGCACAGTGGTTAGTACTGCTGCCTCACAGTGCCAGGGACCCGGATTCAATTCCGGCCTCGGGCGACTGTCTGTGTTTGCACTTTCTCTCCATGTCTGCGAGGGTTTCCTCCGGGTGCTCCGGTTTCCTCCGACAGTCCAAATATGTGTGGGTTAGGATGATTGACCATGCTAAATTGCCCCTTAGTATCCCAAGATGTGTGGGTTAGGGGGATTAGCAGAGTAAATACATGGGGTCACAGGGATAGGGGCCGGGGTGGGATTGTTATTGGTGCAGGCTCAATGGGCTGAATGGCCTTCTTCTGTGTGTAGGGATTCTATGATTCTATGACTTGGAACTATATAGAAACATAGAAGCAGGAGTAAGCCGTTTGTCCCTTCAAACGTGCTCCACCATTCACTTTGATCATGGCCGATAATGGCCACAAGTGACTCAAGAGAAAAATCACTGGGGGGAGGGAATTACTTTTAAAAAATATTAGAAACATAGAAAGCGGGAGTAGGCCATTTGGCTCTTCGCGCCTGTTCCACCATTCATTTTGATCATGGCTAATCATCAAATTCAATATCCTGATCCCTCCTTCCCCCCATATCCCTTGATCTCTTTAGCCCCAAGAGCTATATCAAATTTCTTCTTGAAATCACACAACGTTTTGACTTCACTGTCGCTGGGTCAAAATCCTGGAACTCCCTTCATAATAGCTCTGTGGCTGTATCTATGGCAGATGGACTGCAGTGGTTCAAGAAGATGGCGAGCTACCACCCTCTCAATGGCAGTCAGAGCAGGCAAAATACGCAGGCCTAGCCAGCAATGAACACATCCTATCAACAAGAAAAAAAATCTATTTGCTCCTATCCACTGATTACCAACTCAACAAAGAGGCAAAGAGACTACTTGCAATTGGTGAAAGACTGGGCTCTGGATCTGGCGTGACTTTTCACAACACATGGGGAAGACTTGTTTAGAACTCTCCATGATAAACACTGGATATCTTATTTGCCAAAGAGCTTTAATGCCAGAGATCTTTTAGGTACATTCTCTGCAGCTTAAACATGAAGAATGGATGAGATACCGAAGAACTGCCAAAACATGTCAACCTCAGCTTCGGTCACCTTCCTCAGCAGAAGAGAAAGCTAGTGTAAAAATAAAATACTCTCCTTGCAAAACCTAAAAGAAAAGAACAATGGAAACTAAAGCCAGAGGAAAACACAGTTTTGTTTGTGACCTTATTTGGAAGGTTAGTCATTTCCTAGTGAGTTTGAAAAAGAATTTTAAGTGGCATATATTGTCTAGTTATATATTCTCCAATGTACATTCAAGGTCATGATAGCATCCCTTAGCTGAAGCTAATTAGTTCATTCTCAAAGTATGAACATTTGGAAACCTAGTTTTGCATATACCTCTACTTTCGCAGGAGGCTAAGGAAATTGGTATGTCCGCTGCGACTCTCACCAACTTTTACAAGTGCACCATAGAAAGCATCCTTTCTGGTTGTATCACAGCTTGGAATGGCTCCTGCTCTGATCAAGACCACAAGAAACTACAAAGGGTTGTGAACGTCCATCACGCAAACCAGCCTCCCATTCACTGGGCGGGATTTTCTGGTCGCACTCGCCACAAAACCAGAAAATCCCACCCAAGGTCAATGGACCTTTCAGCCCCTCGCCCCATACGATTCCCATGGTGGGCGGTACAGGAAAATTCATCCCATTGACTCCATCTACACTTCCCGCTGCCTCAGGAAAGCAGCCAGCATAATCAAGGACCCCACATACCCTGGACATACTCTCTTCCACCTTCTTCCATCGGGTAAATGATACAAAAGTCTGAGAATGCCTACCAACCTACTCAAGAACAGCTTCTTTCCTGCTGCCATCAGACTTTTGAATGGATCTATTATATATTAAGCTGATCTTTCTCTACACCTTATCTGTAACTGGAACACTACATTCTGCACCCTATCCTTTCCTCCCCCGTGTACTCTCGGAATGGTATGTTTTTATCTGTATCGCATGTAAAAAAGAATATTTTTCACTGTATCCCAATAAATGCGACAAAAATAAACAAATATAAATGTATTTTATTATGGAATACTATTGGATTTCACAAAAATTGATCATGAACATGTAACATTCAGACCTCCTCTAGTTTAATTATTCACACTTACGTACACCCAATGTTTTTTGGCAAGTCCCACATTTATTGCCCATTGCTAATTGTCCTTGAGTCGCTTGTGGGCCTTTTCCTTGAACCACCATAGTCCATGTGGTGAAAGTGTTTCCATGGTGCTGTTAGGGAGGAAGTTCCAGGATTTATACCCAGTGACAATGAAGGAACAACTGTACATTACTGAGTCAGGATGATGTGTAACTTGGATGGAAGTTCGAGGCAGTGGTCTTCCCATACACCTACTGCCATTGTCTTTCCAAGTGGCATTGTTGCAGGTATGGGCGACTCTGTGGCTTTGCCAATGCTGTCTTCTTCCACGTATTTACGGCCACACAAACCCTTGTACCTATGAAACCAACCTCAGAAACTCACATGCCTATTGCAGGGAGTGGACATGGTGGCACAATGGTTAGCACTGCTGCCTCACAGCACGAGGGACCCAGATTCAATTCCGGCCTCGGGTGACTGTCTGTGTGGAGTTTGCACATTCTCCCCGTGTCTGTGTGGGTTTCCTCCCACACTCCAAAGATGTGCAGTGTAGGTGGATTGGCCATGCTAAATTGCCCCTTAGTCAGGGAGATTAGCAGGGTAAATACATGGGATTACGGGCCTGAGTGGGGTTGTTGTTGGTGCTGGCTCAATGGGCTGAATGGCCTCCTTCTGCACTGTAGAGATTATATTCTATGATCAACAGTCCTCATCCTTAACATTACATTAACGCTTAATGCAAGGTCATTTAGTGTTGAAATGTATCTGTAATTATGCTTGGTTTATTGGTAATTATCGTATTGTTTTCTTTAGTTATTTATATGCGCCTGTGGATATTGTTTGTAGTTTAATGCTGTGATGCTGTCTTGTTTATATTATTAATTGCTTCATTCTGAATTTGATGGCAGACTCTTTATAGATCAGCAGCTTTAAATTAAGTGGAGCTCCCTTATAAAAAAAGCTTTGAATAACCAGCACTTTGTTCTGTGTCAGAAGTGTAACTCATTAAAAACAGGAAATAGTAGAGGAAGTAAGCCAAGGTAGTCGCTTCTTGAGTGACTAGATTTAGTATATCAGCAAACTATAGATCCGGAGTTACCTTATTTGACAATAAGGCAAATTTGAGGGTATTTTCCCTCAATGCACAGGACATTCATTCAATTCGTCCTATCTTTTACCACTTGAAGCATAAAGCCACAATATCAAATGTCCAGGGGAGGCAATGGCCTAGAGGCTAGACTAGTAATCCAGAAACTCAGCTAATGTTCTCAGGACCCGGGTTCAAATCCCACCACGGCAGATAATAGAATTTGAATTCAATAAAAAATATCTGGAATTAAAGAATTTACTGATGACCAATGTCGATTATTGGAAAAACCCATCTGGTTCACTAATGTCCTTTAGGGAAGGAAATCTGCCATCCTTACCTGGTCTGGCCTACATGTGATTCCAGAGCCACAGCAATGTGGTTGCTCTCTCATGTATTAGTACACAGTGAAAAGTATTGTTTCCTGCGCACTATACAGACAAAGCATATTGTACATAGAGAAGGGAAGGAGAGAGTGCAGAATGTAGTGTTACAGTCATAATGAGAGTAAAAGATAGAGTTAGAGGGTATGCTGGGCACAGCTTGCAAGAAGTCACTTTGCTCCGGCACCAACTTGCTCATGTTGGAGGCCTCCATTCTGAACTTCAGAGGCAGCCCCAGATCTTCAATGGATAAATGTACACACCCAGTTCTGTGTGTTCTGGGCTGGTGTGATTTCTTACTGGTTCCATGGACAATTGGGTTGGGGGGGAGGGGAAGGAAAGGGGGCAGCGGGGGCATAATTCCGATCAAGTCTTCATCTGTATCCCATCAGTGGGATGCATATTGAGTCTGCACCCACTCTCCAACAGAGCATCTTATCTAGGCCCAGCCCCCACTGTATCCCTGTAATCCCATGCATATAACCCGCTAATCCCCCGAACCTCCACATCTTGGGACACTGCGGGGCAAATTAGCATGGCCAATCCACCTAACCTGCACATCTTTGGAGTGTGGGAGGAAACCGGAGCACCCGGAGGATACCCACGGGGCAGCCACGGGGAGAATGTGCAATCTCCACACAGACAGTCACCCAAGGCTGGAATTGAATCGGGACCCTGGTACTGTGAGGCAGCAGTGCTAACAACTGTGCCACTGTGTCGCTCATATTGTCCTTATATAGTGTTATACTCAGATTTATCTGCTAGACTTTCAAAAGGTTATTCTATTATGAGTTCTGTTAGCTGACCCAACATCCATTTATCACAATGTCATAAATCAACTTATTAACCATCTATGCATTTTCATGGAAAGGCTGTGTTGTATGACAGGTGGTCTGTCACAGCTTGAGATGTTTCTGCTGAGAGATCTGAAAAGGAAGAGCAACTTTACAGGGCTGTGTGTCAAAACAAAGTGTACTCACACTAAAAAGCTTCTTGGCCTTTTGGCTAAGATCAAGTGTAGTTTTGGCATCCTGCACTTGGTTGAAGTCATGAGGTGACACTGAGGCTTCATTTGAAGCAATTTTTTAAAGCAGCATTTAGGCCTTTTGGCTAAGATGCAAATGAGATCAAGCCTTGGAGAATGTGCAATGCCTGCTCCAATCAGCTTGGATCATGTAGATCAAGCCCAAGGCAGGAAGTGGTGAGCTTGTCTTGTCAGCTTGGATCGGGAATGTCTCACTTGTTGAGACTTTGAATTGGACATTGGTTGGGTTGAATTGGATATAAACAAAAAAAAGACACTAGAATAAAAGGTGCTTAAAATGCTAATGAACCAGCTTTGAAGTGACTTCTTCAAGGACCCACAACAATCAGCAATTTATTGCCTATTTCCACAAATGGTAAATGTAGGAGGTCTCTGGTCCCAGGGATTCAGTAGTGCTGTCTTGTATTGGATCTCTCCTCAGATTGTAACCATAGAAAAACAGGCACGGGCAGTCAACATTAGAAGCAAAAATAACTGAGAGTACGTTTTTATTTATTCTCTTTCATTTATCATTTAAAAGTTTAGTTTAAAGTTTATTTATTAGTGTCACAAATAGGCTTACATTAACACTGCAATGAAGTTACTGTGAAAATCCCCTAATCACCACATTCTGGCACCTGAGGGAGAATTTAGCATGGCCAATCCAGCTAATCAGCACGTCTTTCAGACAGTGGGAGGAAACCGGAGCACCCAAAGGAAACCCACTCACACACAAGGAGAATGTGAAAACTCCACACAGGCAGTGACCCAAGTAAGGAATCGAACCCAGGTCCCAGGTGCTGTGAGGCAGCAGTGCTAACCACTGTGCCACCATGCCGCCCTATTGTGAGGGAATTGAATGGAAGAGTAGGAAGGTTATGCTACGGTTGTAGGTGAGACCACATTTGGAGTATTGCATATGGTATTGGTCTCCTTATTTAAGGAAAGATGTAAATACATTAGAAGCAGTTCAGAGAAGGTTGACTAGATTAATATCTGGAATTAGTGGGTTATCTTATGAGGAAAGGTTGGGCAGACCAGGGGTGCATCCAGTAGAGTTTAGCAGAGTAAGAGGCAACTTGATAGATCCTGATGGGACTTGAGAAGGAAGACGTGGAAAGGATGTTTCTTCTTATTGGAGAAACAAGAACTAAGGGTCGCTGTTTTCAAAATAGGAGATTGTCCATTAAGGACAGGGATGAGGATTTCTTTCTCCCTCAGAGGGTTGTGAGACTTTGGAATTCTTCTCCTCAAAAGGTGGCTGAGGCAGAGTCCTTGAACATCTTTAAGCAGAGCTAGACAGGTTCTTGATAAGCAAGGGGGTAAAAGGTTATCAGGGGGTAGGCAGGAATGTGGGGTAGAGGTTAAAATCAGATCAGCCATGATCTTATTGTAAGAAGTCTCACAACACCAGGTTAAAGTCCAACAGGTTTATTTGGAATCATGAGCTTTCGGAGCGCTGCTCCTTCATTAGGTGAAGGACTCACCTGATAAAGGAGCGGCACTCCTGAAAGCTCATGATTCCAAATAAGCCTGTTGGATTTTAACCTGGTGTTGTGAGACTTCTTGCTGTTCCCACCCCAGTCCAATGTCAGCATCTCCACCTCATGATCTTATTGAATGGCGGAGCAGGCTAGAGAGGCTGAGTGGCCTACTCCTGCTCCTTATTTCTATGTTTGTATATGTAAGTTTTCGCCAGGATCAAATGGTTAGGGTGCATGGTGGTAGTCAGAAGTTATTTTGTGTAAGTTAAGCAAGCTGGCGCAATGACATGGGGAGATGTAGCATCTTCATGTTTACTTTCACTTGGACTCAAATTGCACTGATCCAATTAAGTGAATCTGATCAAAACAGTTGCTCTGTATTGTTGTGAAGTTTCATATATAAGGTTAAAAATGTGGTGTTTGACAAACATAAATAGTGAGAAGAAATGCTAAGAAAACCAAAATATAGCATTGTCTCTTTAAAAAGCATGTGTTCTTGTGCTTGGATTTTTAAATTGGAGAAAGCAGGCTGCAGAAGCCAATTTTGCAACATTGCATCAAAAGCCCAGCAGCCAGAGTTCCAGCAGAGCAAAACAGACTTTTGAATTGGACCAATGAGTTTAAAGCAAGCACTCAAAGACACAGAACCAATTGAATTCAATTTGAGTGTTGTTGATAGTCTCAAGCCACTCAAATTGCAGGAATACTGTGAAGTAATTCTAGGGATTTAAACCTGGACAAGGAGAAATAACGGTTAGAGCAATCTTGCCACCTCTTTAGTCAGAAAGAGGGAGAGGCGAGTCTCTCATATAGAATCTTGCAGTTTAATGTATGTCTCCATAAAACTTACTATCTACAGTCGGAAACTAGGTCAACTCGGAAGATGTATCAGACCTGAACAGCAAAGACCTTCAGACTGTATATATATCCGTTTGAGAATGATTGGAATTTATAAGCCTTTGTTTTATTCTTGATTCTTGTATTATTCGGATAGCATTCTATTGGGGAGTTCATTCAGTTTGTTAATTGTTTTAATAAAGTTGTCATCAGTTTTAAAATAAAGACCTGTTAATTCTTCATGATAGAGAGTGTCTGATCCTGCTTTAATTTGCCTAAACTAATATCTTCCTACTCCCTCACACACACTTACTTAATATTACGAGGCAAGGAATCCTTTTGGAGGGGTTCCAAAATCGTGCAGAGGGAAAAATCACCTCCGTGTTGTAACAATATGTTCATTTGCTGTGAACTAAAACAACTTCATAATTTGTGTCTGGCGCAACTTACCAGGTGTTTCCTCAGTTCACCTTTAAAAAGATTGAGGAGGCAGAGGGAAACATGGTGCAAAAGATGTCGGTGTCCAATTTGGAGCAGAGGTAAAGTCACCATAGTCCCAGCTGACCATAGGCTGCTCTCCCCTTTGAGGGGATTTAACCTGAGGATTACCACACCTCAGGCAAGGGGCAGGGTTGAGAAGGTTGGGCCTTCAGCCGGTAAAGGAATTGAACCCATGCCATTGGCATTCCTAACCGGCTGTCCAGCTAACTGAGCTAAACCAACCCAAATTTGGCGCACGTGGGGTATGATTGTTGCACCTTATACCAATACATAAGTAGCTATTGGGTCATCTGATTGTGGGGTAGTCGGACTGGAAGATCTGATACCACTGAGCCCGAGAAGGTTTATGCACCTGACCCAAACTTGTAACATGCGTGTTGAGAAAGGGAATACCAAGTTGTATATACATTTGATCTGTTTTCACGGTTCTTTATCTAACATGTAGGAAGCAGCAAATGGACTGTTGGCGTGGTTGCCAAAGAACAGCGCGTGATAAGATTTATTTTGGCAGGCACACTGAATGTTTAGCGGGGTTCCTCGGCTGACTATATGATACCGAACAGGTTATAATTCCTGAATTCAATGATGAAAACTGCACCACGTTCCCAACTGGTTTTGTGTCATCAACAAACGCACCTGGAGGTTCCCCTCAAAGCCACTCACCATTCTGACTTGATTTTATCATTGTTGCTGGGTCCAAATCCTGGCACTGCCTCCCGAACAGCACTGTGGGTGGACCTGCTAAGCCCATGGTCCTGGCATCTTGGCTCGCCTGGGCATGGTCCAAGTTGATATACATGTGAACCCTCGGTAACCTCTCGGATGCATTTGTGTGTGGCCCATTGGGAGATGCCACATAGGTAGCCCGTGCTGCCCTGGAATGAGCCACCCACATAGAAATTCAGAGTGAGTTTAAGGCAGTGGGTGTCCCCGCTATTCCACGTGGTGCCATCTCTTGCAGGGTATGGTAGAGGTTGTCCACCATCTCCCAGGAAGAGACGCACCCTTCTACCGCACTGCATCTCTGACGTCTGCAGATATGATGACCAACCTTGAACGCCCTTGGCCAGTACCTACGCATCTGCGGTGCTGCTCCCGGAACAGTGACAGGCCCAGCCTCTCCATCCTCCACAGGTCCTGGAGGTGCTGCGAGCATGTGTCTCTGCCACTGTTCAATGCCAATCAGTAGGATAGCCAACTCAACAAGCTCCATGATCCTCCAGACTATGCACTGTAAAGAAGAGAAAGACAGAGTGAGCTATAAGGGTTTGTGAGAGGGTCCTGAGTCTCCTCTCTTGATTCCTCTGAGACTATCAGCCAATGGCAGCACACTCAGTTGGTGCCTCAACTCTATCCCTCACACCCTCCACTTTCCACATCTCCATATTGCTCCCTATCAACTGTGCAGGATGCAGTGCATGGACCCTCCAGGGTCTCAGTGGCACCAAAGGTCTGCATTCCCCCAGCCTCCACACCCATCCCCCAAAGAAACCTGGCACCACATTAATGAGCAGTCGAGTGGCTGCAAGTGCCCAGTCTTTGCATCCTGACAGGAGACCTCACCGACACACCCCAAAAGGACCTCGATTGGGTTGCCTGATGATAGACATCACCATCATGCCTCGCATAGCAGTTCACATCAGTGTTATCTGTGTTGCATGTTGTAACCTTTTTGGGAAGGTCAGCCCAATGCTTGGGACATCGGCTTGCAAAGAGTTAAAAGGTGGCCTCCATTAAATAGCTGTGATGTTTAGTTACACATCATTTATTGGCACAACCACGAGTGAGGGGAGGCTGGGTTGGCCGTTCAGCCAAGTGTCTTCTTGTGGCAGACGAGGTACAGCTGAATCATGTGAGGCCAGCACTGAGCATGTCCAGCGCATTCCCAGAGGGCACCTTGTTTCTCCCAGACCACAAGAAGTACAGAGCTGAGGAGCCTTCCACGACCCAATGCGATCTACCCTTACATGCAAGAAGCCCTCATAATTGGTTTTGGACTGCCGGGCAGCTTCTCCCTTTGTCCTCACACCGCTGCCTGACTGTGGGTTCCAATCACACTGCAGTCATCCTCCCCTGAATGTGAGGCCCTTCGGGCAGCATGAGGGCAGATGCAGCCTATTCCTAACTCCCCCACTCTGCCCTGATGGCCCAGCCTCTCATGGGACCCCAGCCGGGTAAATCGCAGTCTCCCCCAGTGCTGAGCCTCTTGTTTTCAAGCCCTCCCACTCTCTTGCCAGCCCCAATAAGGAAGGGCACTTCCTCAGTTATGGACAGGAACCCAGGATGGAGGACACGGGAAGCGCTGTCTGCATATCAGCCTTCACAACCCCTTTAAAGCAAGGGGTACCCTGACGTAAAAGGGACGTAAGGCCTGCAAATGACCCCTCTCCATGAAGTGTTGACTCTGGGAATCTGGCCCTGAGTTGAACTTATCTGTTCCCCCCAAGTCCTCTCCGGTGCCCTCTGAGCAGCGCACACCGCAGAGGGTGCTGGCTGCTTGAACGCTCACCTCTGAAATCCCCCTCAGAGGCGAAGGGGCCAGGTTCACGTTGTGTAGAGCTGTTGTAAACGGTGTCGCTGTGACATCACACTGACACCCGCTGAATATCCAGTGAGGAGGGAGTGACCCAGAGGGAATGCTTGCTGATGACATGCTAACGTCAGAGCGAATCGTGTTTCCTGGATTTTGAGCTCAGGGCCATTCCCACAGACAGAGAGTGCGGGTTCAAAATCACCTCCATTGTGTTCTCTTCAATCAATTCAAAAACTCAATAACCACTAGATAACCCATTCTCAAGTAAGACAGCGGAAGCTTATTTAATTCCTTGTGTGTGCAATTGAACCCCCTGTATTTAGGCTATTAGAGAATCCTACAGTGCACAAGGAGGCCATTTGGCCATCAAGTCTGCACTGACCGCAATCCCACCCAGGCCCTATCCCCATAACCCCACATATTTACCCTCCTAATCCCCCTGACACTAAGGGGCAATTTAACATGGCCAATCCACCGAACCTGCACATCTTTAGACTGTGGGAGGAAACCGGAGCACCCGGAGGAAACCCACGCAGACATGGAGAGAATGTGCAAACTCCACACAGACAGTGACCCAAGGCCGGAACTGAACCCGAGTTCCTGGCGCTGTAAGCAGCAGTGCCAACCACTGTGCCACCGTGCCATCCTAAGATTATGATTATGTTATATTTATCAAACAAAGTCGATGATGCTCTGAACACTGGCTAAGTTGAGGTACATTTATTTATTTATGTTAACACCACAGAATCCCTGCACTGCAGAAGGAGGCTATTCGGCCCATCAGGGCTGCACCAACCTTCCAAAAGAGTATCCTACCTAAGCACCCCCCAAGCCCCATAACCCCACGCATTTAGTAGGGCCAATCGAGCTAACCTACGCATCTTTGGACTTTGGGAGGACACAGGAGCACCTGGAGGAAACCCATGCGGAAACAGGGAGGACGTGTCTACAAATGGAAAGCCAATGGAAACCCCACGTGAACCATTTTCAGAAGGCCTGATGCAAGAATCCAGAACATACCTGGTTGGCATTGGGCCCCGAGTGACTTAAGGCCAGTGCTGGGTGGAGATGCCACCTCTGACAACTGTTGGCTAATCAGAAGTTGGCAGTTCAGTACTGGCAGCGACATGGGAAGTGGTGACCATTTCTGCGGCATAGATCCCTGGAGAGAGGTAATTGTGGGCGAGATAAGGGTGGCAGGGAGCAGGTTGTCAGCGAGGTGGATAGTGGGTGGTCAACAGTAAGGATAGTGGGGGTGCTTACCCACAGGGTCCCCTCCTTCCCAATGCTGTGCCCCTCAATCGGACACAGAGTGGCAGACTGCGTGCCTCCTTTGTACCCCTCACCCCCTCCACAGTAAGCTGCAGGACAAGTAATAGGGTTTGCTTTGCAGTTGACCAGGAGAGCGAGTTCCTCAGCCACCACCGGTAGAATTCCAGTAACGACAGGAGGATATCCTTCAGTGGCCTTTAAGTGGCTACTTCAGGGCCCTAAATGACCTTTGGGGTTAAGGCCACCCTCCAACGCTCCCATCCACAGCTTGGTCAGGGGTTCGTTGGTGGGCGGAATGAGGGGAGGGCAGTCTAGAAGTTGGCGAAATGTCCATCCCACACCCTCCTGCCTAATTACAGGCCCCTTCCCACATGGACACTGAACTTATCTCCGGCGGGGATGGAGTGCAGGGGAAAACAAGAAATCCCTCTCAGTATTTCCGTAAAACATGGAACTGATTATGGACAAATACTTATATTTCCAGGAAACTTGAAACTGTGAGAATTTTAAGTATTGTCGTTTACCAATCTCCCCATGAGGTGTCAGTATGCACCCCTGTCTTGCTCTCTTTCTCTCTCTCAGCAACTCTTAGTCAAGGGACCAGAATTTGAATTCTGTAAATGGAGAGAGACTGCAGGTGAGTGAAGTGCAGAAGGATCTGGTTGTTCTAGTGCATGGGTCACAAAAAGCCAACAGGCAGGTCCAACAAGTAGTTAAAAAGGCAAATGGCATTTTGGCCTTTAATGCAAAGGGGCTGGAGTTTAAAAATAGGGAGGTTTTGTTACAATTGTACAAGGTGTTGGTGAGGCCTCAGCTGGAACACTGTACAGTTTTTGTCTCCTTACCTAAAAAAGGATGTAGTAACATTACAGGCAGTCCAAAGGAGATTCACCAGGCTAATTCCTGGAATGAGAGGGTTGCCCTATCAAGAGACTAAATAGTCTGGGTCTGTATTCCTTGGAGTCTAGAATTGTGAAAGGTGACCTTATTCAAACATATAAGACTCTGAGGGGGTTGATAGGATAGATGGTGAGATGTTTTTACTCGTGGGATAGTCTCAAACAAGGGGGACATGGCTACAAGATAAATGGCCGGTCATTTAAAACAAAGATGCATAGAAATTTCTTCTTGTGGTGGATCTCTGGAGTTCTCTGCCCCAAAGGATGGTGGAGGCTGGATCATTAGAAGTATTCAAAGGGGAGGTGGATAAATATTTGATAGATTGAGGAATAGAGGGCTATGAGAAATGGCACAGAAAAGGTGCTGAGGCCAGCATAGATCAGCCATGATTGCATTGAATGGCGGTACAGGGTTGAACGGCCTGTTGGCCCACTCCTGCTTCTATTTCTTGTGTTAATGTGACTTATTCCCTCACCTTTTAGCGAGGAAGTGTTTTGCTTTCTAAGTGCGAATTGATAATGTCTCAATGAGGGACCATGGTGAACAAAGGCACTGACAGTATATCACCTTAATCACAGGGATTAAAGGATAGATAAAGGAACAGAGGGATGACAGAGAAGGAAACAGGGTCAAATCATGTAGGGAAAAAGAAATAAAGAGAGGGATTGAATTAAGTGAAAGAGAAAAAAAGAACAGAAAGTAAAAGTAATGAAAAAGAAATAAAAGTAAAAGGCGATATCTTTCTAATCTCTAAGAACAATTTACTCCTGCGGGGAGGAGATCGAAGCTTTAACTTGTTCCCATTCTGAGCCAGGGAGGTAGAGTGGCACAGTATTAACAATTGTCACATCGTCAAAAGAGTACTTATGTTTGTACTCACCAGCCCTAACTTTCTGTGATGAGTTTAATGAGTATTGAAAGTGCTAATCCAGCAGATTCTTAAAAATAATGGGGTGGGGGGAGAGGGGGAGCGCTAAGGGCAAGATGTTGTTTGTTTGTGCAGCAAAAGACGGAGTGACAAGACGATTGGCAAAATTTATTTTGGCCAGAATTTTCCAGCCATTCATGCCCTGCTGCTGCTGCTGTAAGTGAGGACAGAGAACTTGGCGCTCAGCTAAATTTCCGTTCATTGCAGCAGAACAAGGGAAGCCCGCTTACATGAACAGCTGGAAAATTCCAGCCTTTGTATATGACTCTGCAATGGGGTTCCAACCACATATTCGTGCCATCATTATCACCACTGATTTCTACCTCCAATATGTTGTTTAACTCCAGACCTATCTCAGCTCATCTGTGCTTTTGTAATGTCAGTAAAGTGTGGGTAGTTGTAGATGAGGTGTATTTGAATTGTTAAATATTAGAAATAAGGTACTAATTGAAGTGGACTTGAGTGGCATGTAACAGGAGTAAAACTCTCATTAGATTCCTGCTGGACAAAGATGTTTATATGTGTGGCAGTTTGATCAGTTTAAACTGTGTTTCTATTTTGCTTAGAGAGGGTTATGATGTGAAAAGTAATCAAGCTGAAACAAGTAGAAGGTTGTTGCTTATCAACCAGGGGCATCTTTAGGGTAGTAAGGCATTTTAAGTGTTTCTATCTGATTTCATAGCAGTTGTTATAGCCGGCTAGAGACAGAATAGCTCTCTCAGCTCTGCTAGAAGAAAAGCCATACAATGGAGTAATGGTTAAGAAAGCCACTACCATGAAACTTAACGAACTCTTAGGTAAGGAAACGAAAGACATGAAGAGACGTTTCCAAGAAGTCTGAAGGTAAAGGAACTGAGGAAACGGGAACAAGAACAGAATACTTTTAGTAAAGCCACAGATAAAACTGACAAAAGTTGGCTCTTGAGCCAGAAAGATATCTGAAGTAGTTCTAATGTTTGTGAGATTTTACTACAGTTTGTGATACACAATTTGAAATAATTGTGGAAATTGGTGGCTGGATCTCAGAGTTTGCAGAAAAGCATTTAAGATAAAGGAAGCCTGGAAGGAGAGGTGGAAAACCTGAAGCTGGGTTCCTTGTGAAAACAGTGGAGCGAAAGCTCTATTTGAATGGATGATTGGAAAATCTGGAGCAGCTTCTTCATGCAAACAACTGATGGACCTCATTGTTTGAAAGAAGATTTCAAAGCGTGACCTTTTTGGGAGTGGAGTTTGGAAATGCTCATGTGACAATCATAGAATTCCTACAGTGCAGAAGGAGGCCATTTGGCCCATTGAGTCTGCACCAACCACAATCCCACCCAGGCCCTATTCCCATAACCCCACAAATTTACCCTGCTAATCCCCCTGACACTAAGGGGCAATTTAGCATGGCCAATCCACCTAACCAGCACATCTTTGGCCTGTGGGAATAAACCGGAGCACCCAGAGGAAACCCACACAGACACGGGGAGAATGTGCAAACTCCACACAGACAGTGACCCAAGGCTGGAATTGAACCCGGGTCCCTTGCGCTGTGAGGCAGCAGTGCTAACCACTGTGCCACGTGTGAGAAGAAATTCATGGAAGATCGGTTGAGTGGCAAAGCCAGTTGGTTTTAGAGAGATGTGTTACGCTGTGTGGTTTGGAAGGAATTTGGAATTGGTTGTGTTCCCATTGCATCTGCTGCCTTTGCCTTTCAAGGTGATACAGGTCACGGGTTTGAAAGGTGCTGTCAAAGGAACTTCGGTGGAATCTGTAATTCACTTTATAGATGGTACACATTGCTGCCACTAGGTGTCAGTGATGGGGAGAGTGAATGTTTAAGTTGGTGGATGGGGTGCAATGTCCTGGATGGTGTCGAGTTTATTGAGTGTTGTTGAAGCTGCACTCATCCAGGGGAGTGGAGAGTATTCCATAATACTCCTAACTTGTGTCATAAAGGGAGTTTGATCTCCTCTCTGAGAGCTAACACCTAACCACTCAAAGAGGAGTACCCTGCTTTATAATCTGTTAAAAGCATGTGAGAAGTAGCACGATCTGCTCTTCAGCAAATTTTAGTGGTTAAATCAAAATAACTCCCTGAGACTCTCTGTAAAATCAACAAGTAACACTTTATTCATCTAACTAACAGTGAACAGGTTAACTAAACTATTAACAAACCCAATAAAACACCATTCTAATGGAATGCTATTTAGATAAATCCAATCTCAATTTATTACCAAAAAAAACTTATTTTTAGTCACTCTTAAAATATTACCAGGTTTATCTTCTGGAACCTTCTGTCTTCTTTGCTAGCTTCACTATTGAAATGAGGCTTTCTTTTAAGACATAAAGGAGCTGTGGCAGAGGCAGTTGTTGTGCCAGAGAGCAGTTGCTATCTGTCGCTCTCGAGCTGAGAGCTGTCTGTTATACCCCTGATGATATACCAACATCCCCACAATAGGATTGGTTCTCAGGTTACCAAAACATCAAAGTCATATCTGATAGGTTGCTGTTATTCAAGTGCCTAGGTTAAAATTCAGAGAAACAGCCTGTTGCCTTGGCAACACTACTGCCTGGCCTCTCGATATAATGTTACAGTCTGTGTACTGCATATGCACCTGCATTTCTTTTAAGTACAGAAAAAAACAACACTTTTTTAACAGACAATCTTACAAACACCAACTTCTTAACACTTGTGCCTTGTGGATGGTGGACAGGCTTTGGGGGGTCAGGAGGAGAGTTACTTGTCACAGAATACCCAGCCGCTATCCTGCTCTTGTAGCCACAGTGTTGGCGAGTCAAGTTCAGTATTTGTGTCATGTGGCATTACCTCTACCTGCATGCATTTGTGTTTCCCAGATGTAAAGACCAGAATTGTACACAGTATTTCAGATGACACCTTATCAGGGTTTTGTACAGCTGCAGCAAAACCTCCTCCCTCATACATTCTGGTTGTAATTACTCACATTTTGTTAGTTTTGTGAAGTATTTTCCGCAGCTGCCGTGCTCCTTTTATGACCCATGAACCTGGATAGGTTCTTTAGTTTGCCCTTGGAATTTAACAGGTGTGGTGACAACTCCAAACACAGATATCGTCACCCCTCTGAGCTGTAGAGCTTTGTTTCAAGAAAAAGTTATAATCTATCGGCGTTCAGGCCACTTGTCTAACTTGCACCCCATTGATGGGATCTGTATTGCCATTCGTGGAGACAGGGTCACCACATCTCACTTCATACGGTGCAGAAGGACGCCATTTGGCCCATTGATACTGTACCGATTCGCCAACAGAGTGTCTTACAGAGGCCCTCTCTCGCGCCCTATCCCGGTAATCCCACATGTTTGCCATGGTTAATCCACCTAACCTGCACATTTTAGGACAGTAAGGAGTAATTTGGCATGGCTAATCCACCTAAGCTGCACATCTTTGGACTGTGGGAGGAAACCGGAGCACCCGGAGGAAACCCACGCAGACATGGGGAGAACGTGCAGACTCCACATAGATGGTTACCCAAGACAAGAATTGAACCCGGGTCCCTGGTGCTGTTAGGCAGCCATGCTAGCCACTGTAACACCATGCTGTCTCAATAGTGAAACCATTTTTAAATTTTATATTGTAAAATATTTCACAGAATTATAGATTTACATCACAGAAAGAGGCCACTTGGCCCATTGTGTCTGCGCAGGCTGAGAAATGAGCCACCCCACCTTCTGATCTACTCTATCCAGGCCCCTCTCAATTTTGCACATCTCAATCAAACGTCTTGCAGCCTCCTCTCTTACAAGGATAGCAACCACGTCTTGTCCAATCTTTCCTCATAGCTGCAAACTCCACGGTACGGCTCCATGGGCGCACGGTAGCACAGCGGTTAGCACTGCTGCTTCACAGCTCCAGGGACTTGGGTTCGAATCCCGGCTCGGGTCACTGTCTGTGTGGAGTTTGCACATTCTCCCTGTGTCTGCGTGGGTTTTCTCCGGGTGCTCCGGTTTCCTCCCACAGTCCAAAGATGTGCGGGCTAAGTTGATTGGCCATTCTAAATTGCCCCTTAGTGTCCCGGGATGCATAGGTTAGAGGGATTAGTGGGTAAATATATAGGGATAGGGCCTGGGTGGGATTGTGGTTGGTGCGGACTCGATGGGCCAAATGGCCTCTTTCTGCACTGTCGGATTCTATGAATCCACACCGACAGACACCCAAGGCCAGAATTGAACCCAGGTCCCTGGTGCTGTGAGGCAGCAATGCTAACCACTGTGCTGCCCTGTTCATCCACCAGAAGGCACTCTTCAGCTATAGGCAATAAAATGAAACAAAACTTACTCCAACAGATAAATCAAAGAAGAAGGTTTAATAAAGAAACTTCATTACTCCAACACTTGAGGCCTCACCCTGAGCCATTCCAAGCTTCCAACAATCCCCAGCAGGTTCTTATTTATACTGAGTCAGCTGATCATCATGTCATTTTGTCATTGGTTACATAGCTTACTGGGTCAGCTGACCCTTACAGCTTGTTACCATTGGTCACATTACAACAGATCTAATGTTATCATTGGTTACATTCTAACATGGCCCACTGGATATAGAACTAATTACATTCTCTTCCTGCTTGAGGAACAGAACTCCCTGGCTTAAAGAGACCATGTTGTATCTATCACTTTTAAGGGGCAGACAGAGTTTTTCAACCTTGGAAGTGCCCTCCTCCACTGCTCTTCATGGCAGCGACTTCCACCTTTGTATCGCCTTGGGTAAAGAAATTCCCCCTGAATCCCTTCTTGGATTTATTAATGCCTCCATTGAGTTTAAGAGATCCTATGGTGCAGTGGGTAAGTGCCCCACCTCTCACCAGGAAGATCTGAGTTTGAGGTGCACTCCAACGATGACCAAGGAAATGTGTTCATAATGCGGCCAAACAAGTCGAGTATCAACCTACAAATTCTTCCAACGCACGCCAATAGCAGGTGGCAAGAGTGGGAGAGATTCCTGGTCAGCCGTGTGATGGAAAGAAAGTTTGTGCTGAAATAACTCCTCAGAAGCCGATGTCCCTTCACCAAATCCCCTTTTTTTACAAACCAAAGAGTGCTTCAGGTACAAAGTCAGAATCCGGAGTGCCACTATGCCTGACACTTCTCATTATATACACAGGTGAGGCTTCCTGATTGGGCAGGTAATCATTACTTCAATCAGGGAGCTTATACTCAAAGAACAAAGAAAATTACAGCATAGGAACAGGCCCTTCGGCCCTCCAAGCCGGCCCCAACTATGCTGCCCGACTGAATTAAAACCCCTTACCCTTCCGGGGACCATATCCCTCTATTCCCATCCTATTCACATATTTGTCCAGATGCCCCTTAAAACTCACTATCGTATCTGCTTCCACCACCTCCCCGGCAGCGAGTTCCAGGCACCCACCACCCTCTGTGTACAAAACTCCAAGAGGTCCACCTTTTTGATTTGATTTGATTTATTATTGTCACATGTATTAGTATAGAGTGAAAAATATTGTTTTTTGCACGCTATACCGACAAAGCTCATCGTTCATAGAGAATGAAGGGAGTGCAGAATGTAGTGTTACACTCATAACTAGGGTGTAGAGAAAGATCAACTTAGTGCGAGGTAGGTCCATTCAAAAGTCTGACGGCAGCAGAGAAGAAGCTGTTCTTGAGTCAGTTGGTACGTGACCTCAGACTTTTGTATCTTTTTCCCAATGGAAGAAGTTGGAAGAGAGGGTGTCTGGGATGTGGGGTCCTTAATTATGCCGGTTACTTTTCTGAGGCGGTGGGAAGTGTAGATAGAGTGAATGGATGGGAGGCTGGTTCGCATGATGGATTGGGCCTCATTGAGGTCATTACAGGTGCCGCAACCATCACTGCTCATTAGCTCAAGACTACATCATGCAACATAAAAGTGCAGGTTGCCACAGCAACTCAGAGTCCCCCAGGTGAACTGTGACACACCACATTCATGTTTATGACCTCTCTTTCTGGTTCCCTGTTCCAGCACTCTCCATCACAGGTGGAAGCACTTGCCCCGCATCTTCCCTCCTTAAACAATGTGCTGTGAGACGCAGTGCACAACTTGTTGTGAGCGTTCCTCACTGAAAGATTAGTGGATTCCGTATGGAACAAACCTCACTAAAACCAGGAAGTTACCAATTTTCTACATTTCAGTGAAGCCACCAGGTGGCACTGTACACCCATTTGTCTCTGTACCGCCTGAATTAAATAAAGTCGCTATGGAAAGGAGTACTTCAGGAAAATATCTTACCCTTCCAGAGTTGGGTGAAAAAAATACTCACACTCTTAATTTTAAAAAAAATGATGGAGATTCATAACTCCTCAGAGGCTGAGAGTTACCTACCATGTGGAAACAGTGGAACATAGTTCAATAGTAGGCCAGGCCTTGCTTTGCTTTCACCCCTAAACTCCCGCCCCCAGCTCCACTGCTGAGCCCACTGGCCAGGGGGAGCGAATAGAGAGTGCCACGAGTTCAGAGTCAATGGTGAATCATCAGGTTTCGCCGCCAATCTTTACAAACACTAGCAGAATGATACCCAGGAAACCAGTTGCTCTTTTGCATCTTAGAAAATTATCAATGATTAAGGAGAATGCTTTCTTCCCCCCCTCAATGAGAAATGTAGGAGTATATCCTGGATTATTGCTGCATGAGAAAAAAAAATTATAAATGCCTAAATTCAAAAGACAATTGGCATGCATGGATCTATTTTGCACAATGGTTCCACGTAGGAGGTAATGAAGGGATTACAGTGCCAAAATATGACCTCCAGATTGTGTGTACAATGCTCTCCAAGATTCAACAGGTTTGTCATTTACATTTAGCGGTACAAACTTTAGAAGGGTTGTAAAAAGACTGATTCTCTTTTCTGGATTTACCCAGGCAGGGAGTAATAGAGTCATAGAGGTTTACAGCATGGAAACAGGCCCTTCGGCCCAACTTGTCCATGCCGCCCTTTTTTTTAAAACCCCTAAGCTATTTCCCCTTACCCACTAGTCAGGGGAAATAAATTCACCAGCAATTATACAACATCAACCACTGCCATTACAGGCCACAATTATACTCCTGATGCCTTGAGAGACACATGCCAATATACTAATTGGAAAACTTGGGTGGGTGGGGTGGGGGGGCAATTTCTAAAGCAGTACAGAAATGTTTTTATTTTTTCACAGGATTTGGGAGTTACTGGCGAGGCCGGCATTTATTGCCCATACCTAATTGCCCTTGAGAAGGTGGTGGTGAGCTGCCTTCCTGTCGGTGCACCCACGGTGCAAGCAATGGTTCTTAACCAACTACAGCGAACAACCGTTATTGAGCAGTGCAGAGTCTGGATCCAGGAACTGTCAGTTAGAATATTTAATTCAATGTCACACCAGGTACAGAAAGAAAACTAAAGAGAGAGAAAAAAAGGTGGGAGGAAGAAAAGCAGATAAGAGAGACAGAAAGAAAAGTAAATTCATCCCCTGGAGTCTGTGTTGCCTCTCGGCCAGAGCCATTTAGCTTGTCCCACTACCCCTCTACCCACCCCCCTTTACCCGGAGCCCAGCACTATTTTTCTTCTATGTACTTATCTAATTCCCATTTTAAAACCTCGCTTGAAACAACTTCCGCCCGCCTTTCAGGTAGAGCATTCCAAATCATAGCCCCTGGCTCCATGGAAGAATTTTTTTCTCATGTCACCTTTGGCTCTTTGGCTAATCACCTTAAAACTGTGTCCTCTGACTCTCAGCCCTTCTGCCGATGGAAACAGTTTCTCTCTGTCAACTCTGTCTGAAGCCCTCGTGGCTGTGAGCACCTATCATAGCTTCTCTCACTCTGCTCTTCGCTAAGGAGAACAACCCAATTTCTCCAATTAATGCATGTAACTGAAGTCCCCCAGCCCTACCACAAGAAACCGTCTTAAAGTCGGGATTTCAAGGAAACCCTATTGTTTCACATTAGGTTGTGCTGTGTCGAATTTGTGAAATTGGGCACACCGAGATGTCAGATGCTCGGATCACATTTGGGAGCACCCAACTCTGCTCCCTCTCTACTTCAAGACTAACACAAACCCTTTGTGGCATCAACATGACTTTATATGGTGTTACAAAGGACCCCAGTGAATAGTGTAGTTTTCCTGTCACCCATGGGACACAGATAGTGTGTGTGAGCTGAAGAGATGTCCACGGGGAATAGTTCCTCCCCTTGCCTTAACTAACCATGGGCATACATTAAACCTCTTCCTGCACTGTGCAGCAGAGTGTGAGAAGGGTGTTGGCTGCAGTGACTTCCTCTGGTACCTCCCTCCTTGGCTTTCCTACCACTGTCTCGTGGGGCTTCCTGCTGCGCAGTTCTTGACTTGCCCCTATTTCTGTAATGTAACCAAAGTATCAGAAAATCTGGAGGCCTTACCTGATGCTGACCTCACCGCTCCCCAAAGATGCTCTTACATGTAGGGCAGCACAGTGGCGAGCACTGCTGCATCACAGCGCCAAGGACTGGGGTTCAATTCCCGGCTCGGGTCACTGTCTGTGCGGAGTGTGCCCGTTCTCCCCGTGTCTGCGTGGGTTTCCTCCGGGTGCTCTGGTTTCCTCCCACAGTCTGAAAGACGTGCTGGTTAGGTGCATTGGCCATACTACATTCTGTGTTCTAACTCTCCCCTCGTGGCATGTGCTCCTTTACTTAGTTGCAGCATTTTAAAAATTGTGCCATTACTGAGCCCTCCCACCTGCATTTGTCCAATACATCTCCAAGCCCACTTAATCAGGATAACCATGGGAATATCTAAATGTGGACAGTTGCCCAACCATCTGGAGAGTTAAAAACAGTGGAAGAGAGGGTCATATATTTTATTTATTAGTGTCACAAGTAGGTTTACACTGACACTGTAATGAAGTTATTGTGAAAATCCCCTAGTCACCACACTCTGACGCCTGTGCAGGTACACTGAGGGAGAATTTAGCATGGCCAATTTCCTTTCAGTCTCTTTTTAAAATTATTTTCTTGTTCCTCTTTGTTATAAATTTAGGAAGTTGCCTGAATGCTTTAAGAGTAGGTCACATGATTTGATGGTGGTGTCTTTGGGGTGTTGCAGAGACTTCTGCTTTTAATTTCAGTTAGTACTCTGCACAGGCAAGAGTTCCTAGAATCAACCTGTTGTTTGTTATTTTGAATCTCTGTGTGCAAACCACATATGTTTACTCTTGTTTAACATCCACAACCCCTAATATAGTCAGGATCTTACACTCTTCCTGGACCTAGTGGTTCACAAAGCAGACTTTCAGCTGCCCCCAGAGCGAGGCTTTTCCTGGAACAGGTCATTAGCCAGTCACCAGAGGCTTATCCCTTGAGGGCACCACCCCACATCAGGCACGGCTGACCAGGAGTATCTCCTGCTCTTACCACTTGCCATTGATATGATTTGGAAGGGTTTTGCAAGTCGACACTCGACCTGCTTGGCCGCGTTATGAACACACCTTCCTTGGCCATCAAGTCCTGGGGTGGAACTTGAACCCAGAGCCTCTAGCTCAGAGGCAGGGTCGCTAACCCACTGTGCCACAAGACCTCCTCATTAATATCTGCACACCAACAAATTTAGGCATTGAGATCTTATACATCAGTGTCATGGTAACAGTGACAAACTTTGCTGTTTGTTCAGCCTTTGATTTTTCCTTATCAAGGCTGGAATTTTTAATTGCTTGTGTTGGCTGTTCCTGGATGGCATGTCAATAGTACGATGCCCTCCTGAATGCATTAGAATTTGCAAAGTTTGGGTGAACGTTGGGTGATTCAGGAATCTGCTTACCTCCAACTAACGGCCTGCTAAGCTCTTTGAGGAGCTGGTTATTGGGCCAGGGTGCATGAGAAAGAGATTTTCCATCTCCAAATTGCCAACTGGCAATGGTCTGTTCATAGATCATAGAATCCCTACAGTGCAGGAGGAGGCCATTCGGCCCATCGAGGCTGCAGCCACCACAGTCCCACCCAGGCCCTATCCGCATAACCCCATGCATTTATCCTAGCTAATCCCCCTGATACTCAGGGGAAATTTAACATGGCCAATCCAACTAACCCGCGCATCTTTGGACTGTGGGAGGAATGATGTGGAGATGCCGGCGTTGGACTGGGGTAAGCACATGGAAAGCTTATGGTATTTGCTACCAAATAAACCTGTTGGACTTTAACCTGGTGTTGTGAGACTTCTTACTGTGGGAGGAAACCAGAGCACCCGGAGGAAACCTACGCAGACTCGGGGAGGATGTGCAGACTCCACACAGACAGTAACCAGAGCTGGGAATCGAACTTGGGTCCCTGGCACTGTGAGGCAGCAGTGCTAATCACTGTGTCACCATGCCACCCACACATTAGTGCATAACCAACGGGTTAAATTTGGGTAGAAATGAAGGATTTTCTGGTGCTGCAAACTTTTGGAATCTGGGGGATCTTGCTCCTGATTGGGCATGGTACATTTCAGTTGGCCATTTGGCCACTTGAGTGAGGCTGCTGAGCCTCCACTATGCTGCCCCCTTCCTGCTTCAAGAAGGCAGCATTCCCCATCATGGCTGCTGTCTGCCATTCCCGTTTGTATTCTGCAGGCAGCTCCTGTCTCTTGGTAACCATTGGCACCGCTAATTGGGCACCAAACCTGCTGTTGGCCAAATTAGAGCATTTGCTTCTTACATTGGAGTATAGGACTTAGGAGCAGATGAAGGCCATTCTGCCCCTCAACCCTGCTCTGGCATTTGTTAAGATCATGGTTGATCCGACAGTGGCCTCAACTCTACTTTCCTGCCTGTTCCATCTAACCCTTGACTCCTTTTTTCTTTAAATGTCTATCCAACTCAACCAGGAATGAATTCAATGGGCCAGTTTTCACTGATTTCTGGTGAATTGGAATACTGTGTACAGTTCTGGTCACCCTATTATAGAGAGGATATTATTAAACTAGAAAGAGTGCAGAAAAGATTTACTAGGACACTACTGAGACTTGTTGGTTTGAGTTATAAGGAGAGGCTGGATAGACTGGGACTTTTTTCTCTGGAGCGTAGGAGGCTGAGGGGTGATCGTATAGAGGTCTATAAAATAATGAGGGGCATAGATCAGCTAGATAGTCAATATTTTTTCCCAAAGGTAGGGGAGTTTAAAACTAAAGAGCATAGGTTTAAGGTGAGAGGAGAGAGATACAGAAGGGTCCAGAGGGGCAATTTGTTCACACAGAGGGTGGTAAGTGTCTGGAATGAGCTGCCAGAGGTAGTACTAGAGGCGGGTACAATTTTGTCTTTTAAAAAGCATATAGACAGTTACATGGGTAAGATGGATATAGAGGGATATGGGCCAAATGCAGGCAATTGGGACTAGCTTAGTTGTTAAAAAAAGGGTGGCATGGACAAGTTGGGCCGAAGGGCCTGTTGCCATGCTGTAAACCTTTATGATTCTCTATGACTCTAAGGGAATTCCACAGGCTAATGACCCTCCGAGAGAAGAAATTTTTTCTCATCTTCATCTTAAAAAGGAGACTTCTTATTTTTAAACTCTGTCCCCTAGTTCTGGTCTCCCTCACAAGAGGAAACATCCTCCTGGAATCCACCCTGACAAGTCCCGTCAGGATCTTGTATGTTTCAATAAGATCACCCCTCATTCTTCTAAACTCTAATGGATACAGGTTCCAACCTGCTCAACCTTCTTCATGGGTGGAAGTTTCCTGTCCTGCCTGCCATGGGAATCGTAGCGGGCAGGGGAGGTGGGGGAGTGGACCACACAAAGGAAAATCAACCTCGGGCGGGATTTTCCAGGCTTGGGGAAGAGTGTGGCCGGAAAATCCTGCCCCATAAGATAAGCCCTTCATCATAGGGACAAGTTGAGTGAACCTTCTTTGAACTGCTTCTAATGCCTGTATGTCCTTTTTCAAATAAGGAGACCCAAACAGCATTGCAGATGTGGTCTCACCAAGGCCTTGTACAGCTGCAGTAAAACATCCCTATCTTTATGTTCGATTCCCTTTGCAATAAATAACATTTGCCTTGCAAAACCATTGCATTGCATGAGCAACACTGATACAGCATCGAATTGGGAATTAGAAATTATCCAAGCATCGATTTTCTGACCCTGAATTGAAACTAAATTAAAACTTATACCGCAAATTTCTTGTGCATCTTTTATCATTCCTCCTCGATAGTGGTGCGGAGGTGTTTTTCTCTGTTTGCCATCCTAATATGGTGCAATGAAAATACATTCCTACAAATTAAAAATTTACAATATCTTAACTGGTTGGACACTAATGAGCAGCTCAAATCTTGCATTTAATACTTGCAAACATTTCTTCAAAAAAAGTCCACTGGTTATCCCTTCTCTGTAAGTACAGTATCAGCAGGAATCAACTATAAAGTGACAATGATCAAAGTGTTTTGGTCTGTTGGTCCCCAGTGCAGTATTACATTCAAAGGGATCGTTTTTTCATTTAGTCTCGCACAGATGTACAATTTGGATCAGTGCAGGAATAAAGGTTTGCTCGAGAAAAGGTCACTTGATGCTAAACAGATATTTCCTCCCATTATTAAAAGTCTGCGCACCGGAGACATTTTAAATCCTTTTCTTCTTAGTTTTTCTTGCAGTCATTATGACTCAAAGCAGCAAAACTGGGAAAGGTTAAAACACTGGGACATTTTAAGTTTGGCAATTCGAGGCACAAGCCCTTGGCAGCTGATTTCTGATGCATGCTCAAAACGTGCGTGAACCCGGGTGGTTCAATTTGAGGCCTGTGCCAATTTTAGGCTCAGGCCTCACCAGAGTAGAGTTGGCGAGCTGCCCAGTGCTCAGGACATGAGTGCGAGATGGCGGTGTGCCAAAGAGGGGAGAGGGAATGGGGGCTGAAAACCTGCCAGCACCATGAGTGACCCAAGCTGGAAGTAAAAATGTTGAGTGGTACTTTGGGGAGTGGGAGGTGTGTGGCGTTAGATCCTATTTGGTGGACTGCGGAGTATATTTTAATGTCTTCCTGGCGCCAAAAGACTCCTCCTAAGAAATCTTGTGTTCTGCACGGCCTCCAGCAGACCCTCTGAGGATTGTCCTTTCCTGGTCCATATGTTCACCCCCTGAACCTACTGAGTCATTAAGGGAGTGGCTTGCTTCTCCTTAAAGAAGTCTCTACATGGGTCTCTCCCATCTCGGTCCTGTGGACTATTGAGTAACCAGCCCCCAGGTACCGCATGTACTGTTCTAAGGGAGTAACTAGTTATTTTTTTCACTCTGTTCTCTCTCGCTTTTTTCAAGTCGCAGTATCTTGCTCATCATCTATCCTCTACAGGAGGCCGTTAGCATTATGGGAGGCAATGGCCTAGTGGCGCTAGACTATCAATCCAGAAGCTCAGCTAATATTCTGAGGACCCAGATTCGAATCCCGCCATGGTGGAATTTGAATTTTAAAAAAAATATCTGGAATTAAGAATCTACTGATGACCATGAAACCATTCTCAATTGTCGGAAAAACCCAGTTGGTTCACTAATGTCCTTTAGGGAAGGAAATCTGCCATCCTTACCTGGTCTGGCCTACATGTAACTCCAGAGTCACAGCAATGTGGTTGACTCTCAACTGCCTTCGGGCAACTGGGATGGGCAATAAATGTTGGCCAACCAGCGATGCCCACGTCTCATGAATAAATGATGAAAAAAAACTAGGTAAAAGCAAAGTGCTGCGTATTTTGGAAATGTGAAGTAAAAACAGAAAGTGCTGGAAAAACTCAGCAAGTCTGGCAGCATTTGTGGAGAGAAAAACAGAGTTAATGTTTCGAGTCAACTGTGACTCTTTCTTCAGAACAGTAACTGAGGATGTGGAGGATTGACAAGAGTAAATGTACTGACTTTGCTCTTGTGAAGCATCTTGGGGATGTTTTACTATGTAAAAGATGCTCTATTAATGCAAATAGTAATTATTGTTCCCAACTGAGGAAGCTAGGACTCAGAAGCAGATGTAGGCCATTCGGCCCTTCAAGCCTGCCCTGCCATTCAATAAGATCATGGCTGATCTGGTTGTGGTCTCAACTTCTGGTTAGCACTGCTGCCTCACAGTGCCGGGGACTCGGGTTCAATTCCAGCTTCGGGTCGCTGTCTGTGCGGAGTTTGCGCGTTCTCCCCGTGTCTGTGTGGGTTTCCTCTGGGTGCTCCAGTTTCCACATACAAGTCCAAAGATGTGCAGGTTAGGATGATTGGCCATGCTAAATTGACCCTTAGTGTCAGGGGATTAGCAGAGTGAATATGCGGGGTTACTGGAATAGGGCCTGGGCGTGGTCGGTGCAGACTTGAAGGGCTGAATGGCCTCCTTCTGTACTGTAGGGATTCTATCAACTCAACTTACTGTCTGTCCTTCATAACCCTTGATTTTCTTGTGTACCAACAATCTATCTAACTCTGCTTTGAAGAACTTAAATGACCCAGCCGTCACTGCTTTCTGGGGAAGAGAATTCCACAGACAAACCACCCTTTGTGAGAAAACAATTCTCCTCATATCTGTCTTAAATGTTAGACCTCTTATTCATAAACTATGTCCTCACTGTTATAACCCCCAGGACTTGCATGGGGAATCACTGATTTACCTCCTTGTAGGACTCATTGAATATGAACTCCCTTGTGATTGGTAATCACCTTACCAAGTGGAGCTCGTATGCCGAGCCCTGTATAAAGCAAGCCCCTGAGTGGGTCCATCATTTAGAATCATGGAATCATAGAATCAGTGCAGAAGGAGTCCATTCAGCCTATCGCGTTTGCACCGACCCCAATCCCACCCAGGCCCTATCCCCGTAGCCCCTCATATTTACCTTGCTAATCCCCTGACACTAGTGTCAATTTAGCATGTCCTGTCCACCTAACCCGCACATCTTTGGACTGTGTGAGGAAACCAGAGCACCCGGAGGAAACCCACGTAGACACGGGGAAATTGTGCAAGTTCCACATAGACATGACAGTGGGTGGCACGGTGACACAGTGGTTAGCACTACTGCCTTACAGCACCAGGGACCGGGATTCGATTCCCGGCTCAGGTCACTGTCAGTGTGGAGTTTGCACGTTCTCCCTGTGTCTGCGTGGGTTTCCTCCGGGTGCTTCGGTTTCCTCTCACAGACTGAAAAATGTGCTGTTTAGGTGAACAGGCACTGGAGTGTGGCGACTAGGGGAATTTCACAGTAACTTCATTGCAGTGTTAATGTAAGCCTTACTTGTGACTAATAAATACATTTAAAAAAAACTTTAAACCCGAGGCCGGAATTGAAGGTGGTTTCCTGGCGCTGTGAGGCAGCAGTACTAACCACTGTGCCACAGTGCCGTCCATAGTTTCATTGTCCCGATTGGGACCTATTTGTGTTCACCGTTTTTGCTTTACTTTATTTTGTGGAATAAAACACTGTTCGTTTACAGCCGACTCCTGGAGATATTATACTCTCGTTCTGGTCTCTTCCACAAGTGGAACATATTCTCTCAGTATCTACCCCGTCATGTACCCTCAGGATCTTATATGTTTCAATAAGGTCACCACTCATTCTTCTAAACCCCAATGGGTATAAGCCCAACCTGCTCAACTTTTCTTCGAACTTTGAACTTAGTTCAACTTTATCCATACTATAGTGAAAAGTTAAAGAGCAGAGCAGAATATGCACTAACCCTTACCACAGATCACACACTGGCATGCTCACACACAACACACATTTTGCTCTCCGTCACACCTCTCTTGCTAGTTTTGCTTAAAATGGAAATGTTGGAGATGGGAAGTGGGTTTCCCAGGGTAGAAATGTCAATTGCTAGGGGACATGGCTTTAAGGTAAAAGAGGGAAAGTTTAACAGAGATGTGAGAGGCAGGTTTTTTACACAGAGGGTGCTAAGTGCCTGGAGTGCGCTGATAGAGGAGGTGGTAAAAGCAGATACAATAGCAATGTTTAATAGGCATCTTGATGGATACATGACTAGGCAGGGAGTAGAGGGATATGGACTGCATAGAACCAAAGTTTAGAAAGGCGTCATGTGTTGGTGCAAGCTTGGTGGGCTGAAGGGCCTGTTCCTGTGCTGAACTGTTCTTTGTTCTTTGTTTTTCCTGTGATTTTCTGACCCTCTTTGCTGTTGAAGTTGAGGGAGGAAGGAGATGAGGGAAATGGAGATGATATTTCATTAAAAAGTTCTAATTTCATGCGATAGCGTGTGATAACATTTTGTTCCTAACACCATGATCAGAGGAAGACATGAAATTACGCCATCTGCTCCTGTCCATTGAAAGACTTGTCACCTGCTAGTATGTTGTTCTGTGTACCAGTTATGTTTAAAGATTACCAATACTGAGAGTTTTTAAAAATTCATTTGTGGGACATGGGTGTCGCTGGCTGGCCATCATTTATTGCCCATCCCTAGTTACCCTTGTTCAGAGGGCAGTTGAGAGTCAACCATATTGCTGTGGCTCTGAAGTCACATGTAGGCCAGACCGGGTAAGGACGGCAGATTTCCTTCCCTAAAGGACATTAGTGAACCAGATGGGTTTTTCCAACAACCGACAATGGTTTCATGGTCGTCAGTAGATTCTTAATTCCAGATATTTGTAATTGAATTCAAGTTGCACCATCTGCCGTGGGGAACCTAGATCCCCAGCTGAGTTTCTGGATGAATAGTCCAGCGATAATACCACTCACCTTCCCTGAGTTTAAGATGCAGCATCATTGAGAAGTATCTCCTTGTTCCCCAGTGATCCATATGATGCTAAAGTTTCAAACCTTCATTTACATTCTTGAGATAAAAGGAATAGATTTTTCCTCCTTTTCCTTGGGACACCAGGAATATATGAAGAAAGAGGAAGCCCTTGTTATTCAACTGCTTTATTCTCATAACATTTAGTTACAAACCAGGGAAGTCATTGCAACAAGTTATCTCATGCAGCAGAAAGTACTCACAATCAGGTCTTCCTATTCTCACCCACATCTCCAGGAACAAATTCAGACACAAAACTTTCACTTGCTGTCATTTCCACTCCAGTTTAACCAAGTCTCTATAAATGGCAGAGTGAAGGCAACACATCTCCTTCTGCAGGAATTGCTCAGACAAAGAGTTATTTGTTACTGTTAAAGCATCAAATCAAGTTCACCAATCACCCCGACTGACCTGTGCTGGCTACTGGTCCAACAAGTTGATTTTGAAATTTTAATCCTTGTTTATAAGTCCCTCATCCCATCCTGTCCCTGGAATCTCCTCCAGGGATCCCGCCAAGATCCTTGCGTTCCTCTTACACATCCCCGATTTTTATCGCTCCACCATTGTTGGCCATGCCTTCAGCTACCTAGGCCCTGATTTCCCCGTGCTCTCCCTACCTGTAAATAGAAAGGTGTTTCTTTTACTCTGATTTCTCCCTTTATCATGGTGGCATATTTTCCCCAACTCTTAGTTTTGGAATGTCCCAACTCTCTACTAATAACTAACACAGCAAACTCAAGATGAGATAAAAAGAGTTGGTTTATTTTTGTACACACGTGTAAGGGGGGTTTCGCAACGCCCACCTCTTTTGTACTCACACAATAAAAGGGGGATAAGATAAAATGAAGAGGGTTCAGGGCATGACCACCAAAAAGCACAAGTTGGGTTTTATGTGTGTCCAGAGTCGAGAATCAGAAGTCAATTGGAATGTTCCTCAGAGGAAAACCACAAGTACCAATGTCACAGAAAAAAATCCCCAATAAAACATTTTTCCTGTCACCATTTCTTACCAAACAATGAGTTCTATCAATTGTTTGTAGAGTGATCTGTCTTTCCAGAGCGAGATTCCTACAATGAGAGCAGCTGCATAGAGTTAGTCTGGAGACACGAGTTCCAAGATTCCAGCAGCTGGCAGGATTGATGTGTCTCTGTGCACTGTTTGAGAGCACATTTCCACTCCATCTGATGAAGGAGCAGCGCTCCGAAAGCTTATGGTATTTGCTACCAAATAAACCTGTTGGACTTTAACCTGGTGTTGTGAGACTTCTTACAGGATTGATGAGAGTCAGAGTTCTTTCTGCTGCCACCAGCTTGATGGTAGACAGCACAGGCTGTTGCCTGGAGTTCTGGTCATGTTGGAAGTCAAACTGTAATTGCCTGAGTTCAGTTCCACAGAATTGATACAGTAAGAAGTCTCACAACACCAGGTTAAAGTCCAACAGGTTTATTTGGAATCACGAGCTTTTGGAGTGCTGCTCCTTCATCAGGTGAATGGAGAGGTAGGTCTCACAAACACGGCATATATAGACAAAAGCACAATTGCAAGATAATGGTTGGAATGCGAGAATTGATACAACATAATGTGGTGAACCATCGTTGGTTCCCACTGGATAGTACTGAGCCAGGGGCTGGCCAGTACTACAAGGATGTACATATGTTACTGTTGGATTGTGCTATTGTTGCTGTTGGGTTAGGGTGGGGTTGTTACACCTGTGTTTGTTACTGTTGTGGCACATCCCAGTCGGGCTCCGCCTCCTGGGAGAGGTATAAGAGTCCCTGCTCTGGCCGGGACCCCTTCAGTCTGGGATAGTGTACATAAGTTCTGATAGCTTCATTAATAGTAAATAAAAGCCTTCATTTACTGAAGCCTCGAGCCTCGTGTCTAAATTGATGTGCATCACATACATTATAGATGTTGGACACAGAGTGGCTGGAATCTTGAGGTTGTTAATTGGGGTTAGGGTTCCTTTTGTTCTCAGACCCACTGGTTTCGGGTTAACTACATGAAGACCTCTTGTAAAAATCCATGTGTTAGAACAGTTAATGCTTGATTCATTAGCACCGTTATGGAATATTAAGACTTGTGAAGGCTTGCCCTTGTTCGAAGTTGGTTGGAGCAGGCCCATTGTCTGGATTGGCTGCTTTGGAATGTTTAATGCCAGGGCAAGAGTGTTACATTCCAGATGTTTGAACTGTTAACTTTGAAACTGCTAGACATCAGCTTGAGACCAGCTGGAGACATCTTGTCCGCTCCACAATTGTCCATTTTGAAAAGCACAAAAGTAAATGACTTTATAAAGTAGTGCAGCTGATGAACATATACACACATATCTATTTTTTCTTTCACATCTCGACCGTAACTGAAATTTGAAACAATCAGATGCCATCCCCAATATCCGTGGTAATCAACATCGCCGCTTCAGTTTCTCAAAAATCTGAGGAGAAAGTGGATGCAGTTTTCACAACAGTCCAGCAAAATAATTGCGTGATCTTTCTTCCCACATGCAGTTATTTGGCTTCAGTTGCCCTACTATGCGACTGTGGTGTGAGAAACTGTTAAAATTGACTGAGGCTGGTCTATTGATAGAACTCATTGTGGGCGTTTGGTAAGAAATGGTGACAGGAAAAATATTTTATTGGGGATTTCTTCTGTGACATTGATGCTTGTGGTTTTCCTCTGTACAGCAAGAATTGTGGTATTTCCAAGTTGATTCAGTCTTCTCATGTCAAGTGATCAAATAATTACCCAAATTCCTTGAGTACTTAAAGCTCTAAATATGTTAGCGGCTGCTGATCTGAAGATTGGGTGGTGCTGTTCTGTAAATTCCCATTCTTACCTCTATACTTCCTATACAGTCTTTTCAGACTGAACATTGAGTTCAACAACTTCAAAGCATGAACTCACCTCCACCTCCATTCCATTTCCATTTATTTTATTTCATTTCTCCTTTCATCTTATTAATCCATTTTATATTTTTATTTTTCCACCTCTAAAATCTTGCTTTCCATCTTCTTTCGCACCCCCCCCCCCCCCCCCCCCCCCGCCCCCCGGGGTCATTTGTCACATTCCTACACTCTGCACCTTTGTTCTGTCATTTACAAATTCTGATCTCTTAATGGACGCGATCAGCACCATTTCTAACCTTTGTTATCACCATTTACATTCTCTTTTTGTCCATTCCATTCCTATCAATTACAACCATTCCCCCTCACCCTCACAGTATAAATCTTGTCCTGTTTTCCTTGTTTTTCAGCTCTGACGAAGGGTCATCCAGGCTCAAAGCATTACCTCTATTCTCTCTTCACAGAACTGTCAGACCTGCTGAGATTTTCCAGCATTTTCTGTTCATGGTTCTTACTCCTTTACTGTTTGCAACAGATGACAGAGTATTCACAAATCAAATGAACACTTCTTCCATGTGTCTTGTTTCCATCGGTATTCACAGCAACACATGATAGGTAAGGGAATATGAGGGTCTCAGTTACAAATGCGTCTGGCCAAACAGACATTATAACATGTGATTGTCCACAAAGGCTAGATTTTCCTAGTTGGTTATCCCAGGGCGGTGCTGGTGAGCTATTGAAATTTCCGTTCATGTCGGCGAGGCCATAAGATCCGGCCAGTGTGAGAGGCTGGGAAATTCCGGCCAAAGTCTTTGGAGGCAAGTGGAAAGTTTTCGTACACCACCAAGAAAAGGCGTTTAAAAATATTTCATTTAGCATATTTCAATTTATCCATTGAAGTGTCCTTTGGTAAACAGAAATCAGCTGCTTAGTCCTGAGTTACGTGGGCTATAAGTGGTAACTACTTGGGGTGGCGCAGTAGCATAGTGGTTAGCATTGCTGCCTCACAGTGCCAGGGTTCGATTCCAGCCTCGGGTGAACGTGTGGAGTTTGCACATTCTCCCTGTGCCTGCGTGGGTTTCCTTCGGGTGCTCAGGTTTCTTCCCACAGTCCAAAGATGTGCAGGTTATGTGGATTGGCCATGAAAAATTGTCCTTTCGTGTCCAAAGATGTATAGGTTAGGTGGACTGGCCATGGTAAATGCGCAAGGTTACAGGGATAGGGCAATGGGCTGTGCCTGGGTAAGATGAACTTTCAGAGAGTCGACGGTCTGAATGCTCCTGCTGCACTGTGGGGCTCTGGGAGTTGTGTGCTTCAACCTTGCCAGCAACAAAGATGCAACAATGAGAACTGGACCTGAAAAGATTGAAGTCATCATTATTCACTTCCTACTGGGTGCTGTTTCATCTTATTGTCCTGCAAGTTCTTCCTGGTCCCATCTCACATCAGGCGTTCTTTGTCTTCATCTCTCACTGTCCTTGCAGAATGTAGTGTTACAGTCATAGCTAGGGTGTGGTGAAAGATCAACTTAATATAAGATAGGTCCATTCAAAAGTGCGATGGCAGCAGGGAAGAAGCTGTTCTTGAGTTGGTTGGTACGTGACCTCAGGCTTTTGTATCTTTTTCCCTGATGGAAGAAGGTGAAAGAGAGAATGTCCAGGGTGTGTGGGATCCTTGATTATGCTGGCTGCTTTTCCGAGGCAGTGGGAAGTGTAGACAGAGTCAATGGATGGGAAGCTGGTTTGAGTGATGGATTGGACTTCATTCACGATCCTTTGTAGTTTCTTGTGGTCTTGGTTGGAGCAGGAGCCATACCAAACTGTGATACAACCAGAAAGAATGCTTTCTGTGGTGCATCTGTAAAAGTTGGTGAGAGTCGTAGCTGACATGCCAAATTTCCTTAGTCTCCTGAGAAAGTAGAGGTGTAGGTGAGCTTTATTAATTATAGTGTCAGCAGGGGGGACCAGGACAAGTTGTTGGTGATCTGAACACCTAAAAACGTGAATGGGGGTCTCATGAAGGAAACAAATCTGGTGATTGCTGTGGTGGAAATAGGGGAATGTTGTGAGGCCACTACTGGGAATGATGGTGAGTGAATAATCCACACAATCCACAAGAGATCTGGTGATTAATTTCTGTTGCGTCTTCATGGCTTGTGGATATGTGGCACAAAGAGCCAAGGCCAAAAAGAAACAATAAGGAGAAAAACAAGATGTAACGCTGATGAGTTCTGTGGAAATGGGAAGAATGCAATAATTCAGAAGCGGTTTGTCATAACAACATGAGTGAGAGACAAGCTGTAAACTGACAGGACTTACAATGGGTTGGCACATGCCCAAGTTGTCAGCTTCCTCAATATCCAATCTCTGCAAAAAAATAAATAACTATCGGCGAGGATAAAAGACAAATCATTACTGCTGCAGCAACTCTGCCAGAGCATAACAGTAGTCTAGTTGACCTCATCTTGGCTAACATATGTGGCACCTACTTCACTGAGAAGTTCCAGCAAAAAGTGGACTAGGTCCAAGTTTCACTCTTCAAAACACAAACCTTCAATAAAATGTTGCGAAAGCCCACACAAAATCTTTTGTGGTCATCGAACATCTTTCAGCTCTTCAGATATCCAGGTTACACGTTTCTAGAAGAAAAAGGCAATTTCAACTCTAAGGTAGACTTTCTAATCCATTGGCGGCTGCTCAATGCAACTTGACAAAGAACAAAGATCAAAGAAAATTACAGCACAGGAACAGGCCCTTCGGCCCTCCTGCACCGACCATGCTGCCCGTCTGAACTAAAACCCCGTACCCTTCCAGCAACCACATCCCTCTATTCCCATCCTATTCATGTATTTGTCCAGATGCCCCTTAAAAGTCATGCAACACAGCAAATCAAACTTGGACCAAGAGTACCCCCTCTGAATATATTGAATAACACTTGCCTTAGGGCAAAATCATTTGAGACTGAAACATGAGAAGAGATTTGAAGAGATGGGGTGGATATTGTGAACAAGAAGTTTCCAAGGCTGTTGGCTTCCTAAGTGAAAAGTCCCACACTCTGTACCTCTGGAACATTTTTATGTTTAAATCCATATCACCATAAATTTGCAATATCTCCAGGTGCTGATACCAACCGAACTTAATTTAGAATGTGCTTTTCAAAAGAGAGGATATAACTTAGAATCCCTACAATGCAGAAGGAGGCCATTCAGCCCATCAAGTCTGTACTGAGTACAATCCCACCCAGGGATAACTCCACACATTTAAAAAGTTTAAAAAGTTTATTTATTGGTCACAAGTAGGCTTACATTAACACTCCAATGAAGTTACTGTGAAAATCCCCTAGTCGCCACACTCCAGCACCTGTTCAGGTACAAGGCAAATGTACCTAACCAGCACATCTTTCGCACTGTGGGAGGAAACTGAAGCATCCCCCTGACTTTAAAATAAATTTAGCATGGCCAATGCACCTAACCCGCACATCTTTGGACTGTGGGAGGAAACCAGATCACCCGGAGGAAACCCACACGGGCACGGGGAGAATGTACAAACTCCTCACAGACAGTGACCCAAGGCTGGAATTGAAGCTGGCTCCCTGGCGCTATGAGGCAGCAGAACTAACCACTGTGCCCCCGTGCTGCCCTGAGCAAATAACTTGTATTTATATAGCATCTTTCATAACCATAGTATGTCCCACACTTTACAGCCAGTGAAGTGTTGTCATAGTGTGGGAAACATGTCAGCAAATTTATGCATGGCAAGCTCCCACGAACAGCAGTGCGATAATGAATGACCCAGGACCCTGAGCTTAGGGCCCAGGTATCTGAAGGCACAGCTAACAATGGTGGAATGATTAAAATCAGGGTTAACCAAAAGGCCAGAAGTAGGATGTACAGATATTTTGGAAAGTTGTACAGGTAAAGGAGATGACAAAGACAGTGAGGGGTGAAAGACTTGCAAACAAAGTCGACCATTTCACCAAGTCCTGCTTGACCAGGGCCTAATGGAGATCAATGAATACAGTTGTAATGGGTGAATAAGACTTGGGTTGGGACATGGGCTCAGAAACACATCTTGAGCTCAGATGTGACAGCAAGGCTGTAACCAGTCAGTCACAACTTCAGGGAAGCTAAAGGAGCTGAAATGTGGGGAGCAGAGTTCGTAGGATGACCTGAAGACAAAGGAGTTGATGCCTATCCCATGTATCAGCTGACCATATGATCATTAACCAACCAAGAACTAACCTGAAGGAAGCAAAACCCTGCGGGTGGGAAATCTAAAATATAAAGGAAAATGCTGCAAATACTCAGCCAGTCAGGCATCGCCTGTGGAATGAGAAACATAATCAGGGTATCAAGGTGATGACCTTTCATAAGTAACTATCCTGCTTAATGAAGTAGTGGGCAGAAAGGCAGCAGATAAACAGAGACTCCCTAGTTTGAGTCTTAGCCAAAGCGATGTGCCAAACAGTAAAATATTTATACTGAGTCAACATTCTACTGCAGTATCAATGATCTGATACTTTATTAAAGGCTGTTCCATTATAACCACATACTGTTTGACTAATGACCAACCAACGTGATTCAATGGGACCTACAAGGGTAGGGCTTTAATGGGAAATTTCTTCTCATTTGGAAATATGTAATGTTGTAATTTGATGCCTGAATGGGTGGCACGGTGGCACAGTGGTTAGCACTGCTCCCTCACAGCGTTAGGGACCTGGGTTCAATTGAAGGCTTGGAGTCTGCATGTTCTCCTTGTGTCTGCGTTGGTTTCCTCCGGGTGCTCCTGTTTCCTCCCACAGCCCGAAAGATGTGCTGGTTAGGTGCATTGGCCATGCTAAATTCTCCCTCAGTGTGGCTGAACAGACGCCGAAGTGTGGTGACTAGGGGAATTTCACTAACTTCATTGCAGTGTTAATGTAAGCCTACTTGTGACTAATAAATAAACTTTACTTTTTTTTATTGGCCATGCTAAATTCTCCCTTGGTGTACCTGAACAGGCGCCGGAGTGTGGTGACTAGGGGATTTTCACAGTAACTTCATTGCGGTGTTAATGTAAGCCTACTTGTGACACTAATAAATAAACGTTAATAAATAAACTGGTCTCAGCAGCGGTGGTTTAGCAAGCTGCACATTTTAAACTTAAGGAGCAATCCTGTGCACTGGGTAGGTCCTGTAATAACTCCACAGAGGTGAAAATCCCGTCACCAAGTGATGCACCTCAATGAGCACCCGGAAACAAGGCTTTAGAACTGAAGGCTTTAATACATTAACAATGAAACTACTAACACAAATTCACCCGTTCAGACTGAAGGGGTCCTGCCGGAGCAGGGGGTCTTATACCCTGCCACCGGAGGCGGGACCCCACTGGAGTGTGCCATGATAACACCCAGGACAGGTAAACACCCTATCCCAACAACATAGTACAACCCCCATAACAACAACACCCTAGCCCAACAGTAATACAATAACAACCCCAGTGGTGAACCAACGATGGTTCACCACATTCACCCCTCCTTTAGGAACCAAAGGTGGCGGGGTGGATGAAAACAGACAATGACAAAAAAAATAACAGGATTCACAAGTCCAGACGGTCTGGAGGACCACACCGACGCTGCGATCTTCTCAACACCGGTTGCGAAACCGGAGCAGGTGCTTGCGGTGGCTCTCTCAAAACAACATCTGGCTGTCCCCTCAAAGACTCCCGGGCCGGCCGGCCCTGATGAGGCGATGGTGTAGGGGATCCTGGAACGTTTGGTGGTGGTGGTGGTGGTGATGATGGTGGCGCCGATCTCCGAGTCTCAGGCAAGCTGTACATGGGAGTAAAAGTGTTATGCACTGGTCCCGGTGCTGACCGCGCCACGTCTGGGGAAGTAATGAGGAGTAGTGGATCTGTGACTGGGGGAATAGGAGCGACAGGAGTTGCTACGTCCCCTGCGGGCGCCAGGTCTCTAATGGAGACAGTGTCCTCTCGCCCGTCAGGATATGCCACATAGGCATACTGAGGGTTGGCGTGGAGGAGTTGGACCGGTTCGACCAAGGGGTCGGACTTGCGAGCCCTCACATGGCGCCGCAGAAGGACGGGTCCTGGGTACGTCAACCAGGCTGGCAATGAGGTCCCCGAGGACGACTTCCGAGGGAATGAGAACATCCTCTCGTGGGGAGTAGCATTGGTTGCCGTACACAGGAGGGAGCGGATAGAATGGAGCGCAGTTGGAAGGACCTCCTGCCACCGGGAGACTGGAAGGCCCTTGGATTTCAGTGCCAGTAGGACAGCCTTCCAGACTGTAGCATTCTCCCTTTCCACCTGTCCGTTACCCCTAGGGTTGTAGCTCGTGGTTCTACTAGAGGCAATCCCAAATGAGAGCAGGAATTGCCTCAAGTCGTTGCTCATGAACGACGAGCCCCTGTCGCTATGAATATAGCAGGGGTACCCGAACAGGGTAAAAAGCTCACTGAATGCCTTGATGACGGTGGCAGTCGACGTGTCCGCACAGGGGAAAACAAACGGAAACCGGGAAAATTCGTCTATTATGTTAAGAAAATAGACATTCCGATCCGTTGAGGGAAGGGGGCCCTTAAAATCTACACTCAGCCTCTCAAAAGGGCGAGTGGCCTTGACCAAATGTGCCCGGTCTGGTCGATAAAAGTGTGGTTTGCATTCTGCGCAAATCCGACAACTTCTAGTAACTGACCTGACCTCCTCCACCGAGTAGGGTAGGTTGCGGGCTTTTATGAAGTGGTAGAGTCTGGTGACTCCAGGATGACACAGATCATTGTGGAGAGCCTTCAAGCGGTCCTCCTGCATGATGGCGCATGTTCCGCGCGAGAGGGCATCCGAGGGCTCATTGAGCTTCCCTGGACGATACATAATATCGTAATTATAGGTGGAGAGCTCAATTCTCCACCGCAAGATCTTATCGTTCTTGATCTTGCCCCTCTGCGTGTTACTGAACATAAACGCCACGGATCGTTGATCCGTGATCAGGGTGAACCGCTTACCTGCCAGGTAATGGCGCCAGTGTCTGACTGCCTCCACAATGGCCTGAGCCTCCTTTTCCACCGCTGAGTGCCGAATCTCTGGGCCTTGAAGGGTGCGGGAAAAAAACGCGACGGGCCTGCCTGCCTGGTTTAGTGTGGCGGCTAGGGCGAAGTCCGATGCATCACTCTCCACCTGGAAAGGGATGGATTCATCCACCGCGTGCATCGTGGCTTTCGAGATGTCGCTTTTCAAAACCTTGAAGGCCAATTGGGCCTCCGGCGTAAGTGGGAAGGTCGTGGACTTAATGAGCGGACGAGCTTTGTCCGCGTAGTTGGGGACCCACTGTGCATAATACGAAAAGAACCCGAGGCATCTCCTCAGTGCTTTCGTGCTAGCGGGCAAGGGAAGTTCAGTGAGTGGGCGCATACGGTCTGGATCAGGGCCAATGACCCCGTTTTCCACCACGTATCCGAGGATGGCTAACCTATGCGTACGGAATACGCACTTCTCCCTGTTATAGGTCAGATTCAGGCGAGATGCAGTGCGTAGAAAGTGTTGGAGATTCGTGTCGTGGTCCTGCTGGTCATGGCCGCAGATGGTGACGTTATCCAGGTACGGGAAGGTAGCCCGCAACCCGTTCTGGTCCACCATTCGGTCCATAGCACGCTGGAAGACCGAGACCCCATTGGTGACACCAAATGGAACCCTGAGGAATTGGTATAGACGACCATCCGCCTCAAAAGCCGTATATTGTCGGTCCTCTGGGCGGATGGGGAGTTGATGGTAGGCGGACTTAAGGTCTATGGTAGAAAACACTCGGTACTGCGCAATCTGATTGACCATATCAGAAATGCGCGGGAGAGGATACGCATCCAGCTGCGTGTATCTATTAATGGTCTGACTATAGTCGATGACCATCCGAGGTTTGTTCCCGCTTTTGACTACCACGACCTGCGCTCTCCACGGACTAGCACTGGCCTGTATGATCCCTTCCTTGAGGAGCCGCTGAACCTCAGATCTAATAAAGATCCGGTCCTCAGCACTGTAACGCCTACTTTTAGTAGCGATGGGCTTGCAGCCAGGTACCAGATTTTTAAAAAGGGATGGTGTCGTGATCTTCAGGGTGGATAGATTGCACGCGGGGCGCTTTGGGCAATTTGGAGGCTGCGGCTGGTTCCCTACTGCCAGTGAAGGGAGTGGCCCACCGTACTGTAGGATCACACTCCTCATGTGGGCCATAAAGTTTAGTCCGAGGAGAATTGGCGCGCAAAGGTGAGGTAGCACAAGGAGCCTGTATTGCTCGTAAACTGTGCCCTGTACCTCAAGAGTTACCATACATTGTCCTTGGATCGGTACAGACCGGGACTGTGATGCCATGGAAATTGTCTGTTTGGCAGGGAGAACCCGGAGTCCACACCTTTTAGCAGTTTCAGGGTGTATGAAACTTTCGGTGCTCCCACTGTCAAACAGACAATTTACAGTTCTGCCACTAACCTTTACCTCCATCATGGAATGTTCCAGTCTGTAATGCCTGGTCTGATCCAGAGAGATCGACGCCACCGTTGGCCCCTGGGCGTCACTGCATGCTGCCGATGTGGATGCTGAGGACCCCTGCTGGTCGCTGCTGCATGCTGCCGATGTGGATGCTGAGGACCCCTGCTGGTCGCTCCTAGTCGTCGTGGACCATGATGGCCGCCCCCATGAATCGCATGTGGCCAAGGGCTCCAAGCGCAGCGACTCCTGGTGGTCTTCCTCCTCCTCTGTCTGCCACGATGGCGCCGTCCTGAGATCGCACGTGGTCGGACCTCGTGGGTACTGCAGCGCCGAAAGAGATGGTCTCCGTTCTGGAGGGTTACAAGCTGCACTGCCGTTTTTAGGTTTGGACCTGCAGACTTTGCCGTAGTGGCCTTTTTTACCGCACTGGCTGCAGATTGCCGTTCTTGCCGGACACTGTTGCCGTGGATGCTTGGCCCCACCGCAAAAATAGCATCGCTGGCCACCTGGAGCTGCCGCCGTCGTCGAATCGATCTGGGAGCGCGGGTTCGCGGGGCGAGGAGGGAGCAGAGCTTGCTCCAACCACGTTGACTGCACGTGGTCCTCGGGGTACAGCGCCAAGCTCTTCGACGCCGCCTCCAACCTCACGGCCATCCCCATTGCCTGGGTCAAGTTGAGTTTCCCCTTTTCTAATAATTTAAGTCTGATGTACGAGGACCCTACCCCTGCTACGAACGCGTCTCGGGCGAGGTCTTGCATGTACTGCTCGGCGGAGACATCCTTACAGTCACAAGCCCTGGCAAGCTGCAGGAGTTCATTGGCGTAGTCTTCTATGGTCTCGCCTGACTGCCGACGTCGTGTAGCGAGGAGATAACGAGCGTGAATCTCGTTGGGTGGCGTAATGTACCTATTCTTTAGGAGCTCGACGGCACCCTGGTAAGTGGAAGCTGCACGAATGGCTAGGTAAATCGTGTCGCTTACCCTTGCGTGGAGGACCTGGAGTCTATCACTGTCTGTAGTGATAGCTACCGAGGCTGCCAGGTAGTCCTCGAAGCACTTCCACCAATGTTCGAACGTGTTAGCTGCACCGACCGCACGTGGGTCCAGTGTCAGACGATCCGGTTTTAGGATCTGTTCCATATTCTCAGTTAATGTATTAAATTGATGCACCTCAATGAGCACCCGGAAACAAGGCTTTAGAACTGAAGGCTTTAATACATTAACAATGAAACTACTAACACAAATTCACCCGTTCAGACTGAAGGGGTCCTGCCGGAGCAGGGGGTCTTATACCCTGCCACCGGAGGCGGGACCCCACTGGAGTGTGCCATGATAACACCCAGGACAGGTAAACACCCTATCCCAACAACATAGTACAACCCCCATAACAACAACACCCTAGCCCAACAGTAATACAATAACAACCCCAGTGGTGAACCAACGATGGTTCACCACACCAAGTTACTTTATTTACACCATACATCTGTACACAGCCAGCTCTCCAGTTGCTCCCTGCTGAATGCAGGCTGCTTTAAATAAGGAGCATGAGGCTCCCTGATTTGACCATCAATTAAGACTCATCAGGCACTTCTTTTTTGGTATCAACTTAATAAACTAACTCAAATTAACTTAGGGACAAATTAAAAGGGGCAGCTCCCCAAAAGGAAGGGGACCTGCCGAACCGAAAAGCAAAGCACAAAGGAAACTTAAAACATAGGAATAGCAGAGGATGGTTTTGATTCATCGTCCTCTGAGTTATGGGCCCAGGACACTTCCGCTGTGCCACTCGGCAAAGGTAGGACTCATCAGGTAGTTCATACTCTGGCAAGACAACTTCATTAGCCTGGCTGAAGTCATCACAAGTTCCTAAACTTCACCCTTTATCAAACTGACCCTAAGACCTCTGCACTTATGATAGGTGGGAGCTGTGGCCATATGTTCATCCTCTATGAGTCAAACACATTCTAGTTGTATAATTTTCAGTATACACCAGTAGCTTGGTTTAAGTGATCCTTTAAATATAATGATAGATTTCCCCGTGTGGCTACAATAAATGGGAAAAGGGCATTAATTCAGCTCAGCCAGCCAATTCTTTCAACAGATCAAGTGCAGTTTGCCGTGCATTGGCATTATTCAGCTTATTTAAGCCTTTGAGTAAGATTCTGTTCAATGTCTTTATGTCTCGAGACACTAATTCAGACTATAGTATGGTAGCATTTACCATTCAACACTACTGTCAGTAGCACAGTGTCCTGTATCGTCCAGAGAATATTGGATTATCTTTGTCTATTCTTTTGCTGCAATCCTGTTCATAATTATGTTTATCTATTGTTTTTTTTAAAGAAATAATTGACTTTTAGTGAGCCTGGTCGATGAGCCTAGTTTCTTGTGGGGAAAAAAAGTAAAGTAAAATGTAAAAGTTTATTTATTAGTCACAGATAGGCTTATATTAACACTGCAATGAAGTTACTGTGAAATTCCCCTAGTTGCCACATTCCGGCACTTGTTCGGATCAATGCACCGAAGTAGCACGTGTTTCAGAATGTGGGAGGAAACCGGAGCACCTGGAGGAAACCCAAGCAGACACGGGAAGAATGTGCAAATTCCACACAGACAGTGATCCAAGCCGGGAATTGAAATCTTCTGGGGGGCACAGTGACGCTGTGGTTAGCACTGCTGCCTCACAGCGCCAGGGATCGGGGTTCAATTCCCGGCTTGGGTTACTGTCTGTGTGGAGTTTGCATGTTCTCCCTGTGTCTGTGTGGGTTTCCTCCGGGTGCTCCAGTTTCCTCCCACAGTCCGAAGACGTGCTGGTTAGGTGCTAAATTCTCCCTCAGTGTACCTGAACAGGCGCTGGAGTGTGGCAACTAGGGGATTTTCACAGTAACTTCATTGCAGTGTTAATGTAAGCCTACTTGTGACACTAATAAAAAAACTTTAAGGTAGTTTTATAAGGTTAACAGTGCATTGAAAATGCTCTTGAATTCTCTGTTAATAACATTCTTTCAGCTAATGACACATAATCCTTTCCTTTTTTGCCTTTGCTAACAGCCACTCCTCGTTTGCCTTGTTTCCTCTGACATTACTGTTTTGTTTTAATTCCTATCCTTGTTTAATTTTGAGTATTATCAGTTTGGGTGGGCCAACTCCTCTGAGAATTACACCAGTCACTTCCCTCTCTGGAGAAGCCATGATAATGTTGCCTCATGGGTTTAGGTTTGTCCTACTCTGCAGGCCACTGACTATTTCATACGTTTTGCCTGTATCTGCACGGACTTTCTCCAGAATTCTAAGGCACTTGTCATCTGGTCTTAATACACTTAATTATTTCAGTTTCTTCATACCACAGGCTTTTCTGAAGTCCATCTGAGCCAATATGAATAATCTATTTGACATATGTGTCATTTCCTGATATCCAAATAATTCCACCCAAAAGATTTTGCTCTGCTATTTTTCATGTAGTAACCCTTGTAATCTGAGGGTTACTAATCACGTATCAATGATGCCATGATACCATCGCAAAGGGCAAGTGGAAAGGTCACATTCCCAAGAATACCTCAGTGGGTAACGGGGATTGAATCAAAGACCAGCCCTCTTGCTCAAAGAAAAAATTGATTCTCTTCTAATATCATCTACACTTTTGGATACCTGCTCCTTTCATTTTCATTTCGTACAACTGGCATTTAAGACCAAATAAGATGTAGGAGCAGAAGTAGACCATTCGGTCCATCGGCATGGGCAGCACAGTGGTTAGCACTGCTGCCTCACAGTGCCAGGGACCCGGGTTTGATTCCCGGCTTGGGTCACTGTCTGTGTGGAGCTTGCACGCTCTCCCCGTGTCTGCGTGAGTTTCCTCCGGGTGCTCCGGTTTCCTCCCGCAGTCCAAAGATGTGCGGGTTAGGTTGTTGGCCATGTTAAATCACCCTTTAGTATCAGGGGGATTAGCAGGGTAAATACATGGGTTTACGGGGATAAGGGCCTGGGTGGAATAGTGTTCAGTGCAGAATCGATGGGCCGAATGGCCTCCTTCTGGACTGTAGGGATTCTATGATCAAGTCTGTTCCACCATTCAATGAGATCATGACTGATCTGATAATCCTCAATTCCACTTTCCCCCCTTATCCCCATGACCCTTGACTCTTAAACATCTGTCTATCTCAGCTTTGAACATACTTAATGACCCAGCCACTACAGCCCTCTGCAGGAAAGAATTCCACAGATTCACTGCCCTTTGAAAGTTTATTTATTAGTGTCACAAGTAGGCTTACATTAACACTGCAATGAAGTTACTGCGAAAATCCCCTAATCGCCACACTCTGGCGTCTGTTTGGGTACACCTAGGGAGAATTTAGCAGGGCCAATCCACCAAACTAGTGCGTCTTTCGGACTGTGGGAGGAAACCAAAGCACCCGAGGAAACCCACGCAGACACGGGGAGGACGTGCAGACTCCACACAAATAATGACCCAAGCCGGGAATCGAACCTGGCGTCTCACGCGCTGTCAGGCAGCAGTGCTAACCACTGTGCCACCATGCCCTTTTGTATGAGAGCTAGACCTCACTACATCCTTGCATCTCTTCAAAGCATTCAATTGGCTTAATTGAGCAACTACATTGTTTTTTAACTTCTTTCTTGATGTCTTGGATCTCGCTGATAAATGTTTCCTCGTAGGGACATGCTTCATTTCTGCATCCTGGATAGTCATTGGGAAAATCAATTTTTCTTCTGTTTAATTTTCCAATTCTACTCATTCCTCCACGGAACTCTCCTCATTGGTTCTGGGCTTTTTCCTCCAAAGCGTAGCATGTTTATTATTTTTGGCCTTGAGTGTTATTCTGATATCAAATCTCACTATACAGTGGATCACCGCAACCCAAGGACACCACCTACTTCCAGGTTACTAGTCATTTCTGGTGACCCGCTAAACACAAGACCTAACATAACATCTTTCCAACTCGGCTCCTGCTTAATTAGCAATTCTGTGTCAACAGGAAATCAATGATGACCTCAGTAGAAAATGATTAGTGTTGCGATTGCTGTTATTCTGTTAATACGGCAGAAAGGTAGAGCTCAAATACCAGCAGGGGAAATCTGTATCTGAAACATACGGCACGATCTTACCGCCCATTAACGTCACGCTCCCACTGCAGCAAATTTGGAGAATTTGGCGGCCAGCCAAATCTCCATTCACTGCAGTGGGATGGGAAAATCCCACCTGAGTGAACAGTGGTAAGATTCTGACCATAGATCTAGACTTATTTGAACTCATTGGTTGGAATTTTACCGCCCCACCCGCCCTGGAATCGGGGCAGGCGAGGCTCGCAGAACGAAATTCTCCGTTGGCCTCGGGCGGGATTTTACAAGCCTCTTATGAGGCTACTAAAGAATGATCATTTAAACTATGTAAGAAGTCTCACAACACCAGGTTAAAGTCCAACAGGTTTATTTGGTAGCACAAGCCACAAGCTTTCGGAGCGCTGCTCCTTCATCAGGTGAGTGGGAATTCTGTTCACAAACCGGGCATATAAAGACACAAACTCAATTTACAAGATAATGGTTGGAATGCGAGTCTTTACAGGTAATCAAGTCTTAAAGGTACAGACAATGTGAGTGGAGAGAGGGTTAAGCACATGTTAAAGAGATGTGTATTGTCTCCAGCCAGGACAGTTAGTGAGATTTTGCAAGCCCAGGCAAGTCGTGGGGGGTACAGATAGTGTGACATGAACGCAAGATCCTGGTTGAGGCCGTCCTCATGTGTGCGGAACTTGGCTATCAGTCTCTGCTCAGTGATTCTGCGTTGTGGCGTGTCATGAAGGCTGCCTCGGAGAACGCTTACCCGAAGAGCAGAGGCTGAATGCTCGTGACTGCTGAAGTGTTCCCCCACAGGAAGAGAACACTCGTGCCTGGTGATTGTCGAGAGGTGTTCATTCATTCATTGTCATAGCGTCTGCATGGTCTCCCCAATGTACCAATGTACCTTTAAACTATGACCGTGCATCTTTTTCTGAGCTCTCTCTTGGACAGGAGAAGTTGTGAGGTCACTTTGCTCTGTCAATAGAATGCCCGTCCCATTGTGGCATGCATAAAACCCTCTGTTGTTGCTTCACCAGGTTGGTATCTCATTCTTAGGTATGCATGATGCTGCTTTTGGAATAATGATGCGGAAATGCCGGTGTTGAACTGGGGAGGGTACAGTAAGAAGTCTCACAACACCAGGTTAAAGTCCAACAGGTTTATTTGGGATCACGAGCTTTCAGGGCACAGCTCCTTCATCACCTGATTCAATACGATCATTGCTGATCTATGCCGGCCTCAACTTCTTTTCTGTGCCCTTTCCCCATTGCCTTCTGTTCCTCGATCTATCAAATATTTATCCACCTTCACTTTAAATAATTCTAATGATCCAGCCTCCACTGCCTTTTGGAGCAGGGAATTTCAGAGATTCACCACTTTGAGAAGAAATTTCTACACACCCCAGTTTTAATGACCAGCCCTTTCTCTTGTAGCAATGGCCCCTTGTCCAAGACTCTCTCAGTAATGAAAACTTATTGAACAAGTGTAGGGCCTCAGCATGGCGGTAATGGTAAAGCAATGATGTGCAATAATTGCAGATTATGGTTGAATACAATTCTGCTGCTGCTGATAGTCCATGGTGCCTCATGGGATGCCCAGCTTAGATCTACTGGACTAGTTCCGAACTCATCTCATTTAGCACAGTGGTAAAGCCACAAGAAGTGTCCTCAGTGTGTGAACAGGAAATTCTTTTCCACAAGGACTGTGTGGAGGTCGCTCCTACCCACACTGCCATGGACAAATGCAGCTGCTACAAGAAGATTGATGAGGATGAAGTGGACGAAGACCTTTCCTTCGCGTTGGTTCTTTCAACACCTGCCCAGTCCCAATCTGGCAGCTATGTTCTTCCAGATCTAAGTCAGCTTGTTCGTCAGCTACTGAGCCAGCAATGGACATTGAAGTCCCCCCCAGAGTCCATTCTACCTTCTATGTTAATCCAGCAATGGATTATCGAATTGCTTTGAGGTTAAAAGAAACTGATACATAAGAAGACCAATGTGTTCCTCATTAGCGACAAAGCTAAATACGTCAGTCAGCCATGATTTTTCGATTACAATGTTTTTCAGTAAATAACAATAACAACGTTACCCAAAGACATGTATTTGACTAAGTCTAGACAAGCTCTTATTACTGTCTGACCATTTGTACACTTCCTTATGCTTTCTGTTTTGCCAACTGGTGACTAAGCAACAGAATACTCCCCATCTCTGTATTGCATTAGTTTGGGTTTTGGCCAACTCATCTGACAACTATAAATTCACATTTGGCTACTGAACTAAACTTAAACTGTTTCTAATTTACAAAAAGCCACATTTGTGTTTTGAATGGCAATGAAGAAAAAAAAAATCAGAAACTGGCTTTTGTCAAAGGAATTTTATCGCTATAAAAAGAAATGAGTCAGGCAAAGCAGCCAGGGAATAATCATATTTCTTCAAATTGTAATAATTGGCTTCAGTCTGAATCAAGTTTTGAGGGGTAAAATGAAGGTCAAGGGAAAATGAAGTGGGCTACTTTGGAGTTTAGGTTGAAAGTAGGCCAGTGAGTTAGAGTCTGTTTTCAGCTGAGTTCATCACATCAGCGATAGAGGGGCCATAGACCTCAGGATGTATGTGAAATAAATGACATGGGATATCCCATGAAGCACAAGATATCGGAAGGATTTCAAAGTCTTCCTCGGGCTCGCAGCAGCTGCACGCTCAAGACGAAGGTTGTTCAGTTTAAGATTAAAAGGCTCCACGTTCCAAAACATCTGGGAGGAGGCGTTTCTGGATCACACGTTCCAGAAGGTGGTCAGGCCACAGCATATGGCAGATTGTCAGTGGAAAGGTTCAAAAGGAAAGGCGAGGTTTGGAAAGCAGCAGAAAATGCAAGATACCTCCCCATTTTCCTCGAGCTGTCGGGCGGTTACGGACCAAATAAGAAGGACAACGATTGTCAATGGGGAAAGGGTACTCCTTATCATCAACAGTAAGGTAGCATGGAAAAAGGAGTGAGTCATGATATGGATTCCAGCCTTTACAGGGTGGGTAATGGGCAATCAATTGATCGCATGAAGCTATTTTGGCCATTGGCCAAAGTGAACTTTCCCCATCCCCTTTGAGTCTTGCACATTCTGTTGATTGCAAAACTGAAAACAGTCACTCAACAGCTGGATAAACATCTGGCAAGGGAAGACAGCAGCTAATGGTTGGGGTTCACATGGGAACCAATGGTGTGGGTTTATTTTGTTTTATTATTTATTAGTGACGAGTATGCTTACATTAACTCTGCAATGAAGTTACTGTGAAAATCCCCTAGTCGCCACATTCTGACGCCTGTTCGGGTACACTGAGGGAGAATTTAGCATGGCCAATGCACCAAACCTGGACGTCTTTCGGACTGTGGGAGGAAAGCGGAGGACCCGGAGGAAACCCGCGCAGACATGGGGAGAATGTGCAAACTCTGCACAGACAGTGACCCAAGTGGCGAATTGAACCCAGGTTCCTGGCGCTGTGAGGCAGCAATGCTCACCACTGTACCGCCATGCCACCCAGTTAGGTCATCGAAATGCAACGTTACATATTTCCAAATGAGAAGACATTTCCCATTAATGAAAATGTTGCCTGCACGTGCATTAACCAATTATGGCATCCTGGCATTGTATCTGTTGGTTTGGGTTACTGCCACCATGATAGCATCTATCCATAGTCCTTGGCAGCATGCGGTGTGGGGGGTGAGGGGATGCACCTGAAGTGGCGCTGTGCAACAGATTTTCCCATCCATAATGCTTTGTATGCATCGTGGTGTTTGTAATGAGAATTCAGATGCTGGACAAAAATAAACAGTTTGTTAACCTGACCAAATCCATTAGAGGTGGTTCCAGCACTTAAACTTCAGAGCAAATATAACGGGCAAGGAAAGGTTGGAAATCACGCAGTTAGCTGTCAGGTATTACATTCAAGGAAAGGAGAAAAGTTTAAAGGGAATATTAGGGGGGGCTTCTTCACGCAGAGAGTGGTGGGAGTGTGGAATGAGCTGCCGGATAAAGTGGTAAATGCTTTTAACATTTAAGAAAAACTTGGACGGGTTCATGGATGAGAGGGGTGTGGAGGGATATGGTCCAAGTGCAGGTCAGTGGGACGAGGCAAAAAATGGTTCGGCACAGACAAGAAGGGCCAAAAGGCCTGTTTCTGAGCTGTAATTTTCTATGGTTCTATGGTAGCATCATTTATGTTTGTATTATTAGCAGTACCAAGAGTTGGACAGTATAACCAGGGTAGAATTAGACAGTAATAGACCGACTACAGATTTAAGTCCCATATTTCCATGGTGCAGCCCAAGCATGAGTTGGAAATTTCAGCTGAAGTTGTGGACAAATGAGAGGAGGGGCAACAGAAACATTTGGCAGAATTTTATGGCAGTGGGATTTCATGGTCGCGGGATGTTACGGGAGCGGGATTTTATGGTAATGGGATTTCATGGCAGCGGGATTTTATGGTAGCGGGATTTTATGACCCCGCACAGATCAATGGACTTTTGAATGGCTCGCCCCATTTTACAGCCCCACCCAAATTGGGATGGGGCCATAAGACACCGCCCATTGAATGGGCCCAGTTTTAACTCCGTGCCAAGGAATGGGTTTTGAGTGAGTTGAGTGAGTTGAAATCTCCATCAAGATACATTTCAGATGGAATCTCCGTCATCCCCAGGGCAGCAGGACTGAACTCCGATACTGGTGATTGCCATGGCATCATCTCATTAATGGCAACTGATGCCAGGAAGTGAAGCTGGCATTCAACTCTGTTCAGCAGTTGCATCCAGGCCTGGCCTCTTGTACAAACCACAATCAAAATTCAGGCACAAGGGAACTGACGAGTTGGCTTTAACTTTGAGACTAGCAGCTGCCCAACGCCAAAGCAGGGGAACAAGGGATGCATCTCAGAAGAGAAGTGACAGGACTGGCCAGAGACAAATAACCTTGCACAAAGTTGGGCGATGAGAGGGATTGAGGGGTATGTTGAGAAAATGGCAAGTAGGGTGGCAAGGTGGCGCAATGGTTAGCACTGCTGCCTCGTCGCTCCAGGGACCCGGGTTCAATTCCGGCTTGGGTCACTGTCTGTGTGGAGCTTGCACGTTTTCCCCATGTCTGTGTGGATTTCCTCCGGTTTCCTTCCACAGTCTAAAGATGTGCAGGTAGGTGGATTGGCCATGCTAAATTACCCCTTCGTGTCCCAAGGTTAGATGGATTTAGCCATGGGAAATGTGTGGGGCTACGGGGATAGGTTGGGGGAGAGGGCCTGTTTAAGTTACTCTGTCAGAGAGTTGGTGCAGACTCCATTGGCTGAATGGCCTCTTCTGTACTGTAGGTAGTCTATGATTCAATGAAAGGGTTCGTATGGAATGAACGGCCCAGGAAGGCAACTGAGATTGATATTAATCATTCTTAAGCAAGTGTTAGATAGGCATTAGCAAGAAAAGCAATGAGGATGTCTTTCTACCAGTGTATGTGAAAGTGGAGTTTGGACATGTCTGAAAATTAACTTTTAAGCAAAGAAACCTAATATTGGCACTGCCTATAAAATTGCTTTACAACTAAAGCCTTCAACAATCATTTAAAAGAATTATTAGGCTTAAGTCTCAAAGGAAAAGCAGAAAACAAGGAGCAAGGCCAGAATTTTTTTTTTTTAATAGCATATATTTTGCTTTGTATATAAAGTTAATTTTCTTTCTATTAAATTGGAGAGATTTACAGTGATAGTTCAGTAAGTGGAGTTTTGCTTTAACTGTACATATTGCTCTGAGATTTTACTGTATTTATGCTGTAATATTTTGTTTGTAATCCCAACCCAGGAGTGGGATTTCCATCTCTCTGTGAGCAGGGTCAAACTTCTACATTTATCAAGGTTCAGTAAGCCTGTCTGGTTCAAGACATGATGTGGAGATGCCGGCATTGGACTGGGGTAAGCACAGTAAGGTTTAAGACAGCCAGCAACCGACCATTCAACAAACTGATAATACTCCAGGTTGTGTCGCAGGAGCAGGGACTAAACTTGATTTGATTTGATTGTTTGGTTTGATTTGATTTATTATTATCACATGTATTAGCATACATTGAAAAGCATTGTTTCTTGTGCACTATACAGACAAAGCATACTGTTTATGGAGAAGGAAAGGAGAGAGTGTTACAGACATAGCTAACGTGGAGAGGAAGATCAACTTAGTGCGAGGTAGATTCATTCAAAAGTCTGATGGCAGCAGGGAAGAAGCTGTTCTTGAGTCGGTTGGTACGTGATCTCAGATGTTTGTATCTTTTTCCCGAAGGAAGAAGGTGGAAGAGAGTATGTCCGGGGTGCGTGGAGTCCTTAATTATACTGGCTGCTTTGCCGAGGCAGCGGGAAATGTAGACAGATTCAATGGATGGGAGGTTGGTTTGCGTGATGGACTGGGCTTCATTCATGACCCTTTGTAGTTTCTTGCATCTTGGGCAGAGCAGGAGCCATACCAAGCTGTGATACAACCAGAAAGAATGCTTTCTATGGTGCATCTGTAAAGGTTGGTGAGTTATAGCACACATGCCAAATTTGGCAATAGTCTTCTGAGAAAGTAGAGGCATTGGTGGGCTTTCTTAACTATAGTGTTGGCATGGGGGGACCAGGATAGGTTGTTGGTGATCTGGACACCTTAAAACTTGAAGCTCTCGACTATCTAAATCTTAAGCATCGCAATATTTTAGATCCTCCAGCAAAAGTTCAGGAATTATGCAGTGTTCAAAATTGTGGCCACCTGTCCTAACATCTCCTTATGTGACTTGGTATCAAGATTCAATTGTTAACACCCCCATGAAGCATCTTAGAACATAAGAAGATAAGAACTAGGAGCAGGAGTAGGCCATCTGGCCACTTGAGCCTGCTCCGCAATTCAATAAGATCATGGCTGATCTTTTTGTGGACTCAGCTCCACTTACCCACCCACTCACCATAACCCTTAATTCCTTTACTGTTCAAAAATTTATCTATCCTTGCCTTAAAAACATTCAATGAGGTAGCCTCCACAGATTCACAATCCTTTGTGTGAAGAAGTTCCTTCTCAACTCAGTCCTAAATCTGCTCCCCCTTATTTTGAGGTCATGCCCCCTAGTTCTAGTTTCACCTGCCAATGGAAACAACTTTCCTGCCTCTATCTTATCTATTCCCTTCATAATCTTATATGTTTCTATAAGATCTCCCCTCATTCTTCTGAATTCCAATGAGCATAGCCCCAGTCTACTCAGTCTCTCCTCATAAGCTAACCCTCTCAACTCCGGAATCAATCTACTGAATCTCCTCTGCACCCCCTCCAGTGCAGTATATCCTTTCTCAAGTAAGGAGACCAAAACTGTACACAGTACTCGAGGTGTGGCCTCACCAGCAACATAACCTCGTTGTTTTTAAACTCCATCCCTCTAGCAATGAAGGTCAAAATTCCATTTGCCTTCTTAATTACCCGCTGCATCTGCAAACCAACTTTTTGTGATTCATGCAGAAGGCAATGAATCCAGGTCCCTCTGCACAGCAGCATGCTGCAATTTTTTACCATTTAAATAATAGTCCATTTTGCTGTTATTCCTACCAAAATGGATGACCTCGCATTTACCAACATTGTACTCCATCTGCCAGACCCTCGCCCACTCACTTAGACTATCTATATCCCTTTGCAGACTTTCGGTGTCCTTTGCACACTTTGCTCTGCCACTCACCTTAGTGTCATCTGCGAATGTTGACACACTGCACTTGGTCCCCAACTCTAAATCATCTATGTAAATCGTAAACAATTGCGGTCCCAACACTGATCCCTGAGGCACACCACTGGTCACTGATCGCCAACCAGAAAAACACTCATTTACCCCCACTCTTTGCTTTCTGTTAGTTAACCAATCCTCTATCCATGCTAATACATTAACCATAACACCATGCCCCTTTATCTTATGCAGCAGTCTTTGGTGCAGCACCTTGTCATATGCCTTCTGTCATATGCGAAGTGATGCATTTTGGAAGAAATAATGTAGGGAGGAGTTATACAATAAATGGCAGAGTCACCAGGAGTATAGAAACACAGAGGGACCTAGGTGTGCAAGTCCACAAATCCTTGAAGGTGGCAACACAGGTGGAGAAGGTGATGAAGAAGGCATATGGTATGCTTGCCTTTATAGGACGGGGTATAGAGTATAAAAGCTGGAGTCTGATGATGCAGCTGTATAGAACGCTGGTTAGGCCACATTTGGAGTACTGCGTCCAGTTCTGGTCGCCGCACTACCAGAAGGACGTGGAGGTGTTAGAGAGAGTGCAGAGAAGGTTTACCAGGATGTTGCCTGGTATGGAGGGTCTTAGCTATGAGGAGAGATTGGGTAAACTGGGGTTGTTCTCCCTGGAAAGACGGAGAATGAGGGGAGATCTAATAGAGGTGTACAAGATTATGAAGGGGATAGATAGGGTGAACAGTGGGAAGCTTTTTCCCAGGTCGGAGGTGACGATCACGAGGGGTCACGGGCTCAAGGTGAGAGGGGCGAAGTATAACTCAGATATCAGAGGGATGTTTTTTACACAGAGGGTGGTGGGGGCCTGGAATGCACTGCCAAGTAGGGTGGTGGAGGCAGGCATGCTGACATCGTTTAAGACTTACCTGGATAGTCACATGAGCAGCCTGTGGGAATGGAGGGATACAAACGATTGGTCTCGTTGGACCAAGGAGCGGCACAGGCTTGGAGGGCCGAAGGGCCTGTTTCCTGTGCTGTACTGTTCTTTGTTCTTTGTTCTTTGTGTTGCTGAAACCCTCCCCCGTGCCTTCGTGACTCCAGACATTGTTATAAAGGACTTGACTATTCCAGTGCACTCTGTCTCCCACATTCTGCCTCCAGTAAAATGTGCATTCATTGAGAACCTGCAGTAAGTCCTGCTCACTCACCACCCCAGGCTCACTGACCCTGTTCTGGGTGGGACTTAATAGGATGGAGGGTGAGAGGTAGGCCTAAAAGGTAGGGATATGTTCGGCACAACCTGTAGGGCCGAAGGGCCTGTTTTGTGCTGTAGTTTTCTATGTTTCTAAATCCAGATACTCCACATCCACAGGTTCCCCATTGTCCACTGCACATGTAATGTTTTCAAAAAAATCCAAAAATTAGTCAAATATGACCTGCCCTTCATGAACTGCGTCTTCCCAATAGGGCAATTTATATCCAGGTGTCTCGCTATTTCTTCTTTGAGGAAAGATTCAAGCATTTTCCCCACTACAGAAGTTAAGCTAACCGGCCGATAGTTACCCTCCTCTTGTCTACCTCCTTTTTTAAACAGTGGCGTCACATTTGCTGTTTTGCTGTCTGGGAACCACCCCAGAGTCCAGTGAATTTTGGTAAATTATCACTAGTGCATTTGCTATTTCCCCCACCACCTCTTTTAGAATGGAATGGTTAGCCATATTTAAGATGCTGTATAAATGCAAGGTCTGAAATCTCCGGCTGTTCACCAGCTGCCACCAGAGAGGACAGAGAATTTGGCGCTCAGCCAAATCTCCGTTCACTGCAGCGGGACGGAAGAATCCTGCTGCCCTGAATGGTCGGGGAATCCTGTCTCTAGCTGTTGCTGCTTGGTGGCATATGATGTGAATTTCCAATCTGTGCTGGAAAACTGTTCAGATGAGATGAAAGAACTGTCACACTGCAATATCAAGAAAACCCAATGCCATATGCACATTCAGAACTTTGTACGTAGCTCAAATGATAACAGGTAATATACGCAGTCAGGGTAATGCACTATTATACAAGCTTCTGCTTCAACCTTGTACGTCTGCTGAACCGTTGGAATAATTTACTGTCTCGTAAATCTCAAAGAGGTAGCTTTTATCCTATGTGGAACAGAATGAGATTGGATATTGTTGAGGCAGGCCAGCTGGAAACTAGGCTAATAAACAATGAGAGATTTTCTTTATTAGATTGTCTGCTCTGTCTTTGAATTTGGGCTCTGAATCACTCTGTAACAATTATTTCTAAATGAAATAACAGTAGAAATATAGGATGGTTGATTCTGTTTGCTTGAGCGATACAGTGACTTAAGCGATATAATTTTTCTTTCTTAATCCTTACATGGGATGTGGGTGTTGCTGGCTGGGTCAGCATTTATGGCTCACCCCTAATCGCCCCTTGGACTAAATGTCTTGCTGGGCCATTTCAGAGCAGCATTTAAGAGTCAACCACATTGCTGTGGCTCTGGAGTCACATGTAGGCCAGACCAGGTAAGGACGGCAGACCTCCTTCCCTAAAGCGCATTAGTGGACCAGATGGGATTTTACAACAGTCAACAATGGTTTCATGGTCATCATTAGGCTCAGAGGCCAGAAGTTTACCGCCCCAGCTGCCACGGGAATTGGAGCGGGCGAGGGGAGGAGCATGGAAAGGTCTGTTGACCTTGGGTGGGCTTTTACAGTTTCTGATCAAGCGAGGCTGTAGAATCCTGCCCAGACTTTTACTGAATTCAAATTTCACCATCTGCTGTGGCGGGATTCGAACCCAGGTCCCTACAGCATTTCACTGAATCGCTGGATTATTAATCCAGTGACAATACCACTGTGCCACTGCCTCTGCCTTTGAGCTGATGCAAGAGAGCCAACATGGATTTGCAAAGGATAAGTAGGGTGGAATTTTCCAACCGCACTCGCCCCAAGACCAGAAAATCCCACCCAAGGTCAATGGAACTTTGCATGGTCCGCCCCCTGCCCGCTACAATTCCCGTGGCAGGCGGGATGAGAAAATTCCGCCTGTAGTATCTAAAAAACCCAACTGAAGTTTTTGAGAAGTGTCTAAATTAGTGGACAGGTGAATGACTACAGATGCACTGAAGTAATGGTTGAACAAGTGTGTAAGTTGACCTTCAACCTTTGGCCAAAAAATCATTCATCTGTCAGTTGTTCTGTGTATACATCAACTCCCGAGTTACAGCCAAAGCAGCCAAACACTTTGTACTTACCACCCACTCGCCATTGAAGTCAAACTCGCCCTGGTAAATGCCTACTCATTGATAGAATAGTAGAATAGCACAGCATTGGAGGCAGTTGTTCAGATCCTTGTGTCTGCGAATGCCAACACATAATGTCAAGATTTCCACGTGACTGATGTATGCTACATCCCCACCAATCCCACCCTCTTACCCGGTATCAAGAATAAACGGCAGATACACATCACAGTTAAAACTTAAAGTGCTTCAGACATGTCTGCCTTTTTCCTTAACCGATGTTAACAGAGCACTCAACTGGGTTCAACCCATCTCCCGCACATCTGCCCTCACCCCTTCCCCTCTCTTCCAGAACCATGATAGGGTCCTCCTTGTCTTCAATTTTCACCCCACTAACCTCCACATTCGAAGGATCATCTTCCGCCATTTCTGCCAGCCCCAATATGATGTTACCACGAAACACATGTTCCCCTCACCTCCCCCCATCAGCGTTCCGCAGGGACCATTCTCTCTGGGACACCCTGGTCCACTCCTCCATTTTGCCCAACACCCCACCCCCCTGCCCACGACACCTTCCCATGCAATCGCAGAAGGTGTAACACCGACCCCTTTACCTCCTCCCTCCCTCCCTCCCAAACACTCCTTTCAGGTTAGGCAGTGTTTCACTTGCACCTCCTTCAATTTGGGCTTCTGTATCCACTCTTCCCAATGTGGTCTCCTCTACACTGGGGAGACGAAAGGCAGACTGGCTGAGTGCTTTGTGTGACTCCAACTTTCCTGTTGCGTGCCATTTTAACTCAGCACCTTGCTCCCATGCCCATATATTTGTCCTTGGCTTGCAGTGTTCCAGTAAAGACCTGCGCAAGCTGGAGGAGCAGCATCTCATAGAATCCTACAGTGCAGAAGGAGGCCATTCAGCCCATCGAGTCTGCACTGACCACAATTCCATGCTTTATCACCATAACCCCATGCATTTATCCTTGCTAGTCCCCCTGATACTCAGGGGCAATTTAGTATGGCCAATCTACCTAATCCACACATCTTTGGACTGTGGGAGGAAACTGGAGCACCCGGAGGAAAACCATGCAGACGCAGGGAGAATGTGCAAACTCCGCACAACCAGTGACCTGAGGCCAGAATCGAACCCGGGCCCCTGGTGCTGCGAGGCAACAGTGCTAACCACTGTGCCACCGTGCCGCCCTTACAGTGCCGGATTTAGGCAGAAGCTAAACAAGCTACAGCTGAGGGCCTCACAATCCGCAGGGCCCTCACAAGATTTCAGAAGGTTTACAATGAAGAGAACATTTAAGAGCGGACACCAGAAAAGAAAAAGAAAGCACCAGCTTGAAGAGCAACTCAAAAAATTACCAAAATTACCAAAACCTATGAGAGAGATCAAGCCAGCCAAATGATAAATATGTAATCAGTAAATGCATTCATTTGAAAATAATTTGTATTTTTCACTTTAAATACCTTGCTATTAAATAATTAAAAGGCATAATTATGCTTTCAATTTTTTTGTGGCGACCCAGGGTCCTGTTTTGGGATGCACCTTTGTGAGACCTTTTGGTGTAACTTTTTAACAAGGGGCCTCCAAGCTTTATATAGCTTAGGGCCTCACCAAGTCTCAATCCGGCACTGCGCCCTTAACCTCCAGTTGTGCGCGTTGCAGCCTTCTGGACTCAATGCCGAGTTTGGCAGCTTTAGATTTTGACTGTCTCTCTCTGTCTGTCTGTCTCTCTCTCTGTCTGTCTCTCTCTCTCTCTCTGTCTGTCTCTCTCTCTCTCTGTCTGTCTGTCTCTCTCTCTCTGTCAGAACACCCCCCCTTTCTTCTCTTTTTAAAAAAAAATCTCATGTATGTATTGCCTCAATGGAAAACACCCCCTTCCTGGCACAGTGGCACAGTGGTTAGCACTGCTGGCTCACAGTGCCAGGGACCCAGGTTTGATTCCCAGCTTGAGTGACTGTCTGTGTAGAGTTTGCATGTTCTCCCTGTGTCTGCGTGGGTTTCCTCCAGGTGCTCTGGTTTCTTCCCAAAGATGTGCAGATTAGGTTGATTGGCTATGCTAAGTTGCCCCTTAGTTTCAGAGGGATAAACAGGGTTATGGGGATAGGGCCTGGGTGGGATTGTTTTCAATGCAGACTCGATGGGCCAAATGGCCTCCTTCTGCACTGTAGGGGTCCTATGATTCCCCTTTCACACCATGCCATCTATCCTTTGTTCTTAGAGTTGCTACCTTTTGTTGCAGTTTTTACATTCTCCCTCCTTACATTCTAACAAAGAGTCTATGACTCGAAACGTTAACTCTCCTGATAGATTCTGACAGACTTGCTGAGTTTTTCCAGCTTCCTCTGCTCTCGTTTCAGATTCCAGCATCCGCAGCACTTTGCTTATTTTAGTGTAAATCTTAAAGTTGTTGAGCTTGCGGGGCAGGCAAATAAATGTGCAGAAGCTAGAGGATTTAAGTTATCAGGGAAGAATGTTAGAGGGTAGAGGAAGCTTTTTACACAGCTTACCTTTGGGGGCGAGTTTGGCGGGAACAGTCTCTGACCTGGGGAATCCCTGTGATAGCAAGGTATTGGGAAAAGATAAATTTCAAACCTTTAAAAATAATGCTCATGTAGAAGCCAACCCATTACTTTTGGCTAAAAATTTAGTCTCAGAAACTCAATTTTTACATGAGTATATATTGTATTACATGGGATATTTGGTACAGAAACAGCCTATTCAGCCCAACCAGACTTTGCCAGACTCCACTGAAGCCTCCTCCCATCTTTCCTCATCTAAATCAATAAAACCCTTTGGAAGTTGCCAAAATCCCAAAGGGCCATAGGCTCTTCTCCCTTTTTTGAGAGAGTGAGCTGACTAGCGGTGATTTAGCCTGAGGGTCACCACACCTCAGGCCAGGGGCAAGGTTGAGAAGGCAGGGCCTTTATGAATAAACTCAACCAGTGCAGGAATTGAACCTGAAATGTTGGTGTCACTCCACAACACGAACATGCCATCCGGCCAACTGCGCTAACCAACCTCCTGGTATGACCCTGTGTTCCCCTCTGCTTCCTATGCTTGTTTTGCTTCCCTATAAATACGTCTACACTACTTGCTTCAACCACTCCCTGTGGTATGGATTTCCAGAAGACATTCAGTAAGGTTCCACATGAGAGGCTGTAAGCTGAAGTGACAGCTTGTGAAATTGAAGGCAAATTATTGACCGGCCTAGAAGATTGGTTAGTCAGTAAATGATAGCGAGTAGGAATAATGGACATGTTACGGAATTAGATGAAGCTAATTAGTGAAATCCCACAGGGGCCCCAACTATTGACGATACATATTAATGCCTAAGATACCACAATAGGGAGCTATGTATCCAAGTCTGCTGATGGCACAAAAATAGCGGGCCTAGTAAGTAACGTGGACAGCAGCATGAAATTACAAGAAGACATTGATGGATTAAGTGAGTGGGCAAAACTGTAGCAGATGGGTTTCAACACAGTTAAGTGTGAAATCAGCAATTTTGGACCAGGAAGGAAAGACTGGCGTATTTAAAAAAATAGGAAGCAGCTAGGAACAATGTAAGTCTAAAGAGGTCTAGGAGCACATCTACACAAATCAGTAAAATGTAATAGATATTCAAAAAAAACCCAAAAATGCTAATGGAATGTTAGTCTTTATATCTAGAAACTGGAATAAAAGGGGAGGATGTTTTTGCTCCTGCTTTTCAAAGAGTTGCTTAAGTCACACCTGGCATACAGTACAGAGTTCAGGCAATGTACCTTAAAAGGGATATATTGGCCTTAGAAGGAGAGGATTGCAGATTCACCAGAATTCAAAGTTTATTTATTAGTGTCACAAGTGAGTTACATTAACACCACCAGGAAGTTACTGTGAAAATCCCCCAGTCGCCACACTCCACTGCCTGTTCAGGTACACTGATGGAGAATTTAACATTGCCAATGTACCTCACCAGGATGTCTTTCAGACTTATTAATGTTCCAAGTGAGCGGCACAGTGGCACAGCGGTTAGCACTGCTGCCTCACAGCGTCAGGAACCGGGTTTGATTCCCGACTTGGATCACTGTCTGTGTGGAGTCTGCACGTTCTCTGCGTGGGTTTCCTCCGGATGCTCCGGTTTCCTTCCACAGTCTGAAAGACGTGCTGGTTAGGTGCTTTGGTCATGCTAAATTCTCCCTCAGTGTACCCAAACAGGCACTGGAGTGTGGGGACTAGGGGATTTTCACAGTAACTTCAGCGCAGTGTTAATGTAAGCCTACTCGTGACTAATAAATAAACTTTTAGATTACGATGAGAGATCAGACAAACTAGGCTTTTAATCCCTGAAATATAAAAGATTAATGGATGATTTGATTGAGGGTTATCCAATTTTATAAAGAATTGGCAGGGTATATAGAAATTTCTTCCGTCAGTAGGTGAGTTCAAGACAAAGGGATGAATTTTCTGGTCCCGCCCACTCCGGAATTGTCACAGGTGGAACGGAAAATTTGGCGGACCATTTAAAGGTCTGTTGACCCTGGGTGGGAATTTCTGGTCTCGGGGCAAGCATGACCAGGAAATCCCACCCAAAGTGTAGCCCAAAATCAGAGCCAAGTCAATCAGGAGAGAAATCAGGAAATACTCCTTCATTGTAAGAGGTGTGGAACTGTCTCCCACAAAAGACAGTAGATACTGGCTCAAGACTCTGAAAGGATATGGAGACAAGGCTGGCAGATGAATTTATGATGATGAAAAGCCAGAATCGCATTGAATGGCAGAATAGGTTCAAGGGGCTGAAAGGCCTACTCCTGTTCCCATGGTAAAGCTGGTTGATCAATGCATTGAAAAAAAAATCGTGATGCCACTACATAATTGGCGTGTGGGAGCCCTATCAACTTGGAGACCTTGTACGGAACATAATTGGTACTGGTGAATGTGGCCCACGTGAGTTGTCATCCTTTAATAGCTACCCTTCAATAGATTTTTCCTTGGAGCAGCGACCGGGAGAATGGCAACACCCTTCTGGTTGAGAGAAAAAGGATTCACAAGGGAATGTCATTACAGTCTGGACTGTTTCTCCATGGAATTCTACCACGAAAGCATGTTTGTCTATTTTTTACCCCTCCTGTCTCCAGGTAACCTATCATTTTCTCCTTGCTCCTTCCCCTCCCGACAACAAAGGTCCCTCAACAGGGGACATTCCACAAGTTGCAAAAGCACCTCACCCCAGCTTCTCATTTCATGAGATGGAAACAGAAAATGCCTGAAGAATTCAGCAGGTCCGGCCGCAGCAGTGGAGAGACAAACAGGGTTAACGTTTCAATCCAACATGCCTCTTCTTTGGAACACTAATTCAGGATTCCATTCTGAGAAACCTCTTGTTTCTCATCACTCACTGTAAGCTCTGGATACATAGAGGACACAATGTAGGAAGTTGTTGAACACACTGCTTCATGTGGGAAACAAAAGCAGACCCGAGTTCTGACAAGTTCCCTTTACAAGTAGAGAAAAACAACCTATTCAATAACTTCCTGTCCGACATCCTATTTACACAACATTGTGCTCCAGTATCATGTTAATTCAAAACCATGTTCCAAACAAATTATCCCCTTTAAAATTGGGAGTTTGAGTGTCTTTCTTTCTTTCCGTTGTAGAAGTGAATCTTGTGATGTTCTGCAGTTATGATTTGTGAGATCCTATGCTTACAACGGAGGTGCAGCTTCCCCTCCAAACCACACTTTTTTCCAACCTCCCATCCATTGACTCCGTCTACACTTCCCACTGCCTCGGCAAAGCAGCCAGCATAATTAAGGACCCTATGCACCCCGGACGCACTCTCTTCCACCTTCTTCTGTCGGGAAAAAGATACAAAAGTTTGAGGTCACGTGCCAACCGACTCAAGAACTGCTTCTTCTCTGCTGCCATCAGACTTTTGAATGGACCTACCTCGCATTAAGTTGATCTTTCTCTACACCTTAGCTATGACTGTAACACTATATTCTGCACTCTCTCCTTTCCTTCTCCATGAACGGTATGCTTTGTCTGTATAGCACGCAAGAAACAATACTTTTCACCGTATACTAATACATGTGACAATAATAAATCAAATTAAATCAAATCAAATCAAACCTCGAACTATATCAGTGTTCCTTCACCGTCACTGGGTCAAATCCTGTCACTCCCTACCTAACAGCACTGTGGATGTAACTACACCAGGTGGACTGCAGGTTCTCACCATCACCTTCCCAAGGGTAATTTGGGTTGGACAATGACCTTGTCTGTGAATGAATTTTAAAATCACTTTAATGACTGTCTCCTTGCTTTCCGTTGTAAGCATAGGAATTCACAATTACAAAGACCCTGAGGGTGTTGACAGTGGGGAATTCAATAATGATCAAATGGAACTAAACAATGGAACCATCAGCAAACATCCCCATTCTTGACCTTAGTGTGGGTGGGCGATAGGGCGGTGGGCATGTTCGATATTTGTGTAGCAGTGGTCTAGGATGTTTGGGCCTCTGGTGGAACAGCAGACATGTTGGTGGTAACTTGGTAGTACGCTCTTGAGCTTGGCCTGATTGAAGTCCCCGGCCACGATGAACAAGGCCTCAGGATGTTTCATCTCAAGGCTATTCGTAGTGGTGTATGTTTCGTCCAGCGCGATCGTCACGTCCGCATGGGGTGGGATGTAAACTGCCATCAAGATAACGGAGATGAACTCCCAGCCTCCCACCCATTGACCCTGTCTACACTTCCTGCTGCCTTGGCAAAGCAACCAGCATAATTAAGGACCTCACGCACCCAGACATTCTCTTTTCCACCTTCTTCCATCGGGAAAATGATACAGAAGTCTGAGGTCACATACTAACTGACTCAAGAACAGCTTCTTCCCTGCTGCTGTCAGACTTTTGAATGGGCTTACCTCGCATTAAGTTGATCTTTCTCTCCACTCTAGCTATGACTGTAAAACTACATTCTGCACTCTCTCGTTTCCTTCTCTATGAACGGTATGCTTTGTCTGTATAGCGCGCATGAAACAATACTTTTCACTGTATGTTAATACATGTGACGATAATAAATCAAATCAAATCAAATCAAATGATAAAGCAGCTGAAGGTGGCTAAGCCGAGGACACTTCCCTGAGGAACTCCTGCAGTGGTGCCCTGGGGCTGAGGTGATTGACCTCCAACAATCACAACTATCTTCCTTTGTGCTCGATATGATTCCAACCAATGAAGAATTTTCTCCATGATTCCCATTAACTTCAACTTTGCTTGGGCTCCTTGATGCTACACTTGGTCAAATGCTGCCTTACTGTGAAAGGACAGTCTCCCACACCATATCTCCGGAATTCAGCTCTTTTGCCCATGTTGGGACCAAGGTTGTATTGAGGTGTGCAGTTTAATGATTCTGGTGAAACCCAAACTGAACATCAGTGAGCAGGTAATTGGTTGATGAAGCAGAGTAGACTGACAGGGTGGTAATTAGTTAGATTGGACATTCCTGTTCCACATTGTTGGGTCGATGAAAGTGGTGAGGCTGTATTGGCTAGGGGCCGTGTTTATTTGCCATTGCCAGTGGGAAAATGCATCTCAGAACATTAATAAATCCAATAGATGAGATAATCGTGACTCACATGGGCCTTGAAATAAAAGTATTTCAGTTTAAATCCCTAATGTAATACCACAGGAAGGAATTTCATATGGGATTCATACACTACTGTTCCACAGTAATTTCAGGGTCATGGTGTTTTGCGAATGTGTGGAAAATGGTGTACAGGAAGAGATCCACTGCCCCAATCAACTTGTCCCGGATGCCGGCAGCACAGTGGCACAGTTGCACTGCTGCCTCACAGCGCCAGGGACCCGGGTTCAATTCTGGCTTTGGGTAACTGGCTGCGTGGAGTTTGCACGTTCTCCCCATGTCTGCATGGGTTTCCTCCGGGTGCTCTGGTTTCCTCCCACAGTCCAAAGATGTGCGGGTTAGGTTGACTGGCCATGGTAAATTGTCCCTTAGTGTCAGGGGGATTAGCTGGGTAAATACGTGGGTAATGGGGATAGGGCCTGGGTGGGATTGTGGTCGGTGCAGTCTCAATAGGCTGAATGGCCTCTTTCTGCACTGTAGGATTCTATGACCATGGTGCCCTGCGCATTACAATATATACACTGCCCACTCCACCCACAAGTAGCCATAATCTCCTGGAAGAGATTAGAAAATAGATATTAGTCCATACCCTTTGAACCCTGCCTTGAACATCCGTCGATAGCCTTGAGCTGAGAAAGCTGTTCCCCATAGCACAATTGTCAACAATCTTCTTTTCCTCACCGACCTTGTAGTTAATTTACCAGCCATCTTCTTCTTAAACTGTTTTCAGTACCTATCTTTGTTTTGCAATACATGACTTTAATTTGGAAATATATTTTTGATTTAATCTTATTTGTCTTTGTAATGACCAGTTTCTCTCGATTTTAACCATATACATGACTTCCATCTTTTTTTTTACTCTTAAAAAATTCCATTTGTATTCTGCATCAGTTTGATTATAGGTTAACCAATGAACCTGTTCCAAATCTTTTGTCATATTTAGTAAATCGGACTTTCTTTAATCTGGAATGAATTTTAGCTTTTCAGTATCTTTGGTTCTACCTGCCAATATTGTGGTCACCGTTAACCACACGGAGGTTTGATACCAGATTAGGCTTACTATTAAACAGTAGCCTAATTCATGATTACCTCAGGCTAGCTCCCTGGCGTATCAAGCCAGGAAACAGTCAATTGCATCCCACAGAGAATAAACCAACACCCCCTCACCCCACCATCAAACAACGATGGCATGCTCCAGGGACCTGTATCCATATTAATATAACATGTTCAGCTGCCTGTGCACATCGGATCCCTGGACTTTGTAACAATCACCCATTATGGGTTTCCTCCGGGTGCTTTGGTTTCCTTCCACAGTCCAAAAATGTGCAGGTTAGATGAATTGGCCATGCTAAATTGTCCCTCAGTGTACCCGAACAGGTGCTGGAGCGTGGCGACTAGGGGATTTTCACAGTAACTTAATTGCAGTGTGAATGTAAGCCTATTTGTGACTAATAAATAAACTTTAACTTTAACTTTATTGACCACTGCCAATGAGCTCAGTCCACTTGAACTGATACAGTTTTAATTGAACCTTATGAAGCAAAAACACATCTGCCTAGGGCTGTTACTGATAAAGACAGTAACCTCACATCCTTGCTGACCTCTTACCTCCCTGAATCTCAGGTTGCTTTTTAGGCAATGCACAAAATACTGATTTTTCTAGCACATGATTGGGTTGCAAACAATTTGTTGCTTATACCTCTCACGTGTAAAAAAAAACTACTGGCAATCAAAAATCCACCACGACTGTTTCTTCGGAGTCCTTTTCTTTCAGGCGTCTGTTACATCGAAACATAGAAGATAGGAGCAGGAGGCCATTTGGCCCTTCGAGCCTGCTCCGCCATTCATCACGATCATGACTGAATATCCAACTCAATAGCCTAACCCTGCTTTCTCCCCATAACCTTTGATCCCATTTGCCCCAACCTGTTGCCTAAGTTAAAGACAACTTTCAAATCAGTGCACCGATCCTTTAACCCAGTAAGGTTATCTTTAAACGTGGCTATGCTATCTCCAAACTGAGCTGGTTTAAATGCTTCCAAAAGCCAAATTTAGTGATGTCCACCAACCTTTGTGCACCCAAAGAGTAGAAGCAATGCCTCCTTAATAACTCACCGAGTCCTGTGATTACCTGCCAATTCTCGATGAAATTAAGCTTCTTTTTACAATAATCTTGAGACCATATGTTTACAGAATCATATACAGCAGGAGATCCATTGAGTCTATGCCCATTTGTTTGAAGCAAAATCACTTTAATACCACTTGCCAGCTCTTTTCCCATGATCCTGCCATTTATTTCTCTTTGGAATATTTATCCAATTTCCTTTTGCAAGCTACTATTGAATTTTTTCGACCTCCCAATCGGAGCAGTGCGTTCCCAAATCCTAAACTCCTCTGGTGTTTTCCCTCAAGTTACCTCTGGTTCTTTTGCCAATCATCTTAAATGTTTGCATCGTCGGGGCTGCACGGTGGCACAGTGGTTAGCACTGCTACCTCATAGCGCCAGGGACCTGGGTTCGATTCCTGGCTTGGGTCACTGTCTGTATGGAGTTTGTATGTTTTCCCTGTGTCTGCTTGGGTTTCCTTTGGGTGCTCTGGTTTCCTCCCACAGTTCAAAGATGTGCAGGTTAGTTGAATTGGCCATGCTAAGTTCTCCCTCAGTGTAACCGAACAGGTACTGGAGTGTGATGGATTTTCACAGTAACTTCATTGCAGCACTAATGTAAGCCAACTTGTGACTAATGAATGAACTTTTTTTTTTAAACCTGTGCCCTCTGGTTATCAAGCCTTTGATTTGATTGCCCACTCCAAAGATCTGGTCATGGCCAGTCATATCCATTAGTTTACAATTCCTGCACCCTAGAGCTAGAGGTCTGTTTTTTTTTATTCATTCATGGGATATGGGTGTCGCTGGCTGGCCAGCATTTATTGCCCATCCCTAGTTTCCCGGGGGCTGTTGAGAATCAACCACATTGCTGTGGCTCTGGAGTCACATGTAGGCCAGACCTGGTAAAGACAGCAGATTTCCTTCCCTAAAAGACATTAATGAACCAGATGGGTTTTTCCAACAATCAACAATGGTTTCATGGTATCAGTAGATTCTTAATTCCAGATTTTTTTTATTGAATTCAAATTCCACCAGCTGCCATGGTGGGATTCGAATCCAAGTCGCCAGAACATTAGCTGAGTTTCTGGATTGATAATCTGGTGATGGCCTAGTGGTATTAATTCAATGTATGTGCCCTACAAAACAAATGGAATTTTATCCATTGTGTTGTTTGTATCATTATGTAAGCCAACTGCAGGGCATGGACTAACTCTGTTTCTCTCCCCACAGATGCTTCTGTCTCACTGAGCAATTCCTGTCTTTATTCCATATTTTCAGCATCTGTTGTATTCTTCTGCTCTGCAATTGCTTGGTACTCACTTTTCATCAACTTATCTATCCAGTCTTGGAGAACTGCAGCTAAACTGTGAGTTGTGGTTTAGTGAGTAGAACTTTAAAAGTTTATTTATTAGTGTCAAAAGTAGGCTTACATGAACACTGCAATGAAGTAACTGTGAAAATCCCCTAGTCGCCACACTCCGGCGCCTGTTCGGATACACTAAGGGGCAATTTAGCATGGCCAAAGCATCTAGCATGTCTTTTGGGCTGTGGGAGGAGACCAGAGCATACAGAGGAAACTCACGCAGACACCTGGGAGAGCGTGCAAACTCCACACAGACAGTGACCCAAGCCAGGAATCGAACCCGGGTCCCTGGCTCTGTGAGGCAGCAGTGCCACGGTGTTGCCCCACTTTCACCTCAGCATTAAAAGGTTTTGGGTTCAAGTGTACTTGAGTATGAAAATTAGGCTGATGCTGAGCGTGGCAATCTAACCAATGTAAAATATTTCTTCCATGTCTCTGAACTATTTCAAAGTGAAGAGGTGATTCAGCCGGGCTGGTTGAGGAATGTGCTTGGAATCATATTGTACAAATAGCGACCATTCTGACTGTGGAAAACACCAAATTATTTTTAACCTCTCCATTATTCAGCATATTCTTTTTCATATTCTTCTGAACTCATTGAAGAAAGAATCATGGCAAACATTGTCCTTCCAGTGCTGCTCTAGACACACATGAAGCCTGGTGGAAGTTACTTTTGTTGCAAAACAAAATCAGAAGAATTGAAAATATCGATCTTCATCAATTTGACAACGAGCTTTGACACTGTAAGCAAAAGGTGCCTAGGTTCGGCTGACCTGACCAATACATTATAGTGATAAACTTGTTATGCTAGCCAAGCTATTGCTGGATGCCAGCAAAGATCATTTCTATCAGGGCTGGTGTCTGATCTTTCTTGATCACCAAGAAAGATTGGATTTAAAACACCTAACGCCTCTGAGAATGTGTGGGCAACTTACTGAAAACAGATTGCTAGTTACTCAACTTAAACAAGATAGAAACAGAGAGCAATATGAGCGAAGGCCTCATTCACGAGTTGGTGATATGGCCCAGATATTATAAGACTTTCAAACCATCACCATTTTGCATTTTCTGCCAAAAACTATAGTTTGACCTTAGTCTTCATCAGATTGGTGATTATATGCTCACCAACACTTGATCTTCACGACACCACTATTACCATTACTTAGTGACAAATTCTTCATCTTCGCAATTTGCAAACCCTTGCATTAGCCAATAATCGAAGTATATCTGAATAAAGGAATGTTTTAATGATTCTAGAAGGCCTGCCTGAGAAAATGTGCATGTGGCACAGTGGTCAGCACTGCTGTCTCACGGCGCCAGGGACCTGGATTTGATTCCTGGCTTGGGCCACTGTCTGTATGGAGTCTGCACATTCTCCCCGTGTCCGGATGCTCCAGTTTCCTCCTGCAGTCCAAAGGACGTGCTGGCTAGGTGCATGGGCCATGCTAAATTCTCGCTCAGTGTATCCGAACAAGTGCCAGAGTGTGGCAACTAGGGAATTTTCACATTAACTTAATTGCAGTGTTAATGTAAGCCTACTTGTGACTAATACATTAATTTTTAATTAACGTGAATTGAGATCATGTTCACCTCAAAACCCCCAAGTAAGCTTGAAGTGTACAAAGTGGCGTTCCTGTTTTATCTTTATACTGGTAGGACCTGAATAGTCAACAAAATAGTCATCGACTTTAGGAAGGATAGAGGAGGACATGCCCCTATCTACATCAATGGGGACGAAGTAGCAATGGTCAAGGGCTTCAAGCTTTCAGGTGTCCAGATCACCAACAACCTGTCCTGGTCCCCCCCATGCCGACACGATAGTTAAGAAAGCCCACCAACACCTCTACTTTCTCAGAAGATTAAGGAAATTCAGCATGCCCACTATGACTCTCACCAACTTTTACAGATGCACCATAGAAAGCATTCTTTCTGGTTGTATCACAGCTTGGTATGGCTCCTGCTCTGCCCAAGACCACAAGAAACGACAAAGGGTCGTGAACGAAGCCCAATCCATCACCCAAACCAGCCTCCCACCCGCTGACACTGTCTGCACTTCCCGCTGCCTCGGAAAAGCAGCCAGCATAATCAAGGACCCCACGTACTCTGGACATTCTCTCTTCCACCTTCTTCCATCAGGAAAAGGATACAAATGTCTTAGGACACGTACCAACCGACTCAAGAACAGCTTCTTCCCTGCTGCCGTCAGACTTTTGAATGGACCTACCTCGCATTAAATTGATCTTTCTCTACACCCTAGCTATGACTGTGACACTACATTCTGCACCCTCTCCTTTCCTTCTCTATGAATGGCATGCTTTGTCTGTATAGCGCGCAAGGAACAATACTTTTCACTGTATACTAATACACGTGACAATAATAAATCAAATCAAATAGTATACAGATAGAGTTTGAAAATTTCTGTCTCTGTAACATCATTAACATCAGAGAGCAAGGCAAAGTGTTAAAGTAATGGTTGCTACCAGCCTATCAAGGGACAAAGTTCAGCTGAGATGGTCTGGGCATCATGACAATATCTGATTAGAGAGCCAAGATTGTCTCCCCCTTTGAACCTAAAGGAGACCATCAATTCGTAAAGCAATTGTAATAAAATTTGTGAAATCCTTGGAGTTGTTTGCTGTGAATATATGGGTGAACAGCATTCATCAAGGCAGGTGTCACATTGAGAGACGTTGTAATGAAGTTGCAAAGAAAATTGAAGGGAAGTGAAGAATTGAAAACCAGTTGCAATAATAAATGCTGAATTACCGTCATCTATTATCGCTGCATCTTCCACTGGGAAATAGACAAGAGCCGTGAAGTACCTGAGAAAGGATACATTACCCTGATGGCCTGGACCATGGCCTGATTGAAATGTCCCATTGCAACAGCATTATACTCTTCGCTAATCAAGGTAGCTTGAAATGGAAATGAATACATTTGAAAATAATTAGAGAACCTGAGTCTCTGATTGAAAATGATGAAATAAAACTATTGATTTGATTTGATATTGATTTATTATTGTCACATGTATTAGTATACGGTGAAAAGTATTGTTTCTTGCGCGCTATACAGACAAAGCATACCGTTCATAGAGAAGGAAATGAGAGAGTGCAGAATGTAGTGTTACAGTCATATCACAGCTTGGTATGACTCCTGCTCTATTCAAGACACAAGAAACTACAAAGGGTCGTGAACGAAGCCCGGTCTATCACTCAAACCAACCTCCCACCTATTCACACTGTCTACACTTCCCACTGCCTCGGAAAAGCAGCCAGCATAATTAAGGACCCCGCGCACCCCAGACATTCTCTCTTCCACCTTCTTGCGTCGGGGAAAAGATACAAAGGTCTGAGGACACGTACCAACCAACACAAGAACAGCTTCTTCCCTGCTGCCATCAGACTTTTGAATGGACCTACCTTGCATTAAGTTGATCTTTTTCTACACCCTAGCTATACTACCAGAAAGAATGCTTTCTATGGTGCATCTGTACAAGTTGGTGAGAGTCATAGTGGACATGCCAAATTTCCTTAGCCTCCTGAGAAAGTAGAATTGAATGAGTTCTTGGAAATTTATGAGGTTCCCATCTCTACAGGAAAAATGATAGCAGTGGGAAATAACTGAGACCAACTGCTCCACCCTTAAGGATATTGCCTCTGGAAGATATTGGGTGATATAGTGGGTTAGCACACCAACTTGTCATCTCTGGTGCTTGAGTTTGATAAACTTTAAGCTTCCTTCCTTTGTTTGCGACTATATGGAGTGAGCCCACATTCACAACTTAGTTATGAACAAATAATTGTCTATGGCATAAAATCATTCCTCTGAAGCTTGAGATGCCAAGAGTTGGAAGAGAGAAAATTGACATTGGCTCAGCATGAGAGATTCTACTGTGGTTAAAACTGAGGTGCTTTATACTGGGTGCAGTGTACTTGACCTGTGCTACACAGAATTGAGAAAGATAAAAATGTGATTTGCAATTGGCACCACATCCACAAACCTCCACTCCCTCCACCACTGACGCTCAGTAGCAGCAGTGCATACTGTCTACAGGGTGCACTGCAGAAACTCACCAAAGACCCTTAGACAGCATCTTCCAAACCCACGGCCATTTCCATTTAGAAGGACAAGGGCAGCAGATACATGGGAACACCACCACCTGCAAGGTCCCCTCCAAGCCACTCACCGTCCTGAGTCAGAAATATATCGACTGTTCCTTCGCAGTCGCTGGATCAAAATGCTGGAATTCCCTCCCTAATGGCATTGTTGGTCAACCCAAAGCACGTGGACTGCAGCTATTCAAGAAAGCGGCTCACCACCTCTTCCTGAGGGTAACTAGGGATGGGCAATAAATGCTGGCCAGCCAGCGACACCCATGTCCCACGGATGAATTAAAAAAAGACTAAACGTTGGCGTCATGTGTGAAAAGTGTGGGGATGAGGAGCATATCAGCAAAGATTGTATTGCGGAGCGGACTCAATGGGCCGAATGGCCTAATTCTGCTTCTATATCTTGCAAACTTATGAACTAAAACAGAAAATATGTTCAGTTGTCCGACTGATAAATCTCCAAGAACCTTTGAGATTCTCCATGCCTGTGGATGCCCAGTCAATGATCAAGATGGAAATCCAAAGATTTTTGTGCACTGAGGAAATCAAGGAATGGAGCGTGAGCGCGGAGTTGAGGTGAAGCTCAGCCGTGATCCTACTGAATGGTGAAGCGAGGGGCCGAATGGCCTACCCCTATTTCATATCATCTCGATCAATACAGAACTGACCAAGAATTGAATTACAATGCTGCTATTCCTCAGAAACTCATTTTCCTGAATGCAGTGACAGTTTTGCCAGAATGTGTTTTTAATTATCAGGCAGTGCTGAACGTGGAATTCTTTTTTTAGCTCACGGTGCCTCATTAGACTTAAAATGTGAATTGCGTAACTATTTGGGTGGCAACACCCATAAAAATCATTTGAACAATAACAGCTTGCAGGCGTGTCAAAACCAATCCCTGGGAAACTTTATTTGTGATGCCCAGCAGTATATTTCCTCTCACCACCTCTTTAACTCTTCAGCTTTGCGAAACAGGAGGAGAATTTCCTGGAATGTTGCTGTTGTACTGAAGTGACCAACCTCGCCCTGTTCCCGAGCCATGCATCGCAATGAGCACTCACTGAAATGTCGCCATGCCTTGCGCAGCTGAGGTTAGGAATTTTGAGTCAGACGCAAGCGACTGCAAATAATAAGAGACAGTTCGAATTAAGTGAGATTTTTTTTCAAAGTTGCAAAGCGCATTAAACCGCAGAAGCTTCTTTCAGCAATAACTTGCAGAAAGAGACAAGTGCCTCCTGGAATTCATCAGCTGCCTTCCTCTGGATTTTCTTTTAAGCATTCTGCTAACACTTTTGTTTCTTTCCACAACAAATAGCTGAAACTTTTTTTACATACGCTTTCAAAAAATGTTAAAAGGAGTTAATATCCACTAGCTCAGGATTATTGGCAATTATCTGTCACTTTGTGGTCATGCAATTGAAGATGATCCAACCCATATACAGTTGTCAGTACACAAGTCTTCTGCAGACGATAACATACTCCAAGCTTTGGTATCAGGCACATAATTTACTTCCTACAAATGGAATTGTTTTTGCTTCAACAAAATGTACAACACAGAGTTTGTGATTGATCACATTCAGGTACTTTGGCTCAGTTCGCCTCTTGTTCATCCTTTAGATCAAGCTATTTTCTTTTCCCCACTTTGGATCCACATATACAGGAGAGGCGATGACCCTGTGGTATTATCGCTAGACTATTAATTCTGAAACTCAGCTAGTGTTCTGGGGACCCAGGTTTGAATCCCACCACACAGGTGGTGGAATTTGAATTCAATAAAAAAAATCTGGAATTAAGAATCTACTGATGGCCATGAAACCATTGTCAATTGTCGTAAAATCCCATCTGGTTCACTAATGTTCTTTAGGGAAGGAAATCTGCCGTCCTTACCTGGTCTGGCCTACATGTGAGTCCAGAGCCACAGCAATGTGGTTGACTCTCAGCTGCCCTCCAAGTGCAACTAGGGATGGGCAATAAATGCTGACTAGCCAGCGACGCCCAGGTCCCACAAAATAAATTTAAAAATTTTTCTTAGGGTGACACAGTGGTGAGCACTGCTGCCTCACTCTGCCTACATTTCCCGCTGCCTCGGCAAAGCAGCCAGCATAATTAAGGACCCCACACACCCCGGACATTCTCTCTTCCACCTTCTTCCATCTGGAAAAAGATACAAAACTCTGAGGTCACGTATGAACCGACTCAAGAACAGCTTCTTCCTTGCTGCCGTCAGACTTTTGAATGGACTTACCTTGCATTAAGTTGATTTTTCTCTACACCCTAGTTATGACTGTAACACTACATTCTGCACTCTCTCCTTTCCTTCTCTATGAACGGTATGTTTTGTCAGTATAGTGCGCAAGAAACAATAATTTTCACTGTATGTTAATACATGTGACAATAATAAATCAATTCAAATCAAATCACAGCGCCAATTCTGGCCTCGGGTCACTGTCTGTGTGGAGTTTGCACATTCTCCTCATGTCTGCGTGGGCTTCCTCTGGGTGCTCCAGTTTCCTCCCACACTTGAAAGATGTGCGGGTTAGGTGCATTGGCTATGCTAAATTGTCCCTTAGTGTCTTGGGGACTAGCTTGGGTGAATGCTTGGTGTTATGGGGATAGGGCCTCGGTGGGATTGTGGTTGGTGCAGACGTGATGGGCCGAATGGCCTCCTTCTGCAATGTAAGATTCTATACAACAATTTATTGCACAGGCAAACAAACAATTACTGCCAGTATATACTGTCTTGAGCCTAAGTAATTGCAGCATTTTTGTTTCTTAGCTCTAACCAAATAGATTCTGTCCTTCACTCTTCTTGGACATCCTTCTTCCCCAGCACTGCAATGCTCTCCATAATCAACAGTCTTCCCTTCTCCTTTTCTTCCTATCTTTCCTTATTACCTTGTGCTCGGGAATATTTCACACCTTATTACAAAAACCAAAGAACAGCACAGCACAGGAACAGGCCTTTCAGCCCACCGAGTCCATGCCAACACAGATGCTTCTCTAATCCAATATTTTCTCGCCTCTAGGTGGTCCCTATCCCTCTATTCCTTACCTATTCACACATCTATCCAGATGCCTCTTGTACGTTGTTATAAAATCTGCTTCCACCACCTTCTCCAGCAGCGCGTTCCAGGAATTCACCATCCACTGTGTGAAAAACTTGCCCCTTACATCTCTTTTAAACTTTCCCCCTCTCACTCTCAACCTATGCCCCTGAGTAATTGACCCTTCAATCCTGGAAAAAAGACTCTGACTATCCACTCTATCCAAACCTGTCATAATCTTGTAAACCTCTATCAGGTTTCCCCTCATCCTCCAACGCTCCAGTGAAAACAATCCAAGTTTGTTCAACCTTTCTTCATAGTCCATATCCTCCAAACCAGGCAACATCCTGGTAAATCTCTTCTGCAGCCTTTCCAATGCACCAACAACCTTCTGGTAGTGTGGTGACCACAATACTCCAAATGCGGCCTAACCAAAGTCTCATACAGCTGCAACATGATTTTCCAATTCCTATACTCAACGCCCTGACCGATGAAGACCAGCATGCCAAATGCCTTCTTGACCACCTTGTCCACCTGAGTTGCCACCTTCAGGGAACTGTGGATCTGCACGCCTAGATCCCTCTGTATGCTAATATTTTAAAGGGCTCTACCATTTACTGTATAGATGTATTCTACATTTTTTTGACTCAAGTCCATTTTACGGCCACAACATTGTATTTCTATGTGGCACCCTTTGCCAGTAACTCACCAAATTATTCACCACACTCTGAGCATCCACACACATGCACAGTAACCCAGATTTAGACAATCTTACATTCCCTGTTACTCTGACCCTCACCCTAGCGCTATCAATCTGTGCCTGTGCTCTGTGCATCTTGATAATTCTGTCTTATATTATCTATTGGTTCCCACACTGCTGACGAATTAATTTCAAATCTCGCCTACAGCACTGTAAAATGCCCACAAGGAACTCTGTCCTGGCTCCATTCAGGTTCAACCCATCCGGTCTGTACAAATCACATCATCTTCCCACGTGCCAGTTCCAATATCCAAACAATCTAAAGCCCTCCCTCCTGTGCCATTTTCCCAGCCACGCATTCATCTGTTATATATTGCTGTTTCTGTGCACATGGCACTAGGACTAATCCAGAGATTACTAGTTTTGAGGTTGATTAATAAGGGGATCAGGGATAATGGGGAAAAGGCAAGGGAATGGGGATGAGAAAAATATCAGCCATGATTGAATGGCGGAGTGGACTCGATGGGCTGAGTGGACTAATTCTGCTCCTATGTCTTATGGTCTTATGGTCTTAGGTCCTATTTTCTGCCTAGCTCCCTAAATTCAGACTGCAGGCCACAGCCCTCTTTTTACCTAGGTTATTAGCACCCAAGTGGATCATGACAGCTGATTTTCCATCATTCCCTCCCCCCACCCCCCTCAGTTTGCTCTGCAGCCATTCAGTGACATCCTTGACCCTGGCACCAGATAGGCAGCTCACTATCCTGGATTGACATTTTTGTGGCCACAGAAACACCTGTACGATCCCGCCCCACTATCGAATCTCCAATCACAATTACTCTTCTAGGCTTCCGCGTACCCTGCCGTGCAGCAGAACTACCCATGGTGCCATGGATTTAGCTCTGGCTGCAATCCCTATATGAGCAATCACCTTATCAGTATTCAGAACTGATTGGAGAATGGCTTGCACTCAGGGGACTCCTGCACTACCTGCCTGTTGTATTTTGTTAGGGACTTGGACCCAAACCCCAAGATATATTATGAATCTTGACTCTACCTCAACAATTTTTTAATTTTGGCATAAAGGTGAGGGTTCTTCACTCTCGGAGTAATTCCACTGACAAGTTAGGGATCTTTTCTCAAAACAAACTTTTTTGGCAACACAATTTAAGTATAATCCTCGCAAAGGAAACAGCTTAACTATTAACAACTGAATAATATTTTAAAAATTGAGAGGAAACAACTTTACTTTCTAACTTATCACTGTTTCAGTTCCAAATAAGCAATGTTCTCTTACAGATTTAAATTCCACTTTAAATACAGTTAGCAATCATAGATATACTTGCTATAAGGAGTGCACACTCTCTTGAAGTTTTCAAAGAGGTTTTGAGTTCAGAGCAGACCTGTGTCTTTAACAAATCCCAGCCAGAACTGAAAGATGTTTCTCTGCTGCAAACCTTGTTCTATCCATTAACCACATTATTGCATGACCCTGTTAATCATCCTAATCAAAAACCTCAGGGGAAATCTTCATCTATTAAAAAAAAGATCTTTCCTAAGTAAAAACAACATGGCTAAAACGAGTAAATATCCTGCTCTCCCAACATCTGAGCTGTATCCTCAGACCTACTACCTGTAGAAAGAAACCTGAATTTTAAAACATTCCCTTAAAACATAAAGGGGGCAATTCTCCCAAAAACTTCTGTGTTGAATTCGCATAAGAACTGGAGTAAATCCCACTGTTTTTTCTCAAAATGAATCTCCCACTCTGTGTGCTGCAGAGTGCGCCAGCATAAATCTTGTGAATATTCAGGGGGTGGTGCCCATTTCCGTTGAAGAGGCTGGCAGCATAGCACTGAGCGAGTCAGTGCCGAGATTGGCGCATGCACAGTGCCTCTTTGATTACTGGCCAGCTCAATCACTGGCCAGCCCCATGATTCCTCACCGCTGGTCCTCTGACTCCCCCATAGCCAGATCACTGGCCCCCAAACATGTCCAGGCCAGCCTCAACCCCCTCCCCTCACCCAGTATGCCTCGATCTCCTCCCCCACCCCCCACAGCCCTGATCTGTGATTTCTCGATTCCCGCCCCCCCCCGCCCCGCCCCCCGCCACTGGCAGGTCCGATGCCACACCCGCCCCCCCCCCCCCCCCAAAGCCCTGGCTCCACCCCTCCCCCGCACTCCTAATCTCCCCGGCAGGCCAACCCTCCCACCACCCCAATGCCCATCTCCGATCGCTGCCCTCACTCCCTCTGCTCGCGATTCCAAGTGCAGAGGGGCAGTGGGACCCCCCACCGATCTCCCCCCCAGAGTCTCAGCCCCATTAGGCCCCAATGCCCGGTGGGCAGTGCCAAGGTGGCACCTGGGCATTGCCACTTTGCCCCTTGGGCAGTGCCAGGGGCCCAGGCTGGCACTGCCAGGGTGACAATGCCCAGGAGGTGACAATGCCTCCTTACCCAGGTCCTCTGGGGGGGCCTCGATGGCCTCCCTTCACTCCAGTGGGGTTGGGCCGCTAGCTCCCCGCAAGTGGGGAGCTATTGTAAACCCCACTGGTGTGAAACACTTCTGGCGAGATTGGGGGAGACTCTAGCAGGGTTGGAGACTGAAGTCTCTGGGCCCGCTCATCATTTATTAAACATATTAAAATGAAAATTTACATAATTTATACAGCTCTGTGCTAGAAATCGCACTAGCTGTTCTGTCTGGAGACAATACACATCTCTTTAACCTGTGTTGAATGCTCCCTCCACCCACATTGTCTGTACCTTTAAGACCTGGCTGGCTGTAGAGATTTGCATTCTAATTAGTATTCTGTAACTTGATTTCTGTGTCTGTGCACTGTTGGAGAACAGATATCCACTCCATCTGACGAAGGAGCTGTGCTCTGAAAGCTTATGGTATTTGCTACCAAATAAACCTGTTGGACTTTAACCTGAGACTTCTTACTAGAAATCGGCACAGAGCTGACAGTGTTGGAAATCCGGTTGCCAGAGACCTTCGGAGGCCGTGATGCCCAGCGAGGTGCCCACTGAACGGCCTCTGCTCGAGTCTCCCAGCCCACTGCACTGCAAAGGTAGCACAGCAGGCTGGGAGAATTGCCCCCAAAATATATCATACATATCAATAGCACACTCTCATCACACTTTTGATCGTCTGATCCTTTGACCAGAATTTTCAGCACATTTTGAATTGGGTAATAAGTTGAGCGGCCCATTGGGAAATCTGCCATCTCTCCATGCCTCAACTCCTCCAATTATGAACCACAAGTCTCCAAGATCCTTTCATCTGATCAGCCACTCCTCGAGGGAGGACTAAACACATCTTCTCCCGTTAGACTGGCAGGGACTGCAATCCCTCTGCTTAATAGTAACCTCTATTACTATAGAGCTCCCACTTAACCATATTGATAACATTATAAAACACAGTTGTGTTTGGCTGTGGTCACAGCTACAGCCAAGACATCATCAACTGCCAATATATAAGGAAATTGTCCATATCCACAGATGGACAGCTCAGGAGCACAGTGGTTAGCACTGCTGCCTCACGGCACCAGGGACCCGGTCTTGGGTGACTGTGTGGAGTTTCTTTGTTCTTCCCTGTGTCTGTGTGGGTTTCCTCTGGGTGCTCCGGTTTCCTCCCACTGTCTGAAAGATGTGCCGGTGAGGTGAATTGGCCGTGCTAAATTGCCCCTTATTATCCAAAGATGTGCAGGTTAGGTGGATTGGCCATGCTAAATTGCCCCTTATTATCCAAGGATGTGCCGGTGAGGTGGATTGGCCGTGCTAAATTGCTCCTTATTATCCAAAGATGTGCAGGTTAGGTGGATTGGCCATGTTAAATTGTCTTTTAGCGTATAGGTTAGGTGAATTAACTATGGTAAATGCATGAGGTTACAGGGAAAGGGAGGAAGGATGAGGAAAGGGCCTGGGTGGGATGCTCTTTTGGAGAGATGGGTGGCCTCCTTCTGCACTGTAGACAAATACTTGGAGCAAAATTGTAAACGCACTGCCAACTTTAAATAAGGCTAGACCAGCTTCGACCCAAATTCATGTGAGCCGGGCTAAATTTACTTGCTGACCAATTGACCTAAAATGGGTGAATGACCTTTAATCACTTTACAATCTGGCTCTGATCTCCATCTTGCTGCCAATATCCAACATCAGATTGATGAAAGAACCTCCGTGGACTCTGATTGACAGAATATTCTCACAAAGAAACAATAAAAGTATGAAGTTAATTAAGCCAAGAAGAGCAGGGCTTATGTATTTTATGACTGTAATAATGTTTTGTTTGTACTTATAGCAGCAATGCTGCAGCGAACGTTTGCATTCGAAATCTTAAACAAACAGAAAGCATTTTCAGCTTGAAGTGAAGTGACAGGTACTGAAGCTGTAGACTGGGCATAGTTTGTGACCAGTTCTTCTCTGAGTCACGCACAACATAGAAATAATTGAAAGCAGGTTCACCACAGAAAATCAGCGTGCTATGGGACTCAAACCATTGAGACATCACAGATTTACAATGTTGATTTTGGACCTTCTGTTTAATGATCAAGGCAATCAAGGTATCCCATAATTAAATTCTAAACGCAACTCGTTGAAGGGTGTAGCAGGCAGTGAAAGCCAAAGGTTACTGGCAAAATGTAACAGGTTGCATAATTTTGATTATATAAATGGGGAAAACAAAAATCTTTCCTGAATAAAATGGACAATTTATATCAAGCCACGGTCTGATAGCGACAATGTAATGGCGGTACTGAGGGAATGCAGCACTGACTGAGGTGTTATCCTTGGGATGATTCAATAACTGAAGATTCTGCTCAGGTAGATGTGAAACCGCCCCCCGCTGCCCCCCCCCCCCCCCCCCACCTGCCCGATTTTCTATTTTGAAGAATTGGCATTGGATTTTTCCACAATCTCCCAGCCAATGTTTATCCCTCGATCAGTTCATCTGGTCGTCATCGCATTGCTGCGTGTGGGACCTTGCTCTGTACAAATTGGCCGTTATGAGTCCTACATTACCACAATGACTACATTTCGCAAGATGGTAATGTGCTTTGGGTCATCCAGAGGTCAGGACGTTACAGCTTGGTATGGTTCCTGCTCTGTCCAGGACTGCAAGAAACTACAAAGGGTCGTGAACGAAGCCCAGTCCATCACACAAACCAGCCTCCCATCCATTGACTCTGTCTATAGTTCCCGCTGCCTCGGAAAAGCAGCCAGCATAATCAAGGACCCCATGCACCCCGGATATTCACTCTTCCACCTTCTTCCATTGGGAAAAAGATAACAAAAGTCTGAGGTCATGTACCAACCCACTCAAGAACAGCTTCTTCCCTGCTGCTGTCATCAGACTTTTGAATGGACCTACCTCACACGAAGTTGATCTGTCTCTACACCCTAGCTATGTCTGTAACACTACATTCTGCACTCTCTCATTTCCTTCTCATGCTTTGTCTGTATAGCACGCAAGAAACTAATTTGCACTGTATCCCTAAACATGTGACAATAATAAATCAAATCAAATATAACAAAAAAAAACACAAACTGTTTCTTTATGGTGTTAGGCAGAGGGCAGTAATTATTCAAGAAAGTGTATGTTGTCTCCACAACATAACCGCATTTCATCTCTTTGTGATCGAGGCAAAGGATGGTTCCATCAGAACTTTGATTTTTGATTTGATTTATTATTGTCACATTTATTGGGATACAGTGAAAAGTATTGTTTCTTGCACGCTACACAGACAAAACATACTGTTCATAAAGTACATAGTGGAGATGGAAAGGATAGGGTTCAGAGTATAGTGTTACAGTTACAGATAGGGTGAAGAGAAAGATCAGCTTAATATATGATAGGTCCATTCCAAAGTCTGTTGGCAGCAGGGAAGAAGCTGTTCTTGAGTCGGTTGGTACGTGACCTCAGACTTTTGTATCTTTTTCCCGACAGAAGAAGGTGGAAGAGAGAATGTCCGGGGTGTGTGGGGTCCTTAGTTATGCTGGCTGCTTTCCTGAGACAGCGGGAAGTGTAGATGCAGTCAATGGATGGGAGGCTGGTTTGCGTGAGGGACTGGGCTATGTTCACAACCCTTTGTAGTTTCTTGCGGTCTTGATCAGAGCAGGAGCCATACCAAGCTGTGATACATCCGCATAGGACGCTTTCTATGGTGCATCTGTAAAAATTAAGAGTCGTAGTTGACATGTCAAATTCTTGTAGCCAAGATACATGTGGTGAGCGTGCACTTTTAATGCAGTGAATGGGTACTTGTAGCATCAGGGTCACTGTTCATGGATAATGCTCTTTCCTGGATAATGTCAAACATGCTGTAAGAACCAGTATGGAAATAGACATAAGAGAATTGAGTGATACAGAGTGACCAGGGACTGTTCCAATCAGATAAGGAAGATTTTAATGCATTCAAAATTGTGAAGGGTTTCGGTAGAGTAAATAAGCAGGAACTGTTTACAGTGACAGTAAGGTCGGCAATCAACAGACAAAGATTTATGCTAACTGAAGAGAGGGGCCAGGGAGAGATAAAGATATTGGTCACGATCTTTCTGGCCGTTCACGCCCTTCTGCCGCTACAAGCGAGAAACGGAGAATTTGGTGCTCAGCCAAATCTCCATTCACTGCAGCGGGACCGGAGAATCCCGCTGGAGTGAATGGCCAGAAAATCAGAGATAATCTGGAATGCCCTGCCTGAAAGGGTGGTGGAAGCCAATTGAAACTTTACAAAGCGAATTGGATAAATGCTTGACATAAACATTTGCAAGCTTATGGGAGTAAGGGCATGGGGCTCACTGACAGCCGTTTCAGTGAGGTATCATGAGGACAAATTAGCCTTTGTTTGTATTGCATTGCTTAATAATTCTATGCGATTTCTTATAATGGTTTAGCCTACATGTAAGTTTCTTCCATCAGATCAAAGAGTGGATGGAAAGTCAATCAGAGGAATGTGCAGAGAAACAAAAACCAAAAATGCTGGAAAATCTCAGCAGGTCTGACAGCATCTGTGGAGAGAGAATAGAGCCAACGTTTCAAGTCAGGGTGAGGGATATCCCGATTCCAAAACTTTTGTGGACCACTGGTTGGGAACTCTAGGGTAGAACATGGGCTACTAGAGCAGGACAGAGGCTGGGAATTCTGCTGTGAGTACCTCACCTCCTAACTCCCAGGATTTCATTGGGATGGTAAAGACTTGACATAAGAAATCCATGGATGAACATTTCGGCACTGGATGCGTTGTGGCGGGACAGAGTTAGATGAAGGGGAAGTGGAAATCGAGACCCTTAGTAATGGTTTGGATATGTGGTTGGAAGCTCACCATGGTGTCAGGTATAACACTGAGGTTGCAAACGGTGCGGTTCAGCCTCACACAGTTGCCAGGGAGAGAGATAGAGTCAGTGGCTAGGGAACGGGGGAACCGAAGGCAATGGTTTCTGGTCTTCCCAGCATTTAGTCAGAGGGATTATTTGCTCATTCAGTACTGGATGTCAGATAAACAGCCTAAGAAGTTAAAAACAATTAGACACTGATTGAATTGATGTGCTAATTGTGTGACAATTAGACATTACAGCCTTTGAGGGATGCAGCTTCATTTTAACAGCTAAGAAATACATTGCGCATTATCACGTCTTCTAATCGCCTGACTTGCTAAAATGGGTACCACAAGAGAACCGCTAATTATAGTCACACAATTAGCTTGTGTTCATCAAATGTTACATTCCAGATGTTACAGTTGAAACATCCTGGGGGGTTACCATTGACAAGAAACTGAGCTGGACCAGCTATGGTATTTACTATGGCTACTAGAGCAGGACAGAGGCTGGGAATTCTGCTTTGAGTAACTCACTTCCTGACTCCCAAAGCCTGTCCACCATTTACAAGGCACACGTTAGGGGAGTGATGGAATGCTCTCCACTTGCCTGGATCTCCAAAAACACTCAAGATGCTTGACACCATCCAGGACAAAATTGATATTGACACCCAATCCATCATCTTAAACATTCACTCGCAGCACCACTCATGTGCAGTGGCAGCAATGTGTACCATCTTCAAGGTGCAGTACATTACAGTAACGCATTAAGACTCCTGTGACAGCACCTTCCAAACCCACAACCTCTACCATCTAGAAAGATAAGGAGAGCAGACAAAGAACTATAGAAGCTTAGAAAAGTTACAGCACAGGAGGCCATTTGGCCTGTCTTGTCCATGCCAGCCCAAGGACACTCTTTCTATTCCACCTTCCTGCACCCAGTCCATACCCCTGTAGCTTACAGCACTTAAGGTAAAGATCCAGGTGCTTTTTAAAAGAGTTTAGGGTCCCTGTCTCTACCACCAACTCGGGCAGACACCCACCACCCTCTGTGCAAAAAAAAGTTTTTCCTCATGTCCCCTTTACACGTACTGCTGCTTATCTTGAATCTATGTCCCCTGGTTCTAGAACTCTCCACCAAGGGGGAAAAAACGGATCCTGTCCACTCTACCTCTTCCCCTCATAATTATGTCCACCTCAGTCAAGTCACCCTTCAGCCTTCTTTGTTCCAAGGAAAATAACCCCAGCCTATCCAATCTCTCGTCATAGCTCCACTTTTCTAGCCCTAGAAACATTCTTGTAAACCTCTTCTGCACTCCCTTCAGAGCAATTACGTTCTTCCTGTAATATGGTGACTAGAACTGCGCACAAGTTGTGGCCTCACGAGTGTTTTATACAATTCCAACATTATATCCTCACTTTTATATTCTATATCTCTGCTAGTGAAGGAGAGCATTCCATATGCCTTCTTTACAACCTTGTCTACTTGAAGTGTTGCCTTTAGGGACCTGTGTACGCCAAGATCTCTCACTTCATCCACCCTTCTTAGTGTAGACCCACTTATTGTGTATAACTTTTTGACCTCCCTAAATGCATTAGTGGAACGTAACCACCTGCAAGCTCCCCTCACACATCATCCTGATTTGGAAGTATCTGACTGTTCCTTCACATTTGCTAGGGTCAAAATCCTGGAACTCCCTTCCTGAGAGCAGTGTGGCTCACATGGGCTGCTGTAGTTCAAGATTAAACAAATTAAAGGACAATTAGCTATGGGAAATAAATGCTGTCTGGCCAGCGACACTCACATCCTATGAACAAAGAAGGAAAATCACACCTTGTTACAGGTGTAAAACAGTCTGGAAAACAAAATTTCATTGAATAAGTGCCTGAAATTATATGTAGCTTCAACTCCCCTTTGGTTTACCTGTAGTTGTTTGCAAGCAAGCAAGCAAGGGAGAGCTTCCAATGAGTTGAACTTCACTATATTTTCAAGGTGTTTCAAAATACTGCACATTCAATGAGATGTAGCCATTGTTGTGTGACACTGGGAAATGCCATAGTCGGTTTGTGCACAGCAAGATCCCACAAGCAAATGAGGTGAATCAGAGTTAATCAATTCTTTTGTGGTGCTGGTGTGCGAGGAATGTTAGCCAGGAAAATGTAAATATAATTACCCGGATTTCCCACAATGAGCATTTACGAAACAGCCTGAAAGAAACAGGCCAGGTTAGCAGCTAACAACACGAGAAAGATTGGACGCCAGACAACCTATTCGCATGTGCACTGTGCAAATTAACTATTAATCTGAAATAAATATGTGTCTATGAGTTGCTGATTGCTTTCAGGTTTATATATCATAGAATCATAGAATCCGACAGTGCAGAAGGAGGCCATTCAACCCATTGGGTCTGTATCAACCACAATCCCACCCAGGCCCTATCCCTGTAACCCCATGCATTTACCTTAGCTAGTCCCCCTGACACTAAAGGACAATTTAGCATGGCCAATCAAACTAACCCACACACCTTTAGACTGTGGGAGAAACCATAGCACCCGGTGGAAACCCACGTAGACGCGGGGAGAATGTGCGAACTCCACACAGACAGAGACCCAAACCTGGAATCCCTGGAGCTGTGAAGCAGCAGTACTAACTACTATGCCATCATGCTTGGTTTTGTGAGCATACTCTTGACCTCACCATTAAGGAAGTGCAATGGAAAAAAGACATTAAAAAGACTCAATGGTCAACGCTCACCCATTATTTTTCTTCCTTCTATATAAATTTTCAGGAGCAGAAGACATGAAATTCATTCTGTCTACATTCCTATGGATTAAAATTATTCCAAGTAGAGGGTCGAGAGCTTCAAGTTTTTAGGTGTCCAGATCACCAACAACCTGTCCTGGTCCCTCCATGCCGACACGATAGTTAAGAAAGCCCACCAACGCCTCTATTTTCTCAGAATACCAAGGAAATTTGGCATGTCAGCTACAACTCTCACCAACTTTTACAGATGCACTGTAGAAAGCATTCTTTCTGGGTTGTATCACAGCTTGGTATGGCTCCTGCTCTGCCCAAGACCGGAAGAAACTACAAAAGGTTGTGAATGTAGCCCAATCCATCACACAAACCAGCCTCCCATCCATTGGCTCTGTCTACACTTCCCGCTGCCTCAGCATAGCAGCCAGCATAATTAAAGACTCCATGCACCCCGGACATTCTCTCTTCCACTTTTTTCCGTCAGGAAAAAGATACAAAATTCTGAGGTCACATACCAACCGACTCAAGAACAGCTTCTTCCCTGCTGCTGTCAGACTTTTGAATGGACCTACCTCGCATTAAGTTGATCTTTCTCTACACCCTAGCTATGATTGTAACACTACATTCTGCACTCTCTCATTTCCTTCTCTATGAATGGTATGCTTTGTCTGTGCAGCGCACAAGAAACAATACTTTTCATTGTACACTAATACATGTGACAATAATAAATCAAATCAAATTTCAATGCACAGTTTATTTTCTTGGGCTAGTATTGGAATAGTATACATTTAAATCTGCAGGGGTCTTTGCAATAAATAAGTTGATGCCTAGACAGCTTCACCAGCTTGTCTGTGAATGCTATAATTCTGTCACCTCTATAAGGTGTCAAATGCAAGGAAGCAGCATTTTTACAATCCTTGGTCTCCCACAGTTCATCCAAAAACAAATTGCAGCTCAATTTTACCACTATTTATAAGCATATTCCATTGTGAATCCACGCTGCATAATTTTAAAATGAGCATTGCTTCAGTTAAGTGAATGATATAAGTGAATATTTATGTTAAATGAATAAGACCATAAGACAATAAGACATAGGAGCAGAATTAGGCCACCCGGCCCATCGAGTCTGCTCCGCCATTCAATCATGGCTGATATTTTTCTCATCCCCATTCTCCTGCCTTTTCCCCATAACCCTCATCCCCTTATTAATCAATAACCTATCTATCTCTGTCTTAAAGACACTCAATGACCTGGTCTTCACAGCCTTCTGCGGCAGAGTTCCACAGATTCACCACTCTCCGGCTGAAGAAATTCCTCCTCATCTCTGTTTTAAAGGATTGTCCCTTTAGCCTGAGGTTGTGCCCTCTGGTTCTAGTTTTTCCTGCTGGTGGAAACATCCTCTCCACATCCACTCTATCCAGGCCTTGCAGTATCCTGTAAGTTTCAATAAGATCCCCCTTCATCCTTCTAAACTCCAACGAGTACAGACCCAGAGTCCTCAACCGTTCCGCATATGACAAGCTCTTCATTCCAGGTATCATTCTTGTGAACCTCCTCTGGACCCTTTCAAAGGCCAGCACATCCTTCCTTAGATATGGGGCCCAAAACTGCTCACAATACTCCAAATGGGGTCTGACCAGAGCCTTATACAGACTCAGAAGTATGTCCCTGCTCTCGTATTCTAGCCCTCTCGTCATGAATGCCAACACTGCATTTGCCTTCCTAACTGCCGACTGAACCTGCACGTTAACCTTAAGAGCTTAACGTAACATAACAGCTTAACACCTCAGAAACACCAAAGGCTCAGCTGGTAGCCATAATGAGAAGCGGAGACATCCAAACCAGGAAGATCCCAGATGCAGTGTTTGATCTGTGTGGAGTAAATTGATAGGATCTGGGATTGTAGAAGTAATCTTTTGTGTTCAGGGGGAATCTAGCCAAGATACGCCCTACTGAAAGTAAGGATATCATGTGACGCCAGGATCGGGCCTTGCTCTTACCCCTTTCACAGTCACAATATGGTGATGCAAGAGGCATGGCCACTTGAATGAGCCCTGATGGTCATACATTCTCCCTTGTTAACAGAATTAATTTGTTACTTTTGCAAGTGAATATTACACTGTCTGGGTTATCGTTCTTATAGCTAAATGAAGTGTATTCAACATTGACTTTCACAATCATTTTTAACTTTGTTCCTCTGGTGTGACCAAGGCCAGCATTTGTTGCCCATTCCTAATTGTTTTTGAGAAGATGGTGATGGTGGTGGTGAGAGTGAGGACCACTTCGGTGGTATAGGTGCTGTTACAGAGGATCCTCCAGTGACAGAGAAGGACCAGAATTAATGTTCTAGGTTAGGATGGTGTCTGTCTTGGAGGGGAACTTGAAGGTGGTGGTGCTCCCATGCATCTGCTGCCCTTATACTTCTAGGGGGAAGAGGTCACGGGTTTGGAAGGTGTTGCCAAAGGAGCCCTGGCCAGTTGCTGCAGTGCATCTTGTAGATGGTATACATAGCTGCCACTGTGCACCAGTGGTGGAGTGAGTGAATGCTTCAAGTAGTTGATGGGGTGCCAATCAAATAGGCTGCTGTGTCTCAGATGTTTTCAAGTTTCTTGAGTGTTGTTGGAGCTGCACTCATCCAGGCAAGTGGACCGTATTCCATCACACTCCCGACTTGTGCTTTGTGGATGGTGGATAAGCTTTGGGGAGTCAGGAGGTGAGTTACCCCCCTTTAAGATTTCCAACCTCTGACTTTTTCTTGTAGCCACAGTTTTTATATGTCTGGTCCAGTTAAGTTTTGGGTCAATGGTAACACCCAGAATGTTGATGGTAGGGGAATTCAGCAACGATAATGCCATTGACTGTCAAGGGGAGATGGTTACAGTCTCTCTTGCTTAGGTGGTCATTGCCTGGCACTTGTGTGCCACAACAGTCGCTTGCCACTTATCGGCTGAGCCTGAATATTGTCTGATTCTTGCTGCATGGGGACATATCCTGCTTTGTTATCTCAGGCATTATGAATGATACTGCATACCATGCAATCATTAATGAACATCCCCACTTTTTTTTATTCATTCATGGGACATGGGCGTCACTTGCTGGCCAGCATTTATTGCCCATCTCTAGTTGCCCGAGGGCAGATGAGAGTCAACCACATTGCTGTAGCTCTGGAGCCACATATAGGCCAGACCAGGTAAGGACAGCAGATTTCCTTCCCGAAAGGACATGAGTGAATCAGTTTTTCCGACAATTGACAACGGTTTCATGGTCATCAATAGATTCTTAATTCCAGATTTTTTTTATTGAATTCAAATTCCACCATCTGCCGTGGCAGAATTTGAACCTGGGTCCCCAGAACATGAGCTGAGTTTTGAGATTAATAGTCTAGCGATAACACTACGAGGCCATCAATTCCCCTTCAAGCCAGATGTTGGAGGGAAGGCCATTAATGGTGCTGGTGAAGATGGTTGGACCTAGGACACTACCCTGAGGAACTCTTTTAATCGTTTTCCTATTCCTAAAATATGAAAGCTACGAGGAAGAAAAACAAGCATTGTTTTAGATTTTAGATAATCCATCATCACAGCTAAAAGCCTGGAGGGGAGGAGGCACATGACTATGGGTGGGGAGGATAATGTATTAGTCTCCCTTTGGTCATCATACAACCACTAACGGGTATGAAATAGTTTCTAACCAATGTTTACTGGAATATATTAGTTATTGCCTAATCCACTGTGGATTCAACAGCTGAATAATGGAATGGAAACTTGGAAGAAAAAAGAACAAGCGAAAAGCTAAATTAACCCGTCAATCCCCATCCTGAGAGATCGGGATATTATAAAGGGGAGGGCTAAAAGGCCAGGGTGTGGAGCAATGAAATGGAGGAGACATAGAGAGCTGGATTATCCTTGATCGGCACTGTTGCCTCACGGTGCCAGGGACCGGGTTCAATTCCCGGCTTGGGTCACTGTCTGTGTGGAGTTTGCACGTTCTTCCCGTATCTGCATGGGTTTCCTCCGGGTGCTCCGAGTGTTTCCACCCACACTCCAAAGATGTATGGGTTAGGTGGATTGGCCATGCTAAATTGACCCTAGTGTTTAGGGGATTAAGAGGATAAATATGTGAGGTTACGGAAATAGGGCGGGATTGCGGTCGGTGCAGACTCGATGGGCCAAATGGCCTCTTTCTGCACTGTATGGATTCTCGGATTCTATGATTCTATGATGCCCATGCAGTTGTGAACCAGGAGATTCCGGACCTTAGTGCTGACGTTGCAAATCTGTTCATCCAAACAGGGGTGCTACTGAGGGTAAGAAAGGAAGGCGGAGGTGGAGGGCAAGTGCGGTGGTGGAATAAATGCTGCTGCGGACAGAAATAGTCCCTGACATCAATTAACAAAAGACGCTAGAATTTGATGAGAAATTGTCCCTCACCAAGGGATGTGTTTACAGCTGCCTGCCCAGCTGACTGACAATTTGCAGCAAGGCCGTTTCGAAACATGATCATGAAAGATAAGGAATAAGGAAAGGAAATTCCTTGTTAGGATTGGGAAGAATCCAAAGATCAGTTTTGAAAGTTAATAGGTGACATTTCACATTTTGCAAACACAGCCAGGACAAATAGATGAGTCCAAGTTTACCCATTTAAAAAAAAAAATCAAAAATAAATCATTTCTTCTCCCTTTCAGGGAGTCCTTTATTTCCTAGCTCCTTAGATCGCTCTACAGCCACATGACATCCTGACTGAAGGAGCCAAGTAAACAATGTATTCCCAGACTTCTGTTATGTTGTTGTTGATGTCAAAAAATGTGTGAGAGCAACAAAGGGTGACTTGCTCTATGATTTCCACCACTCAGGGAAGAACAAGTACATAGAGATTCTTCTTGGACTGCACAGCCTACTACTTCACAGAATCACTGAATACTACAGTGCAGAAGAGGCCCTTCGGCCCCTCAAGTCTGCACCGGCACATAAAAGGCCCTGACCTGCCCACCTAATCCCACTTGCCAGCACTTGGCCCATAGCCTTGAAAGTTATGGCGCGCCAAGTACTCATCCAGGTACCTTTTAAAGGATGTGAGGCATCCCGCCTCCCCCACCCTCCCAGGAAGTGCATTCCAGACCGTCACCACCCTTTGGGTGAAAACGTTTTTCCTCAAATCTCTCCTAAACCTCCCACCCCTCACTTTTAACTTGTGTCCCCTCGTAACTGACCCTTCAACTAAGAGCTGCTCCTTATCCACCCTTTCCATGTCCCTCATAATCTTGAACACCTCAATCAGGTTGCCCCTTTTGGTGGATTCCAAATGACATCAGTAAACAGTCATTCAAATATCAAAGTGAGTGCTGACAATGAATTGGACTGTGCTTTACCACGAGTTGGAGGCATTGGGGGGCATAGGGCAGGGCTGTAGTAAATAGTCTTCTTCACAGAAAACAGCCCATTCAGTTAGCAAACAGTAAACAGTGTCTACTTAAACAGCACACTGCACCGAAAAGTTAGAGAATGCAGCACAGAAATCTAAAAAGAAGGTAAAAGAAGGGCAGCACAGTAGTTAGTACTGTTGTCTCATAATACCAGGGGCCCGGGTTCAATTCCTGGCTTGGGTCACTGTCTGTGTGGAGTTTGCATGTTCCCTCCGTGTCTGCGTGGGTTTCCTCCGGGTGCTCCAGTTTCCTCCCACAGTCCAAAGATGTGTGGATTGGCTATGGTAAGTTGTCCCTTAGTGTCAAGGGCAAATATGTGGGATTATTTGATTGGATTGTTGTCGGTGCAGGCTCGATGGGCCAAATGGCCTCCTTCTGCACTGTAGGGATTCTATGGTTATATGATTCAATGAAATTACAAAAAATAGTGGGAGGAGGATTCTAGTGGAATGAGCAAAGGAACTACTGGGGACTATCAACTCCAATCATTCTTGCACATTTGCATGCTATACAATTGGAAGTAAAATGGGCTAAGGGCAGTGAGTTGGTAAATGATGTATGGCATTGGGAAAGGGCATAATTCCTACTCCTCATCTCTGTACAACAACCATACTGGACACATTTCTGTATAACCAGCATCTGTGATAGAATCTCTCCTGCCCTCCACCCAAACACATACCTTCCATTTTATTCTTTTCCCCACCCACCCCACTTCTCTTGCTCAAACCTGTTACATTTCTCCCGGTTTTGTTGTAGAGGCACAGACCTGAAAAGTTAACTCTTGTTTCGTTCTGAACAGGTGCTGCCAGAACTGCTTAGCATTCACAGCATTTTTTTGCTTTTTAGGGAGCTTGAAGGTCTTGTTTGATCATTCAAGTGGCAAACCCCTAAATAAACATACACTTCATTGTTTGTTGTTGGTTCAACTGGGTTGGAAGGGAACTAGTTTTGGTAGATTGAACCAGGGCAGGACTTACTCAGTTAATGGTAGGGCGTTGATGAGAGTTACAGAACAAAGAGATCTAGGAGTACAGGTTCATTGCTCCTTGAAAGTGGAGTCACAAGTGGACAGAGGGGTGAAGAAGGCATTCGGCATGCTTGGTTTCATTGGTCAGAACATTGAATACAGGAATTGGAACGTCTTGTTGAAGTTGTACAAGACATTGGTAAGGCCAGACTTGGAATACTGTGTGCAATTCTGGTCACCCTATTATAGAAAGGATATTATTAAACTAGAAAGAGTGCAGAAAAGATTTACTAGGATGCTACCGGGACTTGATGTATTGAGTTATAAGGAGAGGCTGAATAGACTGGGACTTTTTTCTCTGGAGCGTAGGAGGCTGAGGAGTGATCTTATAGAGGTCTATGAAATAATGAGGGGCACATTTCAGCTAGATAGTCAATATCTTTTCCCAAAGGTAGGGGAGTCTAAAACTAGAGGGCATAGGTTTAAGGTGAGAGGGGAGAGATACAAAAGTGTCCAGAGGGGCAATTTTTTCACACAGAGTGGTGAAGAAGGCATTTGGCATGCTTGGTTTCATCGGTCAGAACATTGAATACAGGAGTTTGGACGTCTTGTTGAAGTTGTACAAGACATTGGTAAGGTCACACTTGGAATACTGTGTGCAATTCTGGTCACCCTATTATAGAAAGGATATTATTAAACTAGAAAGAGTGCAGAAAAGATTTACTAGGATGCTACCGGGACTTGATGTATTGAGTTATAGAGGGTGTTGAGTGTCTGGAGCAAGCTGCCAGAGGTAGTAGTAGAGGCAGGTACAAACTTTGTCTTTTAAAAAGTATTTAGATAGTTACATGGGTACGATGGGTATAATGGGCCAAATGCGGGCAATTGGGATTAGCTTAGGAGTTTTAAAACAAAGCGCGGCATGGACAAGTTGGGCCGAAGGGCCTGTTTCCATGCTGTAAACCTCTATGACTCTATGACTCTAATTTAGACTTTACTGATGCATTTCAAAGCAATATCACACAATCGGAAAGAAAATGGTGTCACATGTATATTCATTTAGCATCATTATTTTTGACATCTTGGAAAATAGGGCCCATAAAAGGTGAAGGCGGGAAAGTCTGCACGGAACCAGTAGAAATGGCAGAGGTGCTTAATGAGTATTTTGCCTCGGTTTTCACAGAGGAGAAGGACCTGGGTGGATGTAATGCAGGCTTGCGGTGGACTGAAAAGATTGAGTATGTGGAATTTAACAAAGAGGTTGTGCTGGAATTTTTGAATGGCATCAAGATAGAGAAGTCGCTGGGTCCGGATGGGATGTACCCCAGGTTACTGTGGGAGGCGAGGGAAGAGATTGCAGAGCCTCTGGCGATGATCTTTGCGTCGTCGATGGAGACGGGGGAGGTGCCGGAGGATTGGAGGATTGCGGATGTGGTTCCTATTTTCAAGAAGGAGAATAGGGAATTACCGACCGGTGGGTCTAACCTCAGTGGTTGGTAAGCTGATGGAGAAGATCCCGAGGGACAAGATTTATGAGCATTTAGAGAGGTGGAGTTCTTCGAAAATGTGACGAAACACATTGACGAAGGGAAAGCGGTAGATGTGGTTTATATGGATTTTAGCAAGGCGTTCGATAAAGTCCCCCATGCAAGGCTTCGAGAAAAAGTGAGAGGGCATGGGATCCAAGGGGCTGCTGCCCTGTGGACCCAGAACTGGCTTGCCCAAAGGAGGCAGAGAGTGGGTATAGATGGGTCTTTTTCTAAATGGAGGTCGGTCACCAGTGGTGTGCCCCAGGGATCTGTTCTGGGACCCTTGCTGTTTGTCATTTTCATAAATGACCTGGATGAGTAAGTGGAGGGATGGGTTGGTAAGTTTGCCGACGACACAAAGGTTGGTGGGGTTGTGGATAGTCTGGAGGGATATCAGAAGTTACAGAGGGACATAGATAGGATGCAAGACTGGGTGGAGAAATGGCAGATGGACTTCAACCCAGATAAATGCGTAGTGGTTCATTTTGGCAGGTCAAATGGGATGAAGGAGCACAATATAAAGGGAAAGACTCTTAGTACTGTAGAGGATCAGAAGGACCTTGGGGTCCCGGTCCGTAGGGCTCTAAAATCGGCCCCGCAGGTGGAGGAGGTGGTTAAGAAGGCGTATGGTGTGCTGGCCTTTATCAATCGAGGGATTGAGTTTAGGAGTCCGGGGATAATGATGCAGCTATATAAGACCCTCGTCAGACCCCACTTGGAGTACTGTGCTCAGTTCTGGTCGTCTCAATACAGGAAGGATGTGGAAAAGATTGGAAGAGTGCAGAGGAGATTTACAGGGATGTTGCCTGGATTGAGTGGCATGCCTTATGAGGACAGGCTGAGGGAGCTCGGTCTTTTCTTCTTGGAGAGACGTAGGATGAGAGGAGACCTAATAGAGGTATATAAGATGTTGAGAGGCATAGATCGGGTGGACTCTCAGAGACTTTTTCCCAGGGTGGAAATGTCTGCTACGAGAGGACACAGGTTTAGGGTGCTGGGGGGTAGGTACAGGGGAGATGTTAGGGGGAAGTTTTTCACACAGAGGGTGGTGGGCGAGTGGAATCGGCTGCCGTCAGTGGTGGTGGAGGCAAACTCAATAGGGTCTTTTAAGAGACTCCTGGATGAGTACATGGGACTTAATAGGATGGAGGGTTATAGGTAGGCCTAAAAGGTAGGGATATGTTCGGCACAACTTGTGGGGCCGAAGGGCCTGTTTTGTGCTGTAGGTTTTCTATGTTTCTATGTTTCTAATATGAAGTTGGTCTTTTTTAATAATTGTTCCTGATTAAACAAAGTGGGCATGTTACTGTGTGGATAAGGAACTTGTCTGTTTTTTCTAACTCGATGTTCCGTTATCTCTTTGAATTGTTGAAAAACGAGACATGCTGTTAAAGATTTTTGTCTTGTACTCAATAGGACAGGTTTCAAGAATAATACCAGTTGTAAAGGGAACTGCATGAGAAGAGAGTGCTGATTGGTTGGCAAGTGGACTCTGATTGGCAGAGGTAGCAATGGAAAATGCACCAGGGAACAGTTAACTGCCAAGCTTTTGTTTAAATTCAAACAAAGTAGATCAACTCTGATCACCTTTGACAGTGCATCTCTTTTTTCAGCCAAAATGTTGTCCTATCGAACAACTTTATCTTCTTTTACAGCTTACACTCAAACCGTACTCATCACTATATCCTCTAAAATCAGACTTATTTTCCTTTGGTTTATTATGGATACAACATTCCTTTTCCTACGGATTCTGGGTCACACAATATAACGCTGCAATAACTTATTACTTGTTGCAGTTGTGCTGAATCTCAGCTCAGAAATAGCCCCTGAAGACAAAATAACCACACTGCGTTTTGCTTACTGAACATGTTGCCGTGAAAGTGGCATTCGATATCAAATGGAGGGGGGATGACTTAATCATCCATGAAGGAATTAAAGTTGAATTTAAGGCAGGCCCTGATGAAATCCAAATCTTGATGAACGCTATTTCCTGTTCAGAACTTGACTGGATTCCACTGGCCAAGCTACATTTGGATAAACCTAAACTTCAGGATGCCTCTGTGCACATTAAATAGAACGCCTGAATATTCAGTGCTTTGAAAACGAATCCCACACATTGATTTAATTATTCTCCACAAAGTGCCCTGCTTCACTCAGTAACAGACAGAGCATGCCTTGGCCCGAAAAATGTGAAGGAACTGAAATATGAAATAGTAAATCATCTCTAATATTTTTTTATTAGAAGGCAGTGCTGACTTCCAGCTGACTGTCCCACTTGAATTTGTGTCTACAGTTCCACACGCACACACTAAGCAGATCTTGGCCCCACTGTACAAAAGCCCTAAGCCGAGGCTCTATAGTTTCTACCACAGTGGTTCAAAATATTGGAGGACAAGTCAGCAGGGATCAGGCTGAAGTAATCAGGCAACTAAATGCACACTCGCCTTTGAGACAAAGCATGAAAGGACATATTTCATCAACTGGACTTGATTTTACAGGATTCCTTGGTATCAGCATAAGTTGGCAAGAAGTTCTAAAAGAATGTAAAATTATATTTTTAAACACAATTGTTTCTCGTTAAATAAATTGGTTAATTGGCATGGGTGGGTAATTTGTTATTTCTAAAAGGTTGCTATTAATTCCCTTCCTAAGCACAAAGTTTTCTTTCATTATGCTGGTCCTTAACATTCAATGCTCCCTTTTGCTTGTTTTATTCTTGAGGTGATAGAGACACTTACAGAATGTTTAAGCTATCAAAGTGTACTTAGAAATTACCAAAGAGGGTCTGCGGTCAACAAGTGGAATTTATAAATGCAGTAATGTTTCTTATAAAATTTGCTGGTGTGAAATTAGTTGTTTTTTTCAAAAAAATAACAATCTGGTTTTCTAATTGTGCCATATGCTTTTGCTGGACATAATGTTTTAAGTTTAAGTTTATTTATTAGTGTCACAACTAGGCTGCAGTGAAGTTACTGTGAAAATCGCCTAGTCACCACTCAAGAACAGCTTCTTCCCTGCTGCCATCAACCTTTTGAATGGACCTACCTCGCACTAAGTTGATCTTTCTCTACGCCCTAGCTATGACTGTAGCACTACATTCTACACTCTCTCCTTTCCTTCTCCATGAATAGTATGCTTTATCTGTATAGTGTGCTAGAAACACTGTATACTAATACATGTGACAATAATAAATCAAATCAAATCACACTCCGGCGCCTGTTCGGGTACACTGAGGGAGAATATAGCACAGCCAATGCACATAACCAGCACATCTTTTGGACTGTGGGAGGCTCCACACAGGTAGTGACCCGGTGTGGGGTGGCACGGTGGCACAACGATTAGCATTGCTGCCTGACAGCGCCAATGACCCGGGTTCGATTCCGACCTCGGGTCACTGTCTGTGTGGAGTTTGAACATTCACCCAGTGTCTGCATGGCTTTCCTCCGGGTGCTCCGGTTTCCTCCCACAGTCCAAAGATGTGCAGGTTAGGTTGATTGGTCATGCTAAATTAACCTTAGTGCCAGGGGGATTAGCGGGGTAAATATGTGGGGTTATGGGAATGGGGCCTGGGTAGGATTGTGGTCAGTGCAGACTTGATGGGCTGAATGGCCTCTTTCTGCACTATAGGGATTCTATGATTTTATGAAGCCAGGAATCGAACCCGGGTCTCTGGCGCTGTGAAGCAGCAGTGCCAACCACTGTGCCACTGTGCCACCATCCATTTGGTTTCATGAAATTGTGTTAGTGTAAGGGGCATTGAATTCATGGAAAAGTTTTTTGTAGTCCTGCGTTGTTTGGGAGGAAAAGAGGAAGAGAGGTATATGTGATGATACATTTCTGTTGAACTTATGCTATTGTATCATGCTTCTAAATGCATGAGACAGGTTTGACAAATATGCCTCATTGAAAGTGATACACTTCAGGGAAATGGTGTAATATCACGAGACTAGTAATCCAGAAACACAGACTAATCCTTTAGGGACAAGGGTTTGAATCCCGTAACAGTAGCTGGCAGAATTTACATTCCAATTAATAAATCTGGAAATGAAAGTGAGAACTCTCAAATTCTCTCCCTGAACCGCTTTACCTTACTCTCCTGCTTTAAAGCACTCTTTAAAATTTGCCTCATTCACCAAGTCTTAATATCCTACCTTAATACATTTCTTAAGTCCCTCTTGCCACCATTAACACTCCCTTTGACTTGTGTCCATAACACGTTGTCAATCTCTGCTTTGCTCCCACCTATCCCTGGTTTTCTATTCGGCTCCACCACTTTCCCTCTCCAGTTATATAATCAACCACATTGCTACCCCTCTTCAACTCTGAAGAAGTCATACAGACTTAAAACGTTGACGCTGTTTCTCTCTCCAGAGATGCTGCCAGACCTGCTGAGTTTGTCCATCATTTTTTGTTTGTATTTCAGATTTCCAGTATCCGCAGTATTTTTCCTTTACTTAATACGGCACAACACGGTAGCATAGTGCACAGGGGTGGCATGGTAGCACAGTGGTTAGCACTGCTGCTTCACAGCTCCAGGGACCTGGGTTCGATTCCCGGCTTGGGTCACTACCTGTGTGGAGTTTGCACGTTCTCCTTGTGTCTGCGTGGGTTTCCTCCGGGTGCTCCGGTTTCCTCCCACAGTCCAAAGATGTGCGGGTTAGGTTGATTGGCCATGCTAAAATTGCCCCTTAGTGTCCTGAGATCCGTAGGTCAGAGGGATTAGTGGGTAAATGTGTCGGGATATGGGGGTAGGGCCTGGGTGGGATTGTGGTCGGTGCAGACTCGATGGGCCACGTGGCCTCTTTCTGCACTGTAGGGTTTCTATGATTCTATGAATACCCCCTTACGATGCTCAGTGCTAATTTTTTTGATAATGCTCCTGTGGACTACCTTGGTGCTTGAGGAAGGCGATGGCTTAGTGGTATTATTGCTGGACTACTAATCCAGAAACTCAGCTAATGTTCTGGGGACTTGGGTTCGATTCCCAGAAACGGCAGATGGTGGAATTTGAACTCGATAAACAATACCTAGAATTGAGGATCTACTGATGACCAGGAAACTATTGTCGATTGTTGGAAAAACCCATCTGGTTCACTAATGTCCTTGAGGGAAGGAAACTTGTTGTCCTTACCCGGTCTGGCCTACATGTGACTTCAGACACAGAGCAATGTGGTTGACTTTCAACTGCCCTCTGAAATGGCCTAGCAAGCCACTCAGCTTCAAGGGCGACTAGGGATGGGCAATAAATGCTGGCCAAGCCAACGATGCCCTTGTCCCACAAATGAATTTTAAAAACATGTTTGGGAAGTAAGAACTGTCAGCACATTACAATAATGCATCTCTACATTAACTGGTTTAGTAAAATGCAGAATCATAGAATCCATAGAGCCCCTACAAGTGCAGAAGGAGGCAATTCAGCCCATCGAGCCTGCACTGATAACAATCCCACCCAGGCCCTATCCCTGTAATCCCATGCATCTACTCTGCTAATCCCCCTGACACTAAAGGTCAATTTACCATGGCCAATCCACCTAACCCGCACATCTTTGGAGTATGGGAGGAAACAGGAGCACCCGGAGGATACCCATGCAGACACGGGGAGAATGTGCAATCTCCACACAGTCACCCGAGGCCGGAATTGAACTTGGGTCCCTGGCACTGTGAGGCCACAGTGCCAACTACTGTGCCACCATGCCACCCAGAATGCATATGAGGTTATCTCCAATTATTAAGTTTAAAGTTTATTTATTAATGTCAAGTAGGCTTATTAATTATTTATTGATGACAAGTAGGTTTATTTGTTTAAGTTTATTTATTAATGACAAGTGGGCTTATATTAACACTGCAATGAAGTTACTGTGAAAATCCCCTAGTGACCACACTCCAGCGTCTGTTCAGATACACTGAGGGAGAATTTAGCACGGCCAATGCACCTAACCAGCACGTCTTTCGGTTGTGGGAGGAAGCCAGAGCACTCGGAGGAAACCCACGTAGACACGGGGAGAACGCGTAGACTCCACATAGACGATGACCCAAGCTGGGAATCGAACCCGGGTCTCTGGCGCTGTAAAGCAGCAGTGCTAACCACTGTGTTATTCCCCATTTTTCTTTTTTTGTGTCACAAGTGGCACTTTTCAAAGCTAACGCCAATTAACTATTTATTTGTCAAAAGCTACTATTTGAATAACAGACAAATGTGACCATTTGTCTTTTTGTCCATGGCATCCTTGTCAATCTCTCCCCTGCCTCCACCTATAGCTGGCCCTCTATGTAGCCCCCAAATCTCCCCCCCCTCTCCACAACTGTACTCATCTCATCCTATTTCCAGTTGTCTTCAGCTTTGACGAAGGGTCATCCAGACTCGAAACGTTGGCTCTATTGTCGCTCCACTGATGTTGTCAGAGTTGCTGAGATTTTCCAGCATTTTCTGTTTTTGTTTCAGATTTGAGCATCCGCAGTATTTTGGTTTTATATTTTAATCGTAAACAGAGTCCACCCAATATGCGTGGCACTGATTGGTATCTAGGCAGTGGGTAACTATAAGGGCACAACAGGCTACAATGGATCAGAGTATCGGGTGAAGAATAGGAGGTATTAAATACTCCAACAACTGAAGGGACCATTGAATCCATAGAACCATAGAATCCCTACAGTGCAGAAGGAGGCCATTCGGCCCATTGTGTCTGCAACAGCTCTCTGAAAGAGCAAGCCCATCCCCTCCCTGCCCTATCACTGTAACGCCACATATTTACAATGGCCAATCCACCCATCCTATACATCTTTGGACACTAAGAGGTAATTTAGCATGGTCAATCCACTTAAGCTACACATCTTGACACTAAGGGGCAGTTTGGCACGGCCAATCCATCTAACCTGCACATCTTTGGATTGTGGGAGAAACCCGGAGTACCCGGAGGAAACCCACGCAGACACGGGGAGAATGTATAGACACAGACAGATACCCAAGGCAGAATCGAACCCGGGTACCTGGCACTGTGAGGCAGCAATGCTAACCACTGTGCCACCGTGCTGCCCAGAGTCTTTCATTACTTATAAGACAGGGTGAGGTTGCATTGCTTTTTAATTCCCCAAAGCTGGGAAGCAGAATTTCATCACTAAAGGTGCTACACAAATGCGGGTTGTTGTTATTATTGGTAAGAGGTGAGCTTTAAGTGAGGACCTGCATCCAAAATAACACAGATAATTCCAAACATGTGGAAAATCTATGCCCCCTTCATCTTCAATAAGGAAGAGACAAAGAGAGAGGACGGTGATATATGTCAAACTGTGCTTTTATTTTACATTACATGTAGAAAATATTTGCATAATTTCCTTAAACAGGTTCCACTAACAGCAAGAATGAAAAAATAAAAAAACACATACAAATATACAAGAAAATCCAAGCTTTGGAAAACATCAAAGACACAACACACAACACAGGAACTTTGTCTATTTAACTTAAGAGCCATTCCTGAAATGAAGTTAAAAAAAGTGTGTTTTGCCCAAGAGATGTTAGCCAGCGACACAATGTTACTGTATATTCTAAAGTCGAATCCTAGTCCAGCCTCTTCCCTGGTTTCCTTCTGGGGCAAATCTGAAAAGCAGAGACGTTCTTTTCCCTCAAAGGAAAATGCAGCAAAAGTACAAATTCAAAAAGAAAACTATACAAATAAAAAAATAACAAAAATGGCAGCTGGCATTTTAGGGCATCAGAGATGGTTGCAACTCATCAAGGGCCTCTTGACTAGGATTGGACTGTGCAGAGTAGGAAACTGCCAGGATTCACCTATAACCTAATGCACTTGTATTGCCAATGATAAGCTGCCTTGAACGAACCATTTTTGTTTTACAAGTTGACACAAACAGACAAAAGCAACATTGCAATTATTTTGCATTGTTGTAATATGCCGGCAGTTTCCTTTGTCCAAACGTTACTAGGATAAGATCATCGTGCTATACAAATTGTATAAACAACCATTTCTATATGACAGGCTTAGGGGTGATAGTAATCTTAAGAAAACAAAATGAGTAACTCTGCATTAACAGAAAATTCAGAACCTACGTGAGATTATCCTCAATTGTGAGTGAACTCTTGTTTCCCCTGTTTTTCTTTTAAAAATTAAGTTTAGGTTTATTTATTAGTGTCACAAGTATGCTTACATTAACACTGCAATGAAGTTACTGTGAAATTCCCCTAGTCGCCACACTCCGGCGCCTGTTCGGGTACACTGAGGGAGAATCTAGCATGGCCAATGCACCCACCTGCACGTCTTTCGGACTGTGGGAGGAAACTGGAAAAAACCCACACAGGCAGGGGGAGAACATGCAAACTCCACACAGACATTGACCCAAACTGGGAATTGAACCCAGGTCCCTGATGCTGTAAGGCAGCAGTACTAACCACTGAGCCACTGTGCTTCTTCCTCCTCCACCACCCCCCCCCCCCCCCCCGCCCCCACCCGCCACCCCCCTCCCCACCCAAGTGCCACCATTTACAAGTGGCACTTCTCAAACCATTTACAAGTGGCACTTCTCAAAGCTAATCTCAATTAATTATTGATTTGCCAAAAGCCACAATTTGAATAACAGACGATTGTGATCCTAAACAGAGTCTATCCAGAACGTGTGGCACTAATTGGTATTTAGGCAGTGGGTAACAATAAGGGTGCAGCAGGCTAACAATGGATCAGAGGTATCGGGGGAAGAATAAGAGGTATTAAACGACCCGACAACTGAAGGGGCAGTCTCTGTTACTTGTAGGCAGGAGAGGTTGCATTCCCCAAAGCTGGGAAGCAGAATCTCCCCCTGGAAGGTTGAGGAGAGTTTGGAGTTTGCCCTGTTGGTAACTCTTCAGGGAGTTTGTTTTGCCACAAACTCTTCACAGTAACCTACCAGGGCGTCTTTTGAGGCAAGAGACCAAACTAAGGCATAATAAGCAAGGCAATGAATCCATTTTCACTTTTTTGATTGGACTGGGCACCTCACATTTGTCTTTTGATACTGTGAACACCATCCAGGAACTTAGAAATGCAACCATGTAATTCCTGGGCAAAACCTAGAGAGGGCACTACTGGTTAAGGCACTCAAACAGGAAACAATTAACATAGTTACTGTATGAAATCAGACTCAATCTATAATGAAAACATAACCTAAAAGAGCAATTATTTAGTCTTAGTTAAGCTATATGGTCTGATATTTTATTTTAGCTACCAAAAGCTATGATCAACTATTATCTAGAGCACATTATCTAACATACCATTAATGCAATAGTCCAGTAGCAGTTGCTTGTCATTACGATAATGTTTAAAAATTCTTTTTACAGCATAGTGAGCCAAGAAATCTAAGTCTGACTTGAGATTCTTTTAAAAAATAAAATTAAAACTACCTGCTGAGGCAGATTCCTTTGTACTGTCTTGTAATTGTACTTTCTAAAGTGCTGACACAACTGCAAAAGGTAAGGAAATGCACTTCTAGTCTGCATGGTCTATCTTTGTAAGTTTAAGAGAGAAAGTATCTACTATTCTAGCTAGTCCAGAAACCCCATAGTATTAAACAAACTGGTAACCGGATGCTAATGTGCAGTAGCATGGACTGAGATCCTGATTGTGCATTGAGTGTTCTGCGAATGGTTACTGCAATTGTTGAGGAGGGAGCAAAAGGGAATCGCCTGCAACAATGACAAGAAACTTTACCCCTTCTGCTCTTCCCTTTTCGACATTTGTGCGCATAGAGTCTCCAATTACCTTTGTCGTGAAGTATTTCCTAACTTGCATTGCAAAAGTGACAATTGTAAAACCGCCCCCCCCGCCTTGAGTTTCTAGCATATAAAACACAAAATACAATCAGTGAGAGATGGCAGGTTTCAACACATTTGTGGAAATGTACAGAGGAGAGCAGCAAGCCAACAATTCCGCGCACAAACTCTAATTATCTAGTCACTTCTTTTTTTTTTGATACGTTTTAAAAAATAACTTCTTTCATCCAACGAAGCATGCAGTGGCATCTTACTATGGGCCGCGCAGCCGGATCGCTGGAGGCATTTGGTCAGTATTTCTGTAAGGCCATCTCCAGAGTCTCTGGCAACTTCTGGTGTGTCTTGCGAGGTTTAATTCACTTCAAATGCGATGGAAGGATGACATTACATCTTAGTCCCGGCCCATGAATTGAGCAGCTGAAACCAAGAAATTTCTTTGGAGTGATTTAGTGGGGTCACGGAACGGATTAAAGAGTTGCTTTGAATTGAATTGCAATGGACAGTAGTACAGTTACACATATTGTCAGATACCCTCTTTCCACTTAACAGCTTAGCATGACATCCTTAGTGAACTCACCTGTTGTAATATGCCTACTAATTCACATTAATCTCCTGCTCTCTTGCTAACAAAATATCCCTACAAAGAACATGTTTTAATATTTGTTTCTATAATTGTGATTCTATTAATAGAAGTACAATACAAAGAACTTTCTCTCGTAACAAAAAGTAAACATAAGGCACTTATATTTGCATACTTTAGAACATCAAATTTTCTGTTTAATTATGTATTTTTTCACCATGATATCGATTCTTTGGAATTCTTTAGATGTTTTAACGTGAGTTTTGTTGGAATGATTAGGGAAGACAGTTCTTGCTGAAACTGAGAACTCATCCAAACAGCTGTTCACTGGGGGTGCTGCTTCGACACCGACCGACACTTGTTGAGTTATTACGATAAAAAGGAGTCAGTTTTGTCCCGTTAACCTGAAGTGAATTATTTCTGGAAGGAGAGAAATAACGCTCGCTGCTTGCTGGCATCCGACCATTTTCCTTCGAGGCAGAGTAGCTGGAGATCTTCACATGATCAGCATCATCATAATGACACGGGGACCATCTTTTCCCTTTCCCTGGTCTTGGGTTTTTAACTATGAATGTCCATGAACGGAGGCACTTGAGAGGTCATTTCGTATGATTTCATTTACTGAGGAAAAAGCAAAGAGAGGTTATCACAAAGAGTCCGTCACGGGATGGCATGGTGGCACAGTGGTTAGCACTGCTGCTTCACAGTGCCGGGGACCCGGGTTCGATTCCCGGCTTGGGTCACTGTCTGTGCGGAGTTTGCACGTTCTCCCTGTGTCTGCGTGGGTTTCCTCCCACAGTGCAAAGATGTACGGGTTAGGTGCATTGACCCGAACAGGCGCCGGACTGCAGCAACTAGGGGAATTTCAGAGTAACTTCATTGCAGTGTCAATGTAAGCCTTACTTGTGACTATTAAATTAACTTTAAAAAAACTTCACCAGAGTTCTTGCGCCGCATCCCCCACTCAGCTACAAGTGTCATTTGGTACAATTTTCACCACAGTTCCTGCTTCTAAACAATTCCGAAAACAAAACCCTCTCTACTGAGTGGACTCAGAAGTTAAAATGTCCGTTGTTAGTGTCACAAGGCTTACATGAATGCTGCAATGAAGTTACCATGAAAATCCCCTAATTACTACACTCTGACACCTGTTCGGGTATACTGAGGGAGAATTTAGCATGACCAATGCACCTAAGCAGCATGGCTTTCGGACTGTGAGAGGAAACTGGATCGCCCAGAGGAAACCCACGCAGACACGGGGAGAACGTGCAGACTTCGTGCAGCAAGTGACCCAAGCTGGGAATCAAACCCAGGTCCCTGGCGCTGTGAGGCAATGGTGCTAACCACTGTGCCACCGTGCCGCTCACATGGATTAACTCAGATGCGCACACTGCATGTGCACATGTCCAACAGAGCAATAAACGAACTAACAGATGTTTGAGTGTTTTCTTGATACTGAAATAATTTAATTTTGTTCTTTTTTCTTGTGTGGGATGTCCGTATCACTGACAAGGCTTGTATTTGTGACCCATCCTTATTGACCTTGAATTGAGTGTCTCGCTAGTCCAGTTCAGAGGGCAGTGAAGCGTCAAACATATTGCTGTGGGTCTGGAGTCACATATATGCCCGACTAGGTAAGGATAGCAATTTACAGGAGGTTCTCTGTTCTGGCGTGGAGAGACCAAGTGCTAAATTCAAGTAAGAGAGAGAGGGGACCTTGACAGTGGGCTTCATGCTACTGAATAGGTTCCAAAGGGTTCCTCCCATTCAGTTTGTGTTCATCTCCAAGATGCATCTGTGGCATGGGCAAAGAGGCATCCCAGAGACAGGTAAATCCTTAATCCCCAAAACAAGCCAGGACTGAAGAGTGGCAGGCAGTGAAGAGAAGCTGCCAGTCTGTGCATGGAGGAAAGGACTGCCAGTGACAGCAGGGTTATCTCATGATCTGGCACAATGTTCCCACTACGGAACAGCAGGCCGCCACTACAATCCACTTCAATCTCTCAAAATGGCGACTTCTTGCAAGCTGTGCCCAGCATACCTTCGAATTCTATCTTCTACTCTCGTTCTATGCTGCTAAAACTTCATGCTAACTCTTTTAAACTCTGTAACAATGCTTCTATCCTGTAGTTAAGAAAGCCCACCAACGCCTCTACTTTCTCAGAAGACTAAGGAAACTTGGCGTGTCTGCTACGATTCTCACCAACTTTTACAGATGCACCACAGAAAGCATTCTTTCTGGTTGTATCACAGCTTGGTATAATTCCTGCTCTGCCCAAGACCGCAAGAAACTACAAAGGGTCATGAATGAAGCCCAGTCCATCACGCAAACCAGCCTCCCACCCGTTGACTCCGGCTACACTTTCCACCGCCTCGGAAAAGCAGTCAGCATAATCAAGGGCTCCACGCATCCCGGGTATATTCTCTTCCGCCTTCTTCCATCATGAAAAAGATACAAAAGTCTGAGATCATGTACCAACCTACTCAAGAACAGCTTCTTCTCTGCTGCCATCAGACTTTTGAATGGATCTACCTCACACTAAGTTGATCTTTCCCTACACCCTAGCAATGCCTGTAACACTACATTCTGCACTCTCTCTTTTCCTTCTCTATGAACGGTATGCTCTGTCTGCATAGCGTGCAAGAAACAACACTTTTCACTGTATACTAATGCATGTGACAATAATAAATCAAATCAAATCAAATCAAACAAATACACTTCCTACAGAGGCAGCACAGAACACGAGTATAAGACTAGGTAGGAGATGTCACATGTTTTCTATTTATTCTTTCATGAGATGTGGGTATCGCTGGCTGGCCAGCATTTGTTGCCCATCCCAAGTTGCCCTTGAACTGAGGGACTTGCTAGTCCATTTCAGAGGGGCAGTTAAGAGCCAACCACATTGCTGTGGATCTGGAGCTACGTGTAGGCCAGACAAGGTAAGGATGGGAAATTACCTTCCCTGAAGAATCAAATGGGTCGGCAATGGTTTATGGTCATCATTAGATTCTTAATTCCGGATTATCATTGAGTTCAAATTTCACCATCTGCTGTGGTGGGATTTGACCACGACCCTGGGTCTCTGGATTGCAAGTTGATTGACAATACCACTGCGCCTCTGCCTCCACCTCCAGTGTTATACATCCAAACAGCAAATGTCACATACAGAAAATGATATCAGGCAAATAAACAACTTGCAGTTAATGTGGGCTGCTGTAATGGGGACTCATTTTCATCGGGCGGCACGGTGGCACAGTGGTTAGCACTGCTGCCTCACAGCGCCGGGGACCCGGGTTCAATTCCGGCCTCGGGTCTCTGTCTGTGTGGAATTTGCGTGTCTGCGTGGGTTTCCTCCGGGTGCTCTGGTTTCCTCCCACAATCCAAAGATGTGCGGGTTAGGTTGATTGGCCATGCTAAATTGACCCTTAGTGTCAGAGGGATTAGCAGGGTAAATGTGTGGGGTTACGAGAATTGGGCCTGGGTGGGATTGTGGTCAGTGCAGACTCAATGGGCCGAATGGCCTCTTTCTGCACTGTAGGGATTCTATGATCAGGAACTTATTGACGTAACAGGCTGAGTAGTTGTGGGTACAAATGACTTTAGAGATACTGTTGATTAGACAATCACTTGTTCCTGGAGCCAGTGACTATAGGATTCTTTACGCATTGCCATAGTTAAGAGTTAAATAAACATCCTGTCAGTCAATCACTGAGACAGCCAGTTCCCCGGACTGTGTATTGCTATTCCTCCTTTTTCCTCTGCCTTCAAGACTGCCCTCCTAATAATCATGCAGCCTGAATATCATTTGGGTCCTTGGATATGATTACAGGGCAAGTCTTCCAAACCTGTCCAAATGTCAAAATCTCTGTTTGATAATACCATCCGTACATCCATCCTATCAGAATTTGAGTGGCTGATTTAAGTTATGTGGATTCTGCCTCTGGAGATTTTTCAACCAGGACTACAATGGATCATTAACCAGGACTACAATGGATATCAACCCCTTAATTGCAACCCTAACCTGCAGCCATTCATCTCCCCTGCCTGCTGCTCCGAGTAATAGCAGCTTCGTTAAGTGCTGAAAGATGGAGACAGTATGGCTTCTAACAGTATATGACATTTACTTGCAATATTCCCTTCCTGCAGTCTGACCTACATGAGACAATCCGATAATAATGATGGAATGAAAGTCTTCCCAATTTATATATCACCCAAGATTGATCCTGGAGACATAGTGAGGCCCTGCAGTTATGGAATGTTGACCTTCTGTAAGAGTTTCATACCATTTCATTCCACCCATCTGGTTCACTAATGTCCTTTTGGGAAGGAAATCTGTCATCCTTGTCCAGTCCAAAGATGTGCGGATTAGGTTGATTGGCCATGATTAATTGACCCTGAGTGTCAGGAGGATTAGCAGGGTAAATGCATGGGGTTATGGGAATAGGGCCTGGGTGGGCTTGCTGTTGGTGCAGACTCGATGGACTGAATGGCCTCCTTCTGCACTGTAGGGATTCTGTGATTTAATCACCAAAGCTCCCTCTTTCTCTCCAGCTTTCTATTTCTGTTTCTCTATTAATTTCTCACTTTCTTGTTCCGTCTCAGGAGCAGTTTAACTCGTGTCAACTGCTCTGTCACGATTAGGACCAAGTCCAGGTATGAAAACATGCTGGGCAGGATTTTTCTCCCTCTCCGCGGCATGTTTCATGGCAGAGGGAAGTGGTGCGTTGCTCGCTGGCGACGGGATTTTATGGTCCTATCATCGTCAAACGGGATTTCCCGCTGAACGCACCCCTTGCTGCTGGGAAACCTGTGGGGGGGGCGGGGGTGGGGGGGGGGATGTGCCAACGGTAGGACTGTAAGATCCTGGACGGCAGCAAGATTTTGGCGACCATTGTTCGTATTCCAAAGTCTATTTGGCCATTCCCTGCACTGAATTTAGAATCCCTCACCAATTTGATGCATGCAATCTCCCTGAAGTAAGCCTGGCTTTAAAATTTTAATGTAAATGAGCTTCGATCTTTCCAGGTATTTTAATTGAATTAATCATGTAATTTGGCATCTTGCAAAAAAAATCATATTCTGATAAAAGCAAATCTTCCACTTCCAATTGCTTGCCCATTATATCCAAACATTAAATAAAACACACAAAAATCCTTAGTGTACAAAATAAGTCATTTTGGGACAAGATGATTTATTATAAAGGAAAGATATTAGCGTCAAAAAATCTACAAAGGGACTGGATTGGCTGAAAACTTTTAATGGTTGTGAACAAATCACTGTAGAAGCATTTGGCTGCCTATATCATATATAATTGAAAGCTGCAATTTAGTCAAAATTATTATTGTTTTTTTAATCACAGCAAGTACTGTTGCGTTTGACATTCATTAGAATGCTGGGAAAGCTGGAATTGAGTGCGAACCATACTGTTTCCCCTTGCTCTTTGGTTGCTAAATTAATACCTTTCCAAAACTTAACAATGCATCCTTTGAGAAAGACGTTTTCATATCAAAAAGCAATCCATTGTGCCAAAATATTTTGAACTACTTTGATCGCGCCATTAAAAAATAATGGAATATGTCAAAGCACTTCACATAATAGAATGCTTCAAAAATTACCCATGTTGGTTAACTGCATTATGCCAATTAGCTTTCCCCTCTCAGCATTGTTCCTCCCGGGAAGATAGCACGAGGAGGTGGCCATTCAGCCCCTCAAGCCTGCCCTGTCGTTCAATTAAAGCATAGCCACCTATATCATATATCCATTTACCCTCTCTGGTCTGTAACCTTTAATAGCCGTGATGTGGAGATGCTGGTGTTGGACTGGGGTGGGCACAGTAAGAAGTCTCATGGCACCAGGTTAAATTCCAACAGGTTTATCTGGAATCACGAACTTTAGAAGCGCTGCTCCTTCATCAGGCGCTCCGAAAGCTCGTGATTCAAGATAAACCTGTTGGGCTTTAACCTGTTGTTGTGGGGCTTCTTACTTTAATAGCCTTGGTTAACAAAAGCCATCAATCTGTTCCGAAATTTTCAACTGACCCCAGGCTCAACAGCTTTTTTTGTGGGAGAAAGTTCCAAGTTTTCACTCCCCTTTTGTGTGAAGGTTGCACCCCTCCTTGAGATGGCCCACACTGAATGTTGATCTTCTGGCTTACGCTCACAGCACATGATGGTACTCAGCCGCTCATGTGGCTTGGGTCACTCATTGAGGACATTTGGCGGACCACCTGGCCAAGGAGCACAGGAACAGGTGGAGGCCATTTAGTCCCTTGAACAGCTTCCGCACCACTCAACAACATCATGGTGAATCTGTAACCGAACTCCACATACTTACATTTTCCCCATATCGCTCAACACATCTGGGTAACAAACATTTACTGACCTCAGATTTAAAATTAACAATTTGACCCAGCATCAATCGTTGCTTGTGAGGGTTCCGAACTTCTACTATCCTTCGTTACCTCAGTTGATTGGATGGAGTGATGCTAACAGCGTGGGCTCACTTCCCATACCGGCTGAGGTTATTCATGAAGGCCCACCTTCTCAACCTTGCCCCTCGCCCTGAGATGTGGTGGTCCTCAGGTTAAATCACCATCAGTCAGCTCTCTCCCTTCAAAGGGGAGAGCAGCCTAAAGTTATCTGGGACTATGATGACTTTACTACCCATCGCATGTAGAAGTGTTTCTAAAATTCACTCCTAAAATCTCTGGCTCTAACTTTTAGACAATATCTTAAAGTGTTCAAAATGATGGATAATCAGAAATGCAGTTCCATTACAAAAGGTCCCCATAAGGGTGGAACGGTGGCACGGTGGTTAGCACTGCTGCCTCACAGCAGCAGGGACCCATGTTCGATTCCAGCCTATGGAGTTTGAGCATTTGAACATTATCCGCGTGGGTTTCCTCCGGGTGCTCCAGCTTCCTCCCACAGTCCAACGATGTGCAGGTCAGGTGGATTGGCCATGCTAAATTGCCCCTTTGTGTCAAAAAATGTGCAGGCCAGGTGGATTGGCCATGCTAAATTGCCCCTTAGTGTCCAAAGACATGTAGGTTAAATTGATTAGCCGTGGCAAAGATGCGGGGTTACGTTGGGGGAGAGGGTCTGGGTGGGATGCTCTGTTGGAGAGTCGGTGCAGACTCGATGGGCCAAATGGCCTCCTTCTAAAGTAAAGTTAAAGTTTACTCATTAGTCACAAGTAAGGCTTACATTAACACTGCAATTAAGTTACTGTGAAAATCACCTAGTCGCCACACTCCGGCACCTGTTTGGGTACTCTGAGGGAGAATTTAGTACGGCCAATGCACCTAACCAGCACGTCTTTCAGAATGTGGGAGGAAACCGGAGCACCCGGAGGAAACCCACACAGACACGGGGAGAACATGCAAACTCCACACAGACAGTGACCCAAGCCAGGAATCGAACCTGTGTCCCTGGCGCTGTAAGGCAGCAGTGCTAACTACTGTGCCACCCTGCAGTGTGGGGATTCTATTGTCTATACCTGCCCCAGTGTAACCCAACTCCAGAGAAGTAACAGCACAGATTTTAGATGCTTTAATCAACTGAAGTTTCTCACATTTTCAAAAGAAAACATTGTTGTTAAAATGGCAAGTACAAATATAGCAAAATTTTTTAGATGACCTTTATTTGTCTTCTTAAGTTAGATATTGCATTTGTGATGGAAAGAACATTGTGGCTATTTTCCACCTCTTCTGTGACTCAGAAGGTGCCAGTTACACTTTAACAGTTGAAGATTATTTGAAGCAGCACTGCCTTATCAGTTCACATCAGCTCGCAAAGTTGCTCATCCACCGACTGTTTTCCTTCGTTAATTTTTTAAAAATAAAACCCCACTTTTCCTGCAGATTGTCACTGAAGCTCGTTTCCCACACTCAGATTGTGTCCGTTTATCTCTCTGTGTTCTTTGGCAGGCGTGAGAGGAAATGACTAAATGTGGTAGAATTGAGTTAACACCATATAAACAAGCCCGTGTCTCTTGCTCTGATTTTGCTGCGATAACGAAAATGTCAGAGAACATGTCACTGGTTTGCGCTTCCAGCAGTTACTTAAAATAGTTTTTTTTAAAAAGAATCATGTGCTTGACTGACCGCGTCATGGAACCAACACAGGTGGACCGACTGGCATTTCAGATGTAACGTGTGTCACTTAGCTCTCCTCATCTCCCTCTGAAATTAAGATAGCGGAGGTCTGGAACACCCTGCCTTGTGTTCAGCACCACAACAGCTGCAGTTGAATTGAAGTGTTTAAAACGATGGGTAATGAGTTATGCAGCTCCTTCACAGAAGGTCCCTGCAAGGGCGGCACGGTGGCACAGTGGTTAGCCCTCACGGCGCCAGGGACCCCGGATCGATTCCGGCCTTGGGTGACTGTCCTGTGCGGAGTTTGCATGTTCTCCCCGTGTCTGCGTGGGTTTCCTCCGGGTGCTCCGGTTTCCTTCCACATTCTAAAGATGTGCAGGTTAGGTGGATTGGCCATGCTCAATTGTCCTTTCGGACTGGATTTTCCAGCTGTGCTCGCAAAGCTGGAAAATCCCACCTGAGGATCTTTGCATGGCCCATGTCCTGCCTGCTGCGATTCCCGTGGTGGGCGGGATGGTGAAATTCTGGCCTTAGTGTCCAAAGATGTGTCGTTTAAAGTTTACTTATTAATGTCATAAGTAGGCTTACATTAACACTGCAATGAAGTTACTGTGAAAATCTCCTAGTCGCCACACTCCGGCGCCTGTTTGGGTACACTGAGGGAGAATTTAGCATGGCCGGTGCACCTAACCAGTACATCTTTTGACTGTGGGAGGAAACTGGAGCACCCGGAAGAAACCCACACAGCCACGGGGAGAACATGCAGACTCCGCACAGACAAGCTGGGAATCGAAGCTGGGTCCCTGGCGCTGTGAGGCGGCAGTGCTAACCACTTGCACTGACATCAGGCAATCAAGTGCTCGGTACTTTAGGTAGCATTCAGGTAGCTCTAAGGGGGGAGATGAGGCTTCCCTGTAACCCACTATGTACTTACTGTCAATAGTGCAAATAAACTAATTTTTAAGTAAATATTTTGATATGTCCAGCGCTCTTCCTTGTAAGAATCCTGGCTTCGCACAGTCTACAACAGTTAAAGTTACTTTGACAGCAATTTCTTCCCTTTGGTCTCTACCACCAAGAAGGACAAGAACACCGGTGCTGTGAAAGTGCCATCAGTTTCATGTTCATCCTGACTTGCAGAGATATCATTGTTGGATCAGGATCCTGGAATCCCCAGCCTAACATTATTGAGACAGCGCGACCAACAGCAGAAGAATTCTGCTCTTATGTCTTATGGTCTCATCAGGGGTTATGGGGAAAAGGCAGGAGAATGGGGATGGGAAAAATATCAGCCAAGATTGAATGATGGAGCAGACTCGATGGGCCGAGTGGCCTAATTCTGCTCCTATGTCTTATGGTCTAAGAACCACAACAATTCAGAAGGCCCACCATCAGATCATAGAAACATAGAAGATAAGAGCAGGAGGAGGCCATTCGGCCCTTCGAACCTGCTCCACCATACATCCCGATCATGGTTGATCGTCCAACTCAATAGCCTAATCCTGCTTTCTCTCCATAACCTTTGATCCCATTCACCCTAAGTGGTTTATCCAGCTGCCTCTTGAATACAGTCATTGTTTCGGCATCAACTATTTCCTGTGGTAATGAATTCCACAGGCTCACCACTCTTTGGGTGAAGAAATATCTCCTCACCTCCGTCCTAAATGGTCTACCCTGAATCCTCAGACTGTGATCCCTGGTTCTAGACTCCCCCACCATCGGGAACATCCTCCCTGCATCTGCCCTGTCTAGTCCTGTTAGAATTTTATAACTCTCTGTGAGATCTCCCCTCATTTGTCTGAACTCCAGCGAAAACAATCCTAACCTAGTCAATCTCTCCTTATACATCAATCCCGCCACCCCCAGAATCAGGCTGGTAAACCTTCGCTGCACTCCCTCGAGGGCAAGAACATTCTTCCTCGGAAAAAGAGACCAAAACTGCACACAATATTCTAGGTGTGGCCTCACCAAGATCCTGAGGCCAACTTGTATCAGCAAGGGCGGCACGGTAGCACAGTGGTTAGCACTGCTGCTTCACAGCTCCAGGGTCCCGGGTTCGATTCCCGGCTCGGGTCACTGTCTGTGTGGAGTTTGCACATTCTCCTCGTGTCTGCGTGGGTTTCCTCCGGGTGCTCCGGTTTCCTCCCACAGTCCAAAGATGTGCGGGCTAGGTTGATTGGCCAGGTTAAAAATTGCCCCTTGGAGTCCTAAGATGCGTAGGTTAGAGGGATTAGCGGGTCAATATGTGGGGGTAGGGCCTGGGTGGGATTGTGGTTGGTGCAGACTCGATGGGCCGAATGGCCTCCTTCTGCACTGTAGGGTTTCTATGAATATTTGCAGCAATGTCAGTGTTGGCCACATCCTATGAACAAAAAGAATAACCGTCCCAACATTTACCCTGGATGATACCAATGTTTAGATCCCTCTGTTTTTTTTTTCTCTTTTCCAGTCGATTTATTTCAATCTTGCCACATTCCCTTCAATACAATGTAACGCACCTCATGTTTTAGCATAAGCCTCTAACATAGCATCTTATCGAGTTCCTGCAGTGTGGGGCAAGGTACGTTTTGGTCCTATGTTATCCCTGAGGGTTAAGTTACTGATTTCACGCGGTCCATCTGGGGTGGGGTAGTGCAGCAGACAAGCATTTCTTCAAAGGGAAAGCAGAGGAAACAAGCGTGATAAATCAACATGTGCGTTACGCATTGCATCAGCAAATTAACAAAGTTCGGACGGGGCAGGCTGTCAGTTGGAAATTTGCAAGAGGGGCGAGAAAGCTTTTCAAAACAAATGTTTGAGACACTGCAGATGTGCACGCGACTGCAGTTCAGTGTTAACTTCTGAATGGTGAAAATAAACATCTGCACAGTACTGGCATTGGAATGGGCTGAAATATTGCAATACACAAGTATCAAGTCACATTAAATACTCTTGGGTTCAGCAGGAAAGTGGAGCAGGGCAAGCTCTCCAAACGATATTCTACCTTTGCAGTCGTTGCGAATCTCCTCATCCGGTCTTCCCTTTTATTCATTTGTGGGACATGGGTGTCGCTGGCTGGCCAGCATTTATTACCCATCCCTAGTTGCCCTTGGAGGGCAGGTGAGAGTCAACCACATTGCTGTGGCTCTGGAGTCACATGTTGGTCAGACTGGGTAAGGATGGCAGATTTCCTTCCCGAAAGTATATTAGTGAACCAGATGGGTTTTTCTGACGATCGACAATGGTTTCATGGTCATAATTAGACTTTTGATTCCAGATATATTTTATTGAATTCAAATTCCACCATCTGCTGTGGCAGGATTTGAATCCAGGTCCTCAGAACATAAGCTGAGCTTCTGGATTAATAGTCGAGCAATAATACCACTAGGCCATCGCCTCTCCTGTCTAACAGGCTTTTAATGCTTTCGACAAGACCTTTTCCTTTAAAAAGTGATAACAATTCGCTGTGGGCTGTGGGTTGTGCACACAATAGTTTGCAAAAGGCGCATTGTCTCTTTTAGATGTTGTTCTTTGGCTGTCAATGTACTCAACCTCGGTATTAATAAAAAAATACTTTAAAAAGTGAAAGTTTTTGAAAAAACATGTTTTTTTAAAAAAAGCATTTGATTTTGACCTTTAGGGCAGCAGTTATTTTGGCAGTGAGAGATTCAGGATGACTTCACTGTCTTGCATTTAAACCCGCATGAACATTTTTGTCTCCTCTCTCTGGTTAGGTGCATTGACCGTGCTAAATTCTCCCTCAGTGTACCCGAACAGGCGCCGGAGTGTGGTGACTAGTGGATTTTCAGAGTCCCTGGCGCTGTGAGGCAGCAGTATTAACCACCGTGCTGCCCTCTTTTGCACTGGAGGGATTCTGTGATTCTATGATAGATTTCCAATAAACAAATGTTGTGTGAATGAGTAACAAAACATTTAAATTATGTAATGGAATTAAGCTGCTGCACAATGTACCCAGTTAAATGACATTAGTGAATGACTTTAGTTTTCGCCTTCAATCATAAAACACTACAAGAGTGATCAGAATATTCATTTGAGTGCAATTTATCATACTTAATGTATTCTTTTTGCAAACTCAGTTGGAAATGCAGTTGCGATTGAATTGCAAACTAACGCTACTATTGATGTCAAAAGACTGTTCTCTGGCTTGGGTGGAGGCACACATTGCTATGTGTTGAGATAGATGGCGTCTCAGTACTTCTTTTTCTTGGAAAATCATACACATCGCTGAGTGGGACCCAGAGTTTGCTGAGGAACTTGAAACAGAGTTGCCAATTCTGAAGTTCAAATAGTAAAAATAAACTGACCAAAATCAGGTGGGTTTGAATTTTTAAAGAAAAATACGCAGTTCTATTAGAGAAAAGAAATGTCTGATTTCTTTGCTGACTCCCCACATCGCAGCATTCTTTGCGATACTAAACTGGTCAAATATACTTGGCTGGGTCACTTGGCAGCCCAACGATTACTTAACAGGGTCAAAGAGCTTTAGCTGTGAATCTTGTCATCCCATTAGCATGTCTCTCCCCCGGCCTATTGCTCTTTTACCATTGGCTCCTAACATTTGGGGGCCCATTACTCCATGACTTCCCCACTCGTCACTTCCTGGGGGAGGGGAATTTTCCCGTCCCGCTTGCCACAGGAATCGTAGTGGGCGGGGAGGCGGATGATGCAAAGGTCCGTGGATCTCGGCCATGATTTTCCGGTTTGGGCATGAGCGCAGCCGGAAAATCCCACCCCCTGCAGTCCAAAGATGTGCAGATGGCCATACTAAATTGTTCCTTAGTGTGAGGGGGCTTAGCAGGGTAAATTCATGGGGTTACAGGGATAGGGCCTGGGTGAGATTGTTGTCAATACAGGCTCGATGGGCCAAATAGGCTCCTTCTGCAGGGTTGGGATTCTATGATTCTATGAAAAGAAGAATCACATAGTAATGACTTCAATCAGGCCATTGAGGTTGGCCTATTGGAGTATGAACTCCATGATTAAGGAGTCAATTGATGGGCTAATCAGGCAGTCTTTGCCTTGTATTTAACCAGGAGTGTCAGTTCCTCTGGCATCCCCAAAGGTAAACTGCTAACTACTAGCACTCTGTGTACTGCTGTTAGAGTTGTAAAGAAGGGATTTTGGTGAAGGGACTTCTGCCTCTGAAGACTTATTACACACATCACATGCCTGAACAACAGGTGTGTGGAAGGTGATGGGGGGAGAGGGAGAGAGGAAAAAAGTGGTGAAGATATTGTGCAAGGCGAAACGAGTCAGCTTGACAGAGCAGAGAAATCTAACTTAGTCCGGGAGCACTGGTTGTATCTGGATAATTTAGAATTCCAAACGCACGCCCAGCCAGAAAGCTGCGACGAAAGCTTTAAGGAAAACCCTAGCAAGCCAGCAAAAGGGTTCGGCTCTTATTCAAGATTGTGAGAACTCCAAGAAATTTCAGGGCAGCTAAGTTTAGCAAAATGCCATCTGAATCCAATTTCCTTTCCGATTAACAACTGCAATATTTAAGCTTTACGCCTCCACAGCCTTTATCATAAAACTCAACATGCTATAGTTGCATAACTGAAGTGGTGGAAATTTCACTTAAATTGCTGCCTCAGGTATAACTTCCAAACTCACGCACATTGCTGAGATATTTATCTCACATCATCTAACTTAATCGGCCAGATCGATCTCGACTTTCTTCTTGTTACAAAATGACACTGAATAGAAAACCTCTTAATTCTACGGAATTTGGAAATTCCATGATTTGCGTGATGCCTGGCCTCCCACACTCTTGACTCAGAAGGTTCTGTGGCCAAGTCCCACTCCAGGACTTGAGCACAAACAACCACGCTGACACACGATTGCTGTGCTGAGGGAGCGCTGCAGAGGTACTCGTCGGAATTCTACCGCCCCGCCCACACGGAATCGGAGCGGGCGAGGGGCGGACAAGGGAAATGTCCGTTGACCTCGGGCGGGAATTTCCTGGTCTCGCTCGAGCGAGGCCCGTGAAGTCCCGCCCACTGTCTTCTGGATGAGGTATTAAACTGAAGCCCAGTCGGCCTTCTCGGGTGGATGTGCAAGATCCCGTAGCACTGCTTGGAAGAAGGGTGGGAGAGCTATCCCCAGTGCCCTGGTCAATACTTATCCCTCAACAAGAAAGGAGACCGTTTGGACATTATCACATTGTGAGAGCTTGCTGTGCACAAAATGGCTGCCACATTTCCTTCAAAAGTACATTATTGGCTGAAAAGTTCCTTTGGATACCCTGAGGTCATGAACAGCACTATAGAAATACAAGTCTTTTTTCCTACAGTATAATTAAACCCTGACCAGGTCGCAACTATTTAACTGAACTCTCAAAGCCACAATTAGCGTGACTAGTTGATTTCATGTGAAAGCAAGTTTTACTGATGTCCCGGTCGCTTGACCTTTACACAACTCTCTGAGGAACCAGCCAATTATTTCAGGGTGGTTCTTCATGGTTTTTAAGATTGCAAAGAGCATGGAACGTAACAGAGAGAAGGATCTTTGTCCCAATTCAAACAGAGGGCTGCAGACTGCACTATTATAGTTGTACATGCTCCACTATATACATGGCAAATGTCAGTGTTCAATGGTGACATTTAAGGTTTTGGAGGCCTGCTCCCTGTGTCAACATTTATGGATAAAACATCAGTGTGGAATGGGCAGATCTCCCATCTTCAGTGCCACTGCTAAATTCTGTTGTTACTGGCTGCTGCAGGAAATACGTGGTCCTTTAGGTCACTTCCATTTTCAGTAGGGCTCCCTTAAGGGCAGAAGAGGTGACAGCGACAGTGAAGAAGGAGATAGATGGAAGTGTCAGGGAAAGGGAAGAGGTAAAATGGATGACAATGAAGGTGAGTGCGAGGAGATTAAATGCATGCTAACAAATGGAAGAGGTGGAAATAGGTGGCACTAAAAGGTAGAGAGGAGGCAGAGTGAAGAGAAGGGTGCAGATAAAGTACACCATAATTAAATGAGGGGAAGGAGAGTTTCAACATGAACTGAAGGACAATTTAGCACGGCCAATGCACCTAATCAGCATGTCTTTCAGAGTGTGGGAGGAAACCGGAGCACCCGAAGGACACGCACGCAGACAAGGGGAGGATGTGCAAACTCCACACAGACAGTGACCCAAGCCAGGTCCCTGGAGCTGTGAGGCAGCAGTGTTAACCACTGTGCCACTGTGTGGGCTGAGGCTGGGAGTTTGAAGAATGTCTAGAGAAGAGAATGAATGTGAGAGGTGAATGGAAAATGGAATGTGGGCATGGCTGCCAACACCAGCATTTATCTATCCCCAATTGCCCTAAGAACTGCGTGGCTTGCTAGACCATTTAAGAGTCAACCACATTGCTGTGGCTCTGGAGTCACATGTAGGCCAGACTGGGTAAGGACAGCAGATTTCTTTCCCTAAAGGATATTAGTGAACCTGATGGGTTTGTACAACAATCAACAATGGTTTCATGGTCATTGTTAGACTTTCAATTCCAAATTTGTATTGAATTCAAATTTCACCATCTGCCTTGGTGGGACTCGAAACGTTGGCTCTATTTTCCCTCCACAGATGCTGTCAGGCCTGCTGAGATTTTCCAGCACTTTCAGTTTTTGTTGTGCAAGTGAAGGAATACCTAGGAATATTTTTATCTAGGTCTGCCTAGATAAAAAGATTCTCGAACTACTTAATATCATGCTACACACATATATTGAAGGTGGTTATTATCTTGAGCATTTTGCCAGCTCTTGTGAAGCGGGGTTGGGTTTTCCAGGGTGGCACGTATTCTAATGTCTTTTCCCTCGGCACTGGGGCAGTGATTCAGTGATATCCTAACCCTGTTGGCCAGTGTTTCTGTCAAAGTTTGTTTAATAATGGGACATATTGCTATGTCAATGGTGCTATATGAATGAAAGTTGTTGCTGTTTTATTGGTAGCAGCCCACTCTGTGAGCTTCAGGTTTTTAGGTGTCTCGATCACCAACAACCTGTCCTGGACCCCCCATGCCGACACTATAGTTAAGAAAGCCCAAAAAAGCCTCTACTTTCTTAGAAGAATAAGGAATTTTGGCATGTCAGCTCTGAGTCTCACCAACTTTTACAGATGCACCATAGAAAGCATTCTTTCTGGTTGTATCACAGCTTGGTATGGCACCTGCTCTCATGAATGTCGTGAATGTCACCCAATCTATCACGCAAACCAGCCTCCCATCCATTGACTCTGTCTGCACTTCCCGCTGCCTTGGCAAAGCCGCCAGCATAATTAAGGACCCCTCGCACCCCGGACATTCTCTCTTTCACCTTCTTCCGTCGGGAAAAAGATACAAAAGTCTGTGGTCACATACCAACCAACTCAAGAACAGCTTCTTCTCTGTTACTGTCAGATTTTTGATTGGACCTACCTTGCATTAAGTTGATCTTTCTCTACACCCTAGCTATGACTGTAACACTACATTCTGCACTCTCTCATTTCCTTCTCTATGAACGGTATGCTTTGTCTGTATAGCGCGTAAGAAACAATACTTTTCACTGTACGTTAATACATATGAAAATAATAAATCAAATCAAATCAGATCAAATTCTGTGAGATCATCATGCTATTATACAGAGAGTAACCCTGTTTGTACTAATGGGTACAATCTTACCAGCCGTTCATGTCACGCTTCCACTGCAGTGAGGTCAGAGAATTTAGTGGCTGGCCAAATCTCTGTTCACTGCGACGGGAGGGAAAATCCCACTGGTGTGAACAGTGGTACGTTTCTGGCTATTGTGTCTTTAAAAGTCATGAGAAAGGTTTGAATCCAGGAAAACATTCACTGTCTGCAGCCCAGGAATAAATAGGGCCCCTGAGTTTGGAAGACTAGATCTTTTTCAATCATAAATGATAATTATATATCAATGACATGGATTTGACCTTCCTGCTTCACTTTTCGTTTGTTTTTGTCCCCTGCTCTTTTACAGAATCTTGCTGAGTGTGAATCCATGGATACCAGTGAGTTTGATGCCTCGGGCAAATGGCCTTCAAGTGGAAGCCTTAACAGTGAGTGCACGCAGGACATTGAAATGCTGATCTGGTATATGGAGAAAGAAATTATAGGCCTTTATCTGCGCAGAATTATTAAAATCGCAAATATAATGTGATAAGTAACTGCATCTTTAGAAGTAGGAAGTGCACCATTTTGGAAAGATGTGTATAAAACACGCCCAACCTATTTTGTTTATTTCATAGAATCCCGAGAGTGCAGAAGAGGTCATTCGGCCCATCGAGTTTGCACCGACTTTCTGACAGAGCATCTGATTCAAGGGCATCCCCCCTGCCCTATCCATGTATTTACTCCATTAATCCACCTAACCTACACATCTTGGGACACTAAGGAGCAATTTAGCATAGCCAATGCACCCAACCTGCACATCTTTCGGAATGTGGGAGGAAACCCACGCAGACACGGGGAGAACGTGCAAGCTCCTCACAGACAGTGACCCGAGGTTGGAATTGAACCTTGGCCCCTGGTGCTGTGAGGCAGCCGCGCTAACCCACGATGTCGCCGTATTTCCCACTTTCTCAAACATGTTCCTCAATCCCTTTTATCCCCAGAAACAAATTGGGCCAGGTTTCCGATACCGGAGTGGGAAATTCCGTGACTCGGCAGCCCAGTCGATGAACGGGACTTTACGGCCTTGCTCGGGCGAGACCAGGTATTCCCGCCTGAGATCAATGGAGATTTCCATTGTCAGACCCGAGCCCACGCCGATTCCGTGGCAGGCGGGGTGGTAGAGTTCCAGTTGATGTCTCAGTTTAAAAGCCCTGTTAGATCCAATTTTCACTTTAGGGAGGCAGGGGCTGGATAGGGTCAGGCCTCAGAAGCAAATTGCCAGTGGGCACAGAGACTTTGTCCCTGTTGTTTACAAGAGTGTAACACTCGCTAGCTCACACACACTCCCCCCTCAACCTGCAGCCACCCCTCATGCCCCTTCAGGCCCCCCCCCCCCATGCCTACTGATGCTTCCTTCCACCTGATGCCCCGTCATACCCTGTTCCACCTTTAAAGCCACCCATTTAGAAACCAGCATTTGATTCCATTTGATTTATTATTGTCACATGTATTAACATACAGTGAAAAGTATTGTTTCTTGCGCGCTATACAGACAAAGCATACCGTTCATAGAGAAGGAAAAGAGCAAGTGCAGAATATAGTGTTACAGTCACAGCTAAGGTGTGGAGAAAGATCAACTTAGTGCGAGGCAGGTCCATCCAAAAGTCTGATGGCAGCAGGGAAGAAACTGTTCTTGCATCAGTTGGTACGTGACCCCAGACTTTTGTATCTTTTTCCCGAAGGAAGAAGGTGGAAGAGAGAATGTCTGGGGTGCGGGGGGTCCTTAATTATGCTGGCTGCTTTGCTGAGGCAGCGAGAGGCAGTGTCAATGGATAAGAGGCTGGTTTGCTTGATGGATTGGGCTACATTCATGATCTTTTGTAGTTTCTTGCGGTCTTGGGCAGAGCAGGAGCCATACCAAGCTGTGACACAACCAGAAAGAATGCTTTCTATGGTGCATCTGTAAAAGTTGGTGAGAGTTGTAGCTGACATGCCAAATTTCCTTAGTCTTCTGAGAAAGTAGAGGTGCTGGTGGGCTTTCTTAACTATAGTGTCGGCATGGAGGGACCAGGACAGGTTGTTGGTGATCTGAACACCTAAAAACTTGAAGCTCTCGACCCTTTCTACTTTGTCCCCATTGATGTAGACAGGGGCATGTTTTCCTTTACGCTTCCTGAAGGCGATGACAATCTCCTTCGTTTTGTTGACATTGAGGGAGAGATTATTGTCATCGTATCAGTTCACCAGATTCTCTATCTCATCATTGTTTGAGATCCGACCCACTACGGTGGTGTCATCAGCAAACTTGAAAATCAAGTTGGAGGGGAATTTGGCCGCACAGTCATAGGTGTATAAGGAGTATAGGAGGGGGCTGAGAACACAGCCTTGTGGGGCACCGGTATTGAGAATGATCGTGGCGGAGGTGTTGTTGCCCATCCTTACTGATTGCGGTCTGTGAGTTAGAAAGTTCAGGATCCAGTTGCAGAGGGAGGTGCCAAGGCCCAGGCCACGGAGTTTGGAGATGAGTTTCATACGAATAATGGTGTTGAAGGTTGAGCTGTCATCGATAAATAGGAGTCTGACATAGGTGTCTTTGTTATCTAGGTGTTCCAGGGTTGAGTGCAGGGCCAGGGAAATGGCGTCCGCTGTGGACCTGTTGTAGCAGTAGGCAAACTGTAGTGGATCCAGGTAGTCCGGGAGGCTGGAATTGAAGCACTTCATAATGATGGATGTCAGGGCCACCAGACAATAGTCATTAAGGCACGCAGCTTGGCTTTTCTTTGGTACCGGGAAGATGGTCGTCTTCTTGAAGCAGATAAGGAACTCAGATTGTTGTAAAGAGAGGTTGAAGATGTCTGTGAATACCACCGCCAGCTGATCCAACGCCGGATCTGAGTGCTCGTCCAGGTACCCCATCCGGGCCAGTCACTTTCTGTGGGTTGACCTTCGAGAAAGCTGCTCTGACATCTGCAATGGTGACCTCGGATACAGGCTTCATCCAAGGTTTCCAGGCTGACCTCTTGCCCAAAACGGGCATAGAATGCATTGAGTTCATCAGGGAGGGGTGTGTGGGTGCCAGCGATTTTACATGCCTTCAACTTGTAGCTTGTTATGTCTTGCAGACCTTGCCATAGTCAGCGGGGGTCCGTGTGGCTAGCCAGGGACTCTAGCTTGGTCTGGTACTGTCTTTTGGCATCTTTGATGGATCACTGAGTTGGAGTTCTGAGTCTGCAGAATGAAGGCCCTGGCTTCTAGGGAGTTTTCCTGTGCACCATGGTCAAACCTCAGGAGATAAGAATGAATAATTTCGTACAGCTCTCATTCATACACACTTCTTAGTGAAAATAACTCACATTCATGCAATCCATTCAAAGCTTTTAAATCTGTTAGAAAATTAAACATACTTGTGAAGTAGCTATATCAATGACAGCTAATCCTTTAATGGCCTGTTTAAGGTGCATATTGAAACATGAGCTCTGAACTCCTGTTGAGATAATAGTAGCTTTTGAAACTCAGCCTAGCAGTCAAAATGACCTAATAACAGTCTTTGTGAAAAGTCAACAAAGGACTCCATTGAAACTGTGGAGCAGTTTTAACCTACAACAGATGGATTGTCAATCAAAGCAGGCCATCAGACATTTATTTCAAATCTCACAGACACTTTAAGCCTGTCTTCTTTCAAATTTGAAGTGTGTTTAAAAAAAAACTCCAGATCGTGACACTTAAACAAGGCTCATCCCTCCAAGAGTATTTATGTCTGATCCATCAACACATGACTCCCATGTCATGGAACACTCAAAAGCGGGTCTGTTTGAACTCAGCACTGCCCCTGCTGACTTTGAGTTTTGCACCTGTGGGAATCACATCCCAATCCCTTCCCCACTGGCAAATACTGGATCTGTTGGAAATGGGGGCAAAGCCTCTGCATCTGGGTCCCAGCCGCCATTTTCAAAGACCTGTGGCTTCTTTCCAGCTCTGTGAAAACCTGGCCCTCGAATTACCCCAACGTATGTCTCTACCAAATTACCCCAGATGCACATTAATCTGTGCGAACCAGTCCATGGCAAACATTTGAACTAACTATATATTAAACACACGCAAAAAAGTGCAGCACTTAACATCAAGAAAGAGCATACTTCACTAAGTTAGCAGATGTGGAACTGATGTCCTTTACTCTGAAGTGGAAAGGAATGATTTGTACTGACACCCACACACTTAATGATGGAATGTGGTCACAAGTTTTTCCGTTTTCTCGTTCAGTTTTTCCATTGGTGCAAAACAATATCTAAACTAAAAAGCTGCACAGTTGACAGTAGCCATTATCTACCTGTGAAAATATCCACACACGATAATTGGGTTAGAGATATCACAAGGGGGAAGTGGTTGAATGGTACCTATAGGCACGCTGCCAAATTTGTGAAAGTGTATGCAGGGAGCGTGGGGGGTGATGATCATATATGATAAACACTTAGAGGTCAGAATATGCTCTTCAGAAGCCTGAATACTCAAAGCTCAGGGGAACACGGTGGAGCAGTGGTTAGAACTGCTGCCTCACAGCACCAGGGACCCGGGTTCAATCTTGGCCTTGGGTCACTGTCTGTGTGGAGTTTGCGCGTTCTTCCCTGTCTGCGTGGGTTTCTGGGTGCTCCAGTTTCCTCCCACAGTCCAAAGATGTGCGGCTTAGGTTGATTGACCATGCTAAATTGTCCCTTAGTTGTCAGGGGATTAGCAGGGTCGGTATGTGGAGTTGTGGGAGTGGGGCCTGTGTGGGATTGTGGTCGGTGCGGACTCGATGGGCTGAATGACCTCCTTCTGCACTGTAGGGATTCTATGAAAAGCATTTTCCAGTGTAGTGTCAATAGAATCATCAAATCCCTATAGTGCAGAAGGCCATTTGGCCCATTGAGTCTGCACAGACTCTCCGAAAGAGCATCTTATTCAGGCCCACCATGACTGCCCCATCCCTGTGCATTTAGCATGGCTAATCCACCTAACCTGCACATCTTGGAACACTAAGGAGCAATATTGCGTGGTCAATCCACCTAACCTGCACCTCTTTGGAGTCTAGGAGGAAATCGGAGCACCCGGAGGAAACCTATGCAGACACGGGGAGAACGTGCAGACTCCACACAGACAGTCACCCGAGGCTGGAATCGAACCCGGGTCCCCGGAGCTGTGAGACAGCAGTGCTAACCACTAGCCACCCATTCTGCAAGAGGTTGGAACTCTAGTCTTCACTGAGTTGGTTGATCTCAAAGATGACAGTATGATTGTGCTTCTGACTTAGCTAGGGGAGACTTGACCCAATGTCCTTACCCCTGTTTGATCCCCAATGGCAGTTGCTTCGAAGCTCCCCCTTGATTGCAGTATTAAATAACCCTCTCACACTCACTATCTAGCTTACTCTAGTTACGTGGGTGAGTTACTAGAGGGTGTCTGGCACTCCTGCTCCCACGCTTCAGCACGAGTATCAGAAAACATGTGTAGAAAAATTACTAACATTTTTGGATGTCAAACAATGAGAGTGCAGAATTTGGGAGAATAGGCAATAAGAAAATTAAAAGTTAATTATATATGTAGCTGTGTAGTGGAGTAATTGTCAATATTTCTGTCCCAGCAGAATACAAGGAAACCTATGGAGCAATATTTCACTGATTTGCGGCTACAGAATATAGCAGGAGAGGAACAGGAGAGGCCATTCTGCCCCTTAAGCCTGTTCTGTTATTCAATTAGATTTTGGTTATGATGTATGCTAAATTCTATCTGCCTTGAGCGGCATGGTGGCACAGTGGTTAGCACTGCTGCCTCACAGCACCAGAGGCCCGGGTTTGATTCCCGGCTTGGGTCATTGTCTGTGTGGAGTTTGTACGTTCTCCCCGTGTCTGTGTGGGTTCCCTCCAGGTGCTCCAGGTTCCTCCCACAGTCCAAAGGACGTGCTGGTTAGGTGCATTGGCCATGCTGAATTCTCCCTCAGTGTACCCGAACAGGCACTGGAGTGTGGCGACTAGGGGATTTTCACAGTAACTTAATTGCAGTGTGAATGTCATTTATTGTGATGAATAAATAAACTTGATTCTGTAAACCTTGCCTGTCAGAAACCTATCCAACACAGTTTTTCAGTTGACTCTTTGCCTTAGCAACCTCTTAGGAATCTCCATGACCTTTGTTACTGCCCATGTATGACATGGGGTTCCCCTGAGGGCAGGTCATGTGATTGGGCCTGGACCTTGTGCAAACATCCAAGTGCCATGCAAGCAAGGCAGCAATGATATCCCCATCCCTCCTGCTACATTTCCCTGGTTCTCTGCTTCATGGAGGCAATGGCCTCGTGGTATTATTGCTCAACTGCTAATCCACAAACTCAGCTAACATTCTGGGGACCGGGGTTCGAATTCTGCCACGGCAGATGATGGAATCTGAATTCAATAAAAAGTACTTGGAATTAAGAATCTACTGATGACCATGAAACCATTGCCGATTGTTGGAAAAACCCATCTGGTTCACTAATGCCCTTTAGCGAAGGAAATCTGCCGTCCTTATCCAGTCTGGCCCACATGTGACTCCAGAGCCACAGCAATGTGGTTGACTCTCAACTGCCCTCAGGCAACTAGGGATAGGCAATAATGGGGGAGGGATTTGAGGAAGAACATTTTTTACCCAGAGGGTGGTGACGGCCTGGAATGCGCTGCCTGGGAGGGTGGTGGAGGCAGGTTGTCTCACATCCTTTAAAAAGTACCTAGACGAGTGCTTGGCATGCCATAACATTCAAGGCTATGGACCAAGTGCTGGCAAGTGGGGTTAGGTGGGCAGGTCAGGATCTTTCATGCATCGGTGCAGACTCGATGGGCCGAAGGGCCTCTTCTGCACTGTAGTATTCTGTGATTCTGTCAATAAATGCTGGCTAGCCAGCGACACTCATGTCCGACAAATGAATGAAGATTAGTAGGACACACACCCCGATTTTAACTTAACCCACCCCATCGTAATAGGGTGGGTTGGATCTGCATTTGCAGACTCGACTGGAGGTCGGATACCCAATACAGCACCAGATTTAAATGGCCGCAACTGTTCCTTAAAGAAGATCTGAGCAGTGTGGAACTGATCCAACATTAGAAACTTAGCAGAGGGACAAGTTGTGTAAATGTTGGTAGATAGGATTGACAGAGAGATATGCCTCTTCCAGCGGGAGGGAGGGCAGATAATGCTTTGGGAGGTGTAGTTAAAATATGCCGTCACCTTTGGGTCAGAGGGGCTCCTTTTTGAGAAACCTGAAGCAAAGCACGTGCAGGAAGAGGCGAGAATAGTAGCAGAATAATAAACTGCGCATTACACTGTATAAGATCCCTGTGATTACGATGGAACATGTCATTTGACTCATTAGGTGTGCAAGTCCACAAATCCTTGAAGGTGGCAACACAGGTGGAGAAGGTGGTGAAGAAGGCATATGGTATGCTTGCCTTTATAGGACGGGGTATAGAGTATAAAAGCTGGAGTCTGATGATGCAGCTGTATAGAACGCTGGTTTGGCCACATTTGGAGTACTGCGTCCAGTTCTGGTCGCCGCACTACCAGAAGGACGTGGAGGCATTGGAGAGAGTGCAGAGAAGGTTTACCAGGATGTTGCCTGGTATGGAGGGTCTTAGCTATGAGGAGAGATTGGGTAGACTGGGGTTGTTCTCCTTGGAAAGACGGAGAATGAGGGGAGATCTAATAGAGGTATACAAGATTATGAAGGGTATAGATAGGGTGAACAGTGGGAAGCTTTTTCCCAGGTCGGAGGTGACGATCACGAGGGGTCACGGGCTCAAGCTGAGAGGGGCGAAGTATAACTCAGACATCAGAGGGACGTTTTTTACACAGAGGGTGGTGGGGGCCTGGAATGCGCTGCCAAGTAGGGTGGTGGAGGCAGGCACGCTGACATCGTTTAAGACTTACCTGGATAGTCACATGAGCAGCCTGGGAATGGAGGGATACAAACGATTGGTCTAGTTGGACCAAGGAGCGGCACAGGCTTGGAGGGCCGAAGGGCCTGTTTCCTGTGCTGTACTGTTCTTTGTTCTTTGTTCATGACTAATGTCATGGGAGAACTGTTAACATCCACAAATACAGTGTATAGACCTTCAGATAAACATCCACCCCTTATGTCAAATATAGGGTATCAATACTCCAAAATTACAAGGGCTAATAATGCAAAGAGATAAAGCGATAAGGGGCACAATTCAGCCCGAGGTACAAGGATTAAATCTGTCAAAAGAGTTAATGTAATGCCTACAATAACTTGAAGTGAGAGAACATTTCAAATGGCAACATCTGAGGAACGTAAATATGTTACATATCGATCTGTAAAGCGACCAAATCAAATTTACCTTGCATTATGAATTACATTTAAGTAGGCAAATCTAATTGCTTCATAATGCCCTTATGACTTGATAGGTATTTCAACTGGTTACCAAGTTTCTATTGTTGACTTTCTACTAAAAATATTATTGTAAGCAGGGAGTATTTAACAGGTGAACAGGAATGAAAAGACCTTGCCCAGAATTTTGTAATGATCGGGTGGGCGTACCCTCCTCACCTTAAAATGCATGAAATTGTGGGAAAGGACATCGAGCATGCATCTTAACATCATCACACATTCCATGCAATATTTTGGGCTTAATGGGCTAAATTGCTCAATTGAGTTTCGGTAGGCACGCGGGCACGAGGGTTGAAAATAAAACGAGCAATTTAACCCATCAAGGTGCCAACTGAACACAATTTTACACGGCCCATCTGCTTTTACGGATGGGCCGAATGGCCAGACGGCCTTTACTTCATAGCTGAGCCTGTGGAACTCATTACCACAGGAAGTAGTTGATGTCAAAACATTGAATGTATTCAAGAGGCGGCTAGATGTAGCACTTGGGGCGAATGGGATCAAAGGTTATGGGGAGAAAGCAGGATTAGGCTATTGAGTTGGACGATCAGCCATGATCGTGATGAATGGCGGAGCAGGCTCGAAGGGCCGAATGGCCTCCTCCTGCTCCTATCTTCTATGTTTTTATACCTGCGATCCAAGGCGGGCTGAACTGTCAAGGCTGAAATCAGATTAACAGATGTGTCTGGGGACTGAGGTCTGGGTTTGGTTGTGCGCTGATGGCACAGTTCCAACCTGGATATTTATTTTTTCATGGGTCAGCGGCTCCCTGAGACAGCTCCGCAGCGGTTGTCTCCCTGAGGGAGCAGGTTAGAAACACCAGCACGCACCCTCCCTGTACTTGGCACTCACCCTCGTCCTGACCTCCCGGCCAGCGCTCAGCTTTTCACAGAGCACGTTTTACGTTTGATGGCCATTGATTGGTGAGCCAGCATGAAGTTGCGCTCTGGGAATGATTGTGACTAGGGACATGTTTTGCACCTACTCCCAGGCCCACGAGTGTGCATGCCTCATGGAGAAAAATGTGAGGCCCTTCTTCATTTTCCACGGACACAGATCAGTATCTGAGAATTACAGAATACTACAGTGCAGAAGAAGCCCTTCGGCCCATCGAATCTGTACTGACGCATGAAAGGCCCTGACCTGCCCACCTAATCCCACTTGCCAGCAAGTGGCCCATAGCCTTGAATGTTATGGCGTGGGAAATACACATCCAGGTACTTTCTAAAGGACGTGAGGCATCCCGCCTCCACTCTGATGTATTATGCCCTGAGTTGCACCAGAGGTCCTCTTTATTCGAGGGTCGCCAACTCAGGTTGGAGACATCCCTGGCAGTTTCATCAAATCACCTCTGGACTTAGAACTGTACCATTCCCATGACCCTGCCACTGGTTGCCCAGCACGTTAATTGTAGCAACAGATCTCATTCCTCATCTGATTGGAAAGAAGAACAGACTTCTTTTGATTTGATTTACTATTGTCACATGTATTGGTATACAGTGAAAAGTATTGTTTCTTGCACGCTATGCAGACAAAGCATGCAATACACAGCTTAGACATGGGAGAAGAAAAGGAGAGGGTGCAAAATACAATGTTACAGTCATAGCTTGGGTGTCGAGAAAGATCAGCTCACTATATCGTAGGTCCATTCAAAAGTCTGATGGCAGCAGGGAAGAAGCTGTTCTTCAGTCGGTTGGTACGTGATCTTAGAATTTTGTATCTTTTTCCCGACAGAAGGAGGTGGAAGAACTACGTCCAGGGTGCATGGGGTCCTTAATTATGCTGGCTGCTTTTCCGGGGGGGGGGGCAATGGACGGGAGGTTGGTTCGCATGTTGGTTGGGCTACCTTCACAACCCTTTGTAGTTTCATAGAATCATAGAATCCCTACAGTGCAGAAGGAGGCCATTTGGCCCATTGAGCCCACACTGACCACAATCCCACCCAGGCCATGTCCACTAACCCCACATATTTACCCTGATAAGCCCCTGACACTAAGGGGCAATTTAACTTAGCCAATCAATCTAAACTGCACATCTTTGGAGTGTGGGAGGAAACCGAAGCACCCGGAGGAAACCCTCGCAGACACGGGGAGAACGTGCAAACTCCACACAGACAGTGACTCAAGCCGGGGATTGAACCCAGGGACCTGGTGCTGTGAGGCAGAAGTGCAAACTGCGGTGCCACTGTGGCGTCCTTCTTGCGGATTCTTGCAGTCTTGGTCGGAACAGGAGCTATACCAAGCTGTGATACATCTGGAAAGGATGCTTTCTATGACACATCTGTAAGAATTCTAGTTCCCGGAGTGAGCGCTACTTAATTGTCGGTCAAACTGCTGTTTTGTCCAATCTCTAATATTTTTTAGAACTGATGAAAGAAAATGTTCAAAGAAAATGGAAAGTAAAATCAGGTAAAATTTGGTGTACTTGTGTAGTACTCCTGTACTCACTGCAGCAACCTGGAGAGTATTCTTTAATTAGTAGAAATCCCAGCGTGTTAGCAACCCTGGCAGTCAATGGGATTAAATATCAGCCACTGAGCTGATACTGTCCACTTGCGTCAGCTCTGAACCGAGTTTCTAACCCATTGTGTCTGATAAATGTATTTGACATTCCATTAAGATCAGATTACTGAAAGGCTTGTGACTGGAGGCTAATCGGGAATTAAACAAAAGGCAACTGCTTTCGACAAAAACGCCACAGACTTACAGCTCTTCATATGTTACCCCAGACTTGTGCCTCGCTGGATGAATGGATGAGGCTTCAAGGAACTACTTCGCAGGTACCTTGACAGTTAGGACATTGCTGGCATCCAGTGAGATGGTGTCCCCTGTTTGTATTTCTGCTGGGACCTCCCTCTAACCAGGCTACTGAATCATAAAGGCAAATTTCTGCGGATGCTGGAATCTGAAACCAAAAGAGAAAATGCTGGAAAATCTCAGCAGGTCTGGCAGCATCTGTAAGGAGAGAAAAGAGCTGATGTTTCGAGTCCAGATGACCCTTTGTCAAAGCTAAAAGGCAGAGAAAGAAGTAGTGCTGAAGAAGTACTCCTCTCCTCTCCGACAGGGTTTCTAAATATCTCCCACTTTCTAAGCCTTTAGCTTTGACAAAGGGTCATCTGGACTCGAAACGTCAGCTCTTTTCTCTCCTTACAGATGCTGCCAGACCTGCTGAGTTTTTCCAGCATTTTCTCTTTTGGTCATTGAATCATAAAAATGGCCATTGAGCAAGCTTTTTCTGACTATTTATAAATAACTCGCAGGATTACATCGATTATATTAGATAACAGTGCGTGGCCCTTCTGCACACTGCTCCTCCAAAACTACTGACGTTCCTTTTAATTTAGCATAATCGGCGTGCCATTTCTATTCAGTTGAGGCATAAATGAAGATTTGCATCATCAATACAAGCAAACTTGTTTGCAACAAACTCGATTTTAATCAAATCTCAACTATAATCAGCGTAAGCGATAATCGTGCAATTAAGTCCTGCAAGTTGTATGCTTGCTTTATGAATCATGCTCTGCTGTCACGTTTAGAGTATATTTGCATAAAGATGTCTTCGATGTACACTGCTGGTGTTGCAGGTAAAGAGCATCAACAAGCGCTTGTTAGAAACATTGAAACATAGAAACTAGAAGCAGGAGGAGGCCATTCGGCCCTTCGAGCCTGCTCCGCCATTTATGTTGATCATGGCTGATCATCAAATTCAATACCGTTATTTCCCCCCTTCCTCCCATATCCCTCGATCCCTTTAGCCCCAAGAGCTATATCTAATTTCTTCTGGAAATCACACAACGTTTTGCCCTCAGCTACTTTCTGTGGTAGTGAATTCCACACATTCACCACTCTCTGGGTGAAAAATTTTCCCCTTACCTCAGTCCTAAAATATATTTAACACTACTATCCAGGCTGCACAGAAAAAGTACCTCTTGAAAATATAAACCCATCCTATTTCTTTTTAGTCAGGATTAGGTTTCAGAGAGCTAGGGATCTCTGTGAGTATTTGCACCTCTGGGTGGCACGGTGGTCAGCTACAACAGACAACATGCCTTGTTTATAATAAACAGCTCCCAAGCTCATCACTCATTTGCCACTTAACTGAATGAGAGTTGTACTGTACATTGAAAAGTATCAACCATCCAAAGTGATAATAAGAACAGTAGTATTCTGCTGGTCAAATTCAAGATGTGGAGATGCCGGCGTTGAACTGGGGTAAACGCAGTAAGACGTTTAACAACACCAGGTGAAAGTCCAACAGGTTTATTTAGTAGCAAAAGCCACAAGCTTTAGCGCTTCGAAAGCTTGTGGCTTTTGCTACCAAATAAACCTGTTGGACTTTAACCTGGTGTTGTTAAACTTCTTACGGTCAAATTCAATGCAGTGCAGCTGACTGTTTTGCTGTTACTGTTTCACATCCTTCACCATTTTTGCATAGTCTCCAGTCCAGTGACTATGAAAAAATATGGCATTTTTTAAAATTAGGACATCTTCGAGTAATGGTCAAGACTCTCTTCCACCTCCTCCCGTTGGGAAAAAGATACAAAAGTCTGAGATCAGGTACCAACCGACTCAAGAACAACTTCTTCCCTGCCTCCAACAGACTTTTGAATGATCCTATCCTATATTAAGCTGATCTTTCTCTACACCCTAGCTATGACTGCAACACTACATTCTGCACTCTCTCCTTTCCTTCTCCCCATGTTCTCTATGAACTGGTGGTTCTTCGGGTAAGCGTTCTACAAGGCGGTCTTCAAGACATACAATGCATAATTGCTGAGCAGAAACTGATAGCCAAGTTCCGCACGCATGAGGACGGCCTCAACCGGGATCTTGGGTTCACGTCACACTACCTGTAACCCTCACCATGCTGCCTGGGTTTGCAAAATCCTACTAACTGTCCTGGCTTGAGACCATTCACATCTCTTTAACCTGTGATTATCCCTCTCTCCATGCACACTCTTCGCACCTGCAAAGACTTGATTACCTGTAAAGACTCGCATTCCAACCATTCTTCACATTCCAATCTGTAATTATCTTGCAATTGTGTCTTTGCCTATATTTGCCGTGTTTGTGAACTTACTTCCACTCACCTGATGAACGAGCAGCGCTCCGAAAGCTCATGATTCCAAATAAACCTGTCGGACTTTAACATGGTGTTGTGAGACTTCTTACTGTACTCTATGAAGGGTATGCTTTGTCTGTATAGCACACAAGAAACAATACTTTTCACTGTATACTAATACGTGACAATAATAAATCAAATCAAATCAAAGGGTGTTGCAAATTCAAGCCAATTTGGTGGCTGTAACTGAATTGAATTGCAACTTTCACCAGCTTGTCAGTCACTTCACAGCCCTTTGGCTAAGATCAAGCATCAGACCATGCCCAAGGTGGGATGCAATGCCTTTTCTTGTTATCTTGGATCTTGCGTGTCTCCCTTGTGGGGACCATGAATTGGATTCAATTTGCATTTTTTTTGGAACAAGCAAGATGAATTAAGGGCTTTACCCAGTTCACCCTGCACAGTGGTTAGCACTCCTGCCTCACAGCGCCAGGGACTTAGATTCAATTCCTGGCTTGGGTCACTGTCTGTGTGGAGTTTGCACATTCTCCCCGTGTCTGCATGGGTTTCCTCTGGGTGCTCCGGTTTCCTCCCACAGTCCAAAGATGTGCGGGTTAGGTGGACTGGCCGTGCTAAATTGGCCCTTAGTGTCAGAGTGAATAATGCATGGCGTTATGGGGATAGGGCCTGGGTGGGATTGTGGTTGATGCAGACTCAATGGGCCTCATGGCCTCATTCTGCACTGTAGGGATTCTATGATTGGCTTTGTAACTTTAAGAATGGAGTAAAACTTAACAAATAAACTTGTCAGTTACACCTCAGATTTAACTATAGATGCATGCATTGTGTGTGAAATAATATTAAAGCAAACGGGAAGGCATGCTTACAGCCAGAATGGGGAATCACGGAGAATCAAACACAATTTAGAAAGGTGTTTTGAACTCAAGCTCACCAGTTTTATAGTGTGACACTAGGGGGCATAACACCCTTACAAGGTTCAAGTATTTTTGCTTCAACGTCAGAATTTTGGAAATCTCCCTTCACTGCCAAGGCACCCTCCCTTATTTAGTGATTTAGCAGCCTTACACTGATTCCATCATCCCTCACAGCTCAATCAACTAGATTCCTGAGATTGTGCAAGTTGTTTTATGTGACTTAAAGAGACAAAGGGTTAGGGGTTCAATTCTTCTTAAATTCCTTTCATATTACAGGCCAACCCTCCGGCCTTGGAACAGATGCTTTACACTCGCGCAGTGCAAGGCTACCAGCCTTCACTGTCTAAATCAATGTGCTGTTAAGAGAATTCTTTTCAATTCCTCATTCAATAAACTGTTAAGTGTAGAAAAAAAAAGACTTAAATAACAAACAGAGGGCAGATGGTCCACAGAAAAATAAAGCCTGAAGCAAACTTCAGCTGCAGAATTCTCTTGCCTAATGACATGCTGTGTTTCATGTTTATGTGACATCTGACAGTTTGTTTATTTAATCTGGATCACCTTTTTTTTTACAAAGTGGGACCGATCCACCGGCGTGTTGGAGAAATAAACCACTAAAAACGTGCCATCACTGAAATTATAAATACAAGGTACAGAACACACTTGGAGTGCTGTGTGTGCTCCCTGTCTCCAGGCAGTGAGAAAAATATATAGAAGGAAAATGTTTACAAGGATGTTACCAGAAGTGAGAGGTTCTATCTGTCAGGAAAGACTAGAACAAGAGGTGGCTCTTCTCTCTGGGAAAGAGATCTAAGAGAGGTCTTTAAGATTATAGAGAGCTTGGTAGGGTCGTCATAAAGGAGACTTATGGAGGAGTCGAAAACTAGGCGTCGTAAATCTATGGTAGTCACTAACATGTCCAATAGGGAATTTAGGGCAAACCTCCATGACCAAAGAATGATGTGGACGTGGTCACCACAAGGAGTAGTTTGAGGCAAAATAGCAGAGATGCATGAAAGAGAAAGCATTAACATTTGCGGGAGAAACTTCTGTCCGTAAGTTAAGTTGAAGTGAGGTGGGAGGAGCTCGTGTGGATAATGGACACTATGGACTATTTGGGTCCATAGGCTGGATTCTACACTCTACAGCCTATGTAATGGTGCAAATTTAGTCCTATTTTGTAAAATGTTCAAACATAATCTACTCATTATGATCGCAAGGTACGTCAACTTTGATGCTTCGCCTCGACTTTGAACATATTGCTAAGTTTCAGGAACCTCCATCCGGCCCCACCCATGCCAAGTGCTAAACGTATGCTTCAGATTAACTGCTGAAGAAAATGAACAAACAAGAGATGGTTTCTAATTAGCACAGCAGCGCAACACATGAGGTCATGCCAAGCTGCATTAGTCAACAATGCCATTAAAATAAAAAGGACTTCTTTTTAAAAATGGGTTGCTTTTGCCTCATCTTTTTCAGTTCCTTTGACAAGGTGCCTCACGGGAGACTGCTGAGTAAAATAAGGGCCCATGGTATTCGAGGCAAGGTACTAACATGGATTGACGATTGGCTGTCAGACAGAAGGCAGAGAGTTGGGATAAAAGGTTCTTTCTCAGAATGGCAACCGGTGACAAGTGGTGTCCCGCAGGGTTCAGTGTTGGGGCCACAGCTGTTCTCTTTATATATTAACGATCTAGATGACGGGACTGGGAGCATTCTGGCCAAGTTTGCCGATGATACAAAGATAGGTGGAGGGGCAGGTAGTATTGAGGAGGTGGGGAGGCTGCAGAAAGATTTAGACAGTTTAGGAGAGTGGTCCAAGAAGTGGCTGATGAAATTCAACGTGGGCAAGTGCGAGGTCGTACACTTTGGAAAAAAGAATAGAGGCATGGACTATTTTCTAAACGGTGACAAAATTCATAATGCTAAAGTGCAAAGGGACTTGGGAGTCCTAGTCCAGGATTCTCTAAAGGTAAACTTGCAGGTTGAGTCCGTAATTAAGAAAGCAAATGTAATGTTGTCATTTATCTCAAGAGGCTTGGAATACAAAAGCAGGGATGTACTTCTGAGGCTTTATAAAGCACTGGTTAGGCCCCATTTGGAGTACTGTGAGCAATTTTGGGCCCCACACCTCAGGAAGGACATACTGGCACTGGAGCGGGTCCAGCGGAGATTCACACGGATGATCCCAGGAATGGTAGGCCTGACATACGATGAACGTCTGAGGATCGTGGGATTATATTCATTGGAGTTTAGGAGGTTGAGGGGAGATCTGATAGAAACTTACAAGATAATGAACGGCTTAGATAGGATGGACGTAGGGAAGTTGTTTCCATTAACAGGGGAGACTAGGACGCGGGGGCACAGCCTTAGAATAAAAGGGAGTCACTTTAGAACAGAGATGAGGAGAAATTTCTTCAGCCAGAGAGTGGTGGGTCTGTGGAATTCATTGCCACAGAGGGCTGTGGAGGCCGAGACGTTGAGCGTCTTCAAGACAGAAATTGATAAATTCTTGATTTCTCGAGGAATTAAGGGCTATGGGGAGAGAGCGGGTAAATGGAGTTGAAATCAACCATGATTGAATGGTGGAGTGGACTCGATGGGCCGAATGGCCTTACTTCCGCTCCTATGTCTTATGGTCTTATGGTCTTAGCTTATTCACGAGCAAAATAAATTTGCACCAAATGTCTAATTCCTTTGCGAATCAATCAGTAAAAGCGTAAAAGCGAGGTCGATTGGTTGGCGTGGTGTTCTGGGCAAATTTCCTTTCTCCCTATTTCCAGAAACCGAACACACAAAAACAACCCACACTTCTTTTGAACCTCATCAATCATTAGTTGTTTGTTTGCACAGTTTACCTTGAGATTTTTGTGGTGAATATTTCAAAACAAAGAAGTTTTTCCAAGTATGGTGTAATTATTATTCAGCGATACTTTTCAATCCGTTCCATTTACTTTAGACTCTCACAAGCCTAGGTTCAGGCTATTGTCATGTAAACTAATATGGGTTATCTGTAAACCAAAATGACCTGAAATTCAAAATGCAGTTGGCCTCACCGGTTTCAGGTGAAGGATACTTGACCAGGGGAGGTGATGGCCTACTGGTATTATCGCTGGACCATTAATTCAGAAACTCAGCTAATGCTCTGGGGACCTGGGTTCGAATCCCGCCATGGCAGACGGTGGAATTTGAATTCAATAAAAAAAAATTCTGGAATTAAGAATTTAGTGAGGATCTTGAAACCATTGTCGATTGTTGGAAAAGCCCATCTGCTTAACTAATGTCCTTCAGGGGAGGAAATCTGCCATCCTTGCCTGGTCTGGTTTGCACATGACTCCAGAGCCATAGCAATGGGGTTGACTCTCAACTGCTCTCCTACATCCAGGAATGGACAATAAATGCTGGCCAGCCAGCGACGCCCAAAAACTTGTAGTGCATTTGCATCTTGTCTCTTCACATCTGGGACTTGAATGTGATTCGAGGTCAGAATGACAGATGAAATGGTGGCACAGTGGTCAGCACTGCTGCCTCACAGCACCAGGGTCCCGGGTTCAATTCCGGCCTTGGGTCCCCATCTGTGTGGAGTTTGCACATTCTCCCCGTGTCTGTGTGCGTTTCCTCTGGGTGCTCCGGTTTCCTCCCACAGTCCAAAGATGTGCGGGTTAGGTTGATTGGCCATGATAAATTGACCCTAGTGTCAGGGGGATTAGCAGGGTAAATATGTGGGGTTATGGGAATAGGGCCGAGGTGGAGTTGTGGTCGGTGCAGACTCGATGGGCTGAATGGCCTCCTTCTGCACTGTAGGGATTCTATGATTCCTTTGTATTGGTGAAAGGGAAAATGTGGTATCAATGCCAGCCCTTTCTGGAGGGAACCAGTTTACAATACTTGAACAATGGCTCAATTTGGGCTAATCTGGAAATTTACTCAGATAAGTCATCAAAATGGCTGCAGCATGAAACTATACTATTGGCACACACTTCGGAGACTGGGGTTTGGATCCACAGTTATCTTGAGGGATCTTTACCCTAGATTTAACCTGGGGATGCTTAAGAAAATTCTGCCCTAAGATTGTTCCTAAACTCGCAATATTGATATCTTCCATGTCAATAATCAGTCACGTCACTTTTTCCAAAAAATGTGCTCGGATTGGTTTGGGTTCCACCAGGATCACTCAGCTCCTGACCTCATTACAGCTTTGGTTCAAACATGGGCAAAAGAGCTGAACTCCAGAGGTGAGGTGAGAGTGACTGCTCTTGACATCAAGGCAGCATTTCAGCCTGTATGGCATCAGGGACACCGAGCAAAACTGGAGTCAATGGGAATCAGACAGGAACCCTGTGGTTGTTGGAGTCACACCTGGCACAAAGGAAGATGGTTGTGGTGGTTGGAGGTCAATAATCTCAGCTCCAGGACATCACCTCAGGGTAGTGTCCCAGGCACAACCACCTTCAGCTGCTTCATCAATTACTTTCCTTCCATCACAAGGTCAGAAGTGAGGAGGTTCGCTGACGATGGCACAATGTCCAACACCATTCGCGACTTCTCAAATACAGAAGCAGCCCATGTCCAAATGCAGCAAGACTTGGACAATATCCAGGCTTGGGCTGACAGGTGGCAAGTAACATTTGCACTACAAAAGTGCCAGGCAATGACCATCTCCAACAGGAAAGAATCTAACCATCGACCCTTGACATTCAGTGGCATTACCATCACTGAATCCCCTCACTCTCAACATCCTGGGGATTGCCATTGACCAGAAACTGAACTGGACTTGCCATATAAATACTGTGGCGACAAGAGCAGGTCAGAGGCTAGCAATCCTGTGGCGCGTAACTCACCTCCTGACTTCCCAAAACCTGTCCACTATCTACAAGATACAAGTCAGGAGTGTGATGGCATACTCTCCCCTTTCCTGGATGTGTGCGGCTCCAACAACACTCAGGAAGCTCAACACCATCCAGGACAAAGTAGCCTGCTTAATTGGCACCACATCCACAAACATTCACTCCCCCCACCACTGATGATCAGTGGCAGCAATGTGTACCATCTACAAGATAACTGCAGGAACTCACCAAGGCACCTTAGGCAGCACCTTCCAAACCCATGACCATATAGAAGGGTAGCAGACATGTGAGAACACTCCCATCTGGAAGTTTCCCTCCAAGCGACTCACTATCCTGACTTGGAAATACATCACCATTCCTTCACTGTCACTGGATCAAAATCTTGGAACTCCTGCCCCAAAGCACTGTGGGTTTTCTTAGACTACAAGAAGTTTAAAGTTTTAAAGTTTATTTGTTAGTATCTCAAGTAGGCTTGCATTAACACTGCAATGAAGTTACTGTGAAAATCCCCTAGTCTCCACACTCTGGTGCCTGTTCGGGTCAATGTGCCTAACCAGCACGTCTTTCAGACAGTGGGAGGAAACCAGAGCACCCGGAGGAAATCCACGCAGACACGGGGAGAATGCGCAGACTCTGCACAGACAGTGACCCAAACCAGGAATCGCGCCCGGGTCCCTGGCGCTGTGAGGCAGCAGTGCTAACCACTGTGCCACCGCGCCACTGCAGTGATTCAAGAATGCAGCTCACCGCCAACTTCTCAAGGACAATTATGGATGGGCAATAAATGCTGGCCAGCCAGCGACGCCCATATCTCATAAATGAATTAAAAAATATAAAATGAAATATACATATGACTCAGTCCTCTCATTCAAATGTACTTACTCGATGAGTATTCATGTCAGCCGTGCCAAGCCAGTATTTTAATGTATTATTATATAACAGAACCATTCGACTGATTTTTGGCAAGTTTCTTATATTAATCACAGGGATGATTAACAAGAGATGGACAGCACAATAAAAAAAATGTGTGGTTCCTTAACAAGGATGTGCTGGCCTTGGAAAGAGTGCAGAGGAGGTTCACAAGAATGATCCCTGGAATGAAGAGCTTGTTGTATGAGGAACGATTGAGGAATCCAGGTCTTTACTCGTTGGAGTTTAGAAGGATGAGGGGGGATCTTATTGAAACTTACAGGATACTGCGAGGCCTGGATAGAGTGGACGTGGAGAGGTGTTTCCACTAGTGGGATAAACTAGAACCAGAGGGAACAACCTCAGGCTAAAGGGACGATCCTTTAAAACAGAGATGAAGAGGAATTTCTTCAGCCAGAGAGTGGTGAATTTGTGGAACTCTTTGCCGCAGAAGGCTGTGGAAGCCAGGTCATTGAGTGTCTTTAAGATGGAGATAGATAGGTTCTTGATTAATAAGGGGATCAGGGGTTATGGGGAAAAGGCAGGAGAATGGGGATGAGAAAAATATCAGCCATGATTGAATGGTGGAGCAGACTCGATGGGCTGAGTGGCCTAATTCTGCTCTTGCGTCTTATGCATGGAATAGGGCAATTCAAAGCATTCCAAGCAGTGGCAATCACACTCTCCAGACTTGCGTTTATTAAGTCGGTGCAGTTTGCTGAACAATCACCAGTTGCAAAGATCAGAAGCAAAACACAGCACTTTGCAAATTTGGAAAGCAATGCATTTTAAATGAAACACATCCTGCCTTTAACCAGGACAGATTGCCCATGAAATCCATGGCTGTGGGGAGGATGACTTGATCCATCACAAAAAATAATTTGCTGTATTTAAGATGATGAGGGGGAGCACTTCTAAAAGTTATCCTGAAGTGAGTGCCTTATCATTCAGAATGAAAATAAAAATATCATGTGAGCTACATATGGCAAAACAGTGTGTCTTTGGTAGCGAAGTCTTGAGTGACAAGAAAAAGCTCTTCACTGAACAAATGAATAGCAGATTCTAGAAAATAGGAAGTAATCAAACAGCCATTCTTTAACAGTGCGCAAGTATGAAATTGCAAGTGATTTATGAATGTTGAAAGTTCATGACTGTAGAATTACCAGTCCAACAATACTACATATGTAATAAATTGAAAACACTTGTTTATCCACTTTATTTTTTTAAAAAGAAGTGACTGTAACAAATTCTGTACAGCAAGAGTGAAGGGACCAAGCTGCCAGACCAATGGCTTTTACTCAATATGGCAACATGAACCCAAGTGCTCCTGGCTCCCTCCCCCCTGATAACAGGCCAATTAATTTTGTGGAAGTTGCAAGGGGAATAATGCAATTAAAGTTTTCCCCAGTTTTAAATTGGAGTCCTGTGGGCATTATGGGTTGGTTGAATTCAAATTTAAACACTGCTAAATGAAACTCGTAGTTTGCCTTGGATACTGCGAGGGTAGATGTTGTCCCCTTGTTCAAGAAGGGGAGTAGGGACAACCCTGGTAATTATAGACCAGTGAGCCTTACTTCTGTTGTGGGCAAAGTATTGGAAAGGATTATAAGAGATAGGATTTATAATCACCTAGAAAGGAATAATTTGATTAGGGATAGTCAACACGGTTTTGTGAAGGGTAGGTCGTGCCTCACAAACCTTATTGAGTTCTTTGAGAAGGTGACCAAAGAGGTGGATGAGGGTAAAGCGGTTGATGTGGTGTATATGGATTTCAGCAAAGCGTTTGATAAGGTTCCCCATGGTAAGCTTTTGCAGAAAATACGGACACATGGGATTGAGGGTGATTTAGTGGTTTGGATCAGGAATTGGCTAGCTGTAAGAAAACAAAGGGTGGTGGTTGATGGGAAATATTCATCCTGGAGTTCAGTTACTAGTGGTGTACCGCAAGGATCTGTTTTGGGGCCACTGCTGTTTGTCATTTTTATTAATGACTTGGATGAGGGCGTGGAAGGATGGATTAGTAAATTTGCGGATGACACTAAAGTCGGTGGAGTTGTAGACAGTGCGGAGGAAAGTGGCAGGTTACAGAGGGACATAGATAAGCTGCAGAACTGGACTGAGAGGTGGCAAATGGAGTTTAATGCAGAAAAATGTGAGGTGATTCACTTTGGAAGGAGTAGCAGGAATACAGAGTACTGGGCTAATGGTAAGATACTTGGTAGTGTGGATGAACAGAGGGATCTGGGTGTCCATGTGCATAGATCCCTGAAAGTTGGCACCCAGGTTGATAGGGTTGTTAAGAAGGCATATGGTGTGTTAGCTTTTATTGGTAGAGGGATTGAGTTTCGGAGCCAGGAGGTCATGCTGCAACTGTACAAAACTCTGGTGTGGCCGCATTTGGAGTATTGCATACAGTTCTGGTCGCCGTATTATAGGAAAGATGTGGAAGTGTTGGAAAGGGTGCAGAGGAGATTTACCAGGATGTTGCCTGGTATGGTGGGAAAATCGTATGAGGAAAGGCTGAGGGGCTTGAGGTTGTTTTCGTTAGAGAGAAGAAGGTTAAGAGGTGACTTAATAGAGGCATACAAGATGATCAGAGGATTAGATAGGGTGGATAGTGAGAGCCTTTTTCCTCGGATGGTGTTGGCTAGCACGAGGGGACATAGCTTTAAATTGAGGGGTGAGAGATATAGGACAGATGTTAGAGGTAGGTTCTTTACTCAGAGAGTAGTAAGGGCGTGGAATGCCCTGCCTGCAGCAGTGGTGGACTCGTCAACGTTGAGAGCGTTCAAGTGGTTATTGGATAAACATATGGATGATATTGGAATAGTGTAGATTAGAGGGGCTTTAGATTGGTACCACTGGTCGGCGCAACATCGAAGGCCGAAGGGCCTGTACTGCGCTGTAATGTTCTATGTTCTATGTTCTAGAACGCGTATCTCTCAATGTTATGGAAGAGTTGAAATAGGCATTTTGTTCCTTTCCTTTCAGAAAACAGTACAGAAAGAAGCAAATTACACAATGGCTCGGAGATTCCTTGGGCAATCCTGACATTTGCGTTGGGATTGCACTTGCCTTTGAACTTCATGGGATTGGTGTGGGGGAAGGGGGTTGTGCAGGTGAAGGACAAGTGGCTCTCTGGCTGCTTGGGGGTTTATTTGTAAATCCCCTGTTACAACTATAGAATTTATAAAATTGCTATGTTTTATTTTGTTTTGGGACTCTGGGCGGGATTTTCCGGCTGCATTCACCCCGAAATGGGAAAATCCTGCCCGAGGTCAACCAACCTTTCCATCGTCCGCCCCTCGCCCGCTATGATTCCCATAGCAGGCGGAATGGGAAAATTAACCCCTGTATCTTTGGTTTAAGGTGAAATGAAGGGGTCAGGTGGCCTGTTCACCTGACAGCAAGTGTGAGCAGTTGGATTGTTGGAGATTAAAGGAGGCCCAAACTGCTTTACTGGGAATAAGATGCAAGGTCTTTACCCTTGAAAGCAATGGCAGCAGCATGCATGCTAACAGTGGACAGACTTTGAGTCGCCAAATGGTGAGATTCTCTGGCCTCCTCTTAGCATATTTCTCCGTGGCGGGTGGCGGCGAGATCTTCTGATCCCTCTGCTGTCAATGGGAATTCCCTGTCAAGGCACTCCAAACTGCTGGGAAATCCATGGAAGGAGGTGCACCACTCGTGGGACCAGAGAATCCCGCCGGCGTGTACGCCCGGAGAATTTTGACCAAAGTCTCACAAAACTGTTCAGAAATGTTGTGAACTGTTGTGCTTTAAATTCTCCATTTACTTCCAAGATGAAAGAGAGTTAGGGTCTCAAATATAGTTAATCAACATTTCTACCTGGATACAAGACCCAAGTCATTCACAATTCCGTGGAGATGGGTTTGAGAGGGGAAGAATTTCTAAGATATCCGAGGAAACTCTCAGACACAGGCAGTTTTCTGGGGTCTGAGAGAGAGAGAGCAGTTGGAAGGCAAATGTTTCTGTGGTTCATCAGGCAGGAATGCAAGTGGGAGCTCAGCTTAGATTGGGAAGATCAAATTCGTGCAGAGTTAAAACAAGGCTGGAAGATTTGCATAGCTTTATTTAAAAGGAAAAGTCTCCAGGAAAACTCGCACTGTGAAAGATTGTTTTGGAGTTAAAAGTTTCCAGGCTGGGAAAGGAAGTTTATTTATATTTGTTTTTGTTGTAAGTAGACCTACATCAACACTGCAATGAAGTTACTGTGACAATCCCCTAGTCACCACACTCCGGCGCTTGTTCGGGTGGACTGAGGGAGAATTTAGCACAGCCAATGCACCTAACCAGCATGTCTTTTGGACTGTGGAAGAAAACTGGAGCACCCGGAGGAAACCCATGCAGACATGGGGAGAGTGTGCAAACTCCACACCGACAGTGATCCAAGCTGGGAATTGAACCCAGGTCCCTGGTGCTGTGAGGCAGCAATGCTAACCACTATGCCACCGTGCCACCCTACTATGCAACCAAAAAGATCAGAAGTGAACTCTTGAGAGCTAAGAATCATTTTTGATGGGATCCAGGAAAATTTAATGTCTACATAACGGACACTTAAGATATACCTGATAGTGAGTTTTTCCAGTTAGGTTAAAGAGTTCTGTTCTGTAGTTTAAAGTATACGTTGCCTACAAAAATAGTATTTGGTCAATATTGCTTTTAGTCTGTTTGACACAGTAAATGTCTTAAAAGGTGAAACTTTGTTGTGTCTTGTAGGAGGGGGCAGGAGGTGAGGTGGCGGAGAGGTGGTGAGGGAGTGATGGGGAGGGAAATAGTATATCCCACCAAATACTTGCCAAAATAAATGTTAATGAACACACAATGCTGTCATACAGCCTGTAACTGCTTATAAATGACTGCCCACTTTTCTTCTTGAGGTACTTAACCTTCCTAAATCAAGACACTGATTACAATTCAAAGGTTCTTCATTGTTTGAAAAGCACTTTGGGACATTCAAGGATGGTGAGAAATCTTCCTTCATTCAACAAAATAGACTTGCATTTGCATAGCACCTTGCGTGAGCTGTTGTAATGTAGTAAAGGTGCACAGCAAGTTGCCACAAACGACAATCTGATATCAACCCGGTAATATGTTTTCTGATACCAATTGAGGGATAAATATTGTCCAGGACAGCAGGGACAATTCAAAAGCAAAATACTGTGAATGCAAATCGGAATTGGAAACAGAAAATGCTGGAAACACTCTTGATCTTTCATCAGATTTCATCAGTTCACAGACCTGAAACTTTAAACCTGTCTCTCTCCACAGATGCTGCCAGACCTACTGAGTGTTTCCAGCATTTTCTGTTTTTACACTGGGGTAAGTTCCTTGCCCTTCTTTCTAAGCATGCCCATGTGATCATTTACATGCAGAGAGGGCAAAGAGTGCCTCAATTTAACGTCTTATCCAAAAGGTGGCACCTTCATGAGCGTGGCACTCCCTCCTTCTCAACTTTGACTTTGGTGCTCAAGTCTTGGAGTGGGGCAAGAACCCAGAGTCTTCTGACTCGGGGGGCAAGAGTGTTCCTACCTGAGTGAGGGCTGTAAACCGAAAAAAGGCCATTTGAATATATCTAATAGAATCATAGAATCTACAGTGCATGTGGCCCATCGAGCCTACATCGACAACAATCCCACCCAGGCCCTATCCCTGTAACCCCACATATTTACCCTGCTAATCCCCCTGACCCTAAGGGACAATTCATCATGGCCAGTCAACCTAACCCACATATCTGTGGACTGTGGGAGGAAACCGGAGCATCTGGAGGAAACCCACACAGCCACGTGGGAGAACATGCAAACTCCACACAGACAGTCAGTCGAGGCTGGAATTGAACCCAGGTCCCTGGCGCTGCGAGGCAGCAGTGCTAACCACTGTGCCACCGTGCTGTCCCAATCTGTGTGATATAGATCAAGTATCCATTACTTGTAAATCTGAAAACCAAACACACCCAGAACCTCACTTTTTTTTAACCGTATCAATCTTTAGTGAAGAAGGGTCCCTGGCCTGAGCCGACTTGACCCTGACTGACACAAATCCCACTGACCGCCCCTTCAGTGCAGGAAGTCTAGCTGTTGGTTTGCACTCAACACGGACCTTGCCAACACCCAAACTCTCTCCTACAAGCAGAATCGCAGATGGTGCCATGGGTGGGAACTTATTACTGGTGCCTTGTATTTAAAGAACAAAGAACAAAGAAAATTACAGCGCAGGAACAGGCCCTCCGACCCTCCAAGCCTGCACCGAACATGCTGCCCAACTGAACTAAAACCCCCTCCCCTTCCGGGCACCATATCCCTCTATTCCCATCCTATTCATGTACTTGTCAAGATGCCCCTTAAAAGTCACGACTGTATTCGCTTCCACTATCTCCCCCGGCAACGAGTTCCAGGCACCCACTACTCCCTGTGTAAAAAACCTGCCTCGTACATCTCCTTTAAACCTTGCCCCTCACACCTGAAGCCTAGGCTGGCTATAGTCAAAAGTAAATAAAATTATTAAATTATTAATTCATTTAATTTTGACTATAGCCAGCCTAGGCTTCAGCTATTGTAAAGCCTATATGCAGCATCCAAAAACCTAAATTATCCAATATCCGAAACCCGATTGGCCCCGAGAATTTTGGATAACGGATACTCGACCTGTACAACATTCACACACAGACGGAGGTTCACTGCATATCAATGGGCTCTTCTGAATAATGTCACATACGCTGAATAAACCGATCACAAAAGCATGATGATACTGATGTATTTTTTAGTATCACAATTCAGGTGGCACGGTGGCACAGTGGTTAGCACTGCTGCCTCACAGCACCAGGGACCCGGGTTCAATTCCTGCCTTGGGTCACTGTCTGTGTGGAGTTTGCACTTTCTCCCCCGTGTCTGCGTGGTTTTCCTCCAGCTGCTCCGGTTTCCTCCCACAGTCCAAAGATGTGTGGGTTAGGCGGATTGGCCATGCTAAATTGTCCCTTAGTGTCAGGGGGATTAGCAGGGTAAATATGTGGTGTTACGGGGATAGGGCCAGGGTGGGATTGTTGTCAGTGCACGTTCAATGGGCTGAATGGCCTCCTTCTGCATTGCAGGGAATCTATGAGTTTAAGTTTACTTATCAGTGTCACAAGTAGGCTTACATTAACACTACAGTGAAGTTACTGTGAAAATCCCCTTATTCTATGAATTCTCATCTCATTTTCTTATTGGGGTTGGGTGGTGTTTGTAATGACTTTAATCAGGCAATTGAAATGGGCCTGTTAGAATATGAACCCCCTGATTAAGGGCCAAATTGATGGGCCAATCAGGGAGCCTCTTGCTTTGGACTTAACCAGGCGTGTCAGTTCCTCTGGGACTCCTAGTGTAGACTGCTCACTGAAACCACTCTGTGTGCTGTTGTCAGACTCGTAAATAAAGGGATTTTGGTGAAGGGACTTCTGCCTCCGAGGACTTATGACATTGTTTAAGCCTCTGTTATCCTGTGCAGGGTGGGATGGCATATCCTAAGCCTACCTCAGCCGGAATTGGAATCGAACTAGCCCTATTGGCGTTATCCTGGGCTATGCGCTAGCTCATCTAGCCAACAGAGCTAAGCAGCCCTGCTCTGTACAATAGGCACTTTAATAGAGCACGTGGTATCTAATCAGACAAAAAAAATGACACAAACGGATGCCTAGCGATGCTAATTATAGCTTTAAATAATGTGTTTTTTTAAATGACTTTCAATCTTAAGAATTGGCAACCAATGTGCCACAAGCAACAAGCAACAATCGGAGGGCATAACAGTGGAAAATAAAAACTCATCTATTTCATAAAAGCCTGTTATGTATTTTTTTAAACCACAGGTGTTACAACACCATTCAAAGCAGTTACGACCTGAATCTATTTTTGCACCAACAAAGGCACAGGAGAAGCATGAAGTAAAGGTGTGCCATTTTGACTAGATGCATAGACAATAGTGGAATCACTAACTGACACCTAAAGGAGAATCTGTAACAAAATATGTGAGCTGGATTAACAGGGTCCCAACATCCATGGACAGTTACCATTCACCAGAATAATGGAGCAATTTTTCTAACTTTGATGCCAATTTTCTTTTGTAGGATTCAGACTAATTTTAGACACTGCATTACAATAGGTTGTGGTCTATTAAGTTACTTTTTTTTAAGCACAGCACTTCAAGGGATATCTGAATCAGTGCAGGATTACAACATAATGTTCATGAGTTATTTCTTAATTAGATCCTGCAGACTAAATTCAATTTTGCCATTGATTGTACAATCAATATTGTTTTAACAGTTGCACTAACAGGGACGCTGAATGCTCGATAAAGTATCATTGCATGGATCAAGACAATATATACAAGACATTCAATTTATAGTAATTATACTGTTCTTGTCCATTAGATCCTGATTGAATTAAACCAACAAGTAATATTTGAAAGGTTTCATCTAACTCAGTAAATGGCAGCCACTATGGCAGTTGATGGTTAATTTGTCCCAAAGAAGTTCATTCGATTCTGCCCATTATTTTCTGTTGCCTTTCAGAAACTTCACTGCCTGATTAGCATTTATTATGACCTTGCAGATGCTAAGGACGTACCACATTTGGCATTCCAAGTGACGAAGATTCTTTGTGCATTTTTTGTCTAAATGTTTAGTGCCTGCTTCAAAGATGTGTAATGTTAGGCGGATTGGCCGTGCTAAATTGCCCCTTAGTGTTCCAGAATGTGTAGGTTAGGGGGATTAGCAGGGTAAATGTGTGGGGTAACGGGCATAGGGTAGGGGGTGTGCCCGGGTAAGATACTCTTTCGGAGAGTTGGTGCAGACTCGGTGGGCTGAATTGTCTCCTTCTGCACTGCAGGGATTCTATGATTCTACAAATGCAGACCTTAAGTCTTTTAATTGTGGTGTATTAGGCTGCAACACGACTCTCTTAGAAATTCTGTAATGGGGTTTTGGTGTCTTCCCCTCCAACTCTGGACTCTTGCACATTCCCAATTTTAATCACTCCTCGTTTTTTGCCGGCCATGCTGTCAGTTTCCTTGGTTCTAAATTCTGGAATTCCCTTCCTCTCTGCCTCTGTCTTTAAGATTCTTTAAAACCCACATCTTCGACCAAGCTTTTGGTTGTCTGTCCCAGTAGCTCCTGTATGTTGGCTCAGTGTTCCTGTGAAGAGCCTAGGGAAGCTTTGTTATGTAACAGGCACAATATAAATGTAAATTATTGTTGAGTTCTTAGTAAGATGAAGCACTTAGTTTTATGTGATGATTGCCAATGTAGCCGGTTAAACTCTTTACTTTCAGAGCTAGTGAATGGGACACAAAATTTGGACAGTGACTACTTATTTTTATTCATTCATGGGACATGGGCGTTGCTGGCTGGCCAGCATTTATTGCCCATCCCTGGTTGCCCTTGGAGAGCAGTTGCGAGTCAACCACATTGCTGTGGCTCTGGTGTCACATGTAGGCTAGAACAGGTAAGGATGGCAGATTTCCTTCCTAAATTAGTGAACCAGATGAGTTTTTCTGACAATCGACAATAGATTCTTAATTCCAGATTTTTTTCTTTTGAATTCAAATTTCACCGTCTGCCATGGTGGGATTTGAACCCGGGTCTCCAGAACATTAACTGGATTAATAGTCTAGCGATAATACCACCTCCCCTAAACTGTACGATAATATAATATAGCGATGTAACCATACGCTATTGCAACAGTTGAATGGAGGACAGCAGGAGGAGAGGGAAAGGGTGGGAAAGGGAGTCTAAGGATGTCTTTTCTGGGTTTTGTGAATAAACCTATGTTAAGGGAAGACTGGCTCCAGAGTCCCCTTATACTCAGTGAATCAGCAATGGTTTGTAACAATCATCTCTTTTCCCAGTGTGGGAACTTGATCTCCACAGAGAGAGGGAAAATTAGGCTAGAATTCTCAACATCTGGCAGTTTTCTGGACATTAGCAGCACGGTGGCACAGTGGCTAACACTGCTGCCTCACAGCGCCAGGGACCTGGGTTCAATTCCAGCCTCGGGTGACTGTGTGGAGTTTGCACATTCTCCCCGTGTCTGCGTGGGTTTCCTCCGGGTGCTCCAGTTCCCTCCCACACTAGGTGGATTGGCCATGCTAAATTGATCCTTGGTGTCAGGCGGATTAGCAGGGGATAGAGCCTGGATGGGGATTGTTGTCGGTGCAGTTTTGATGTGCCGAATGGCTTCCTTTCTGCATTATAGGGATTCTGTGATTAAATTATACCGTAAAATGTATGAGTTTTTCCCATTGTTAGCGTCTCTTTTACTCAACTTGCCGTATTACTGATACATTACATGGGGTTATTAAAGCAAACAGCAATAAAGTAGGAGGTAAATACTTTGTGAAGAATATGTGTGAGAAAGACACACTGACCCATCATTAACGTCTCTTGGGAAAAATAAAATTTGTACAGAGACTCGGGTGATCAATAGCAAATATTGATTATTATAAGAGAGAAAGAGAGAGAGAGAGACTTTCAAATTAAATTAAAATAAGCAACTCAGTGAGGCATGCGAGAGAGCAATTTTCTTGTTGACGCTGTGTGGTATCTACAAGCTACACGTGACATAACTATCAGCTTTATAGCAGAGCCTTGACAAGAGGTTAACAGCTTCCTTCAGTGTTTAGGTTTAATGAGCAAAATGTGACTCATACAAGAAAAATGTAAACATACTAAATGATTTTATTTATTTTGCTAATAAGGATTTATATGAGGTAAATGTGTTTGTTGTTGCATGACAAGTTGATCCCAATTTCATTGAGTCACTTGGATGAGTCAATAATTGCAGCACACAAAATTTTGCTGGCTATTTGCATTTCATAAACTGAATGGAACAGATACCTTATCATTGCTTTCTGAAGTGCATGTCTGAATCCTTTTCTTTTGTTCTTAATTACTTCATCTGCGTCAGTCAGGCAGGCAACCTGGGTCTCTGCCAATGTCACAGTGAGCCTGTTATAGGTGGCGTTGGACAGCACTGACAGAGGGCTTGCAACCACATCTGTCCACTCTCAGAATGTGCAGCTTACAGAAGCTCCCAACTTGTAAGCGACACAGTGTCACCTGTGCCTCAGTTGGATGCACACGGAGTTAGGGGGCTGTGGATTCAAATTCCATTTCTGAACTGGAGCGCGAAAATCACCTCCAGCGCAATCCTGAGGGAGCCCTGCACTGTCTCAGGTGCTCTTTCAGATGAGCTGCTAAAGCTGAGGCTCTCTCTGCCCTCTTTGGTGAAAGTAAAAGATCCCATGGCGCAATACAACTTGATCTGATTTATTATTGTCACATGTATTGGGATACAGTGAAAAGTATTGTTTCTTGCACGCTATACAGACAAAACATACCGTACTTAGACTACATAGGGGAGAAGGAAAGGAGAGGGTGCAGAATATAGTGCTGCAGTCATAGCGAGGGTGAAGAGAAAGGTCAGCTTAATATATGGTAGGTCCATTCAACAGTCTGATGGCAGCAGGGAAGAAGCTGTTCTTGAGTCGGTTGGTACGTGACCTCAGACTTTTGTACCGTTTTCCCGATGAAAGAAGGTGGGAGTATGTCTGGGGTGCGTGAGGTCCTTAATTATGCTGGTAGCTTTCTTGAGGCAGCGGGAAGTGTAGACGGAGTCAATGGATGGGAGGCTGGTTTACGTGACGGACTGGACTACATTCATGACCCTTTGTAGTTTCTTGCGGTCTTGGTCAGAGCAAGAGCCATACCAAGCTGTGATACACCTGGAAAGGATGCTTTCTATGGAGCATCTGAAGAGCAGAGAAGCTATCCCGAATGTCCTGGACAATATTTAATCAATTCTCTCAATCAACATCGCAAAAACTGACTATCTGCTCATTATCACACTGCTGTTTGTGTGAGCTTGCTGTGCGCAAATTGGTGGCCAAGTTTCCTATATTACAATGGTGACTGCACTGCGGGACTCTCTCTGGCTGTAAAGTGATTGGGATGTCCTGAGATTGTGAGAGGCACTATATCAATGCAAGAATTTCCTTTGTCACTGGGCATTGGCGAGAAAAGGCCGTGTTTCCTCACCCTGTGAGGATTTCCCTTGTCCTTTATCAAGCAATTTTCAAAACAAACCGGCGATTAATTGCCAAAGCGTTATCCGAGGCCAGGCGAGCATTTGATTAAATGTATGAACAACAGACAGCACCTGCTAACAGCAGGGATCCTGAACAGGAACACCTGCGATCGTGGTTTATTTACTGGCCGTTAGAAAGGAAAACAAAGAGATCTGCTCAGAGAAAACTGATGTTTATTGCTGCCCACAGCAAAGAATGGATGGACTAAAATAAAGTGATAATTCAGACGACTGAGGGCGATAGTGCGTTGGGTTTAATTATTTCCTTTGTTAGAAAGGGAGACCAAATTTAAGTTAAGGGAGAGTGAAATTCTCTGTAATGATTTCTCTGTTGCGGTTCCTTGCTCAATATAAAATTAAACAGCGCAAAAATTCATCTCTGGCCTCATTTGGTTGTTGGGTTAAGCAGTGTGGGAGTTGGTGAATCATACAACGGCACTACCAGGTTTGCAATATCCTGATCTTATCACAAACGACAGGGGTTGTTCTCATGTATAGATAAAGTCCTGATTGAAAAAAGGTGCAGGATCCACATGCAGGACAGTCTAAGGATGCTGAGCGTGAGTGACATTTGTAACAGAGGTCATATAGCATTGATAGGAGTGAGGGAGAAACACACCTCACTGACGCTGTTTATCACTGAGGCAGTAACAGAAATGAGTGAAGGTATTTAATTGGAGTTATTACAGAAACCAGAGCCTCCTCATAGCCTAAGGTGCCAACTAACAGCTTTGTAAACAATGGCTGGCATCGTACACTCCCATCTCTCCACTCCAGGGGCAGGATGGTAGGTGGTGGAGGCATTAAATTGAACAGCCTGGCAATATTGCTGTGCCCAACTCACCTGACCTGCGGGCATTTAACCCAAGGTGGGGGCGGTGTCGAGTGTGGGTTAATTGAGGTCTTTAAGTGGCCAATTAATCCCAGCCGACACTGGGATTTTACCCACGGAAGGGGTGGACAGTGCCAAGTGTCCACCTGTGGCTTAACGCTCAGGTGAGTAGGGTGTCTCATGTTCGGGCACCCTGTGCCCATGAAAGCAGCCCCCGCCCCCCCAACCAAAGGTATTACCCTGCTCCGCATTTCCTCTCAAACCCATCCTGTCCTGTCGATCCCAGTCCTCTTCGCTGGGTCCTGTCAGCTTGGTTCCGACAGGAACCAAGATTCACCTGTAAGTCTGGGCTCCACACTGCCTGTCTGCTGCGGATTGCCTGCAGTCCCAGGAGTGGCCAACACTACATGAGGCGCCGCTGTGACAAGAGAGCTGCCAGCCATGTGACTGGCCGACAGCTCTCGGAGGTGAAACTTCCACTTGGCTGCCAATCATTTGGAATGAAATAAGGCTCGGTGGAACTGCAGCAGTTTTGTTAATAAGCATAAAGAAACTTTATCTACAGTAGCCTAACTTTAGAATAACCTCTGTTATATTGTAGCCTCTGCTGCGAGATCCCTTTGGTTCCCACACTATTAAAGACATGATTGTGATACCTCCAAAGACAGGATTACAGAAAAGGGGCTATTGCACGAGATAATGCGTGCTTGTTAAGGATAACTTCAAGCAGGTTGGTGAAGTTGTGGCATGGAAAAGTGGTATCGGGTTCATATCATTGTCCTTGCTAAATCTGTATCTCAGTTGAGATAATCTGAAAAGAAAACAGGAAATGTTGGACAAACTCAGAAGCTCTGGCCACATCTGTGGAAGGAGAAACAGTGTTAATGTTTCGGGTCCATATAACTCTTCTTCAGATCTGCTGAGTTTATCCAGCATTTTCTGTCTTTTAGTTTCAGATTTCCAGCATCTGCCATATTTTGCTTTTAGTGAGATAATGTGAAGTCTGGCAAGAGCTTATAGAAGGACATTCAATCTCTTGCTACGTCAGCTAGGGGTTTGAGTACAAATCCCAAAGAGAGAAGATAAGCGGAGGAGAAAATAATTTTCAGTTCAGAGAGATCAAAGTTTGAATTTTGAAGTGACAGTGCCCACAAAAGTCAAACTGTACAAGGTGTAAGCTTGAACTAAGGCGGCACAGTGGTTAGCACTGCTGCCTCACAGCGCCAGGGACCCTGATTCGATTCCCGGCTTGGGTCACTGTCTGTGCGGAGTCTGCACGTTCTCCCCGTGTCTGCGTGGGTTTCCTCCGGGTGCTCTGGTTTCCTCCCACAGTCTGAATGACGTGCTGGTTAGGAGCATTGGCCATGCTAAATTCTCCCTCAGTGTACCCGAACAGGCGCCGGAGTGTGGCGACAAGGGGATTTTCACAGTAACTTCATTGCAGTGTTAATGTAAGCCTTCTTGTGACACTAATAAATAAACTTAAAGCTTCGAATGATCAGAATTACACAAAAGGGTTGGGGAGTCTGCTTAGAGGCAGTGGGAATAACAATCGAGTAACATAAGGTAGGAGGGGCTGGTAGAGTGAGTCATTACCAACTCTCCTGGTGCTCATTATAAACTCAAGCTAAGCCAGCAATTACTACACCAAGCTAAACAAAATAATATCATCACTACCATTAGCAATTGAAAATGCTTTTGTTCTTATTTGTGTGTTGCAGTTATGCAGTTTCTGCGCTTTGTTCGGGTGCAAACTTGTTTGTACTTTCTGTACTTAAACAGATGGTGCGTGTGTATGTGTGTGTGTGTGTGCGTGTACATGTGTGTTTTTGTACATTACCGGAGCTCCAGCGGCAATCTATTCTAAATCCTTGGTGGTTTATTGTTGAGTCATTAGGTGTCACATACACCTGGGCTCATGTGTAGGTCTCTGATTGGTTGGATTCTGTCATAGTCTAAATCACCTGATGCGTGACAGTTGCCTGACTGGCACGTTGATCGTCGCTGAATACAGAACGCTGTGCTGAGTCGCCCACATGATCTGACAAGACACATTTCACAGAGCTCCATTCTGTGATTGTATCGTTGTTGATAGTCTGAGAGATGGGTGCACTGCTGCTTCATGAACTGCGCCAGGAAATAGCAAGTTTCCTTCACAGACATAAAACACGAGATTAGAGATAAAGACAACGGCATCTTAAGAACAGGGGAAGTGATAATAACTGAAATGTGGTGAGATATGAAGACAATGTACAGAATGTTAAAAGTCCCTGCTGCCATCGGACCTTTGAATGGACCGACCTCGCATTAAGTTGATCTTTCTCTACACCCTAGCTATGACTGTAACATTACATTCTGCACCCTCTCCTCTCCTTCTCGATGTTCTGTAGGCTTTGTCTGTATAGCGCGCAAGAAACGATACTTTTCACTGTATACTAATAAATGTGACAACAATAAATCAAATCAAATCATAGAATCCCTAGAGTGCAGAAGGAGGCCATTCAGCCCACTGACCACATTCCCACCCAGGTCCTATCCCTGTAACCCCACATATTTACCCTGTTAATCCCCCTAGGATCAGTTTATCATGGCCAATCTACCGAACCCGCACATCTTTGGACTGTGGGGGGAAACCAGAGCACCCGGAGGAAACCCACGCAGACGTGAGGGGAATGTGCAAACTCCACACAGACAGTGACCCAAGGCCAGAATTGAACGCAGGTCTCTGGCGCTGTGAGACAGCAGTGCTAACCACTGTGCCACCGTGCCACCCTGACATACAAGCAAGTGAACTCTGAAGTGTACGTGCTTCATCATGTGGCTAATATGAAAAGAAAACTTCGCAGCAACCTCAACTCATTTGCAAAGTTTCTTTATCGTTAGCCTTGTAAATAATGCACAGAGGCAGTGATATGTCGGAGAAATGAGATGTTATAGCTCACACATGTCAACATTGATAGATACTTTTATACTGCTCATGTTTTTGCTCTGATACAGTCCTGCTTTAACGGAAATACTCCGATTGTCTTTTGTCTTTTTTGAAAATATTCTGATAGCCAACAGGAAATAGCTCAGTGCCCCATTCCTCGGCCAATCATTTGCAGTCCATTGTTCCTCACACACTCTCTCACACACACTCACACACACACACTCACACTCACTCTCACACACGCACACTCACTCTCACACACTTACACACGCACACACACCTACACAGACGCACGCACACACACATACTCGCACACACACACTCTCACACTCACTCACACACACACACTCACTCACACTCACTCACACATACACACACACACTCACTCACACTCACTCACACACACACACACACTCTCACTCTCACACACGCACACACACCTACACACACGCACGCACATACACACACATACTCGCACACACACACCCGCACACACACACCTACACACATGCACGCACATACACACACACACACTCGCACACACACACACACACACACACACACGCACTCACACACACGCACTCACACACACGCACTCACACACACGCACTCACACACACACGTCCTCACACACGCACACACTCACACACCCGCGCACTCACGCACACACACACACGCACATACACACATGCACGCACACACTCATACACACACACGCACACAAACACACTCACACACTCGCACACACACACACATGCACTCACACACACACACAGGAGCACACACACTCGCACACACACACACACATGTAGGCACACACACACACACATGCTTTCAGCTGGCTGTGCTACCCCACCCGAAACATGAGAAATCTAGAGAAGGTGTGAATAATGGAAAGTGCTTTCTTGGCGAATGTTGCTTGGTTCTGAGACCTGTAGATGTGCAGCACCCCAATTAGATGCAGATTGGTGGTGACGAATTAATATGCCAGCTCACCTGCCTCAAACATTCACTTTGGCAACATGTTAAAGCATTTTGGTGGGATTTACTTTATGGATGACAGTATCCAATGACTCAGAGAATTACAAAGCACAGAGAGAGGCCATTGAGCCCATTGTTCCTGTGCTAGCTCATTGAGAAATCTATAAAGTTAATGCCACTCCCTGTGCTCTTTCCCCATTGTCCTGACATTGTTTTTCCCCTCCAAGTACTTACCAGTTTCCTTTTGAAAGGGTACCATGGAACCTGAGTTCACTTTGCCCTCCACCTATTCACAGCCCCCCCATCCCCACCTCCTTTTCCCTCGTGCATTCCAAATCAAAGCAACTTGCTTCAGAGAGAAAACAAAATCTCACCTTGCCTTTGGTTCTTTCGTCAATGACTTAAATCTTTTACCTCAAAGTGCACAAACTTTCAACAGGAGCTATTTAATGTGAGCCCTTAACACTGTACCAATCACAGAGGGCAGTAGCTACGATTTCTGCCCCACACCCACCCCCTCCCCCCACACTTGCCCCCATCTGGGGAGCTAGTTTTGCAGTAAAAATGGGCTGGTTTCCACACAGTTAATTCCTCGAAATATAACCGAGAATACAAAGAGCCACAGAACACATTTTGCAAAAGAATAATTGCTTGCAGAAAAACAGATTTGTTACAGCTATGTGGGGCGGCACGGTGGCACAGTGGTTAGCACTACTGCCTCACAGTGCCAGAGACCCAGGTTCGATTCCAGCCTTGGGTGACTGTTTGCGTGAAATTTGCATGTTCTCCCCGTGTCTGCTTGGGATTCCTCCGGGTGCTCCAGTTTCCTCCCACACTCCAACGATGTGTAGGTTAGGTGAATTGGCCATGCTAAATTCATCCTTAGTGTCCCAAAATGTGTAGATTTAGGGGGATTAGCCATGGTAAATTCCCCTTAGTGTTCCAAAATGTGTAGATTAGGGGGATTAGCCATGATAAATTGCTCCTTCGTGTCCCAAAGTGTGTAGGTTAGTGGGATCAGCCATGGTAAATGTGTGGGGTTACAGGGATAGGATGGGGGTTGGGCCTGGGTGAGGTGTTCTGTCAGAGAGTTGGTGCAGATTCACTGGGCTGAATGCACTGTAGGGATTCTCTGATCATTCTAGTGCATTCTAAGACAGTGCAAATGCTCATCTGAATGATGCATTTAAGTAAAATCTCCTTTAAAACTTTACATCAAGAAGAAAAAGCAACTTTACTCAGATTTTAAAAAACGTTAATTCGTTCATTAGATAGTTTAATCTGCGCTCACACATGAACAGGTCAAAGGGTGGCCGAAATCTGGTTTAAGTTAGACAATAGAATCTAAACACATTCAGTTTGATGTGGTGCCGAAAGACCTCTTCATCTGGGCCTGAGATGATGCCTATTGGAACTGAGCAATAATATGGATGCTCAACAGCCTTTCTGCCTCCCAATGATGACTGATTTGCTGCCAGACTTTGTTTAGATCTATGGACATATTGTCTACGATCAAAGCTACATCTGACACTCAAGGATTTCTCCCTGTGCTTTCTTTGTCTGCTACTCGTGGCTGTTTGCAGTGCTAATACTGATGCATAAACAAACATCTCCCATTTTTCCCCAGTGTGTGTACAAGTGCTAGTCTGGATCCAGAAATCAATATTTGACCTCCAAGATCACACACAAATGAAATATGGAAGACCCCACTCAGATATCGCTTGCAGAATGAGATAGTGAATGCAGTTAAAATCCATTGAATCCTCACAGTGCAGAATGAGGCCATTTGGCCCATCGAGTCTGCACCGATCACAAAGCCACCCAGGCCCTATTCCCATAACCCCACATATTTAGGAGTACAATATAAAGGGAAAGACTCTTAGTACTGTAGAGGATCAGAAGGACCTTGGGGTCCGGGTCCATAGGACTCTACAATCGGCCCCGCAGGTGGAGGAGGTGGTTAAGAAGGCGTATGGTGTGCTGGCCTTTATCAATCGAGGGATTGAGTTTAGGAGTCCGGGGATAATGATGCAGCTATATAAGACCCTCGTCAGACCCCACTTGGAGTACTGTGCTCAGTTCTGGTCGCCTCACTATAGGAAGGAAGTGGAAAAGATTGAAAGGGTGCAGAGGAGATTTACAAGGATGTTGCCTGGATTGAGTGGCATGCCTTATGAGGATAGGCTGAGGGAGCTCAGTCTTTTCTCCTTGGAGAGACGAAGGATGAGAGGAGACCTAATAGAGGTGTATAAGATGTTGAGAGGCATAGATTGGGTGGACTCTCAGAGACTTTTTCCCAGGGTGGAAATGTCTGCTACGAGAGGACACAGGTTTAGGGTGCTGGGGGGTAGGTACAGGGGAGATGTTAGGGGTAAGTTTTTCACACAGAGGGTGGTGGGCGAGTGGAATCGGCTGCCGTCAGTGGTGGTGGAGGCGAACTCAATATGGTCTTTTAAGAGACTCCTGGATGAGTACATGGAGCTTAATAGGATGGAGGGTTATAGGTAGGTCTAGAAGGTAGGGATGTGTTCGGCACAACTTGTGGGCCAAAGGGCCTGTTTGTGCTGTAGTTTTTCTATGTTTCTATGTTTACCTTGTTAATCCCCTGACACTAAGGTCAATTTAGCATGGTCAATCAACCTAACCCATACGTCTTTCGGACTGTGGGAGGAAACCAGAGCACCTGGAGGAAACCCACGCAGACACGAGGAGAATGTGCAAACTCCACACAGACAGTGATCCGAGGCTGGAATTGGACCCGGATCCCTGGCGAAGTGAGGCAGCAATGCTAACCCATTGCGTCACCATGCCACCCTTGCATGTAGTAGCAAATATGCAGTACTGCCTTGATGCTGCAAAAAAAGCATAAGTGTTTGAGCTTTGAGGGGTAGGAAGCAAAATTCAGGAGAGAAGGGTCTCTCGATGGAACAACTTAGTTGACTGAAGAGGAAGCTTAAAGATAAAAATCTTGAGGTGGAATGCGCCGTAATGATTTCCTGTATACCATAGCTCAGAGCGCTGTGATGTGGGTTCACAGTTGTATCCCTGTATAATGAGTTCCCTAGCTTGACTCTACCACTGGGGTTCAAGCTATATCAAGTATCTCACAATCGGAACAGAATGAGCATTGCCCCTGATATTGAACTGTGAACTTCTCCTCCATATCTGACACAGAAGCAGAAAACTTTCTGCATGATTCAAGCAATTTACTGTGTTCGATTGCTTGGCCTTTACTCAAAGCACCCTAAGTTCAAATTGACTCCATCATAATGAATATAAATACCACTCAAGTCTCACTCCTAGTTTTCTTCATTATTGAACATATTAGACATTACCCAAGAGGAACACCGACCTTTTTAAAATAAGCCACTCAACTCCCATCTGTCATAATGGTCTGTAAACATCTTTGGGCTATTTTGGTTTAGCATTTGGCAGGATGGCACAATGGTTAGCATTGCTGCCTCACAGCGTCAGGGACCCGGGTTCAATACCGGCCTCGGACCACTGTCTGTGTGGAGTCAGCACGTTCTCTCCATGTCTGCGTGGGTTTCCTCTGGGTGCTCCGGGTTTCCTCCCACAGTCCAAAGATGTGCGGGTTAGGTTGATTGGCCATGCTAAATTGTCCCTTAATGTCCCAACATGTGTAGGCTAGGGGGATTAGCAGGGCAAATACGTGGGGTTACGGGGATAGGTGGGATTGTTATCGGTACAGGCTTGATGGGCCGAATGGCCTTCTTCTGCACTGTAGGGATTCTATGATTCTATGAATTGTGTTTGGTGCCCATACTGGCTGCATGCTTTAATTCATGAGAAAATTCAACCTGGAGATAGGGGCAGTGCTAAGCTGGCCACTGTGCTCTCTTTTAATTTGTCAATGTCTTTAATTTATTCAAAAATGAACACTCCTCTTCCAGTTGTGATAGCAGAATGAGTTGGGAAACAGGACACCAACAGGCTAGCCTCACATTCCACTTCATCTTCGACCAACCAAAGACCTGGCAAGCAAGGCTACAATCGGAAAAATCATCCATGTCAGTGCATTAATGGCTAAGTAATCATTTTAGTCTTCCTTAATGGATCATTGCTACTTGATTTTTCAAAAAACATATTCTATAATGTCCTTCACAATAATATTCCAGGTTTAAGGAGCTTCATCTTGCCTGTATCCAAGTTCACCAGAGGTTGTCTTCCACCTCAGCAACTCAACAGTCTGTGGCGTTGTTTGGAAAAATGAAGAATTGAAAGGAGGAAGAAGGGATTGTGTTTATATAGCGCCATTGTACTTTCTCAGAGGACTAAACAAATTTGACTCTCGCCAACTTTTACAGATGCACCATAGAAAGCATTCTTTCTGGTTGTATCACAGCTTGGTATGGCTCCTGCTCTGCCCAAGACCGCAAGAAACTACAAAGGAATGAAGCCCAATCCATCACGCAAACCAGCCTCCCACCCATTGACACTGTCTACACTTGCTGCTGCCTCAGAAAAGCAGCCAGCATAATTAAGGACCCCTCGCACCCCGGATATAATCTCTTCCACTTTCTTCTGTCAGGAAAAAGATACAAAAGTCTGAGGTCACGTACCAACTGACTCAAGAAGAATTTTCTTCCCTGTTGCCACCTGAATTCTGAATAGACCTACCTCACGTTAAGTTGATCTTTCTCTACACCCTAGCTATGACTGTAACACTACATTCTGCACTCTCTCCTTTCCTTCTCAGTGAACAGTATGCTTTGTCTGTATAGGGCGCAAGAAACAATACTTTTCACTGTACAGTAATACATGTGGCAATAATAAATCAAATTAAATCATTAGGTCGCAGTACCACAACTGGCTTTACAGCCAATAAAGTACTTTTTGCAGTACAGTCACTGTGGTAAATTCAAGATGTGGAGATGCCGGCGTTGGACTGGGGTAAGCACAGTAAGAAGTCTCATAACACCAGGTTAAAGTCCAACAGGTTTATTTGGTAGCAAATACCATAAGCTTTCGGAGCAGAGCTCCTTCGTCAGATGGAGTGGATATCTGTTCTCCTATTTGGTAGCAAATACCATAAGCTTTCGGAGCAGAGCTCCTTCGTCAGATGGAGTGGATGGAGTGGAGAACAGATATCCACTCCATCTGACGAAGGAGCTCTGCTCCGAAAGCTTATGGTATTTGCTACCAAATAAACCTGTTGGACTTTAACCTGGTGTTGTGAGACTTCTTACTGTAAGTTCAAGAAACAGGGCAGTAAATGTGTACATCATAAGCTCCCACATACAACAATATGCTGGTGGCCAGTAATGCTGGATGAGGGATAAATATTGGCCAGCACACTATGGAGAACGTCCCTACTCTTCTTCAAAATAGTGCCAATTATTTTATTCAATCATGGGACATGGGCATCACTGGCTAGGCTGGCATTTATTGCCCATCCCTAATTGCCCTTTGAGAAGGTGGTGGTGAGCTTCCTTCTTGAGACGCTACAGTCTGTGTGGTGTAGATACACCCACAGTGCCGTTAGGGAGAGAATTGCAGGATCTTGACGCAGTGACTGTGATAGTTCACATTCCCAGAAAAGGGGCAGTCAAGTCTTTGGTTTAATGCCATATCCAAAAAAACTGACAGTGCAGCACTCCCTTAGCAAAGCCCAGGCCTGTCAGCCGAGAATTTATGTTCAATTCCAAAATGGCAATCATTATTGGATAATAATCACTTCATCCCCACGTTAATGTGGGACATTTGTGCGGATCAGTTTGACAGTGGCGAATGCCATTAACCTGTAAGAAATCAAGGAAAAGGTGCAGTTGAAACTCAAACTGCAGAGGTATTTCTTTGAAACTTGAACCCACAGTTAAAATCTGATAAAACTAGTCCTCAAAATGAAAGACATATGGTATAAATAGGACATTGAGGAGAGCATTTCAAATGTTGTCACTTTACTGTATTTAATCATTTGTGAGTTGTGAAAATGGGGTCACTGATTATTTTTGTGTTCTTGGAGCAGACAGTGAACATCCTTTATCGTGTAATTAAATCTGATTATTGCAGCGTAAGGTTAATGCACCCAAAATGAAGTTAATCTTTCTAAGTAGACATTAGATGCAGGAAGATCCAGTACCTGCTTTATTGCGAGTAATTTATAGATCTTGCAAATGAATATGAATGCTACCTCTGGGGCGGCACGGTGGCACAGTGCTTAGCACTGCTGCCTCACAGTGCCAGGGACCCGGGTTCAATTCCCGGTTTGGGTCACTGTGTGTGCAGAGTTTGCACGTTCTCCCTGTGTCTGCGTGGGTTTCCTCCGGGTGCTCTGGTTTCCTCCCACAGTCCAAAGCTGTGTGGGTTAGGTGGATTGGTCATGCTAAATTGCCCCTTAGTGACAGCAGTTTAGCAAGGTAAATGCATGGGATTATGGGGATAGGGCCTGGGTGGGATTGTGGTCGGTGCAGAATTGATGGGCCGAATGGCCTCTTTCGGCACTGTGGGGATTCTATGATCTTTGAAAGAAGGCTAACAAGGAGTGAAACAATTGTGGTCTCAAAGTCTCAACTTCAGGAAAGCTTTCAGGAACTATGTCTAGGTCAAAGGTCCAAGGTAATGGATTCCTTGCTGCACAAGGCTTCCAATCAGGTCACAAAGGGTTGAATTTTACCAGGGGGACCAGCTGGATAAATATGTGGGATTACGGGAATAGGGCCTGGGTGGGATTGTGGTCAGTGCAGACTCGATGGGCTGAATGGCCTCCTTCTGCACTGTAGGGATTCCATGATCCTTGGTAGGCTCAGCAATGCTTTGGCCAACAGGATGCGGCCCCAGGATCCACCTGAGGTGCCAATGCAATGCTGCTTTCCAGCTGCCCTGGATATCAAATGCCTTTGCTTGTGGATTGTACAGTGCAGATCCTGTTGGGTAGAGGGAAAGGCAGTAAGGAGCAAGGGTGGAGCCATTCAGCATCACAAGGTGCTCCGTGACAACAATCAGGGCATCACCACGCCGTTCATCGCCTGGTGGGGGCATCCACCGCATTTCTGGCCTGATCTACGAGGAGGTTTGCAGGGTCCTGAAGGTGTACCTGGAAAGTGCCATCAGGGACTTGGTGACCTACACCAAACACGCCAAGCACCAAACGGAGATGGCCATGGACGTGGTGTATGCCCTGATGTGCCAGGGGTAGACCCTGTATGGCTGCGGCCCCCATGGTTGGGGACAATTTTAAGAAAGATTGCACGGTTACAAATTGTCGTACGATCAAACTCCAAGGGAAATAAAATGAAATATTGTTTCAAACAAAAAACCAATGACATCGGTTGCCGTTATTTGGAAAACGCCATGAAAAGTTGAGCAAAGTTTGCTTATGCAGACAATCAAATAATCACAATTAATTTCTTGCCTTTCCTACTTCTGAAGTGCAAATAATAAAACTATGATTATGCAGATATTCAACCTGATTTCACACTGCAGGACTTCTGATTATTAAATAACAAAATTAAGCAGTTATAGGATGAAAATAAAACTATTTATGCAGAAATCATGTATGTACCTGATTAATAATTAAAGGTGTAATAATCACTAAGCTTCACTCTTCAAGTAAATGTATTAATCCTATTTCATATCTATTCCATGTTCATATCTATGTTCATATTTTCACAGTAACTTCATTGTGACTAATAAATAAACTTTACTTTCACTTTATATCTACGCTGGAACTTTCTATGCTTCGGTTACCTCTAGATTTGATTATTTCGACACTCTCCTACATCCGACCATCTTCAAATCTGAGGTCATTTCAAACTGGTACCCAGGCACTGACTCAGACCAAGTCCCATTCTCCCATTATCCCTGTGCTCACTGGTTTACTTTGGCTTCTGTTCAAGACATTGCCTCGACTTTAAAACCCTTATCCTGCTGCTGTTCAAGTCCCTCCATGGCCTCCCCATCCCAACCTGTGTCATTCCCAACAGCCTTACGCCCCTCTGAGGTATCGGTACTTTCGGCCTCTTGTGCACCCAGATTTTTATTGTTGCACTATTGGTGGCTGTGCCTTCAGTTACCTGAGTCCCACACACTGGAATTCTCTCCCACATCTCTCCACCTCTCCTTCTTCCTTTAAGACTTTCCTGTCACAACACTGAAAAGAAGTTACTGCGAAAATCCCCTAGTCGCCACACTCCGGCACCTGTTCGGGTGCACTGAGGGAGAATTTAGCACGACCAATGCACCTAACCAGCACATCTTTTGGACTGTGGGAGAAAACTGGAGCACCCAGAGGGAACCCACGCAGACACAGGGAGAACGTGCAGACTAAACGCAGACAGTGACTCAAGCCGGGAATCGAACCTGGGTCCCTGTCGCTGTGAGGCAGCAGTGTTCACCACGGTGCCACCGTGGCTCTCCGTCATGGCGAAAACAGTGGAAATGGGTGAAAATCCTAAGGCCAGCCCCTGAACATGGCACCCCCTATTTTCAAATACCTGGTCTGGCCTACATGTGACTCTAGGGACACAGCAATCTCAACTGCCCTCTGAAATGGACTGACAAGACACTCAGTTTCAAGGGCAACTGGGGATGGGCAATCAATGCTGGCCCAGCCAGCAATGCCCATATCCCACGAATGAACAAAAAAAAGGCTATTGGCTGCTTGTGGGAGGGTAGCCCCACTGTCCCCCCACCCTGCCCAAGCCTGACTGCCCCCTCTCCTCCCCCAGGGACAATGGCCCATGGGCAGAATGGAGCCAGAGAACTAGCACACGAGCCACAAGGACGAAATTCCATACTTTCGACCATCTTCCCTAATACTTTTGTAGCTGAGTGGCAAATGTCTGCTTTATTATGCCCCTTGGGGGCTTCCATTATATTCAAGGTGCTATATAAATGCAAGTCGTTGCTGTTGGCTGGCTGGGCTGAGTGGCCTGCTTCTGTGCCACAAAAAGCCGACGTATCCTATTCCGCGAATCATCTATGGCCTCCATCTTGCCTGCCTCCTGGTGGTAACTCAGGGCAGTGAGAAGTTGCTCACACGTTGCCTTTACCGCAGGTGGGATGCGGCCATGGAAGAAAGGTCAGGAATGGGCTTCCAAATAAAGTAAATTTTTTTTAAAAACCCTCCTCTCCAGCAATCCTAGGCAGCCTGAACGCGAGTATTTAAGTTGTGCTTGAGTCCTGCACTGAGCTCCAGACCTGTTTGTCAAAAACAAGTGCGTCCGCTGCCAAGATGTACAGTAAACCTTGCAGGTGATGGGGAGACACTGCTTCCTCTCACTCAGATTACTGTCCGCCACATAATTTTTCCCAGTCAGGCTCTGCAGTAATGGAGTGCCAAGAGGAAATAGCTTCCCTCTAATGGGAGTATGGCAAATATTGAGTTGTTGCGCACCAGATGAGTCTTTCAAGTAGTTTAAAATCCATAAAGCCATTTGAGTGTTTTTATTCTCCCCAGAAGTGCTCAATTATATTTTAACCTTCATTTTAATGTCAACAGGGTATTAATTCTGCTGCGAGTCAGTGCTGGGAGTCAGGACTAGTATCTTGTTCACTGCTGACTTGGAGGAGCCCCCGGTGCTTCCAAAAGGCTACCCAAAGGAGTTAAGCTGTGAAGATCAGGGACGCCTGCCAAAAGCAGCAAACAACATGGCTTTCCCCATCCTGCTTGCCTGGTTACTGTTCATTACCGACATCCGTCGCCATGGATCACATTTCACCGCTGTAAAAAATTTCATCTGGAGGCTGATTAAAAATAAGAACCACCTTAGAGACGTAGGTCGGCGACGGACCAGCACAGGCTGTCTGCGAGCCTCAAATTAAAGCAGAAAGGTAGGCCGCCTGTGCGTTTCCCAAGCACCGTTCATGACAGCGAAGCCCTTCAGAGCCACGGGAAGCATTTTTTGAAGTGTAGTCACGCTGGCGGCCAATTCTTCACACAGCAAGCTCCCACAGTAAAAAATGAGATTAATGACCTGACACAGTGGGTGAAAATGGCAGAGGGCGGAATTTTCCCGTCCTGCCTGCCACGGGAATCTTAGAATCGTAGAATCCCTACAGTGCAGAAGGAGGCCATTCGGCCCATCGAGTCTGCACTGACCACAATCCCACCCAGGCCCTATCCCCATAACCCCAATGCGTTTACCCTAGCTATTTCCCCTGACACTAAGGGGCAATTTAGCATGGCCAAATCCACCTAACCCGCACACCTTTGGAGTGTGGGAGGAAACCGGAGCACCCGGACGAAACTCACACAGATTCAGGGAGAACGTGCAAACTCCACACAGCCAAGCCGGGAATGGAACCCAGGTCCCTGGAGCTGTGAGGCACAGTGCTAACCACTATGCCGCCCATAGCTGGCGGGGGCGGACCATGCAAAGGTCCATTGACTTCGGGCAGGAATTTCCGGCCTTGGAGCGAGCGGGGCTGGAAAATTCCGCCCAGAGAGTTGGTTCCGGTGCAGAAAATGGAGTGTCTCCCGGCAAAAGCACCAGCGTGTTTTCGGACCGGATCTTATGCCCCATTTTTATGCCCACATGTTCCATCTGATTCACCCCAACCTGCAACGACTTAACTGCTGCCAGCGCTGGGGAGTTTCATATTAATAACTCCCCAGCGTCTGTTCCACAATGACTGGAAGGACTGGTGGCCAAGATGCTCCACCTTGCTCCTCGGAGGGGGCCCTCACCAGGATCCCTAGATGGAGTGGAGCAGAGGCGGAGACTTACTGTACCCCCGCTCCAGGAGACGGCCTTCTAGCAAGGTCAGCAAGCGCACTCCAGAACAGGACGAGGCAGCAATATCAGAAGAAGATGAATGATCTTCTTCGCTCAGCCAGCATAAGTGAGCCACCCCCAGTCTCTCTATGGGCCCCCCCCCACACCCCCAACCCTTTCTCTCATTCAGCCACCTTGGCCTTTGCCAACGCCAGGTACCAGGTTCCCCCCCCCACCCTCCCTCCCACAATCACCATGTTCCCCAGTAGCTGTTGTGCTCCTCACACTCCAGCTCCCACCCAAACCCTACGGCTGCCACACCTCATCACCATCTTTAACACTCCCCCTACACTTTTCCTCTCTGTGCCATTGCAGGACAGACTCAATCACAGACTTGTGCGGGCGCAGCCAGCTGGGATTATGCCCGAGGTCCGAACCCACATCCGTTTTGAGGAGGGGGTTTCTGGGGTCCCCCACCTCCGGCACTGAGTTACGCTTATCTGTGTCCCCTCTGGTGTCCCCTGAGCAGTGAACACCCCGGAGGGTGCTGGCTGCCTGAGGTCTCACCTCCAAACTCCCCCTCAGAGCCAAAAGCGCCAGGTTCACACTTATGTAGATCTGTTACAAATGGCGTCGGCATGGCGTGAATCACACTTTGTGGATTTTGAATGTGTGCTGCATTTCCCATGGACGGACAGTGCAGGCTCGAAATCATAGAATCATAGAAACCTGCAGTGCAGAGGGAGGCCATTCGGCCCATCGAGTCTGCACTGACAATAATCCCATCTCGGCTTTATCCCCACTATCCCACATATTTACCCCGCTAATCTAACCTATACATTCCGGGATACTAAGGGGCAATTTAGCACGGCCAATGCACCTAACCCACACATCTATGGACTATGGGAGGAAACGGGAGCACCCGGAGGAAACCCATGCAGACACGGGGGGGAAATGCAAGCTCCACACAGTCAGTGACCCAAGCCGGGAATCGAACCCAGGTCCCTGGAGCTGTGAGGCAGCAGTGCTAGCCAGCTGTGCCACCAAATTGCCCCCAGATTTTGGTGCAGGAATTAGCGTAAATTGGAGCATAAATTGTATTAGAGGTTCGAAAATGAAATGATAACTGCTCCCCTGCCTATCAGGCTGATCTCCAGTTCTGGATTCTTTGAATAAAAATAAGGCAGCCAGTGTTTTTTCTCTTTCTCCTGAATGGTTCTTTCCAAATCAATATCTATATGCCAACACCTTGATGCCGTTTACGCTGGCGTGATTTTATGGTCACATCCACGGCATACCAAACCCATGGCGAGGGGTAGATTCAATGGGAAATCCCATTGACAATGGCGGGACCATAAGATCCCACCGCCAGCGAGATCACACCGCCTCCCTCCGCGGCGAAACACAGCACAGGGGAGGAAAATCCCACCTATAGACTTCACTTCAAGACTTTAATTTATGAAAAAAGGCCAGAGGATCACTGCAGAACTACAGTGGACATTTCTGTATTCATTCGTGGGACATGGGCGTCACTGGCTGGGCCAGCATTTATTGCCCATCCCTAATTGCCTGAGGGCAGTTGAGAGTCAACCACATTCGGTGGGTCTGGAGTCACATGTAGGCCAGGCCATGGTATGGTAAGCAGATTTCCTTCCCTAAAGGGCATTAGTGAACCGGATGGGTTTTTCTGACAATTGACAATGGCTTCATGGTCCTCAGTAGACTCTTAAATCCAAACTTTGTTCCATTGAATTCAAATTCCACCAGCTGGCATGGTGGGATTCGAACCTGGGTCCCCAGAACATTAGCTGAGTTTCTGGGTTAGTAGTCCAGCAATAATACCACTTGGCCATCGCCTCCCCTCATAGGTAGACACATCTGTCATAAATCAGTGACTCCAATTATCTTTCTTCTATAATAGTTCTATTTCTTTTCATCTTGCCAATGATTCATTTTTTTAAAATTCTAAACTGCCAAAATGTGACAGTGGTATTGTTACTGGACTAGTACTTCAGAGGGCCAGGGTAATGGTGTGTGGGAATTGGGGTTCAAATCCCATCATGGCAGATGGTGGAAGTTTGAGTTCAATAAAAACAGGAATCAAAAGTCTAATGATTATCATAAAACATTTGTCAATTGTCATAAAAACCCATCCGGCTCACTAAAGAAGGAAATCTGCTGTCCCAACCTGGTCTGGCCTACATGGCACTCCAGATCAATGGCAATGCCTCTGAAATGGCCACTCAGTTCAAAGGCCACTAGGGATTGCCAGAAAAAGATACAAAAGTCTGAGGTCACGCACCAACCAACTCAAGAACAGCTTCTTCCCTGCTGCCATCAGACATTTAAATGGACCTACCTTATATCAAGTTGATCTTTCTCTACATCCTAGCTATGATTCTACATTCTGCACCCTCTCATTTCCTTCTCTGTGAACGGTATGCTTTGTCTGTATAGTGCGCAAGAAACAATACTTTTCACTGTATACCGATACATGTGACAATAATAAATCAAATCAAATAAATACTAACCCAGCCAGTGATACCCATTTTTTTACTCATTAGTGGGATATGGGCGTCACTGGCTGGTCAGCATTTATTGCCCATCCCTAATTGACCTTGAGAAGGTGGTGGTGAGCTGCCTTCTTGAATCGCTGCAGCCCATGTTCTATGGGTTGACCCACAATGCCGTTAGGGAGGGAATTCCAGCATTTTGACCCAGCGACTGCGATTGAATGGTGATATATCCCCAAGTCAGGATGGTGAGTGGCTTGGAGGGGAACTTGCAGGTGGTGGTGCTGCCCTTGTCCTTCTAGATGGAAGTGGTCATGGGTTTGGAAGGTGCTGCCTAAGGATATTCTTAATATTAAAGGTGGGATGGTGGCACAGTGGTCATCACTGCTGTCTCACAGCGCCAGGGGCCCGGGTTCAACTCCGGCCTCGGGTCACTGTCTGTGTGGAGTTTGCACATTCTCCCCGTGTCTGTGTGGGTTTCCTCTGGGTGCTCTGGTTTCCTCCCACAGTCCAAAGATGTGTGGGTTAGGTGGACTGGACATGCTAAATTGACCCGAGTGTCAGGGAGATTGGCAGGGTAAATATCTGGGGTTATGGGAATAGGTGGGATTGTGGTCAGTGCGAACTTGATGGGCCGAATGGCCTGCTTCTGCACTGTATGGATACTATGATTCTGTAAATGAATTTACAAAAAACATATATTTTCTGCCCCTGTTCGATTGTAAGTCTCTATTGCTATTGAGGTGACTTCTCACTCATTTAACCAGCAAAGGTTTCTCTCTGACTAATCTGTACACGTGTCAGCTTAATTGAAGTTAGGAATCACTTAGAGCCAAGAACTACTTCAGGATTTATATGGAGCGGTATCAAATAATGAGAAGCATATCTCTCTGGTAAGCAGATCGTTTGCACTCACTTCTATCTAATACAGCCAGACAGCAGTCTGCTGGCTACAGCTACCAGATTTTCTCTCTCTCTGGCACTAATAGGTTGAGGCATTTCTAGATTTTTCTTTTGACGTTGCTGTAAGGCTTTACTGTTTCCCGGAACCTATTTCCTGCCATATCTAAAATAACACCAGCTGCAGCGATCTGATAGAGAGGAATCCCGTGGTAAATACGCAGAGAGATGGGGTGGGAAAATGCTACTTCTTGGGGACCTGATAACATTTATCATATCAAGTTTACAAAGAGACAACTGCAATCAGTGCGACACGCTGTGAAAGGAAACACGGGATCGTACTGACACAGATATTAATCCCGAGTCATTGATACGCACTAATTTTGTGTGTCATGTGAATGAAAGTTGCGCAAAGGAGTTAATTTTTTTGTGTGGGATTTTCTACAGTAAGTGACAATACTACTGTTAGGGACGGTCTCCGTCAAATCTGAATGAAAACCCGAATGGTTAAAAGTTGCCATTTCCTCCCTCAGCTCATAACAAGGTAAAAATCTGGCCTGGCTTCAAGTTTCCATTTCATCATCTTGAGAGGCAAGGGAAGAAAGAGCTAATGTGAGAATGACATTTTTAAAACCTCAATCTGGCCCAGTTCACTGAACCACCGAAGTTTGGATAAGTGAACAGGTTTGAAAAGCAAGTTCCCTGACTCCTTGCACCTTTACAACTGCAAGATGGAATTTACCTCCATCGATTATGAGATGGGATGAGGGAGGAGAAGATGGAATTCCCACTTTCATATCCCTCTTCCCTGTATTTGTTGCTTTTCAGGCTTGTCCCTGAGCATCAACAGCAGATTAATAGGTACATTGTGGCAATGGCCTAGAATCACTTGACTATTAAGCCAGAAAACTCAGCTAATGTTCTGGGAACTCAGATTCGATTCCCACCACGGCAGATGGTGGATTTAAATCAATAAAAAAAAAAAATGGAATTAAGTATCTACTGATGATCATGAAACCATTGTTGGAAAAACCCATCTGGTTCACTAATGTCCTTTAGGGAAAGAAATCTGTCGCATTTACCTGGTCTGGCCTGGTAACTCCAGAGCCCCAGCAATGTGGTTGACTCTCAACTGCTCTCTAAGTGCAACGAGGGATGGGCAATAAATGCTGGCCGAGCCAGCGATGCCCATGTCCCACAAATGAATTTTTAAAAACATAGAACAGCGCAGAAAGGAGAGCATTTGGCCCATTGAGTTTGTGTTAGCTCACTGCAAAGGAGAGGTGGTGGCGCAGCGGCATTGTCACTGAACCAGTAATCCAGAGACCAAGGGGCTCTACAGATGCCCTACAGATCAGGATTTGAATCCCACCACGGCACTTGGTGGAATTTTACTTCAAATAAATTAATAGTGCAATGATGAAACCACTGTCAATTTTGTAAAAAGCCATCTGGTTCACTATTATGGAAGAAAATCTGTCGTCTTTAGCCGGTCTGCCTTACATGTGACTCCAGAGCCACAGTAATGTTGACTCTTAAATGCCCTCTGAAGGGGTATAGCAAGACACTCAGTTCAAGGGCAATTAGGGATGGGCAATAAATGCTGGCCCAGCCAGCAATGCCCACACTCCATAACTGAATTTTAAAAAATAGCAATCCAGCTCGTCCCACTTCCTTGGCCTTTCCCTGTAACCTTGCATTTATTTTTCTTTTAAATTCCCTTTTGAAATCCATGATTGAGCCCACCTCCAATGCACTTTTAGGTAGTGCATAGTCATTCGTTGCGTAATTCTGCCTCTCACTCTCTTGTCTATCAACTTAAGTCTGTGACCTCTGGTTCTCGCCCTCTCTGCCAATGGGAATGGTTTTCTTCCATCTACTCTATCTAGACCCCGAATAAAAGAAAGACTTGCATTGATGTAGCACCAAGCATTGGACATCTCAAAGCACGTTAAAGTTTTTTAAAAGTTTATTTATTCTTATCACAAGTAGGCTGATATTAACACTGTATTGAAATTAATGTGAAAATCCCTTAGTCGCCATACTCCGGCACCTGTTCGGGTGAGAGAATTTAGCATGGCCAGTACATCTGACCAGCATGTCTTTCGGACAGTGGGAGGAAACCGGAGCACCCGGAGGAAACCCACGCAGACACGGGGACAACGTGCAGACTCCACACAGACAGTCATCCAAGCCTGGAATCGAACCCAGGTCCCTGGCGCTGTGAGGCAGCAGTGCTAACCACTGTGCTGCCCCAGGCAATGAAGTGTTTCTGAAGTGTTCGCACACTGTTGTAAGATAGAAAATGCAGCATTTAATTTGAACACAGGATGGGGTCCTCCAAACTGCAATGACCTGACAATCTTTTTGTCATGTTGATTGAGGGATAAATACTGCCATGATTTATTTTGAAATACTGCCATGGGACATTTTTACAACCACCTGAGGGGGTTTATTGTCCCATCTGAAGGATGACAGTCCCAAAAGTGTGGGACTCCCTCAGCACTGTACTAGACTGGGGTGACAATCTTCACTTTGGTGCTCAAGTCCTGGAATGAGATTTAAATCACAGCCTTCTGACTCAGAGGCTACCAACTGGGTCATGCCTAATAAAATTTTGATGATTTGAGCACTCATCGAATCTTCTCTGCTTTAAGGACAACGCTAGCTTCTCCAATTTATAGAATCCCTACAGTGCAAAAGGAGGCCATTCGGCCCATCAAGTCTGCACCGACCACAATCCAACCCAGGCTCTATCCCCATAACCCGTGCATTTACCCTAGCTAGTCCCGCTGACACTAAGGTGCAATTTAGCATGGCCAATCCACCTAACCTGCACATCTTTGGACTGTGGGAGGAAACCGGAGCACCGGGAGGAAACCCACGCAGACACGGGTAGAAGGTGTAGAATCCACACAGACACGACCCAAGCTGGGAATTGAACCTGGATCCCTGGTGCTATGAGGCAGCAGTGCTAACCACTGTGCAGCCGTGCCGCCCAACTGAAACCCCTCATCCCAGGAACCATTCTCGTAAATCTTTTCTACATCCTCTCCAATGTCTTTCCTAAACTGTGGTTGCTAGAATGGTCACAATGCTCTACTTGCAGACAAACCAGTGTTTTATAAAGATTCATCATACCTTCCTTGCTTTTTCTCTCGATGCCAGGATCAATTGAGCATGGCCAATCAACCTAACCCGCACATCTTTGGACTGTGGGAGGAAACAGGAGCACCCGGAGGAAACCCACGCAGACATGGGGAGAACATGCGGACTCCACACAGACAGTGACCCGAAGCCGGGATTGAACTCGGATCCCTGCGCTGTGAGGCAGCAGTGCTAACCACTGTGCCGCATCTTCCACGATCACTTAACATCCCAAAGTGCTCTACAGCCAAGTAAGTTTTCTTTATAGTATAATCAGTGCTGTGATGCAGGAAACATGGCAAACCAATCTGCACACAGCAAACTCCCACACATAGTAATGTGATAATGACCAGATAATCTATTTTTGCAATGCTAATTGGGGGGTGAATATAATTCCCTGACCTTTCTACTTTTTAATTCTTTTTATGGGGCGTGAATGTCACTGGCTGCCCTCCATTTCAGAGGGCATTTGAGAGTCAACCACACTTCTGTGGATCTGGAGTCTGTAGGCCAGACCAGATAAGGATGACAGAATTCCTTCCCTCCAGGGAGTTAGTGAACCAGATGGGTTTTTACGACAATGGTTTCATGGTCATCATTAGACTTTTAATTCCAGATATTTACTGAATTCAAAATTCACCATCTGCTGTTTTGGGTTTTGAAGCCCTGATCTTGCTCTGGGTCTCTGGTCCAACGACAATACCACCTGCCTCCCCCACATCCACCTGAGGGGGTAGACGGGGCCTCGGTTTAATGTCTCATTCAAAAGATGGTACCCCTGACAGTGTGGCACTCCCTCGGTACTGTACTGGAGCGTCAGCCTTGATTGTCATGCGGGGGTCCAGAAGTGAGACTTGAACTCTTTTTAAGTCAGAGGCCAGAGTGCTACCCACTGAGCCTCAGCTGAAGCATTAACACAACAAAAATATTTCTTTGCATTCATTTAGTGGCCTATAAAGTCTCTTAGAGATGTACGTACATCCAATGATCTATTTTCGAGTGTTGCGACTGTTAATAGTGTGCAAAAAACCAGAAGTCACCAAGATGCCAACAACAGCAATGAGCTGAATAAATAGTTCAATTCTCTTTTGGTGGTATCGTTAAAGCAGCATCATTGGTCAGTGCACTGGTAAAGCACCCTTCTTATTCAAGTAGTATAATGGCATGTTTAAAATTGACCCCAACAGTCAGGTCAGATCCTGGCTCAACACGGCGGCACAATGGTTAGCACTGCTTCCTCACAGCGCCAGGGACCCGGATTTGATTCTCAGCTTGGGTCACTGTCTGTGCAGAGTCTGCACATTCTCCCCGTGTCTGCATGGGTTTCCTCCCACGGTCTGAAAGATGTGCGGGTTACGTAGATTGGCCGTGCTAAATTGCCCCTTTGTGTACCCGAACAGGCACCGGAGTGTGGTGACTAGGGGATGTGGTGAACCATAGATGGTTACCACTATGGGTACTGAACCATAGATGGTTACCACTATGGGTACTTGTACATATGTTACTGTTGTCACTGTTGGGGTTAGGGTTGGGGTGTTCTACCTGTTGATATTGTTCTGTGGTACACTCCAGTTGGCTCTGCCTACCTGTAGGAGTATAAAGGTCACTGCACTGCCTGGTGACCCTTTAGTCTGGGATTGTATTGTTATATAGTATGCTCCATTCTTGTTACTAATAAAAGCCTTTATTTCCCAGGTACGATCCAGCCTCCCGAGTGATTTAATCGCGCATCAGGGGACTTTTACAGACACTCCATTGCAGTGTTAATGTATGCCTACTTGTGACACCAATAAATAAACTTAAAAACTTACGTCAGCTGTAAAACAACACTGTTGGAAATGTAGCACTCTCTCAATACCGCGCTAATATTTCTGCTTTGAGTAGGTACTCAAACCTGGAATGTTATTTGAACCCACAAACTCCCACCAGAGGGGGGATTCTGGTCAGCTGGGCCTCTACAAAAATTAAATCATCATTCGATGAAATGCCCATTTAAAGAAAGGTGAGCATTAACTGTGAAACATTCTCAATGTAGGCTTTGGGTTATCAGCTTTTTGTGTTGAGTGCAGACTGCTACTTGGAATATTAACCTCCAAGGAATCATTTTCCTTCTGTCACATCAGCTGCGGGGAATGTTCGCATAAACTCTCACGACATTGGACTGAGTGGTTACTATTAAAAAAATGTTTTTTTCTATAACTTATTTTCAAAGAAGCAAAGGGAGGAGGATTTTGATAACTGACACACGGGGAGTGGGGGCATGTGCTGGCCTGCGGGAGGGCTCTAGGTTTCCCCGCATGGTGAGGAGTTTTAACTTAATTGAATGTGACTTTGGACCTGACAGGTTCTCCGTCCAGATGTCTGCTTCCAGTCAGATGGAGGAGAACCCAGGAAAAGGCCCCAGACTAGTTAGGCCTGATCTTTCACCCGAGAAGGGGTTTGGTGGAGGGATGCCTGATAGTATTCAAGGGGTGAAGGGGTTTGCATGGAGTATGGTGTGAGGGAGCTTGTGGGTGTGGGGAGGAAGCACTCCAGCGTCTCTTAGCCCACAAGCCGTGCTGTGAAGGTCTTTCCCTTCTCCCCAAGGCTGTGCGTGCTTTGGTGGATGGCCACAATTAAACCTAGAAATTGGGTTTGATCCAAGGTTTCCAGCCTCGTTAACCTCGTTTAAGGCGCCAAACTGCCTTTTAGGAGCAGAGTGGGTGCTCGCCCTTTGACCCATCTCAGTAAAACCTGGATGCTAATGAGTTGGAGCTAGTTTGCCAGTGCATTCAGGGTTGTTTCCCCTTTAACCACCATTTATTGCCCTAGGTTCAAGGCTGACCCTCCAGTGCAATGCTGGGGGACTACTGCACTGTCAGAGGTGCTGTCATGAGATGTTAAACAGAGTGTCCATCTACCCTCTGGGAGGGACATAAGGGCCCACGGACATTGTTTCAAAGAGGATTATCCACAGTGCCCTGACCTCCTGGAGGGGTGGTGGCGCAGTGATATTGTCGCTGGACTTGTACCCAGAGACCCAGGTTAATGCTCTGGGGACCCGGGTTCGAATCCCACATTAGCAGATGGTGAAATTTGAATTCAGTAACAATCTGGAATTAAAAATCTAATGATGACCATGAATTGATTGAAGTATAAACCCATCTGCTTCATTAATGTCCTTTAGGGAAGGAAGTCTGCCGTCCTTACCTGGTCTGGCCTACAATGTGGTTGACTCTTAAATGCCCTCAGGGATGGGCAATAAGTGCAGGTCCAGCCCACATCCCATGAATGAATAAAAAAATATATATTTATCTTTCAATCAACATCACCAAAATCGATGATCTGACCATGTTCACAGTGGTGTTTGTGGGATCTTGCTGTGTGCAAATTGGTTGCTCAATTTCCTAGATTACAACAGTGACTACACTTTAAAAGTGCTTCATTGGCTGTAAAGCACTTTGGAGCATCCAAAGGCTTACATAAATCTAAGTATTTCTTTTTTTTCTCCTGCACATGTCTCTGTGGCACATTCTGTAACATACCACTTTGCAAAGTTATGCAATGTATTTTCTTTTTATCAATACGACATGGGTGGTCTGAAAGTTGTGTTTAAACATCCTCAGAAGTTCAGCACATGTTGCTTGCAGCTGTTTGTACCAGAAAAATCTCATATTAGCTTTTACAATTAAAAAATAAGTATTATATTTAATCATTTGAAAGAACATTCCAGTTTTAATGACTTGAATATTTCTTGCATTGCATTCACAAATGGCATCAAATTATTTTTACATTTTGATATGTAGTTTCTCGAGACAAATATTTAAATGAGGTTACAGGATGATTGGTCTGTGGCGCAATGGGTTGATCATAGAATCATAGATCATAGAATCCCGACAGTGCTAAAGGGGGCCATTTTGGCCCGTCGAGTTTGCACCGACTCTCTGACTAAGTATCTTACCCAGGTCCTCTCCCCTGACCTATTCCCGTAACCCTGCACATTTCCCATGGCTAATCCACCAAAGCTACACACCTTGGGGCACTAAGTGGCAATTTACCATGGCCAATCCACCTAACCTACACATCTTTGAACTGTGGGAGGAAACCAGAGTGCCCTGTCTTTTTGCCTCCATGCCACGGTGTATTGTGCCTGCACTGACAAGTTATAGTGGCGCACTCGTGAGTTCACCATAGCTGGTGGCACAGTGGTTAGCACTGCTGCCTCACAGCTCCAGGGACCTGGGTCCGCTTCCAGCCTTGGGTGACTGTCGGTGCGGAGTCTGCACATTCTGCCCTGTCTACGTGGATATTCTCCGGATCCTCCGGTTTCCTCCCACAGTCCAAATATGTCTGATTAGGCGGATTGACCACGATCAATGCAAGAGGTTATGGGGATCTGATTTTGATTTGATTTAATTTATTATCGTCACATATATTAGTATACAGTGAAAAGTATTGTTTTTTGCGCACTATACAAACAAAGCATACCATTCATAGAGAAGGAAAGGAGAGAGTGCAGAATGTAGTGATACAGTCATAGCTAGGATATAGAGAAAGATTAACTTAATGCGAGCCACGTCCATTCAAATGTCTGATGGCAGCAGGGAAGAAGCTGTTCTCGAGTCGGTTGGTACGTGACCTCAGACTTTTGTATCTTTTTCCCAACAGAAGAAGGTGGAAGAAAGAATGTCCAGGGTGCGTGGGGTCCTTGATTATGCTGGCTGCTTTTCCGAGGCAGCGGGAAGTGTATACAGAGTCAATAGGTGGGAGGCTGGTTTGAGTGATGGACTGGGCTACATTCACAACCCTTTGTAGTTTCTTGGGTGAACCTAAGTGGGATGTTCTTTCAGAATCGGTGCAGGCTCGATGGGCCGAACGGCCTCTTTCTGCATTGTAGGAATTCTATGAGGTTAGACCATAAGATCATAAGACATAGGAGCAGAATTATGCCACTCGATCCAACAAGTCTGCTCCGCCATTCAATCATGACTGATATTTTTCTCATCCCCATTCTCCTGCCTTTTCCCCATAACCCCTGATCCCCTTATTAATCAAGAATCTATCCATCTCTGTCTTAAAGACACTCAATGACCTGGCCTTCACAGCCTTCTGCGGCAAAGAGTCCCACAGATACACCACTCTGGGGGTCGGAGAGGAATTTCCCAGATTTCTTTTCCCCATATTGGCCCTGGGGTTTTTCACTCTGGGTTTTCGCCTCTCCCTGGAGATCACATGGTCTGGAATGGGGGGGTGGGGGTGAGTTAATAGGTTGTAATGAACAAAGCATCGTAGCTGTGAGGGACAGCTCGGTGGATAGGATATTGGTATGTAGATAGGCTGGAAAATTGGGCGGGGATCCTGGATTCAGGATTCAATCCTGGACCGAGGAGCGGCGCGGGCTTAGAGGGCCGAAGGGCCTGTTCCTGTGCTGTATTGTTCTTTGTTCTTTGTTCTCTGGCTGAAGAAATTCCTCCGCATCTCTGTTTTAAAGGATTGTCCCTTTAGCCTGAGTTTGTGCCCTCTGGTTCTAGTTTTTCCTACTAGTGGAAACATCCTCTCCACCTCCACTCTATCCAGGCCTCACAGTATCCTGTAAGTTTCAATAAGATCCCCCCTCATCCTTCTAAACTCCAACGAGTACAGACCCAGAGTCCTCAACCGTTCCTCACACGACAAGCTCTTCATTCCAGGGATCATTCTTGTGAATCTCCTCTGGACCCATTCCAAGGCCAGCACATCCTTCCTTAGATATGGGGCCTAAAACTGCTCACAATACTCCAAATAGGGTCTGTCCAGAGCTTTATACAGCCTCAGGAGTACATCCCTGCTCTTGTATTCTAGCCCTCTCGACATGAATGCCAACATTGCATTTGCCTTCCTATTTGCCGACTGAACCTGCATGTTAACCTTAAGAGACTCTTGAACAATGACTCCCAAGTCCCTTTGTGTTTCTGATATCCTAAGCATTTTCCTATTTAGAAAATAGTCTATGCCTCCATTCCTCTTTCCAAAGTGCATAATCTCACACCTTTCCACATTGTATTCCATCTGCCACTTCTTTGCCCACTCTCCTAACCTGTCCAAGTCCTTCTGCAGCCCCCCTTCTTCCTCAATACTACCTGTCCCTCTACATATCTTCGTATCATCTGCAAACTTAACAACAGTGCCTTCAGTTCCTTCCTCCAAATCGTTAATGTATATTGTGAAAAGTTGTGGTCCCAGTACCGACCCCTGAGGCACACCACTAGTCACCGGCTGCCATCTTGAAAAAAACCCCTTTATCCCCACTCTGCCTTTTTCCAGTCAGGTTGTGTACGGTGTGGTTTTGAAATCATGCGCTCAAAGTGGATCCAGCTTCCACTGGCATGATCCAATGGGCAACAAACACGCTTTGCAGAATAGTTAAAATTAAATAGTTAAAACTATTCTAAAAACAGTTCACGCACGGCCGAATCCATCAAAAAATATAGTTACGAGGACGCTTGTATTTTTTGATGTCGTGTGTCTGTCGTGGAACAGTGCTAATCCAAACTGATTAGGACCAAAGAAGGGTTGGAACACAAAAATTGACAGATAGTGATGTATGCAATCAGCACTTTATTTTTGGGATCCCGATGGTTCCAAATTAAACAGGGGAACTGCTGTGAGCATTTTAAATTTGGAGGGGAGGTGGTCACTTAAATACAGAGCCACAGCGTAAGAGATCACCCAGCAGGCTGGAAGCTGCTAGCCCGTGGCTCAGTTACTGGCGCAGCCGCCTCTCAATCACAAGCTTCTGGGTTCAAGTCGCATTCTAGGTCCTTAGAACAAAGGTGAAGGCTGACACTCCATCGCAGTGCTGAGGGAGTGCTGCACTGTTGGAGGTGCCGTCTTTCAGATGAAACAATAGACTGAGGCCCCATCTTGTTGTGAGGGCAGGTAGAAAAAGCTCATGGCACTATTTTGAAGAAGAGAGCAAGGGTTTTATCCCCAGTGTCCCAGCCAATGCTTATCCCTCAACTAACATCACCAAATAAAAACAGATGAATTGGTCATTACCTCATGGATATTCATCCGAGTTTGCTGTGTGGAAATTGGTTGCCACATTTCCTCCATTACAATAGTGACTACTCTTCACAAGTATTTCACTAGTTGTAAAGCACTTTGAGATGCCAATGCTTGTGTAAAGTATGATATAAATCCAAGTTTAATATGCTGGAGAATGGAGAAGGGCAACAAGAGCAAGAGTAAGAATCATAGAATCCCTCCAGTGCAAAATGAGGTCATTCACTTCATCATGCCTGCACCGACAACAACCCCACCCAGGCCCTATCTCTGTAACCCCACGTATTTACCCTGCTCGTCCTCCTGACACTAAGGGGCAATTTAGCATGGCCAATCCACCTAACCTGCACATCTTTGGATGTGGGAGGAAACTGGAGCACCTGAAGGAAACCCACGCAGACACGGGGAGAATGTGCAAACTCCACACACACACAGACAGTCACCCGAGGCCAGGATTAAACCCGGTTCCCTGGCGCTGTGAGGCAGCAGTGCTAACCACTGTGCTGCCCATGATTGAGGCAGACTCTTCCATTCCTGTGAGGTTGAAGTTACAACATTCTTTCTTCAGTCTGATTTCAGGATGAATTTTAAACACATGAGAGATCTTCTTGGAATCTTCTCTGGTGAGCTTGAGTCTGGGCCGCACTCTCATGGCGGCCCAAGGGAACTCTACAAGGACATTTTGAAGGCCTCACTTAAGAGTTTTTATATTGACTTTGAGTCCTGGGACTACGTCTGGCACAATCAAGCACGTTGTCCTTCAAAAGCAAGTGCGTATGAGTCACTGAGGAGAAAAGCAAGGAGGCAAAATCCTGAGCCAACTAGCTATTTAAAACTCAAGTCATCTGTGGTATCTTGTTGCATAAGAAGATTTGATTACAGGAGTAAGGATGTCTTGCTGCAGTTATACACGGCCTTGGTTGAGTATTGTGTGCTGTTTTGGTCTCCTAGTCTAAGGAAGGACATTCTTGCTACTGAGGGAGTCCAGCGAAGGTCCAACAGACTGATTCCTGGATTGGCAGGACTGATATATGAAGAGAGACTAGTGCAACTGGGCTTGTACTCACTGGAATTTAGAAGAATGAGGGAGGATCTCATAGAAACATTTAAAATCCTGATGCGATTGGACAGGCTTGATGCGGGAAGAATGTTCCTGATGTTGGGGAAGTCCAGAACCAGGAGTCACTGTCTAAGAATAAGGGTTAAGCCATTCAGGACTGAGATGAGGAAGAACGTATTCACTCAGAGAGTTGTGAACCTGTGGAATTCTCCACCACAGAAAGCTGTTGGGGCCAGTTCGTTAGATATGTTCAAGAGGAAGCTGGACGTGGCCCTGGCGGCCAAAGGGATCAAGGGGTACGGAGAGAAAGTGGGAGTGGGATACTGAAAGTGCATGACCAGCGCTGATCATACCGAATGGTGGTGCAAGCTCGAAGGGCCGAATGGCCCATTCCTGCACCTGTTTTCTATGAAAAAATATTGCAACAGAACCTTCTGGACACAGACCAGTGTTGGCCGCCACCAACATACCCACCCTACCAAACAGCCCAGACGGAGAACATAATCATCTTTGCCTCAAGGTAGAAACCAAGAAGGACCATTCACCCAGTCACACTCGCAATGTCACTTGTAGATAGCTGACCACTGCTCTATGCATAACTGCTCATTTGAAATTTCTAAAGGCATTTTTCACAAAAAGTCTCATCTTAAAGCCTTACTTACACCAGACACGGATGGGATATGCAAGAGGGTCGAACATTGGGACGGAATAAATGACTCCTGCTAGTTGCTATTTTAACTTCTGGGTCTCAGGAGGAATATGCGGCCCTTACTGCAAACTGGTGAAGCCCTCATCCAAAAGTTTATGGACAGCAATTCCTGGAAGTACTGGAGCAAATGTTTGTGCCTGGGGAATGGGCATTTCTTGGAGAAAAGAGTCAGATAATTCTGCCCAAATACCTGTGCCCAACCTGAGGCAGGTCCCACCGGTCTCCATAGCTATTCGGCAGAGCTTCTGTCATCGCATGCGAGTCATGAATAAACACAGAATAACTCCCCATCTGCAATACCCATGTCTTCATCTTTAGGACCCAATCTGTTCACATCCACTTTTAAAACTGTGAGAGAACAGCTCCTGTCTGTCCGTCTGGTGGCTAGCCAGTTAGGGTGATTGCAGGCATCTATAGGTGTAACTGACAGTACCCAACAGCTGTACTCCAAAATGGCTGTATTTCAATTTGTAAATGAAACAAACAGTCAATTAACAACATTTTCCTAAAGTTACACTTTGCAATGCTGCTGTGCACAGCCAGGAGTTCCATCTGTGCTGGGGAGAAGCTAAGAAGATCAACACTTCTCAGTGCCAAGTAACGGCTTTGGTAGAACTCACAGGACCAATTTTTACAGATGCACCATAGAAGGCATCCTTCCAGGATGTATCACAGCTTGGTATGGCTCCTGCTCTGGCCAAGACTGCAAGAAACTACAAAGGGCTGTAAATGTAGCCCAGTCCATCTCGCAAACCAGCCTCCCACCCATTGACTCTGTCTATACTTTCCACTACCTCGGAAAAGCAGCCAGCATACTCAAGGACCCTACGCACCCCGGACATTCTCTCTTCCGCCTTCTTCCGTTGGGAAAAAGATACAAAGGTCTGAGATCACGTACCAACCGACTCAAGAACAGCTTCTTCCCTGCTGCCATCAGACTTTTGAATGGACCTACCATATATTAAGCTGATCTTTTTCTACACCCTATCTGTAACTGCAACACACTACATTCTGCACCCTCTTTTTTCCTTCTGCCCTATGTACTCTACGAACAGTATGCTTTGTCTGTATAGCATGCAAGAAACAATACTTTTTGTTGATTTGATTTGATTTATTATTATCATATGTATTAGTATACAATGAAAAGTATTGTTTCTTTTGCGCTATACAGGCAAAACATACTGTTCAGAGAGAAGGAAAGGAGAGAGTGCAGAATGTAGTGTTACAGTCATAGCTAGGGTGTAGAGAAAGATCAACTTTATGCAAGATAGATCCATTCAAAAGTCTGATGGCAGCAGGGAAGAAGCTGTTCTTGAGTTGGTTGGTACGTGACCTTAGACTTTTGTATCTTTTTCCCGATGGAAGAAGGTGGAAGAGAGTACGTCCGGGGTGCATGGGGGTCCTTGATTATGCTGGCTGTTTTTCCAAGGCAGCAGCAAGTGTAGATAGAGTCAATGGATGGGAGGCTGGTTTGCGTGATGGATTGGGCGACATTCATGACCCTTTGTAGTTTCACTGTATCCCAATACATGTGACAATAATAAATCAAATCAAGAAGGTGCATCCTAAAAATACCATGATTGGAACAGTTACTTCTGAGCCTCACCTAAATGTAATGGACCAAACGACAATATTTTCTGTTCTAATATCCAGTCCTGAGATCCCACAGCTTCAGAGACCAGGTTAAATAAAAACAGATCCACATTTAAGATTACTCTGCATCAAAAAATGAAAATGCTGCAAAGCGACCTTTCATTTTATGAAATCCCAATTAATTAAGGGCTCAAGGTTCTGTTCTGACACTCCCTGGCCCTAATTAAGCTTTCAATTAGTCATCACTCATTATTTACAGCCAAAATGTTAACAACTCAGCAGGTTTTCTCCCAGCATGTAAAGTTTCTTTCAGTTGTTTCAAGCGCAAAATGCTGGAAGCTGGGCAGGCTGCCAGATTAGTAATAGTTTCCATGAGGAAAGGCTTTTGTTTCCTAAGGGGAAGAAAACTTCAGCTGGCTAGACTGCTGGGGAGACTGATCGCTGTATACTCAGTGGCATACCTGTACATTACCTATTATATCCCTCACATCTGGACTACTGAGTGAGGTTTACTGTACCAAAAATAAAGTCCGGACTCTTGAAGTGAAAAACTGTGGTGTCAGCAGGAACACTGCACAAGATTTTGAACGCAATCGTTTGTTACACTTTTAATTATTTTTAACCTTTTTCATATTGGGAATGGAGTTGATTCCGCATAAATTGAGGCAATGGGAATCCAAGGGCAAATAAATTATCTTTGTGTGGATTAGCAAACCTATTTCATAGAATCCCGACAGTGCAGAAGGAGGGTTATGGAAATAGAGGTTAGTGTCACAAGTAGGCTTACATTAACACTGTAATGACGTTACTGTGAAAATCCACTAGTCGCCACACTCCGGCGCCTGTTCGGGTACACTGAGGGAGAATTTAGCATGGCCAATCCACCTAACCAGCATGTCTTTCGGACTGTGAGAGGAAACCCACGCAGACACGGGGAAAATGTGCAGACTATGCACAGACAGTGACCTAAGCTGGGAATCGAACCCGGGTCCCTGGCGCTGTGAGCCAGCAGTGTTAACCACTGTGTCACCTTGTCGCCCCTGCAGCATTGCAATGAAGTTATGTGTAGAGCCTGTGTGGGATTGTTGGTGCAGTCGCGATGGACTGAATGGCCTTCTTTCTGCACTGTAGTGATTCTACGATGGCATATGTAAAATCAAGCACTTTTCATATTTTTAGATGATTAGAAATTCACATGCTAAACCACTACAAGCATCTAAATGTGTTCAGCAAAGAATTATATTAAAGCTTGATCACAGGCTATTTGGATTACATGAAACTACTGAATCCTGTACACACATATTCGCAATTCCTGCAACTATAAATCGCTTCCGATAACCCTTTCCAAATGGTCATATTTTTACTGTCACACTTTCTCCATCATATCATTCTGGCATGCTTAAAAACGTATCCCCGGGGCAGCGTGGTGGTTACCACTGCTGCCTCACAGCACCAGGGACCTGGATTTGATTCCCAGCTTGGGTTGTTGTCTGTGCGGAGTCTGCATGTTTTCCCTGGGTCTGCGTGGGTTTCCTCCGGGTGCTCCGGTTTCCTCCGGAAGACGTGCTGGTTAGGTGCATTGGCTAGGGGACTTTCACAGTAACTTCACTGCATTGTGAATGTAAGCCTACTTGTGATCAATAAAGAAAATTATTTTAAATTTTTAAAAACTAGTTCTTGATTCCCCAACGCTGGGGAAAAGTCTGAGTGCATTCAACCTATCCATGCCTCTCATGATCTTATATACTTCTATAAGATCACCCCTCAGTCCTACGTTCCAAAGAAAAAAGTCCGAGCTTGTCCAACTCTCCCTATACTCAGTCCATTGAGTCTGGCAACATCCTTGTAAATCTCTTCTGCACCCTCTCCAGTTTAATAATATCTTTCCTACAGCAAGGTGACCAAATCTATGGCCCCTGGTTGCTAACCATTGTGCTAAGGGAAATAGCTCCTTCCCATCCACTCCAACTAGGCCCCTCATAATTCTCCTCATAAAGGAGAATGTGCAGACTCCGCACAGACAGTGACCCAAGCTGGGAATCAAACCTGGGTCCCTGCTGCTGTGGGGCAGCAGTGTTAACCCCTGTGCCACCATGCCTAGAGGGCATAGGTTTAAGTTAAGACTGGAAAGAATTAATGGGAACCTGAGGAGCAACCGTTTTTACAGAGGGTGATATGTAATTGGAATGAGCTGCCGAAGAAAGTGGTTGAGGCAGGGACATTGACAACATTTAAAAGGCATTTGGACAGAGATGTGGATAGGAAAGGTTTAGAGGGATATGGGCCAAATGCAGGCAAATGGGGTTAGCCCAGATGGGCATTTTGGTCAGCATGGACCAGTTTGGGCCGAAGTGCCTGTCTCCGTGACGTAGATTCTATGGTTTTATGAACTGGCAGAAGGATTAGAGGGGAGTCGAAGCGGAAGTTTTGCACCCAGACTGAGGTGGGCAAACTACCTGAAAGCGTGGTAAAGGCAGATTCACTCATCAGTTTAAGAACAATATTTTGGGGTGTACTTGAAGTGCGATTACTACAGGGCTATTGACCAAAAGCTGGAAAGTACAATTAGGCTTGATATTTCTTTTTGTACTGGTACAGGCACAGTGGGCCGAATGGCCACCTTTTATGTTGTAAATTAAATTCCCTAATCACCCAAGCAATCCCCCACCCCACCCCAATTGCGACCATTCACTGATTAGAAATTGTAATTACAATGCAAAAAATTTGGATGTAAATGTGGGTAAATGAATTCTTCAGAGGATAATTGACAGAAAGTACACGCAGTCTTCACATTTTATCATAATTTACTGTAAGTAGATTATGTAATCCTCGTTGATTTCTTTCAGCTCTCATTATTTTTCTTATTCTCTTTAAGGGCGGCACAGTGGCTAGTGCTGCTGCCTCACACCGCCAGAGACCCGGGTTCGATTCTGACCACGGGTGACTGTGTGGAGTTTGCACATTCTCCATGAGTCTGCATGGGTTTCCTCCGGGTGCACCGGTTTCCTCCCACAGTCCAAAGATGTGCAGGTTAGGTGGATTGGCCGTGCTAAATTGCCCCTTAGTGTCCCAAAATATATTGGTTAGGGGGATTAGTGGGGCAAATATATGGGATCACTGAGTAAGAGTTGGTGCAGACTCAATGGGCCAGGTGGCCTCTTCCTGCACTGTCGGGATTCTATTCTATTCTATTCCATTGTTGTTATCTGTAGGGCCATTTGCTTAAGACAGTAGAAGTGTGTGGATGCTCAATTTTAAGTTTAAGTTTTAAACGTTTTTTTAGGTTTATTTATTAGTGTCACACGTAGTCTTACATTGCACTGTGATGAAGTTACTGTGAAAATCCACTAGTCACCATACCCCAGCGCTTGTTCGGGTACACTGAGGGAGAATTTAGCATGGCCAATGCACCTAACCAGCACGTCTTTTGGACTGTGGGAGGAAACCGGAGCACCCGGAGGAAATCCACGCAGACATGGGGAGAACGTGCAAACTCCACACAGTCAGTGACCCAAGCCGGGAACTGAACCCAAGTCCCTGGCGCTGTGAGGCAGCAGTAATAACCACGGTGGCTCAGTTGTGATTGGGAGCACAACTATCAGGAGTTAAAGGAGGATTGCATCAAAAATGGATCTGGACACTCTGAAGACTTTTCTCTGTTCCAGGCTGGGGTCAAAATTGTTTTCTCCCCCCTCCATCTCATTGTCTACCAGATCCCTCTTTCCATTCAACTACGATCCTTCTACTTTCTATTCTACATACCTGAACAAATGCTCCCAAACCAGACCACCCACTCTCCACTCATTCCAGACTCCTGAAACATCACTCCCATAGAATCCCTACAGTGCAGAGGTCGGGCATTTGGCCCATGGAGTCTCCGACAGAGCATCTTACCCAGGCCCACTCCCCTCCCCTATCCCCACAGCACAGTAAGAAGTCTCACAACACCAGGCTAAAGTCCAACAGGTTTATTTGGTAGCACAAGCCACAAGCTTTCGGAGCACTGCCCCTTCATCAGGTGAGTCACCTGATGAAGGAGCAGTGCTCTAAAAGCTTGTGGCTTGTGCTACCAAATAAACCTGTTGGACTTTAGCCTGGTGTTGTGAGACTTCTTACTGTGCTTACCCCAGTCCAACGCTGGCATCTCCACATCATCCCCACAGTCCCATGCATTGACCATAGCTAATCCATCTAACCGACACATCTTTGGACACCAAGGGGCAAATTGACATGGCCAATCCATCTAACCCGCACATCTTTGGAGTGTGGGAGGAAACCAGAGCACCCGGAGGAAACCCACGCAGGCATGGGGAGAATGTGCAAACTCTATACAGTCACCCAAGGCCGGAATTGAACCCGGATTCCTGGTGCTGTGAGGCAGTAGTGCTAAGTATTGTGCCACCGTACCACCTTCCCAGAGACTGCTACCCCCTTCAACATTTCCAAGCCCCTTCACAAGGCACGCCTAGCCTATAGCTGGAGATAGTGGGGGTGCTACCTTAGGTGAATTGCTCCTTCGGAGAGCCAGTACAGACACAACAGGCCAAATGGCCATCTTCCGTGGATCCTGTGATTCCAAACACCACTGTCAAATCTCAGCATTCCCTTCCCATTGTTTCACCCTTGGAGCTCCCAAACTGACCTCCCAGACACAGGGTTCCCCTGCCCGTGCAACGCTTCCACACCTCAACACTCTGCCATTCCTTTCACAGAGTTTAGTCCCAATTCAGCGGCCCCAATAATATATGTTGCTCAGTACAGAATAGGAAATGGATGCAGCCGGTTACTGGGAGTTCAAGAAAGTGTTTTGGAAATTGAATTGGGTTATCAAAGTAACCCAAAGATTAAATTAATCAAAGATTACCCATGATCTAAAACAAGTTTCAGTGGCCCCCTACTCAAGACTTAAGCGTAAAAGGCAAGTATAGTGTCTGAGAGGACATTCTAGGAGAGACAGGGTTTTGCAGCTAGCTCTTGGTGAAGCAGCTCTGACTTTGCTGTACACAGGATGTTGTTGAGAAGCTACAGCAAATCATGTGTTTTCCTCACTGGGTGCTGCTCCAATCCTAACTTCCAAGAAGGATTTGAAAGACATGATGCTTCTGTCCAGTGCTGAGGGCCAGGTCTGGCACATGAGCCGTTGGAATCAGTGGGGCTGAAATTGCTGCCCTAATATGAGATGACAGCCTTCGTCTCTTTGGACGGAAGCCTGTCACCCAACAGCTTGCGTGTTTGCGATGCCCTAGATTGGCGGAATTAAATTTCCTACACTTTGGGGGGCTATGTCATCAGTCCCTGAAGCACAGGACATAGAATCATAGAATCCCTACAATGCAGAAGGAGGCCATTCGGCCCATTGAATCTGCACTGACTGTCTGCTGGAGCATCTTAACCAGTCCCTATCCCTGTAACCCCATGTATTTATCCCGTTAATTCCCCTGACTTACAAATCTTAGGGGCAATTTAGCATGGCCAATCCACTTAACCTGCACATCTTTGGACACTAAGGGGCAATTTAGCATGGCCAATCCACCTAACCTGCACAACTTTGGACTGTGTAAACCCACGCAGACATGGGGAGAACGTGCAAACAGACAGCCACCTGAGGATGGAATTGAACCCGGGTCCCTGGCACTGTGTGGCAGCAGTGCTAACCACTATGCCACCATGCCTTCAAAACTTCACAATACAGGTCAATTAACTTATAAAATTCTAACAGGGTTAGACAGGGTAGATTCAGAAAGAATGTTCCTGATGGTGGGGAGTCCAGATCCAGGGGTCATAGTTTGAGGATAAGGGGTAAAGCTTTTCGAGCTGAGGTAAGGAGAAATCAGAGGGTGGTGAATGTATGGAATTCACTACCACAGAAATTAGTTGAGGCCAAAATGTTGTGTGATTTCAAGAAATTAGATATAGCTCTTGAGGCTAAAGGGATCAAGGGATGTGAGAGGGAAAAGTTGCATCAGGATACTAAATTTGATGGTCAGCCATGATCAAAATGAATGGCGGAGCAGGCTCGAAAGGCCGAATGGCCTACTCCTGCTTCCAGTTTTTGTTTTCTATCTTTGTTTAAGAATAAATGCAATTCACCAAAGGTCATGAATGAAGCCCAGTCCATTACGCAAACCAGCCTCCCATCCATTGACTCTGTCTACACTTCCTGCTGCCTTGGAAAACCAGCCAGCATAATCAAGGACCCCACGCACCTCGGACATTCTCTCTTCCACCTTCTTCCATCAGGAAAAAGATACAAAAGTCTGAGGTCACATACCAACTGACTCAAGAACAGCTTCTTCCCTGCTGCTGTCAGACTTTTGAATGGTCCAACCTGATACTAAGCTGATCTTTCTCTACACCCTATCTGTAACTGCAACATATATTCTGCACCCTCTCCTTTCCTTCTGCCCCTATATACTCGATGAATGATATGTTTTGTCTGTTTAGCTTTTGATTTGATTTATTATTGTCACGGTGTATACAGTGCAAAGTGGTTTTTTTTGCGCGCTATACAGACAAAGCATACCATTCATAGAGAAGGAAACAAGAGAGTGCAGAATGTAGTGTTGCAGTCATAGCTAGGGTGTAGAGAAAGATCAACTTAATGCGAGGTAGGTGCATTCAAAAGTCTGATGGTGAGTCGGTTGGTATGTGACCTCAGATTTTTGTATCTTTTTCCTGACAGAAGAAGGTGGAAGAGAGAATGTCCGGGGTGAGTGGGGTCCTTAGTTATACTGGCTGCTTTGCCGAGGCAGTGGGAAGTGTAGACAGAGTCAATGGATGGGAGGCTGTTTTGCGTGATGGATTGGGCTACATTCACGACCTTTTGTAGTTTCTTGCAGTCTTGGGCAGGGCAGGAGCCATACCAAGCTGTGATACAACCAGAAAGGATGCTTTCTATGGTGCATCTGTAAAAGTTGGTGAGAGTCATAGCGGACATGCCAAATTTCTTAGTCTTCTGAGAAAGTAGAGGCAGTGGTGGGCATTTTTAACTATAATGTTTGACGAGCAAGAAACCGCTTTTGCTGTATCCCTGTATACATGTGACAATAATAAATCAAATTAAATCAAATCAAATGATTACTTCAAAGGATTCTCGTTTACATTTGAATTGATTTGGCCTGGGTACTGATTTCATTTCAGTGACAGATACTGAACTGTTGTGTGTGGCACTGCATTGGATTTGCCACCAAGTTATAGACAAGTCAAGGGGGTTCAAGCTTACACCATTAACTGTTTCCATCGTGGAATGATAAACCAATTTACGATGAAGAAGGTGGGAAGTGATGGAAAGTAACTTCACCAGTGAGCTGATGACATAATTTGGAAGGCAATCAAAAACCTTTATAAATCCCCCACTATAAAATTACCTTAGAACCTTACAATGATGGCCAAAGTCAGCTGTGTAATACTCAAATACTCCAGGGTCTGAGAAAATGCTTTATTTCTATATTGGAAGCATTTTTCATGCTAATTTACAAGATTTGAAAACTACTGGAGATAAACCAGGTACTGAATCTTTCTGCAACAAATGTCTACTTAGAAAGATTAACTTCTTTTTGGAGACATTTGCCTTACGCTGCAATAATCACTCTTAATTACACGATAAAGGATATTCACACAAAAATAATCAGTGACCCCATTTTTACAACTCACAAATGATTAAATACAGTAAAGTGACAACATTTGAAATGCTCTACTAGACGTTCTATTTAAACCATGTGTTTTTCATTTTGAGGACTAGTTTTATTAGATTTTAACAGAGGGTTCAAGTTTCAAAAAAATACCTCTGCAGTTTGAGCTTGCACTGCACCTTCCTTGGCTTCTTTGTACAAGTTGACAGCATTCACCACCGTCAAAGTGACCTGCCCAAACGCGCCACGTTAATGTGGGGATGAAGTGATTATTATGCAAATTGTGAGAGACATATTGGCCCAAATCTTCCGGTCTCCAGATCGCTGGAGAGTTGACATACCACCCACAATACGCTTCAGGACTCTGCTCAAGGCTTGAAGCCCTGACTCCGTGGGAATTGCCCGGGAAGTCTGAACTTCCAATGGGCACTTCCCTTGTTCCCTGGAACCCTCTGAGAAAGTTTCTAACTTTGGACAGTTCCGGCATTCTTATCTAAATAGCTACTCGGAGCGTTAGACAGAAAAATCCTCGTCTAATTGCTGGGTAACTATACAACTGACCCAATGATCACCCACACTGATCCCCCCCTTCGCCCTCCAACTACTCCCTGACTATCCCTCCTGAACCACCAACTACCCACCGAGCCCTAATTAATCCCTGACCTGCTGACTCCCCCGACACACCTATCCATCATTTCACCCATCTACCACCCTACCCAGCTGCCACCCTACTTTGCTGTTACCCTACCCAGCTGTTACCCAGCCCAGTTGTTACCCTACCCAGCTGTTACTCCATCTAGCTCTTACCCTACTCTGCTGTTACCCAGCCCAGTTGTTACTCTATGCAGCTGTTACCCTACCCGGCTGTTACTCCACTCAGCTGTTACTTTACCCAGCTGCCTCTCTCCACCCAGCTACCAGCCACCCATCATCCTACCCAGCAGCTGCCCAATCCAGCTTCGGCCATACCTAGGAGTGTAATCGAATACTCCCCATTTGCCTGGATGGGGGCACTCCAACAACACTCGAAGCTTGACATCATCCAGGACAAAGCAACCCGCTTGATTGGCACCACATCCACAAACATCCACTCCCTCCACCACCGACGCTCAGTAGCAGCAGTGTGTACCATCTACAAGATGAACTGCAGCAATCCACCAAAGATCCTGAGGCAGCACAACCCAAGACAATGTCCATCTGGAAGGACAAAGGCAGCAGATAAATCAGAACACCACCACGTGCAAGTTCCCCTCCAAGCCACTCACTATCCTGACTTGGAAATATATCGTCATTCCTTTGCAGTCGCTGGGTCAAAATCCTGGAATTCCTTGCCTAACGGCATTGTGGGTCAACCCACAGCACGTGGACTGCAGCGACATAAGAAGGCAGCTCACCACCACCTTCTCAAGGGCAACTAGGGATGGGCAATAAATGCTGGCCAGCCAACAACGCCCATGTCCCACAGTGGAATTAAAACAAAAAACAGCTATCATCATACCCACCTAAAGCCCTAGCCACCTCGCATCCTATCCAGCTGCTACCCTACCCACTCGGTAGTCTGTTGGCTTATCTCACACACACACCTGCATACACACCTGCATCATACATTGGGAAATTTGGCATCTATATACACTTAACTGGATATGGCAACTGGATGCAGGTGTCAAGTAATTCATTCAAAGAGTTAGAGACGGTGATTGGAGCGGGAATGGTAAATAACGGGATGGCTACGGAGACAAAATGGGAGTTGAGGGAAATTGTCCCCTCAGTTGTACAAAGAACAAAAGTAGCAGTGGATTCCATGCAGATCCTCTCTGCAAGGATTCCTGCGCTGTGGGAATTCTGCCGAATCCTCCAATGGAAGTTGAAGTATTTTCAACTTGTGCAGCTTTCTGTCTAATCAGCACAGACTCACAGACTTAGGGCGGAATTTTACTGGCATGTTCTCCCGAGTTTCGAATGATCTCACCCGAGCCTCGCCCGCCCCCAGAATCGGTAAAATTCCAGCCTTAGTGATATACACCAATTGGAGGTTTTGGACTCGTATTTCCTTAAATAATTGCATCTTTGAGTCAGATTGTTTTGGTTTTAAGTCCCACTGCAGGAATTTGAGCATAAATTTCAGGCTGATGCTCCAGTGCAGCGTTGAAGGAGTGCTGCACTGTCGGAGACGGTGTCTTTCTGATGAGTTGTTAAACCAAAGCTTAATCTGCCCTCCCTGGTAAAAGATTCTATGACTCTTTTCCAAGAAGACGTGGGAAGATTTCTCTGGTGATCTGGCCAATATTTATCCCTCAAGCAACACCTGAAAAAAGTGATCTGGTCATCGATCACATGGTTTGTGGGATCTTGTTGTGTGCAAATTGGCTGTCGCTTAACCTTCATCACAACAGTCACCATCTCAGAAGTACATAAATGCACAGAAACATGCCAATTTGGCCCAACCTATCTATTTGTACAAACATTTTTTTCTATTCATTCATGGGACATGGGTATCACTGGCTGCACATCCCTAATTGCCCTTGGAGGGCAATTGAGAGTCAACCACATTGATGTGGCTCTGGAGTTACATGACGGCCAGACCAGCTAAGGATGGCAGATTTCCTTCCCTAAAGGACATGAGTGAACCAGATGGATTTTTATGACAATCGACGATGGTTTCATGGTCATCAGTATATTCTTAATTCCAGATTTTTAAAATTGAATTCAAATTTCACCATCCGCTGTGGTGGGATTCGAACCCGGGTCCCCAGAACATTAAAGCTTTATTTATTAGCCACAAATAAGGCTTACATTAACACTACAATGAAGTTACTGTGAAATACCCCTAGCCGCCACATTCTGGCGCCTGTTTGGATAAATGCACCGAACCAGCACATCTTTCAGTCTGTGGGAGGAAATCGGAGCAACCGGTGGAAACCCACGCAGACACGGGGAGAATGTGCAAACTCCACACAGACAGTGACCCAAGCCGGGAATCGAACCCTGGTCCCTGGCGTATGATAAACACAGTAACAGTTTTAACAACACCAGGTTAAAGTCCAACAGTTTTATTTGGTAGCACCTGTATCTGTGCCCTGTTTGAGAGCAGATTTCCACTCCATCTGACGAAGGAGCAGCGCTCCGAAAGCTAATGGTATTTGCTACCAAATAAACCTGTTGGACTTTAACCTGGTGTTGTTAAAACTGTTACTGTGTTTACCCCAGTCCAACGCCGGCATCTCCACATCATCCCTGGCATGTGAGGCAGCAGTGCTAACCACTGTGCCACCGTGCCACCCACATTAGCTGAGTTCCTGGATTAATAGTCTAGCGATAATACCAATAGGCCATCACCTCCCCCTAAACATATGAACATACAAAACAGGAGCAGAAGTAGGCCATTCGGCCCCTTGAGCCTGCACCGCCATTCAGTAAGATTGTGTCCAATCTGTTTATGTTTCTAATTTCACATTCCCATCTACCCCCAATAACTTTTGATTCATTTGCCTAACAAGAGTTTCACTTGCCGAGCAAGAGTCTATCTACCTGCTGGCCTTTATATGTAAAGGGCTGGAGTGTAGGGATGCAGATATTATGCTGCAGTTGTACAAAACCCTAGTACTGTGAGCAGGTATGGGCACCACTCCTCAAGAAGGATGCTTTGAGCCTGGAGGGAGTTCAATGTCGGTTTACAGGAATGATACCTGGACTTCAGCAGTTAAATTATGAGGAGAGATTAGACAAATTAGGCCTTTACTCCCTCGAAATTAGAAGGTTGAGGGGTGATCTGATAAAAGTCTACAAATTATTTACAGGAAAGGACAGGGTGGATAAGGATAAACTGTTTCCACTGGTTGAAGGCTCGAGAACCAGGGGCCAAAAATTAGGGCCAAGGCATTCAGGAGAGATGTTCGAAAACACTTCTACACGCAGAGTGGGGGAGGTTTGGAACTCTCTTCCTCAAACGGCGGTGGATGCTGCTTCAATTGTTAGGTTTCAGTCTGAGATGGACACATTTTTATTGAGCAGAGGTATCAAGGGATATGGGCCTAAGGCAGCTACATGGAGTTAGACCACAGATCAGCCATGATCTTATTGAATGGCGGAGCGGGCACAAGAGGCTGAATGGCCTACTCCTGTTTCTATTCCTACCTCTGTCTTAAAAATATTCAATGGTCCACTCGAGTCTCCTCCCATATTTTGGCTACCATTGTAACCCTCTATTCCCTTCTCCCTTATATATTTGTCTAGTATCCCCTTAAATGCATCAATGCTATTTGCGGGGTGGAACTTTGACACAGTAGTTAGCACTGTTGCTTCACAGCACCACGGACCCGGGTTTGACTCCCGGCTTGGGTCATTGTTTGTGTGGAGTTTGCATGTTCTCCCCGTGTCTGCATGGGTTTCCTCTGGGTGCTCCGGTTTCCTCCCACATTCTGAGAGACGTGCTGGTTAGGTGCATTGACCCGAACAGGCCCCTGACTGTGGCGACTCGGGGAATTTCACAGTAACTTCATTGCAGTGTTAATGTAAGCCTTACTTGTGACTAATAACTAAACTTTATTTTTCAACCACCCCCTAAGGCCATGAGTTCCACTTTCTCACCACTCTCTGGGCAAAGACGCTTCTCCTGAATTCCCTGTCAGATTTCTTGGTGAATATCTTATATTGTAGGCTTCTATTAATGCTCTTCCCTAGTAGAGGAAGCAATCTCTCCGAATCCACTCTATCAAAGCCTGTCATAATTTTAACGACCTTCGGGCGACCTAATGACCTTCGGTCACCTCTCGACCTTTTTTCTCCCCAAGAGCAAAGAGACCCAACCTGTCAATCCATTCCTGATGCGTATGCCCACACATTGCAGGCATCACCCTGATAAATCTTCCCTGCATCCTCTCCAGTGCCTTCAGACCCTTTTTATAACATAAAAGCAAAATACTGTGGATGCTGGCATCTGAAGCAAAAGCAGAAAATGCTGGAAAATCGCAGCATCTGTGGAGAGAAAATAGAGCCAATGTTTCGAGTCAGGATGACCCTTCGTCAGGGCTTTTTATAGCATGGTGACCGGAACTACACAGAGGCCAGAATTTTATCGGCACGCCTGCCATGATTCCAGGACCAGGCGAGACTCGGAGAATAGCATTCTCCGTTGGCCTCGGGCAGGATTGTACGAACCTCGGGCGGACGTGCCGGTAAAATTCCGCCCATTGTATTCAAAGTGTGGTCTAACCAAGGTTTGATACAGCTTTGGCACAGTTACGCGACTTTTCAATTCTACCACTCTAGAAATAAAGCCTAGTGTTTGGTAAAGGCCTTGCTAACCTGCAGCCTAATTTTTAATGATTGATGTACTTGTACTCCAAGCTCCCTTGGTTCCTCTACCCCACCTAGACTTGCACCTTCCAAGTAATAAGTGACCTCCCTATTCTCCCTGTCAACATGCTCTACCGCACATTAATCTGTGTTGAATCTTTTGCCCATTCGACAAGTCTGATAATGTCCTTGTGTAATTTGTTGCAGCCCTCCTCAGCCTTGATTATCCTCACCACCATCTCCCACCCCCCATCCCCAATTTGGTATCATCCACAAATTGTGCTTCTGCTTTCAAAGTCCAAATCGTTAGTGCAAATTATGGCCAGAAAGTGGTCGCCGTGGCGATCCTTACAGAACATCACAGCTGCCACTCTGGATCACGGTCCTTTCTTTCCACTCTCTGCGTTTTGTCCACTAGCAATCCCTTCTGCGACATTCCCCTGACCCCAAAGTTCTCTGATCTACTTCCTTAGTCTACTATGGGGCACCTTATCGGAGATGGGGGGGTGGGGGCTTGGAGAGGAGGGGATGGCTAAATTATAATCAATTGGTGTGCTACCACTGTATGAAAGTTGGCTGTCCTTTTTACTACATTTCCAATGGCAACAAGACTCCACAAGCAGTTCATTGTTGGTAAAGTGCTTTGGAACATCCTGAGGTGAAAGTTACAATATAATTACAAGCCTTACCTTCTTTTTACTTGTAGAAATATAGAAAATAGAAGCAGGGGTAGGCCATTCAGCCCTTTGAAACTGCTCCGCCATTCATTTTGATCATGGGTCATCATCAAATTCAATATCCTGATCCCCCCCCCCTTCCCCCAATATCCCTTGATCCCTTTAGCCCCAAGAGCCAATACCTAATTTCTCCATGAAATCACACAACATTTTGGCCTCTAACTACATTCCGTGGTAGTGAATTCCACAGATTCACCACTCTCTGGGTGAAGAGACTTCTCCTCACCTCAGTCCTAAAAGGTTGACCCATTTTGCTCAGACTATAACCGCTCGTTGTGGACTCCCCCACTGTCTCATTTACTTATATTCCAGTCTGACAATCTGGGAGCCATATCAGCAGATTGTGAGTCTGGACATCTTAGATCCAAGATTAAATGATGATAGGTATATCTCCAGTTCAGAATAAAAGCAAATGAAATACAACTAAAATGATCATATTTCAATTATTTTTGACAAGTGAGGGAATATTTAAATGTCAATTGCAGGTAATCATTTTTTCTGTAAAACAAAAGGTCACTACAATTTTAGCAAATAAAGAAAGGGTCTGAAGCACTTAATCACGTTTAATAATTTGTTGCCACCAGCTTTCAAACAACTTGGGTGACATTTTAGTTTTCTTGAACATTATGGTCTGTTGCACATCATCAGGTTGCGATTTGATGTGTAGTCTTGGAAGTTGTGACTGCACAGTTGAGATCTTTTACATGAATATCCTGAACTGCACTCATGGGATATTTGTGCTTTGACTATTTAAAGCTGCCCCTGTGACGATAATATTCAATGGAGTGTATTCAAAGACCCCTCAGACCACACACACGGTCCAAGTTCAGAAGCTTAGTTATTCTAAAAGTATCTTTTAAGGATTGGTTAGTTCTTATAAATACTTCAGTCAATGTCCTTTACAGTATTAGATAGTTACTAATTTGTATGTGAAAATATGAAGTGTGTAGCAATCCATAAGACCATAAAATATGCGAGCAGAATTAGGCCATTCAGCCCATCGAGTGTTACTGGTGACACCAGGGCCTAAGGCTATTGCAGTGGGACACATGGGTTCAAATTCCATCACAGCGGTTGGTGGAATATAATTAATTATTACAAATCTGGAATTGAAAGCAAGCCTCAATAATGGTGTTACCATCATAAAGACTCATTTGGTTCACTAATGTCCTTTAGGGAAGGAAATCTGCTGTCATTACCTGGTCTGGCCTACATGTGACTCTGGGCCCACAACAATGTGGTTGACTCTGAAATTGCCGAGACAGACACTCGATTCCAAGGCAATTAGGGGCAGGCAACAAATGTTGGTCTTGCCAGCGATGCCTACGACCCATGAAAGAATAAAGCAAACAACAAAACAGATGAACTCTTCTCGAGAAGCAAAGACGGCCCGGGCTCGATTCCCAGCTTGGGTCACTGTCTGTGCGGAGTTGCACATGCTCCCCGTGTCTGCATGGGCTTCCTCCATGTGCTCCGGTTTCCTCCCACAGTCTAAAGATGTGCAGGTTAGGTGGATTGGCCATGTTAAATTGACTCTAGTGTCAGGGGTACTAGCTAGGGTAATTGCATTAGGTTACGGGGAGAGGGCCTGGGTGGGATTGTGGTCGGTGCAGACTCGATGGGTTGAATGGCCTCCTTCTGCACTGTAGGATTCTATGATTCTATGGTTTGGCCCTTCTGTCCATTGACAGTACCTAGCATGATTGCACTTCTTTTCGATAGATTTTGTTCTCAAGTTGAATGCTGCCGACGGGAACAAACTTTTACTTTAAAGGGCCAATGTCTGTTTCAAGTAGTTTCAAGCACAGTTACAGGTAGAAGAAAGTTTTGCTTCATCTAAACATAATGTGCTTCAACCCTAACCTCAGAACACCTCTGCTGCACCAATGCCACATTTTTCCATTTCTCAAACCTGGGTTTTCTGAATGAGATTATCACTTATTCAGCACTGTATGTGGGACCCGATTAACGCTGATTTGAGCCACTGATCACCAAATACACTACAGTGTGTAATGACTTTAATCAGGCAATTGAGGCGGGACTGTTAGAATACGAACTCCCTGATTAAGGGCCAAATTGATGGGCCAATCAGGGAGCCTCTTGCTTTGTACTTAACCAGGCGTGTCGGTTCCTCTGGGACCCCTAGTGTAGACTGCTCACTGAAAGCACTCTGTGTGCTGTTGTCAGACTCGTAAAGGGATTTTGGTGAAGGGACTTCTGCCTCTGAGGACTTATTACAAGCGACAAAAAGGCGAGATTGGTTTTACTGACCCTTGTCAAATAGTTAGTCAGAGCGTCCTATGACTGCTGAATTCCTGAGTGCTTCCACCCTGGAGGCAGAATACCAATGAAACAAGTACATGTGTTCAATGCTGTTATTATGATTATACATCCAATCAATTGAGATGTGATATGCTGAAGACACTTGGCACAGGTTTCACTCCAACATTACACTGGAATGGGTGTTTTCAGTATAATGAAATAGAAATGCAACAACTTGCATTTCATAGAGTCATAGAATCCCTACAGTGCAGAAGAAGGCCATTCGGCCCATCAAGTCTGCACCGACCACAATCCCACACAGGCCCTTTCTCCATAGCCCCGTGCATTTACCCTAGCTCGTCCCCCTGACACTAAGGGGCAATTTAGCATGGCCAATCAGCCTAACCCGCACATCTTTGGACTGTGGGAGGAAACCGGAGCACCTGGAGGAAGCCCACACAGACATGTGGAGAATGTGCAAACTCCACACAGACAGTGACCCAAGCCGGGGATCGAACCCGGGTCCCTGGAGCTGTGAAGTAGCAGTGCTAACCACTGTGCTACTCTGCCGCCCCTCTCGTCAAAATTTTATGCTCCCCCACCAGTGGGTTTAAGCAGGATTTTGGGGGGCGGTGATGAGGTGAGTGTGAAATTGAAGGGTTGGGCGTTCCTCTGGGTTCCTCCATCAGAAGGCCCCACGAGGACCAGTGGTCTCCAGACCTCACTCCCACTCTGGTCCCTCTCCCGATTCACGCCCTTCATGACCTCCGTCCTCCTCCTCCACAGGGCCTTTCCTACCAACCCTGCCCTGGGGCCCCGTGAACTCACTGGGCCTCCGCTCCCCAGGACTTAAGCTCTGACATCCACCTGCATTTCCTGTTCTGTCCACTGCGGCGCTGTTGCTGCCAGGAGTTGGCTGGCAGCTCCCTTAGGCAGGATCTCCTCCTGAGAGAGGGACAGAAGTCCTGCCTGCAGCCGCTTAACACTCATTCGAGCATGAAATGGTTGGAGCACTGAGGGTTGGCGGCTCTTTGGGGGGCCGGAGGTGAGACACCTCCATTCGAAAAAGTCAGATCATGGATCTTGAGAAGGTTTTTTACAAAAGACTAAAAGGGATATGGAGAGATTTGAGAAGGCAATTCCAGGAAGTAAGGCCCAGGTGGCTGAAAACCCTGTCACCAATAGTGCAGCAACTAGAGGGGAGAAGACTGGAGTGAGAGAAATCAAGAGAATTTAAGCTTGGATATAGCATTGAAGAAGATAGAGGAGTTGGATTGGGATGGGAGCATGGAGTGATTTATACATAGACAAGGAAATTAATTTGAATGCATTGAGGGCCAGGTAGCAAATTTAGATTTTTGATTTGATTTATTATTGTCACGTATATTAACATACAGTGAAAAGTGTTGTTTTTTGCCTGCTACACAGACAAAGCATACCGTTCATAGAGAAGGAAATGAGAGAGTGCGGAATGTAGTGTTACAGTCATAGTTAGGGTGTAGAGAAAGATCAACTTAGTGCGAGGTAGGTCCATTCAAAAGTCTGATGGCAGCAGGGAAGAAGCTATTCTTAAGTCGGTTGGGACCTCAGACTTTTGTATCTTTTTCCCGACGGAAGAAGGCGGAAGAGAGAATGTCTGGGGGGCGTGGGGTCCTTAATTATGCAGGCTGTTTTTCCGAGGCAGCGGGAAGTATAGACAGAGTCAATGGATGGGAGGCTGGTTTGCATGATGGATTGGGCTACATTCACGACCTTTTGTAGTTTCTTGCAGCCTTGGGCAGAGCAGGAGCCATACCAAACTGTGATACAACCATGGTGCATCTATAGGTCGACAAGATTGAGAAATGATGGGTGAGCAAGACCTAGATTGGGACTGGATATGTATGGCAGAGTTTGGGATACATGGGGCTGATATAAGGCGGAGAATTGGAGGCTGACAGTGAGAACTTGAAGTAACCGAGTCTGGATGCCATGACAGCATGGATAAAGGGCTTCCAATGGCAATGGTTCCAAACTTTGGTCTTCATGCAAAATAAACGGTGTCGTTGGAATTAAAGGTCAAATCTAGAGTTAACAACAAATACGTTAGCAAATGAAAGACTTCTTGAGAAAGTGAGAGGGCATGGGATCCAAGGGGCTGTTGCCTTGTGGATCCAGAACTGGCTTGCCTGCAGAAGGCAGAGAGTGGCTGTGGAGGGGTCTTTCTCTGCATGGAGGTCAGTGACCAGTGGAGTGCCCCAAGGATCTGTTCTGGGACCCTTGCTGTTTGTCATTTTCATAAATGACCTGGATGAGGAAGTGGAGGGATGGGTTGGTAAGTTTGCTGACGACATCAAGGTAGGTGGTGTTGTGGATAGTTTGGAGGGATGTCAGAAGTTGCAGCGAGACATAGATAGAATGCAAGACTGGGCGGAGAAGTGGCAGATGGACTTCAACCCGGATAAGTGTGTAGTGATCCATTTTGGCAGATCCAATGGGATGAAGCAGCAGTATAATATGAAGGGTACCATTCTTAGCAGTGTAGAGGATCAGAAGGACCTTGGGGTCCGGGTCCATAGGACTCTTAAATCGGCCTCGCAGGTGGAGGATGCGGTCAAGAAGGCGTACGGCGTACTAGCCTTCATTAATCGAGGGATTGAGTTTAGGAGTCGGGAGATAATGCTGCAGCTTTATAGGACCCTGGTTAGACCCCACTTGGAGTACTGCGCGCAGTTCTGGTCACCTCATTACAGGAAGGATGTTGAAGCCATTGAAAGGGTGCAGAGGAGATTTACAAGGATGTTGCCTGGATTGGGGGGCATGCCTTATGAGGATAGGTTGAGGGAGCTTGGTCTCTTCTCCCTGGAGAGACGAAGGATGAGAGGTGACCTGATAGAGGTTTACAAGATGTTGAGAGGTCTGGATAGGGTAGACTCTCAGAGGCTATTTCCAAGGGCTGAAATGGTTGCTACGAGAGGACACAGGTTTAAGGTGCTGGGGGGTAGGTACAGAGGAGATGTCAGGGGTAAGTTTTTCACTCAGAGGGTGGTGGGTGAGTGGAATCGGCTGACGTCGGTGGTGGTGGAGGCAAACTCGTTGGGGTCTTTTAAGAGACTTCTGGATGAGTACATGGGATTTAATGGGATTGAGGGCTATAGATAGGCCTAGAGGTGGGGATGTGATCGGCGCAACTTGTGGGCCGAAGGGCCTGTTTGTGCTGTGGCTTTCTATGTTCTATGAATAATGTTCTATTTTATTTTGTGTTATATCTGCAAAAATGGGACTATTAAATATGTCGTGTTTTGGGAACCCTGGGCGAGATTTTCCTCCACCTCCGCGGTGTTTTGCCGCGGTACAGTGCTCGCCGGCAGTGGGATCTGATGGTCCTGCCATTGTCAATGGGGGTTTCCCGTTGAACACATCCCTTGTCGCTGGGAAACCCATGGCCGGGGTGCACTGTCGGCAGGATGGTAAGGCCGTCAGAGTAAACACCAATAAGATTTCAGTGCCTGTGTCATTCAGGAGAACGATGGTAGTTTAAACTCAGAAATATAGGAAATTAATGACATAGAAGGAGCCTAGCAGGCCTGTTCTGGAGAAGCATTGCCTGGCCTAATCCCACAACACTAGGTTGCAAATTTTTAAGTACATGTCCAAATATAAAGCAACGAGGGTCCCTGCCTCCACATCCTTTCAAGCAGTGAGCTCTAGACACCTATCACCCTCAGGGGAAAAGACTTACCTCAATTCCCCGCTAATCCTTCTACCAATTACTTTAAATCTTTGCCTCCCCCTCCCCGCCTCTTGCTTAATGACCTCTCTGTTCAGGAAAATAGGTCCTTCCTATATCTAAGCCCTTTATAATTTTATATATCCCAATTAAATCTCCCTCAGCCGCCTTGGTTCCAAAGAAAATAACCCCAGTCTAACCAACCTTTCCTTGCAGTGAGAATTCTCAATTTCTGGCAGGATCCGTGCAAATCTACTCTGCACCCTCTCTGGTCAGATCTCATCTTGAATTAAGCAAATTAATGAAAATTCACAGAGAGCCATTGAATAGATTCTCGGCAAATCTCCCCGTCCCCGCATCATGTTACACGATTCCATCACACGCGTGCAATTCTTGTTTACAATTGCCACTGTTGAACGGATTTTCTTCAATCCCAATTCAACAATGCAAAAGCATACTCAGTCATTATTCGAAATGGTTTGCTAATTCAGGATGGAGACATTTAAAATGCATTTCAGATTCATAAAATCTATAATAAGTTTCATTACCGTACTCTAAGGGAGTTCATGTATCGCATTATGGACATGATTGAATACACAGCTGGGACACATAACACTGAGCGTTAAATCATGGACCAATGAGATCATATAATCACATTTCTTTTTCTCTCAGAATGTATAATGCAAACTATTTAATCTTGAAAGCTTTATGATAGATTAGTTAGAGTAGCCTTCCTTCTCAAAAAAGGTACTAACTCCGACTCTGCGTTAAACATGACGGGAAAAACTCTGCCCCGCATTACCTTTTAGAGTCGCAAAATCTTTCTTATTTCAGGACTTCAATCAGGCATGCAATCTCCAGCAAGGTAGTGTGACTTAATTTAGATTTTGAGGAGCTATCTGGCTTGTGACTTTCGAAAATATGAATTGATTTCTTTATAATGCAATGTGCAGTTTTAAAATAAAAAATTTCTTTGCTTTAATAAAGTACTATCATTGAGAGCAGTTCAGTCTGTTCAGGCTGAAGTACAATTTCACAGAAACTCACAGCCTCCTGATCTCTTCTATCAGTGGCTATTCATCACGCATTAGGCTAGGCTGTAGAACTTTTACCATGGGACTCAACAGGACAAACCTGATCTTGGCTTCATGAATTATCCACATGCATTGATATCTCTCATAGAATCATAGAAACCCTGCAGTGCAGAAGGAGGCCATTCAGCCCATCGAGGCCATGCTGAAAACAATCTCACCCAGGTCCAATCTCTGCAACCAACATATTTGCCCCGCTAATCCCTCTAATCTATGCCTCCAGGGACACCAAGGGGCAATTTAGCATGGCCAATCAAGCTAACCCACACATCTTTGGACAGTGGGAAGAAACCAGAGCACCTAGAGGAAACCCATGCAGGTACAAGGAGAATGTGCAAACTCCACACAGACAGTGACCCAAGCCGGGAATCAAACCCAGGTCCCAGGAGCTGTGAGGCAGCAGTGCTAACCACTGTGCCACCGTGCCGCCCAACCTCTCAGGAGGTTGTTCAACAGCAATCTGAATCACAGTGTTTGCTGGGGCTAGTACTATCACTGTGGTCAGCTTGTGTTTGATACTTAAGCACTGATATTGTATTCCATGCAGTATTGAAACACGACATGTAGCCCAACTGGTCCGAGGTGATGTTTATACACCACATAAGCCTCTTCCCCCCCAATCTGCATCTAACCCATCTACACAGTCTACTTTTCCTTATTTATCCAGCCCCCCCTGACCTGCATCTATGCAGATCAGCCCCACTACTCCCGTGGCTGTGAGTTCCACATTCTCACAAAACATATGAAAGAAAATTCAAGATAGCGTTGGAACGAGGAAACTTCTTGCCAGCTGTCCCCAGCATGCCTCTGATTCTATCTTTTACTCTCGTTCCATGCTCTTAAAACTTAAATCTAACTCTTTTCTGTCCACACATCCTGCTGCCTCGGAAAAGCAGCCAGCGTAATCAAGGACCCCACACAACCCTGACATACTCTCTTCCATCTTCTTCCACCAGGAAAAAAGATATAAATGTCTGAGAACACGTACCAACTGACTCAAGAATAGATTCTTCCCTGCTGCCATCAGAATTTGAGTGGACCTACCATACCTTTCTCTATATCCTATCTGTAACTGCAACAGTATATTCTGCATCCTCGCCTTTCCTTCTCCCCTCTATGAACAGTATGTTTTGTCTGCATAGCGCACAAGAAACAATACTTTTCACCGTATCCCAATAAAGGTGACAATAATAAATCAAATCGAATGAAAGATGTAACACAGTGAAGAACATCGCCACCTCTGGACCAGAAGCTTGGGGTTCGAGTCCAATGTAAGGACTTATTGGTCATGGAAGGAGCTTTCATAATGTGGTTCAATGGACTAATAATCAGCTTGACAATCCTTCAACCACTTTCCCTATTATTCCCCAAACGGTAAAAAAAGTGAGAAGATGTGCTATAGGAACACTGCTGGGGCAGAGGTTTCTCCTGAATCCCTTACTCGATCTATTTTTGGCCTCTAAGTTTGAGCTCCCTCACAAATGAAAACATCTTTTCAATGTCTACCCTTCCGAAAGTCCCAGAGGATTATTAATCCATTTCAGATAATGCACAGCCATGGCTGGGTATTGCAGAACATCATTGCATGTTAGAAAAGAATTTGGTATTTACAATGGGGATTACAGAAAGTATATCTTAATATCTGTATATATTTATGAATAAAATGTAGTTTGGATTAACTCCGAAGTAAAGTAATTGGTTAATGCTTATACATTGACTTAAGTATACTGAATATACTCAATCATCCTGTTTTAAACCAAGAGAACTGCAGCTCATCACAAAATGAATAAATAGCCATACTGTCAACTAGAATTAATTCTTCAGACGTAACGAACACAACTTGCTACAAGATGTTAGCATGCACTGCGCAAATGCAAAACAGTGGAGTTCCTCTGACGATGAAGCCCAGGAACGTTAGTGACTGATTCTCAATACATATATCGAAGCACATGGCAAAGATTTATCCATAGAATCCCGACAGTGCAGAAGGAGGCCAGTTGACCCATCGATCCTGCACTGACTCTCCGACAGAGCATGATACCCAAATCCGTATCTATACCTATCTCCGTAACCCTGCGCATTTACCATGGCTAATCCATCTAACCTGCACATCTTTGGACACTGAGGGGCAATTTAGCACGGCCAATCCAGCTAACGTGCACATCTTTGGAGTGTGAGAGGAAACCGGAGCACTGGGAGGAAACCCACGCAGACACAGGGAGAATGTGCAAACTCCACACAGACAGTGACCCAAGGCCAGAATCGAACCCAGGTCCCTGATGCTCTGAGGCAGCAGTGCTAACCACTGTGCCACCGTGCTGCCCATACCCAAAAGCAAACTGATAAACCCACTGCAGCAATCAGAAAGTGATCGAGAATGGAGTGAAGTCATAAGTGGAATTTATTTAGGGAACAAAATTGAGGATAATAATCTTTAGATTAGGAACTTCTGGCAGGAGGCAACTGGGAAGGATCAAGGATTTTACTTTTGAAGATACCATAGTGGGAGGGGTAAGACCAAGGCAGGAAGCTTGTGACATTAGTGTCCCTTTGAGAGATTTTTTAAAATCATGATCTCTGCAGCTCACAGCTTTAGATTATGTCATTGGTGAGAGGAGAAAAAAAGTGTGCTGGTCATGTGACAAGGTGTTGTTTTTAGTTTTGTTTTGGCTGCAGTGTTAGAAGCTGAAAGAAGTCTCTCTGTTTTTATTTTGAAAGTTTTGCCAGTTAGCTGAAAGCACATCTTATTGCCAAGCGGCAGTAAAGAATCTGTATTTTGATGTTTTGAAGACTGCAGGCTGCTCTGAGTTTTCAAGATCATTTGAAATCAGCATTCAACCCAGGGAACCTTAATTCCAGCATTAAGTGAGCTTTAGCCTGTGCAGTGATAAACCTGTTAAATGGGTTTTGATTGTTGGATTTTGGTTTCAATTGGAACACAAAGAACAAACAAAGAACAATACAGCACAGGAACAGGCCCTTCGGCCCTCCAAGCCCGCACCGCTCCCTGGTGTGTTGATGAAGGTAGGGCAGTTGATGTCATATACATGGATTTTAGTAAGGCGTTTGATAAGGTCCCCCATGGTCGGCTTATGATGAAAGTGAGGAGATGTGGGATAGAGGGAAAGTTGGCCGATTGGATAGGTAACTGGCTGTCTGACCGAAGACAGAGGGTGGTGGTCGATGGAAAATTTTCGGATTGGAGGCAGGTTGCTAGCGGTGTGCCGCAGGGATCAGTGCTTGGTCCTCTGCTCTTTGTGATTTTTATTAATGACTTAGAGGAGGGGGCTGAAGGGTGGATCAGTAAATTTGCTGATGACACCAAGATTGGTGGAGTAGTGGATGAGGTGGAGGGCTGTTGTAGGCTGCAAAGAGACATAGATAGGATGCAAAGCTGGGCTGAAAAATGGCAAATGGAGTTTAACCCTGATAAATGTGAGGTGATTCATTTTGGTAGGACTAATTTAAATGTGGATTACAGGGTCAAAGGTAGGGTTCTGAAGACTGTGGAGGAACAGAGAGATCTTGGGGTCCATATCCACAGATCTCTAAAGGTTGCCAGTCAAGTGGATAGAGCTGTGAAGAAGGCCTATAGTGTGTTAGCTTTTATTAACAGGGGGTTGGAGTTTAAGAGCCGTGGGGTTATGCTGCAACTGTACAGGACCTTGGTGAGACCACATTTGGAATATTGTGTGCAGTTCTGGTCACCTCACTATAAGAAGGATGTGGAAGCGCTGGAAAGAGTGCAGAGGAGATTTACCAGGATGCTGCCTGGTTTGGAGGGTAGGTCATATGAGGAAAGGTTGAGGGAGCTAGGGCTGTTCTCTCTGGAGCGGAGGAGGCTGAGGGGAGATTTAATAGAGGTGTATAAAATGATGAAGGGGATAGATAGAGTGAACGTTCAAAGACTATTTCCTCGGGTGGATGGAGCTATTACAAGGGGGCATAACTATAGGGTTCGTGGTGGGAGATACAGGACGGATATCAGAGGTAGGTTCTTTACGCAGAGAGTGGTTGGGGTGTGGAATGGACTGCCTGCAGTGATAGTGGAGTCAGACACTTTAGAAACATTTAAGCGGTTATTGGATAGGCACATGGAGCACACCAGGATGATAGGGAGTGGGATAGCTTGATCTTGGTTTCAGATAAAGCTCGGCACAACATCGTGGGCCGAAGGGCCTGTTCTGTGCTGTACTGTTCTATGTCTATGGTCCAAACTAGACCATTCTTTTGTATCCCTCCATTCCCACTCCGTTCATGTGGCTATCTAGATAAGTCTTAAATGTTCCCAGTGTGTCCGCCTCCACCACCTTGTCCGGCAGCGCATTCCAGGCCCCCACCACCCTCTGTGTAAAATACGTCCTTCTGATATCCGTGTTAAACCAACCCCCCCTCACCTTGAACCTATGACCCCTCGTGAACGTCACCACCGATCTGGGAAAAAGCTTCCCACCGTTCACCCTATCTATGCCTTTCATAATTTTGTACACCTCTATTAGGTCACCCCTCATCCTCTGTCTTTCCAGTGAGAACAACCCCAGTTTACCCAATCTCTCCTCATAATTAAGCCCTTCCATACCAGGCAGCATCCTGGTAAACCTCCTCTGCACTCTCTCTAAAGCCTCCACGTCCTTCTGGTAGTGTGACGACCAGAACTGGGCGCAGTATTCCAAATGCGGCCGAACCAACGTTCTATACAACTGCAACATCAGACCCCAACTTTTATACTCTATGCCCTGTCCTATAAAGGCAAGCATGCCAAATGCCTTATTCACTACCTTCTCCACCTGTGACGTCACCTTCAAGGATCTGTGGACTTGCACACCCAGATCCCTCTGCGTATCTACACCCTTTATGGTTCTGCCATTTATCGTATAGCTCCCCCGTACGTTAGTTCTACCAAAATGCATCACTTCACATTTATCTGGATTGAACTCCATCTGCCATTTCTTTGCCCAAATTTCCAGCCTATCTATGTCCTTCTGTAGCCTCTGACAATGTTCCTCACTATCTGCAAGTCCAGCCATTTTCATGTCGTCCGCAAACATACTGATCACCCCAGTTACACCTTCTTCCAGATCGTTTATATAAATCACGAACAGCAGAGGTCCCAATACAGAGCCCTGCGGAACACCACTAATCACAGGCATCCAGCCGGAAAAAGACCCTTCCACTACCACCCTCTGTCTTCTGTGACCAAGCCAGTTCTCCACCCATCTAGCCACCTCCCCCTTTATCCCATGAGATCCAACCTTTTGCACCAACCTACCATGAGGGACTTTGTCAAACGCTTTACTAAAGTCCATATAGACGACATCCACGGCCCTTCCCTCGTCAACCATTCTCGTCACTTCTTCAAAAAACTCCACCAGGTTAGTGAGGCTAACACGTTAGAGATATTCATTAAGTGTTTGTTTTGTTTCTTGCTTGTAATTGATAAAAGTTCTTGCTAATTTTCTGACTATACATGGTAACTATATTCTTAAGTAAACCGGAGCACCTGGAGGAAACCCACGCAGACATGGAGAGAACGTGCAAACTCTGCATGGTGACCCAAGCTGGGAATCGAACCTGGGTCCCTGGTACTGTGAGGCAGCAGTGCTAACCACTGTGCCAACGTGGAATCCACAGGCTGAGTGTTTCAGCCTCAACCACCAACTGAGGCAGTGAATTCCAGACACACCACCTTCTGGGTGAAGATGTTTTCCCTCATGTCCCCTCTAATCCTTCTACCAATCACATTAAATCTATGCCCTCTGGTGATTCGCCCCTTAGCTCGGAGAAACGTCTTTCCTGTCTACCCTCCTCATGATTTGTACACCTGGTAAAGACCTATTGTGAACCGAGTAAGCAGGAAGATTTGTTCCCCTGAAAGAGTATTAGTGAACCAAATGGGCTTTTAATGATAATTCAATAGTTTCAGGGCTACCATTGCTGATACCATAAAAAATGCTGTAAGGTTGTATATCCTGGAGGTACCTGTAACCTGCAGGATTACAGTGACCTCCAGGATATACAACGTTCTTCGAACTGCTGTTCTCGCTGCATCCTGAAAGCTACACTACCATGCGCCACCACATGAAGAGTTTTGACAAAGGGTCATCTGATCTTGAAACGTCAGTTCTTTTTTCTCCTTACAGATGCTGAGATTTTCCAGCATTTTATCTTTTGGTTTCAGATTCCAGCTTCCGCAGTGATTTGCTTTTACCTTGAAGAATGGACTGCTATAGGCATTAAGCACAGAAATCCCCCCTCTGCTTCTCTCTCTCCTCCTTTAAGGTGTTCCTTCAAATCTACCTCTGACTAAAAACCTTTTGATCACCTGTCTTAATATTTCCTTTTGTGGCCCGGTGTCAAATTTTGTTTGGAAATGCTCCTTGGGATGCTACATAAACTCAAGATGTTGTTGCAGGAAGGCACACTTTGCAAACAAACTTTTAAAGATGTGCCCTATTTTAGTGAACGGCTTGGCATCAAGAACTATTGCAGGAAATTCCTTTGCCCACTGCCCCTCACCACCTAAGGAAGGTAATGCAGATGGGTACCTAACAGAAAGTTATAATTAGGATAGTGCCCAGAGAGTCTGACAGGTGAGGACAGAGGGAGCTAGGTAGGCTTCACTGATCTGGACTCTTAACTGTAAGATCGGAAATCCAAACAGATTTTTAAAAAAATAGTTGGTGTATTTTTAGTGGGGTCCAGAAGGGGTTAATATTAATTTCGCATTTGATGTGCTTGAGTAATTTAAGCCACTGAACCATAGACCTGCCGTTGCACACAAACTTTGGAATTCCTGTTGCAGGGTCAGGTCTCCGTCAATGAGTCTTCCCAATAAAGAGTCAGCTCAGAACAAAACCACAAAATCCCACACAAAACTGAACTCAACTCAACTCTGGTGAAGAGCTGAACACATGACATCTTCCTGCAAAAAAGTTGAGTTATTTTACTTGGCTTCTCAATTAAAAGTCTTTAGTAAGAATTTTTTTTGCATTGTTGTCCACCCTGCTATTCGTGAAAAATAAGGAAAATTGTCTCAATTTTGTAAGTGAAATTGAAGCATTATTACATTGCAAATTGTAAGGTAGGATCTCTGGTGGTGTTTGCATGTGAATGATTAAAATGTGTATACTACATTCCTTTGCCAGTTGACAATTGAACATCTGTGTAAAATTGGGCCACACAGGGACATAGCTTGCGTGCATGCCGTATTTGCAAAGTCCTGTCACAATTGTGTCTGGATCGCATTATTAGCTTCACTGGTAACACTAGATAAGATTGATAAGAGTAAGTTCACCAATGCAAGGCTGGTAGGATTCAAGCCTTATTCGAAGGGAATAATGGTCAAAGTTAAAAAAAAAGACTTTGCAATTACATCATATATCCCAAAGAATCTTACAGCCAAGTACATTTGGAGTGCAGTCACTGTTGCGATGTTGGAAACATGTCTTAACTTTGAAAGTACTACACTGGAGTGTCAGCCTCAATTTTGTGCCCAAGTCCTGAAGTGGGGCTTGAACTCACCACCTTCTGAAATGTCCCCTTCAGTTCCTGTATGTGTCTGGGTTGGCCACGTGGCATGATGAAAGATCAACTCATTAAAATATGAGCACCGCAATCTCAGCGTAAATAACATGCGTTGGGACCACACACAGGCCAGATAGAGTATACTAAGATCAGCCAAAGGGGGTGCCATTCTCCCTCAAAGCTTCACCGCCATGGCAAAGATGTGGAACTGACAACAACACACCTCATACGTACATGCGCCCGACACGGTTAAAGATTCAAATTGGGATGTTTGATATTTCACCAGTGTGAACGAGGTTAAGGTAGGGTTAGTGGGAAATTGTGTTGTATTCACAGGGCCTGATGTACAGCTGTGGAAAATGGAGGAAGTGCTTTTGTTTCAGAACCAAACCTACTCAAACCAAACCCTGAGTTTGATTCGATTTGATTTGATTTATTATTGTCACGTGTATTGGGATACAGTGAAAAGCATTGTTTCTTGTGCGCTATACAGATAAAGCATTCGGTTCATAGAGAAGGAAAGGAGAGGGTGCAGAATGTAATGTTACAGTCATAGCTCGGGTGTAGAGAAAGATCAACTTAATGCGAGGTAGGTCCATTCAAAAGTCTCTTGACAACAGGGAAGAAGCTGTTCTTGAATCAGTTGGTATGTGTCCTCAGACTTTTGTATCTTTTTCCCGAAGGAAGAAGGTGGAAGAGAGAATGTCCGGAGTGCGAGGGCTGTAGTTGGCGAGGATATTGGGCAGGCGCAGTTTTGGTTACCTCACAGATTTCACTGTAAATGTTGGCCATTAGAATCTAGCTTAGTGCTTGAACTTTTGCTGATTGCTTAATATAACCCAAAAAAGGACTTGTGCCTTCCTGGGAGTGGCAATCAGCAAGTATTGCCAGTTTAGCAACTTACCTGTAGTTAAAATGGAAAGCGCCCATCTAGCCCGACCTTCCTAACTCAGACCAGGTGCGACTGAAGAAGTGAAGAGCACCCAGGACTCCAGTGGAGCTCAATCTGGGGGCGATTAAAATAGTTACTCTGAAGTTAAAAGTGCTTTTTTTTTCCTTCTGACTCCCTCAGAGTAACTATGAGGGCAAAACTGGCAGAAGCATCCAAAGTTAGTGATTTAAATCGCTTTGTCAGATGGTTCTGATCCCCAACACAATTGTCCAGGGGAAGCTAATCCTTTTGGAAATTTGTCAGGTGAACCCTTATGTGGGAACTTCCATGAGCGATTCCCCAGCGCATCATTTGGGGTGTCCTCCAAATCTGATGCTGGGGAGCCAGGAAACTATGGCCCAAGGGCTGTCAAAGCTGAGGCACAAAGCAGAAACTATGACCGATTGCTACAGTAGTGTAATTGGTCACAATATTGCTCTTATCATCGAGCCTGGCAAACCCAGGAGCAAAACCAGCCTTTAGATACTGTCAACAGGCAGCCTGCAGCATTCTGTCTGGCAACAAACAGGCAATAACATTTACCAACATTCCAACAATTGCCATGATCTTTCTAAAGGGCAGGTTTCAATTTCAGGTTTCTGATTTAATAAGTATCATATGTAAATTTCAAGGCTGGCTTTACCATTTGACTATTATGGTTCATACCAATAACCATCTCCATTTCGCCAAACGCAACGTATCCTGTAAGAGTTAGTAACTGATGATGCTGCAATGTTCTGATCTATTCACTTTAAGTACAAATGTCACATTTGCATTCTGTTCATGCTTGCCATCTACCACCCTAACCTGCAATCCAATATGGGTAGTGGGGCATTGAGTGGGTATGAGGGGCTGAAGGGCGTAATGTTTAAGAAAATACTGGGACAAAATCCCAGAGTACCAAGGCTGGCCTTTTAAATATCATAGAATCATAGAATCTCTATAGTGCAGAAGGAGGCCATTTTGCCTATTGATACGACACCAACAACAATCCCACCCAGGCCTTTTCCCCGTAACCCTACATATTTACCCTGCGAATCCCCCTGACACTAAGGGGATATATACCATGACCAATCCAACCAGGCTTTGGACTTCTTTGACATCCAGTAAGTAGCCATTATCTATAGTCTACATCCCTGTGTGATGGAATCAGTATTTTTTTTTTAATTACAGGATGTGGGCATCGCAGGCTGGGCCAGCATTTATTGTCCATCCCTAACTGCCCTCCATTTCAAAGGGTAGTTCAGAGTCAACCACATTGCTGTGGATCTGGAGTCTCATGTAGGCCAGACCAGGTAAGGACAGCAGGTTTCCTTCCCTGAAGGACATGAATGAACCAGTTGTGTTTTTACAACAATTGACAATGGTTTCGTGGTCACCATTAGACTCTTAATTCCAGATTTTCTTTTATTGAATTCAAATTTCACCATCTGCCGTGGTGGGATTTGAACCCAGACCTTGTCCTGGGTCTCTGGATTACTAGTTCACTACCTCCCCTGTAGCTGGTACTTCTTGAGATGGAAAAGAGAAGGGTAACCGCAAAAGGAAACACAGAAAAGCAACTGACCCACCCAGTTTCTAAAGAAATGAGAACTAAAACTGAGATTGAAAACCAAAACTTCTGCGGAGACTGAAACTGGTTGAGGCTACATAAAAAGTCCCAGAGCCATCCAATCTCGGTAGTAGGAGCTTATGATTCCAGTGGTGCAATACAGGCAAACAGAAGAAGACAGAGGCTGGCATCCAGGAGCTGAGGATAAGTTGCGGCCACCGTTTCTACGAATTGAAGAGAGTATTGGCGGTGGATCCATGCCAACCAGAAAGAGTTGAGGATGTTCTGCGGACAGGTGCCATTCTTGGTGAAGACCATGTCTGTGGATCTGAGGTTGGTTGCATCTAATGTTTGCTTTGCTTGACTCTTGTATAGGAGGAATTCTTCTGTTTCAAACCGTGGATTCCCCCAGCTTCATTCTTGAAGTAAATAATTAGGATTTTGGATTTTAAACAGAAAGTACTGGTCTTTACCACGATCGTAACATTGGTTGAAATTGTTTGATTTGAATGGTTTGTTAATTCAAATCTGTGTGAGCAAGAAATACTTCATTTTAAAAATTAAGATAGCTTTATTTGACTGATGGAATAATTCAATATTTTTCCGAGAAAATAATTTTCCTATTGCTCTTAGAAGATTCACCGAACTAATAGAAGTGGACTGTGCTCTGCTAACTTCAAGAAAAACTCCGTGCTGGCAAGAGAAGAGAAACGGAAAAACTGACAATTGGCTAGTCAGCCTGAACTGAGCAGTAGTTTTGCTGTGGAAATTTCGGATTGCCTTCAAGCACTGGCTCCAGTCAATAACATTAAGATCGCTTGCCAAACATATCACAGGCAAATAAGTTAGCAGAGGAAACTACTCGGGACAAAACAGGGTTGGAAGAAAGTGGATCCCTGCGAAGGGTGGTGGATGATGTCAAACTGGGGACGGCAGAATTCAAGGGAAGTGTGCAAACAAAATAAAGCAAATAGAAATGTTGGTGTACGAAGTTACAAAATAAAAGTGGATGGGGATTAAAACTGAAAACGTCTGAAGCAAGTAGCACGCAGAGGAGATTTTGTGCATCCTGCCCACCTGTGGAGCAGAGTCATCAACCTCCTCATCAGCGTTTAACTCGCGTCTTCATAGAATCCCTACAGTGCAGAAGGAGGCCATTCGGCCCATTGAGTCTGCACCGGCAACAATCCCATCCAGGCCCTATCCCCGTCACCCCTCATATTTACCCCGCTAATCCCTCTAACCTATGCATCCCAGGACACTAAGGGGCAATTTAGCCTGGCCAATCAACCTAAACCGCACATTTTTGGAGTGTGGGAGGAAACCCATGCAGACACGGGGAGAATGTGCAGACTCCGCACAGACCCGAGGCCGGGAAACGAACTGAGGTCCCTGGAGCTGTGAGGCAGCAGTGCTTAGCTCTGTCTTTCCAGTAGCCACCCTTTGGTTTGCCCGTGCAGGCTCACATGCAGATGGCACAGAGGACTACCAAAGATTGAAGGCATACAGACGGCTGCCAGGACACTGGGCATTGAGCTGCCGTGTGTGTGTGTGTGTATGCATGTGTGTGTGTGTGTGCGTGTGTGTGCGTGTGTGTGTGCGTATGTGTATGCGTGTGTGTGTGTGTGTATGTGTGTGTGTGTGTATGCGTGTGTGTGTGTGTGTGTGTGGTCACATCAGCTGGACTTTGAGGGAATGCAATCCCTTCTGTTTACGACACATCTCAGAGTGGACATGTGGCACCCGCAATGCGTGGTGCATATCGTCTACGGCACCCTGCATCACGGAGAAACCTGTAAACCTCACAAAGCCACGTACTCTCTCCATCTGCTTGTCTCTGGCAAGAGAGAACGAAATATAGTTAGCTCGCTTTGTAGTTTTTAAAAAATTCATTCTTTCATGGGATGTGGGCGTTGCTGGCTAGGCCAGTATTTGTTGCCCATCCCCAATTTCCCTTGGGAATCTGGTACGTCAATGACCTTCCTCAGGGAAAAGAAACTGAGATGTTGCAAGTATGCCCAGCTCCGGCCTGGAAGGGGCCAGATGCATCAAGCATATGGTCACTTTCACAGCCATTGGCAATGCCATACTTGCCCTGCTCTGAGGTCACAGTGGAGGCTGCAGAAGACAACAGTAGCCGAATTTTTCAGCCATTCACGCTGGCAGGATTCTCTGGTCCCACTGAGCACCAAATCCTCTGTCCTCGCTTACAGCAGCAACGGGGCATGAACAGCCGGAGAATTCCTACCCAGATTCCAATCTGTTTCCCCCTTGGGCGGCACGGTGGCACAGTGGTTAGCACTGCTGCCTCACAGCATCAGGGACCTCGGGTAGATTCCCGACTTGGGTCACTGTCTGTGTGGAGTCTGCACGTTCTCCCAGTGTCTGCGTGGGTTTCCTCCGGGTGCTCTGGTTTCCTCCCACAGTCCAAAGACGTGTGGGTTAGGTGGACCGGCCATGCTAAATTTCCCCTTAGTGTCAGGGGGCCTGGCTAGGCTCAATGTGAGAGGTTATGGGGCTGGGGACTAGGCGGGATTGTGGTCGGTGCAGACTCGATGGGCTGAGTGGCCTCCTTCTGCACTGTAGGATTCTATGATTCTCTGGTTCAGATAGCAGAACTGCTCCCTGAACATGCTGGGTGGATCTGGCCTCCTGTCCCTTTCCACCATTGTCTTCCAGCAGCAGATCCTGCTCAGTCTCCAAGTCACACCATGTTCCTCGGGGAAGGTCTACCACTGCATCCATGTTAGCGAGCAATTGATTTTTCTTTGCAGGAACGTTGAAATCAGGACAATGTCCTTCAGCACCACACTCCCTGTAGATTTCAGCAACATTAAAGAACCCAAGAAAACACCAAACTCTTGTACAATTGTAGCACCAGCCAGGGGGAATCAATCAGCAACTAATCTGAATATAGTTAATGGTGGTGGGGAAGGGGCGGTCCTTCCTGCCGCTGACATTGTGTTTAGCCATGTGTGATTAAGAGAGGGCATTAGCTGATTTGATTTGATTTATTATTGTCACATGTAATGGGATACAGTGAAAAGTATTGTTCCTTGTGCGCTGTACAGACAAAACATACCATTCAAAGAACAAAGAACAAAGAACAATACAGCACAGGAACAGGCCCTTCGGCCCTCCAAGCCCGCGCCGCTCCCCGGTCCAGGATTGAATCCTGAATCCAGGATCCCCGCCCAATTTTCCAGCCTATCTACATACCAATATCCTATCCACCGAGCTGTCCCTCACAGCTACGATGCTTTCTTCATTACAACCTATTAACTCACCCCCACCCCCCCATTCCAGACCTTGTGATCTCCAGGGAGAGGCGAAAACCCAGAGTGAAAAACCCCAGGGCCAATATGGGGAAAAAAAAAATCTGGGAAATTCCTCTCCGACCCCCTGAGGCGATCGAAACGAGTCCAGGAGATCACAATGGCCCTGATCGGAAAATGCTTCCCAACCCTAGTCATTTCCACTTCCACGAACACCATATGAATTCCCTGCCCCTGAGACAGGTTCCCAACTATCCGCAGTCTCGCTCTGTACTGGCACCAGCAAGATGATCATAGAATGAAGCCTTGAAACGAGAAACAAGGAACAATTAGCCCGCGCCGCTCCCTGGTCCAAACTAGACCACTCTTTTGTATCCCTCCATTCCCACTCCCTTCATATAGCTGTCTAGATAAGTCTTAAACGTTCCCAGTGTGTCCGCCTCCACCACCTTGCCCGGCAACACATTCCAGGCCCCCACGACCCTCTGTGTGAAATATGTCCTTCTGATATCTGTGTTAAACCTCCCCCCCCTCACCTTGAACCTATGACCCCTCGTGAACGTCACCACCGACCCGGGGAAAAGCTTCCCACCGTTCACCCTATCTATGCCTTTCATAATTTTATACACCTCTATTAAGTCTCCCCGCATCCTCCGTCTTTCCAAGGAGAACAACCCCAGTTTCCCCAATCTCTCCTCATAACCAAGCCCCTCCATACCAGGCAACATCCTGGTAAACCTCCTCTGTACTCTCTCCAAAGCCTCCACGTCCTTCTGGTAGTGTGGCGACCAGAACTGGACGCAGTATTCCAAATGCGGCCGAACCAACGTTCTATACATCTGCAACATCAGACCATTGAGAAGGAAACGAGAGAGTGCAGAATGTAGTGTTACAGTCATAGCTAGGGAATAGAGAAAGATCAACTTAGTGCGAGGTAGGTCCATTCAAAAGTCTGATGGCAGCAGGGAAGAAGCTGTCTTGAGTTGGTTGTTACGTGACCTCAGATCTTTGTATCTTTTTCCCGACGAAAGAAAGTGGAAGAGAGTATGTCCAGGGTGTGTGGGGTCTTTGATTATGCTGGCTGCTTTTCCGAGGCAGCGGGAAGTCTAGACGGAGCCAATGGATGGGAGGCTGGTTTGCGTGATGGACTGGGCTTCATTCATTCATGACCCTTTGTATTTTCTTGCTATCTTGGGCAGAGCAGGAGCCATACCAAACTGTGATACAACCAGGAAGAATGCTTTCTATGGTGCACCTGTAAACATTGGTGAGAGTCGTAGCTGGCATGCCAAATGTCCTTAATCTTCTGAGAAAGTAGAGGCGTTGGTGGGCTTTCTTAACCAAAGCTGGAGTGCTAAATTCCAAAATGTACTACTGGCATTAAATCAGTGCACTCAGCATACCTCGGACAGACATTTCACTGCGCACATCTCCACCAATGTGGCGTCCAGTGCAACTCAAATTGTGGACGCAAGTTTGAACCTCCAAGCTCCAAGGCAGCGCCCAGAAAATGGATGGAACGCATTGGAATTTTGCGCACCAGATTACTGCAATTGGCGTCGCAAAGAAAGGTAAGGCAAATAATGTGCATTGCTATCAAAATTGCGCATCAGGTGGAGGGGGATCTCCCAGAAGAAAAGATAAATAAAATTTACATACCTAGGTTTGATGACTGGTATTTCAATAGCAGTTTATCAGAGAGACATACAAATTGTAAGCTGTATCACTCATCCACACAGATAATCAGTGATGATAAGATGCAAGGGAGTCATCAATTGACAAAACAGTGAGTGTTTACAAGCAATACAACAACTATCGCTTAAAACTAAGAACAGGTTTCTTTCTATTCAGTGGTACTGTCTATAATGTAGCACTGAAACCTGGTCCCACAGGTGATTATAAAAGGAACTTGGCATTTTCAATGTTGAATGATTTAGCTAGATACCGAGGGCAGGTTGAACAGATGAACAACAAGAATTTACATTTATATAGCGCCTCCAAAGTGGGATAATGTTCCATGCTGCTCACAGGAGCAATATCAAACAAACATGATAACCAAAAATGCGGGAATAGATGTCAATTTTAAGATGTGTCTTAAAGAAGGAGAGGTAGAGAGATTGAGAGGTTTAGAGAGGGAATTACAGAGCTTAGGGCCCAGGTAGCTGGAGGCAGGGCCCCACCAAAGGTCGGGTGATTAAAAGCATTGATGTACCAGAGGCTAGAATTGAGACCACAAAGGCTGGTTCAGCTGGAGTAGGGGGGTCGGTGGATTTGTTCAGTTAGGAGGAGCGTGGTTCAGAGATTGATTTGATTTGATTTATTATTGTCACATGTATTGGGATACAGTGCAAAGTATTGTCTCTTGCACGCTATACAAACAAAACATATAGTTCATAGAGTACATAGGAGAGAAGGAAAGGAGAGAGTACAGAATGTGGTGTTACAGTCATAACTAGGGTGGAGAGAAAGATCAGCTTAATATATGGTAGGTCCATTCAAAAGTCTGATGGCAGCAGGGAAGAAAGTGCTCTTGAGTCGGTTGGTACGTGACCTCAGACTTTTGTATCTTCTTCCCGATGGAAGAAGGTGGGAGAGAGAATGCCCGGGGTGGGTGGGGTCCTTGATTATGCTGGCTGCTTTTCCGAGGCAGCGGGAAGTGTAGACAGAGTCAATGGATGGGAGGCTGGTTTGCGTGATGGATTGGGGGAGGAAGTGAGCACAAGACCATGGGCAGATCTGAAAACAAGGAGAAGAATTTTAAAATTGAAGCATTGCCTGACCTGGAGTCAATGTAAGTTAGCAAGCAGAGGGGCATGGGTTAGGATGCAGGCAGCAACATTTTGGACAGATTCAAGTTTCTGTGGGGTGGAAGATGGGAGGTTGACCAGAGAAACACTGAATAATGGGCAAGTCTAGAAATATGTGGGTTCCAGCAGCAGATGGGCTGAGGTAAGGCAGAGTCGAATGGGATTTTGCAGAGGTGAAGGAAGACGATCTCAGTGACGTTGTGGATGTGAATGGTCTCGTTCAACTTCAGATAGTTACCAGGTAGCACGGTGGCACAGTGGTTAGCACTGCTGCCTCACAGCGCCAGGGACCCGGGTTCAATTCCCGACTTGGGTCACTGTCTCTGCTGAGTCTGCACGTTCACCCCATGTCTGTGTGGTTAAAACTTGGCGCCGTAGCTTAGTTGGCTAAAGCGCCTGCCTAGTAAACAGGAGACCCTGAGTTCAAATCTCAGCGGCGCCTTGAGCCATTGGCCAGTGCATGGGCTTTAAATTGAAACTGTTGGCGACGATGCAACTTCATGCCAAATGGACAGTTTGGGGTGGCACGGTGGCACAGTGGTTAGCACTGCTGCCTCACAGCTCCAGGGACCCGGGTTCGATTCCCAGCTTGGGTCACAGTCTGTGCAGAGTCTGCACGTTCTCCCCGTGTCTGCATGGGTTTCCTCCGGGTGCTCCAGTTTCCTCCCATATTCTGAAAGATGTGCTGGTTAGGTGCATTGATCCGAACAGGCGCCGGAGTGTGGCGGCAAGGGGATTTTCACAGTAACTTCATTGCAGTGTTAATGTAAGCCTTACTTATGACTAATAAGTAAACTTTAAACTTTTAAACTTTAAACAAGAGTTGGTTGTAAGGAACAGATTTTGAAGCAAGGACCCAAAGACTGTTTCATTGGAGGAAATTTCTGCTCATCTAGTACTGGGTGTGACGAAAATGAGACGGTGGAGGGGAAGAAGGAGGTGGTGGGGAGGGAGAGCCATGCATCAACCATGCACGCGGAGAACGTGACGTGTTTTTGACTGATGTCACCCAGAGGCAGTATGTCAGATGGGAAATCGGAGTAAATGGTCTTCAGTGAGTTGGGCGACTTGCTTAGAATGCAAGGCTCCAGAAAAATACACCAAGCCCTGCAATGGAAAGATGGGTACCCAGTTTTTGGGAGGTCAAAAATATCTCACTGTGACCTGCAGAGAAGAACCTTCTGGAAAGCGGCATCACCTGAGCAGCGGTGGAACTGCCAGTCAGAAGCCAAATGGAGTGGCTTTTGGCTGACACTCGTCAAGTTGTGCCTCCCCCTTGCCTCCGCAGGATGGTGGTGCTCGGAAGGCCACTGTGTGGAAACTTAGTGCCATATCTCCGGTCTGCCCGCTGCCATTTCGAAATAGTGCAGAATCTGGAAGGCAGGAGCTGCATTAAGCTTCGACGGGTAGAAGGCTCCCATGACAGGTTTAAGGCTCTGATGCAATTCTCATGCTGGAATGGACAGAGCATGTCCTTTGCTGGATGGTTTGTGTGCCGTTTCAGAAGCAGGGCAAGTACGTTTTTCACACTTTCATTGGCCAGGAGGAACGCAATAACTTTAGGGGGCACGGTGGCACAATTGGGTAGCACTGCTGCCTCACAGCGCTGGGGACCCAGGTTTGATTCCTGGCTTCAGTCACTGTGTGGAGTTTGCACATTCTCCCCATGTCTGTGTGGGTGTCCTCCGGGTGCTCCGGTTTCCTCCCACAGTCCAACAATGTGAGGGTTAGGTGTTTTGGCCATGCTAAATTGCCCTTTAGTGTCAGGGGGACTAGCTAGGGTATAGAGTAAGTGCATGGGGTTGTAAGGAAAGGGCCTGGGTGGTCCATTGTGGTCAGTGCAGACTCGATGGGCCGAATGGCCCCCTTCTGCACTATCGGATTCTATGAAGAACTTTTCTGGCTCCCTGCTAATAATTTCATGCCAGCCCTCTCTACCCACCCAAGCTTGACTCCCTATACCAATAAATCTTGAACTGTGGCCCAATTCACTTCTTCTCCACTACCTACACTGCCCACCACCACTGCCCCCTCCCCCCTTTCCCCCCCCCTCCCACCACCGCTCCCCGCCCCCCCTTCCCCCCCCTCCTACCATCGCTCCCCACCCACCCACCCACAGAGAATTCTGGCCCTGTTGTCTCCTGGCCTTTCTAAAGGTAATCTAACACTCGGTATGACTTGGTCATGTAGCAACCAAGAACCACAGTAGAGGACAGCACAAACTGAATGGTTTCACCAAAATCTTGAATTGATCGTTAGTGTAACCCTTATCACACTCAGGGTTGTTCAGCAAGTGCTGTCCAAATCGCAGAATCACATTTAACATTAGAGGTTGAGGTATGAATTTTTCGTTCCTGGGTCAGGAGTGCAGAGTCAGGACATTTCTTAGCTCTGCAAGCTCAACCTGGGAGAAAGTGCCCCAGGAGCTGAGACTTTGTACCATGGTGGCTGGGCTCCCTCGAAATCAGCCCCTGAACGAGTGCGGAGGCAGGCTAGGCACAAGTTCTGTCTTATTGCATTGACACTGTTTTGAGGTTTTGAAGAAAAAAACAGAAGAACATAAAACAGTCCCCCAGCCCTCACATCCTATACACTTCACATGCCCCTTTATGCCAACCCATGCCCTTATTCCAAGTAACCTGACCCCTCACACCCTGCATGCCAAACTATGCCCCGCACACAACCACGTTGGTCCTTTATAGCCCCATGCCAACTTTATGCCAACTCATGTGAACCCATGCCCCCCTCCCATCACTCTTTACCCTTTCACCTATCATATAAACTCACCTAGTAGCCACCCTGAGCAGAACTTAAATGAAATAAAGTTGTAAGTGTCTTTTGCAGACTTTACTTTTTTAAACTTTCATTCACAAAAAAACCATTTACTCCGTTTACATTCCTGCAACTACATTATCCCTTATAACAACAAACATTTTATTCAATTGCACGATTTATCATAAAAACAAGCTCTGGAATTCATAGTCCCACTTCAAAGAGTCCATAGCCACTTGGAGATGTCAATCAAACTGTGAAAAGGCTGGCATTTTATTGTCATAATGCAGGGTTGCGAGATCAGTCATTCAGCACTAATACAGTAATGATAGCATTTGTCAACAGTAAGAAGTCTCACAACACCAGCTTAAAGTCCAACAGGTTTATCTGGTAGCACGAGCTTTCGGAGCGCTGCCCCTTCATCAGAAAATTCATCAGGAATTTCCTCTTCAACCCCTTTTCTGCTCACAAGCAACCCTGGTGCTTTGAAAGCTCCAACAGTGTTTTATTCTATCCAGGTTTCCCTGGATTTACAGATAATAACTCACTGGATGGAAAGCAGAAATTAAGATTTAGCCCATGCGATTTTGCCTTCTTAATGTTTCCTGCCTCAATGTAGTGTCCAGAATTTTATACACTTATCAAATAGTGTCATAGCTTTCTTTATACATCTCCCTGCCCTCCACATTAACGTTGCTATTTAAGTCACCTGATGAAGGGGCAGCACTCCGAAAGCTCGTGCTACCAAATAAACCTGTTGGATTTTAACCTGATGTTGTGAGACTTCTTACTGTGCCCTCCCCAGTCCAACGCCGGCATCTCCACATCATGGCTTATCTCAACAGACAGAGTGAAATAACAAGCCCATTTTTTAACACTCCAGTTTTTTCAGAGTTAAAGGGCAGGAGCTTTCAATGCCTTGACCGCCTGTCAGCTCTCTTTGATAGTTCACCTTAACACCTTTCACAGTTGTTTTTTCCAATGAGCTTCACAGTTCTAAAGAGTTTACACAATTTTTCTGCACATTCATGCCTAATTTTACTAACCCCATATGGCAACTGACCTCTCCAAAACGGCACCGAACATTACCCAGGGTGTCCCAGGACCATATCCAAAGGGGTACCTTATCTCTCCAAAAGAGTAGCTTAGCTATCCAAATGAATCCACAAGGTTCAGGCCTGCTCCTACCAGCTCTAACCTGCACACATGGGGTTGCAGGCACTTTTCACGCCAAAATCACACAAGTGGAGGCAGCTTCTGATTTCTATGGGCAGATGCCTCCGCCAATTGCACATGTCCGAATGCCAATCTGGGCCCATTCCTGCCCCTCTGAAAATGGTAGGTGCCATGTTCAAGGGTGGGATTTCTGAATTTGGGCATCTTCTGTCATTTTTGCAACAATAGTGAGGTTGCCATTGTTGCAAAAGTCCCAGGCCTCAGATTATCAACTGAACTCGCAATATGCCTCACATGCTCTTGCTGGAAGCTAGAAATATATATTCATTTGCAGTGACCTGTCCTCTGCAGGCAAAAGAAACATGTCCAGGCTTGCGCCCTTCTCCAGAACAATAGCTCACTGCTGCATGCTCTATTGGCAATGCCTCAGCCAATGAGAGTTGACTTGCCAGCCAATCAGCACCTTTTTCTCATGCTCCCTTTGAAATTTGGCATTTTTGTATCTGTCCTGATGAGTGCAAGATGAAAAGCTTCAACAGTAATACTCAAACTCTGCATGACCAAATGACTACCAAATGACTAAATAGATGCATAATGAATCTTATTTAGAACAGTAACATAAAAAATTGAAGGGCTTAATAGCGCTACAGATATTATCATTGCTTAACTGCTTTTCGTACCAACTAGACTGTTGCTGACGCATGTGAATTTTATATGTTAACCAACTGCAAAGTGAAAGATTGTGGCAGAATAATCCATTAATACAAACATGGGGGGCAACCATTACCACGGTCATTGATTAACTCCTGTGATAAATAAAATGAATTAAGGCAATTTTCAAATTTGAACTTCATTGTGAGGGGGAAAATTGTGATAAAAGTGCACCTACCGTCATCAAGGTATAGTTGGTCCAGTTCTTGAGGCTCCTGCTTTACTGTAACCTGCAAGGGCGTCAAATCCTGACTGTCTTCTTGCTGCACTGGTGGCATCATTGACTGACTAGGCTGAGATCCATTTCTCGGAGGCTTCGGGGCTTGTGGCTGTTGGCCCATGGCGGTGGAGCTAGTCGGGCTGAAGGGCGGCACATAAGCGGCCTCTGGGGAAGCGACCGGGCCTTGTGGGGAAAGGCTGTTGGGGTACAGAGTCTGCTGGAAACCATGGGAGCAGCTGCTGTTCAGGTGCTGGCTCATCTGGGGCTGCATCATGACGTGCGCAGAATGGGTGGGTGAGCCCGGGTGCACCACGACGGACCGGTGCACTTCCTGGATGGTGGGCACCGCTGCTCCGGACGGCTGGTGGCTGAGCTGAGCGCCGGCTGGGCCGCTGATGCATTTGGTGTAAGACACGGGCGTGATTTCATGCAGCTTGTGGCCTGAAGTGGGTGAAGCCGATAGGCCTGCGTTGCGCTGCTGGCAAGAGGGAAAGCTGCTGACGAGGCAAGGGCCGGGATCCGGCGTCATCTCGGGGGTCATGACCTGCTGGCCGTAGTAAGACTGGGACACCGGGTTCATCCCTTGACCAAGCGACCCGTAGACCAATGCAGGTTCGTAATCATCGGTAGGCTCCGTTTTTATAACAGGAACTGAGGGAAGAGAGAAGAAGAGGGAAAAAAAACAAGACGATAGATATTCAAGTGTGTGTGTGTGTGTGTGTGTGTGTGTGGTCTGGGTCTGGGTCTGGGGCTGGGATACGCAGCAAAATAAACACGATTCTCAATCAGTCTCTGTACGTCAGTGGCCTCAGTCTCCCACCCAATAAAATGGATGAGTCATGTGCATAAGAGACTCACAGCTGTTTCTCATATTGGAAACACTATTTTTTTTGGAATCACCCACGCCCACAAATGCTCTGTGTAAACACATTTTTTACAGGCCTATATTATAGCAGAACCCTAAAACCCAAAGCTTCCACACGACCACTTTCGTTATCTGTGTCGAGCATTTTAAAATCTGAACATTATCATAGAAACCCTACAGTGTAGAAAGAGGCCATTTGGCCCATCGAGTCTGCACCGACCACAAATCCCACCCAGGCCCCAGCCCCATATCCCTACATATTTTACCCGCTAATGCCTCTAACCTACGCATCTCAGGACTCTAAGGGGCAATTTTTAGCATAGCCAATCAACCTAACCCACACATCTTTGGACTGTAGGAGGAAATCGAAGCACCCGGAGGAAACCCACGCAGACACGAGGAGAATGTGCAATTATATAAAATAGATGAGAAAAAACCAGCAAAGACAATTCGAGTCATAGAATCCCTACAGTGCAGAAGGAGGCCATTGGGCCCATCAAACGTGCACCGACAATCCCACCCAGGCCTTATCCCCATAACCCCCTGACACTAAGGGGCAACTTAGCATGGCCAATCAACCGAACCCGCTCATCTTTGGACTGTGGGAGGAAACCGGAGCACCCGAAGGAAACCCACACAGACACAGGGAGAATGTGCAAACTCCACACAGTCACCCAAGGCCGGAATTGAACCCAGGTTCCTGGTGCTGTGAGGTTAACCACTGTGCCACCATGCCGCTCTTAAAAAAAAATTACAAAGTGAATGACAAGATACTAAATATCGTAAATGGAATCCAGATCGTTCAGATCTGTTTTTAACCCACAATTTTCCTCTCATTTTTCCCCCTCACCCTTTCTTTGTTCTGAGTCATTGGGCAGGATTTTCCAGCTACGCTCGCCCCCAAAACTGGAAATCCCGCCCGAGGTTAATGGGCCTTTGCATGGTCCGGCCCCCACCCGCTGCGATTTCCGTGGCGGGCGGGACGGGGCGGGAAAACTCCCCCCGTTAAGTCAGTCTCTGTTAGTGCTTGATGTTAGCTGCATTCACTGACTAGACAGTGCAGTGATCAGTTAAAAATCACTTTAAAACAGCTCGAAATGTTTAGTTTGGTTTGGATTCAGAACTCTCTGTCACAGTGGCTTCAGTGAGATCAGGAGGAGGACAGATATCAAAGGGAGATAGTGACTCAGCCCTCAATAAAAATATAGACATTGACTACACAAACAGCTCATTTAGTAATGGTGCTCAAAACGTTGTGTGGCGATTTAGGCATTGGTATTTACAAATCTAATTTCCTCTTCAACCCCTTTTCTGCTGACAAGCAACCCTGGTGCTTTGAAAGCTCCAACAGTGTTTTATTATATACAGGTTCTCCTGGATTTACAGATAATAAATCACTGGGTGGAAAGCAGAAATTAAGATTTAGCCCATGCGATTTTGCCTTCTTAATGTTTCCTGCCTCAATGTAGTGTCCAGAATTTTATACACTTATCAAATAGTGTCATAGCTTTCTTGATACATTTCACTGCCCTCCACATTAACATTGGCATTTAAGCCAAATAAAAATGCTTTTAAAAATGTTTTTGGTTCTGGCTGACTTGTTCTCAGCTGCTCTTTGGCTAATGAAGCTGGCAGGCCATGCCAAGCTATTGGATATCCTTCACACTCTCTGTTGAACAAGAAGCCCGATCACCCCTCCCATCAACTGCAACAACATCACCACTGCTGATTCCTTAGCCATCAATGACTTGGGTGGGTCACCATTAACCCTGACTGCACCAACCAAAACAACATCACTGTTGTTACAACAGGACAGAGGCTGGGCGTTTGTGATGGATACCTCATCCCCTGACTCCTTAAACTTGTCAGTCTCAAGTCAAGAGTATGATGGAACAGCCAGCACTCACCCGAATGGATGTAGTTACTACAATCCAGAAGTTCAGTGCCATCAAGTTCGCTTAATTACCGCTCCTTTTACTGGACTTGGAAAGCACTCTTTTTACCACGCACCCATTGTAGCTAGAGTATTCGCTATTAACAGAATCTACTGTGTCAATGCGCCAGGCTTCCTTTGACCTTATCTCTCAGTGTGTGACTTATTTTACTGAGAAGACCAAGAACAACAATACCTTGCCGAGAATACCATCAGTTCCACTTTATTTTACTAATTTTAATGGCACGATGGCGCAGTGGTTAGCACTGCTGCCTCACAGCATCAGGGGCCCGGGTTCGATTCCAGTCTCGGAGGGCTGTCTGTGTGAAGTTTGCACACTCTCCCTGTGTCTACGTGGGTTTTCTTCAGGTGCTCCAGTTCCCTCCAAAGATGTTAATTGGACATGTTAAATTGCCCCTAGTGTCAGGAGGATTAGCAGGGTAAACATGTGGAGTAGAGGGGATAGGGCCTGGGTGTGATTGTTGTTGGTGAAGGCTTGAATGGCCTCCTCCTGCACTGTAGGGATTCTGTGATTCAATGATTCATCTATCCCCATTCATTTACAGACAATGCGTCACAATTTTAATTTTCCCTGTGTGAAGAAAATATTATTTTTAAAAATATCTGAGACCATCAAAGGGGCTAGGTGTGTGAAGCAGGCATTTGAAATGAATAGGGCTAAGTTGGATATTCTACAAGCAAACACAACGTGGATAGAAATTTGCATCAGGAGATAAGTGAGGATTTGGATTTTTAGCTGTTGAATTTCAAAAGGAGGTAAGAAGGATTTTACAACATATCAAAGGTCATAATAAATAAGGCAAAGTTGTTAGATTTGATTTTATGCAAAGATAGTGGCCATTAGGAGAACATAAAAGGTTTTTCTATTTTGGAAAGATAAATTTCAAAGATGGATAAGGACAATTGGAAATATATGAAAGAGGGAAATATATATTTAAATAGAGCTTGGAAGCTATGCTAGGGGTGACCATGTAAGATACCCTGACGAGAGTGCCACAATTGTACAGTACTATGAAGAGGTGAAGTGAGCAGCCTTCATCCATCCTACGAGACTACCCCATTTTTTTCAGCCCCAAAGACCATGGTTTTGCAGATGAGTTAAGCCCCTTTACAGAGCTATGTCGGTACGAGTGATCAGCCCCAATTTTCCACCCAAAAAATGTTTGCTTCAGAAAGCAGGCTTTTGTTCCAAAGATTTTGGAATTCTCTACAGCAGAGTGAGTGACAGAGAACAAGAGAAGCCTTGTGACATATTTTCCCTGTAGCAATAGTGAATGCCTTAGATAATGTTATTGGAATTTTTATAGATTAAATATAGAAATCGTTTTGGGGGAAATGTTCTGGAAGAACAATTTTAACTGTATAAATGTAATCTTGTGTGTTTAAGTTTTCTTTTCTTGAAAAATGTTTTAATTTACTATTTAAAATCTCCGAACATGTGACTGGAATTTGTGACTCCTGACTCCAGTACACATATTTTCTCACAGTAAAACACAAATTGAAAATTGTTGTGATAGCTTACCAAGTTTCCCTTTGGGATTTGGTTACCTTGGCAATTACCACCTGCAAATCATAACACCTGCCTAATTAATCTGGTACACCATCGTTTCACAAGGACTGCAGTGGCTTGAGAAAGTGGTCATATTGGGTGTTTGTGATGGATACCTCATCCCCTGACTCCTTAAACTTGTCAGCCTCAAGTCAAGAGTACTATGGAACAGCCATATTGGTCAATATTTATCCTTTAACCAATGTCACTTCACATACTGTCGATTGCGGCATACCTGTCAGCCTGGCGTACGAGACTACCCCATTTTTTTCAGCCCCAAAGACCATGGTTTTGCAGATGAGTCAAGCCCCTTTTCAGAGCTATGCCGGTACGAGTGATCAGCCCCAATTTTACACCAAAAAATGTATGTTTTACTTTTTGCCACCTTATAATTGAGTACAAGGGACCAAGCAGGCAATATAGGCCGTGTTGCGAATATGTGTGGGATTTCGACACGCCCACACAGAGCAGACCCTGCGTGGCGAACAACAATGATGGCCACCACCTGTCATCTGGACTCAAAACGTCAGCGCTTTTCTCTCCTTACAGATGCTGCCAGACCTGCTGAGATTTTCCAGCATTTTCTCTTTTGGTTTCAACTGATACACAATCATCCACAGTATTATCTCGCCAATACTTCATTGCCATTTGTGAGAGCTTGCCGTGTACAAATTGGCTGCTGTATTTCCCACTGTGCATTGTGACTACACTTCAAAAAGTACTTCAATGTCTGTAAAACACTTGGTGAAATCACAAGGTGGTGAATGGTGCTGGATAAATGTAAATTCTTTCAGATCTACACAAACCAGGGATGACCACGAGCCACCCATGCAACAAAAAAGAATTCTGAGTGATGGCAGGAGAATGTGCATTACTGTCCTCCATCACACAACATTTCTAAAGGTTTGTTAGACTGGATTCTAAAATATGTGTTAGCAATATCTTTTGGAGACATTTCCTCTTTTAGATTACCTGAGCTTACTTATAAAGTTTATTTATTCACAAGTTGGCTTACATTAACGGTGCAATGAAGTTACGGTGAAAATCCCCTATCGCCACACTCGGGCGCCTGTTCAGGTACACTGAGGCAGATTTTAACATGGCCAATGCACCTAACCAGCACGTCTTTCGGACCATGGGACGAAACCGGAGCACCTGGAGGAAACTCATGCAGACGTGGGGAGAATGTGCAGACTCTGCAAAGACAGTGACCTAAGCCGGGAACTGAACCCAGGTCCCTGGCGCTGTGAGGCAGCAGTGCTAACCACTGAGCCACCAGTACTGATAGAGCACAATGTATCTACCTATGTAAATGTTCACCTTGTGGGGGGGGGGCCTTGCAGGGAGTTCAAGCGCCTGAGGCAAAGGTTTGGAATCCCGTGTGCATCCACTTTGTGAATCCCTGAACTCCCACCCATTTTTGAATGGATGCATCATCATTTTCCCACATTCTGGACGCACACTTGAATTCATGACGTGTGTTTCCGGGGCACAAAACTCCGTGTGGCTTGTTGAGGACCACAAATCTACAACATAGAGGTATAATGTTGAGCAAACACCTGCACGGTTGCAGCTCCTAAAAACATCCCACCACAAAGTGTAATGTTTCAGAAGCATCGCACCTTAAAGGTGTCACAGGTTCAGAATGCTCAATTTAACTATTATCTGTTAAGCTGCCAATCAGACAGTTGATTGCCCAATTGTGAAGGGATCAAAAGCTCTGAAATTCACTCAGTAGATCAAACAAAAGTCCTAATGAGGCAATAGGAACCAGCTTCAACTGGAGCAATCAGAACAGCTCAGGATTTATTCCAGAGTTATCATTCACAAGCCAGTAAGTGAAAGAGAACTGATTAAACAAATTTGTTTAAAAAATACTTTAGAATCATGGGATGATATGGCATATGAGACCATTCGATCTCTGCTGGCTCTCTGGAAAAGCTATCCAAATTAGTCCCACTCCTCTGAACTTAGCCATGGCCCTGCAAATGTGTGCTCTCCAAGTACTTATCCAATTCTCTATTGCCCATTAGTGCAGGGCTTTGCACTACCCTTCCCACAATGCATTCCAGGTCACAATAACTCGCTGTGGAAAAAGTTTCTCCTCATCCTCCTTTCAATATTCTAAATCTGAATCCTCTGGTTGGCGACTGTAATAAGTCCTCGGAGGTAGAAGTCCCTTCACCAAAATCCCTTCATTTACAAACTCTAACAGCAGTAAACAGAGTGCTAGTAGTTAGCAGTCTACCTGCAGGGGTGTCAGAGGAACTGACACTCCCCGGTTAAGTACAAGGCAAAGACTCCCTGATTGGTCCATCAATTGGATCCTTAATCAGGGAGTTCATACTCCAATAGGCCAACCTCAATGGCCTGATTGAAGTCATTTCCCCTACACCACTGAAAACGGTTTTGACTTAATTACCCTTTCAAAGCCCTCAACATTTGAACCAACTGAATCTCTGCTTTTCTATTCTGAGGAGAACAATCCCAATTTCTTTAATCTCTCCACAGAACTGAAATCTTTCATTCCTACCACCACTGTAGTGAGTCTTCTCTCTGCCCTTTCTGAAGCCTTGAAATCCCAGCTCAATATGTGGTACCCAAAATGTGGATACAGTGCCCCAACTGGAGCCTAACAAGAGTCTGACTGCTTCCTAACTTTAGTACTTTATGCCTCCATTTATAAAGTCATGGATCCCATTTGCCTTAGCAACTTGTCCCGCTAGCTTCAAAGATTTGCGTACGTAGACCCCCAGGTCTTTTCTGCTCAGCTTCGAACCAGGGACCTTGCATGTGTGAGACAAACGTGATAACCATTACGCTACAGAAACAGCACACAAGCCTGTTCTAAAGCAAACAGGCCTCAATGAGACCTGCACCTCCTTTAAGATTATTGCCTCATTTCAAACTTCCAACAAAAAGCAATCGCTTCAGACTTCTTTGAATTAAATTCCATTTAGCTCGTGTCTGTCCCAGTTCACCAGGCTGTCTATTTTCTCTTAAAAGTCTATATGGGCCTCCTCACTGCTTACCACATTCCTCATCTCCATGCCATCTGCAAACTTTGAAATCATGCCCTTTATTTATTGTCACAAGTAGGCTTACTTTAACACTGCAATGAAGTTACTGTGAAAATCCTCCAGTTACCACACTCCAGCGCCTGTTCGGGCACACTGAGGGAGAATTTAGCATGGCCAATGTACCTAACCAACACGTCTTTTGGATTGTGGGAGGAAACAGGAATACTATGTACAGTTCTGGTCACCCTATTATAGAAAGGATACTATTAAACTTGAAAGAGTGCAGAAAAGATTTACTAGGATGGTACCAGGACTTGATGTTATAAGGAGAGGCTGGATAGACTGGGACTTTTTTCTCTGGAGCGCAGGAGGCTATGGGGTGATCTTATAGAGGTCTATAAAATAATGAGGGGCATAGATCAGCTAGATAGTCAATATCTTTTCCCAAATGTAGGGGAGTCTAAAGTGAGAGGGGAGAGATACAAAAAGGTCCAGAGAGGCAATTTTTTCACACAGAGGGTGGTGAGTGTTTGGAACAAGCTGCCAGAGGTAGTAGTAGAGGCAGGTACAATTTTGTCTTTTAAAAAGCGTTTAGACAGTTACATGGGTAAGATGGGTATAGAGGGATATGGGCCAAACACGGGCAACTGGGACTAGCTTGGGGTTAAAAAAAAAGGGCAGCATGGACAAGTTGGGCCGAAGGGCCTGTTTCCATGCTGTAAACCTCTATGACTCTATGACACCCGGAGGAAAATCACACAGACACAGGGAGAACATGCAAACTCCGCACAGACATGTCCCCAGCTGGAAATTGAACCCGGTCACTGGCGCTGTGAGGCAGCAGTGCTAACCACTGTGCCATCTATACCCAAGACTGGATAATTAATATGCTGTGGAGATGCCGGCGTTGGACTGGGCTAAGCACAGTAAGAAGTCTCACAACACCAGGTTAAAGTCCAACAGGTTTATTTGGTAGCAAATACCATAAGCTTTCGGAGCACTGCTCCACTCCATCTGACGAAGGAGCAGTGCTCCGAAAGCTTATGGTATTTGCTACCAAATAAACCTGCTGGACTTTAACCTGGTGTTGTGAGACTTCTTACTGTAATTAATATGCATCAGAAGGAGCAGTGGTCCCAGCACCTGGAGGAATCATTAAACACTGCTGTCCAGACTGAAAAATAGCCACGTGCTCATTATTACTCTTTGCTTTCTGCCCCTTAACTAAGTTCATATTTGCACTGCCGCGAGCTGCCCCTTTAATCCCATGGACACAATTTTGCGAACAAGTCCTTCATGTGGCATTTTTCAAACGCCTTTCGAAAGTCTGTAGACACAACATCAACCACACTCCCCTCAGTTCTTTCATCAAAGAATTCTTTGAGCAACTGATGAGATATTTGCAGATTTCAAATTACCGCAGCAGAAACGCATTTTAAACACTGTGAAATAAATTGCTGAAACCTAGCCATTTCTGGACCATAGAAATCTTTTCAACACTTTCTTTCACTCAATGCTGCCCTGTCTTTTGGTGCTTGGAGTTATTGTTGTGAGGTTCCCAATACTTGCAGTAAGCTTAATTATTAATATACCACATACCCCACATCTTTGCATCCAGTAAGAGTTAGGAGACTTCTGTTTTGTAAGATCTCCCTATGTTGCTGCAAGATGTGTTTTAAAAATAAAACTGGGAAATCTTGCAACCTGTCTTACTGCAAGGTGGTAAAGTGCAATGTCAGGCAGTGTTTAGTCTACCGGCAGGCAATGTTTAGCCTACTAAACTGGACTTTGCTCAGGGGCATCTAGCGGGACCTTCTGGGTAGTAACTATAATGGAGACGGTTTGAAACAGTGTGTGTGTGACTGCATTGAATAAAGTAACGGTGTGTGTGTTTTTTTTGCACCCCTCTGGAGAGTTTTCACAGTTTGTTTCAAAGTTAACATTCACCAGAAGAAAACCTTTAACGTGCTTTATGTCCTTTCACCCACGTATTTCGACAAAGCCAGGCTACTCTCAATCGCCCTCGTCCACCCACTCTCAACCAGATCATTGACTTTTCTCAAACCACAAATAAAATGAGATCAAGTAAATCTCTATCCCATTGATAATGGGCTTGACTTATAGAATCATAGAATCTACAGTGCAGAAGGAGGCCATTTGGCCCATCGAGTCTGCACTAACAACAATCCCAACCATGTCCCATCCCCGTAACCCCACATATTTACCCTCCTAACCCCCCTGACACTAAGGGGCAATTTATCATGGCCAACCAACCTAACCCACACATCTTTGGACTGTGGGATGAAACCGGAACACCTGGAGGAAACCCACACGGACACGGGGAGAATGTGCAAACTCCACACAGGCAGTCAGCTGAGGCCAGAATCGAACCCAGGTCCCTGGTGCTGCAGGACAGCAGTGCTAACCACTGTGCCGCCGTGCCGCCCATGAAGACTTAGTCGTCCTAGCTTACATTCAGAACAGCCCAATTTTGGAAAAGAGTCTTGAGCCAACAGAAATTGGATTCCTTATATCCATATGTACAAGGCCTAACACCTGGTTTGTGTTCAGGTGCAGGTACTGAGTGCCCATACTCTAACCTTTGCCAAAATGGTGGGTGGCACATTTGCATTGTGGGATGCACAACTACACATGGCCCAGCCCATTGGACGCTTGACCTGTGAGCCCAGGTGTGACGTCAATATATTTGTCAGCCAATATTTTCTTTTTGTCCAGCAATGCGACTCTGTTAATTAACTGATATTCCCCAAAATATACGGAGGAATACAGTGAGAACCGAGACTGAGTTTTGTGGACAAGAGTTAAGTAAATAAAAGTTTGTGTGAGAGTCGCTGCAAATTACAATTGAAACTCTTCACTTACACTTCAGGCATTTTGAATTAGTTCCATTATCTTCATTGTATAATGGTCAGCAATTAAATCTATGGCCTTGCCACACCATGCACCCTTAGGGAACCCAACTTGATTCAATTCCATTTAAAATAAGAGAGAAAGATTTGCAACAGAGCTTTGTTAAATCACTATTAAACTCATTCCATTTTTACTTCAAATTCATTTGAGTTCATTCTTTCACTCAGCTTCTATCTTGATTCTATATATAAAAAAAGAAGGTTGAATAACTTTTGGCCCGGACTCATGAGACGAGTGCGTGATGGATTCCGTTCCCATATGCTTCCCCTTAATAATAATAGTGGAATTAGTTAAAAGTTTCTGTCAGTTACTCAAGGCATGATTAATCCCCACCCTTCCCCCACCTCCGCCCCCATTTTTAATCCAGTTAAGTCTTTTGGTAAGCCACATTTTGATTTTATAAGGTTTGAATTGCATGCTGATTTAAGGAATAATTTCATCACATTGTGGAGGTGTATTAGGCGAGATGTTTTTAACCAGTGCAGCTCTTGATTCCTTGTGTACAGGGGAGTAACTAATACATTTGAGGGCGGCACGGCGGCACAGTGGTGTTATAGCACAGCTGCTGCACAACACCAGGGACCAGGGTTCAATTCCTGGCTTGGGTCACTGTCTGTGTGGAGTTTGCATGTTCTCCCCGTGTCTACGTGGGTTTCGTCCGGGTGTTCCGGTTTCCTCCCACAGTCCAAAGATGTGGGGGTTAGGTGAATTGGCCATGCTAAATTGCCTCTTAGTGTTAGGGGGAGCAGCTGGGGTAAATGCATGGGATTACAGGGATAGGGCCTCGGTGGGATTGGGGCCGATGCAGACTCGATGGGCCGAATGGCCTCCTTCTGCACTGTAGGACTTTATGGTTAAATATTGCCAAAAAGCTGAGTAACAATAATAGAAGATGAATACAAATAGCATTACTATTGATTAACAATACAGCATTAGTTATATTCTTAGCTCAATTCTTGTTCCTTATTTATCCCAGCTTCCTACTCTTTCTCAGCAGAGTACCTGGTTCCCATCATCTCCACACAACTCTAATAAGATGACACATCATGCAGTCCACTTTCAGACAGGGGTCACTGCTACTCCAGATAGAGGTTATGAGGCTCAACTCTGGCTCCAACTTTCTGTAGCTGTTGAGATGAAAAAGAGAATGTGAAACATGCAGCAGAAAGCGAGGAAGAGAGAGGTAGAGATACCAGACAAGAGATGGGGTGGTTGTGAGTTACAATTTGTTGAGGGGGTCCAAGTTGGCATAGCAACATGCACTTTTTTATATGCATGTTGCAGTCTGGAGCTGTGAATTGTGATGGTGGAGGCTTCAAATTTCTTTCCATCTCATGGCTGACCAGGAAACTCTCCCACCCCTACGGCCAGCCATTGGCGTGTTTGGGAGGATTTGCAGGTCGATGCTCAATCTGTTAGGCAAGTTATAAATGCACCTCCCTTGGCCTCAAGTCCTGGAGTGGGACTTAAGGTCAGAGTTTCTGGCTTAGAGGCAGGGATGCTACCGACAAGACCTCCATTATGTCCGGACACACCCCCGACATACTCTCTTCCACCTTCTTCCATTGGGAAAAAGAGACAAAAGTCTGAGGCCACGTACCAACTAACTTTTTAAAAATTCATTCATGGGATATGGGTGTTGCTGGCTGGCCAGCATTTATTGTCCATCCCTAGTTGCCCTTAAGAAGGTGGTGGTGAGCTGCCTTGAATCGTTGCAGTCTATGTTCTGTAGGTTGACCCATAATGCCGTTCGGGAGGGAATTCCAGGATTTTGAGCCAGCGACTGCGAAGGAATGGAGATACATTTCCAAGCCAGGATGGTGAGTGGCTTGGAGGGGAACTTGCAGGTGGGGGTGTTGCCATGTATCTGCTGCCCTTGTCCTTCTAGATGGAAGTGGTTATGGGTTTGGAAGTGCTGTCTAAGGATCTTTGGTGGATTGCTGCAGTGCATCTTGTAGATAGTACACACTGCTGCTACTGAGCATTGGCGGTGGAGGGGGTGGATGTTTATAGATGTGATGCCAGTCAAGCAGGCTGCTTTGTCCTGGATGGTGTCAAGCTTCTTGAGTGTTGTTGGAGCTGCACCCATCCAGGCAAGTGGGGAGTATTCCATCACACTCCTGACTTGTGCCTTGTAGATGGCGGATAGGCTTTGGGGGAGACAGGAAGTGAGTTACTCGCCGCAGTATTCCTAGCCTCAAGAACAGCTTTTTCCCTGCTGCCCTCAGACTTTTGAATGGACCTATCTCACATTAAGTTGATCTTTCTCTACATCCTAGCTATGGCTGTAACACTACATTCTGCACTCTCTCATTTCCTTCTCTATGAATGGTATGCTTTGTATTGTGTGCAGGAAAAAAATATTTTTCACTATATACCAATACATGTGACAATAATAAATCAAATCAATATTCAAATTAAATAAAATTATGAGATGCACAAGAGTGGGTTTCCTCCGGATTCTCCGGTTTCCTCCCACAGTCTGAAAGACATGCTGGTTGGGTGCATTGACTCGAACAGTTGCCGGAGTGTGGCGACTAGGGGAATTTCACAGTAACTTCATTGCAATGTTAAAGCCTTACTTGTGACTAATGAATAAACTTTAACTTTAAGCCTCCAGGAGAAAAACACACAGCATGAGAGTGTTACAGAGAGGTAGAAATTGTGAGCGACTCGTAGTAGGGATGAAACGGAATGAAGGAGAGACTGGCACAAAGGAAGAAAGAGCGAGTCAGAGGCAAACACAGGCAACAATGTCAGAGAAAGGAGCAGGCGAGGACAAAAATAAAGGAATTAAATGGTGGGAGATCAGCACAGTGTTAGCTACAGAAGGAAAGGGATAATATTTTCTCTCATTTTTGTGAATGAGCAAAGGCTCAGATCAACAGATATTACAAACTGCATTTTGAGGCGCATTACTACCATTATCATCAAGCAACGCATGCTTTAACATATTATAAGTCACATCAAGGAAGCCATGCTAGTAGTTGGAATCATCGAATCACAGCACCCCTATAGTGCAGAAGAAGGCCATTCGATCCATCGAGGCTGCACAGGTAACAATCCCACCCAGGCCCTAACCCAATAACCCATGTATTTACCCTGCTAGACTCCCGACACTAAGGGGCAATTTAGCATGGCCAATCCACCTAACCTGCACATTTCTGGAGTGTGGGAGGAAACCGGAGCACCCGGAGGGAATCCACGCAGACACGGGGAGAACGTGCAAACTCCACACAGTGGCCCAAGCCGGGAATCGAACCCAGGTCCCTGGCACTGTGAGGCAGCAGTGCTAACCACTGTGCCACCATCCAATGTACTTTAGTCATTTCATTGTTCACCAACTTGAAACACTTCTGTAACTGAAAGTGCAGAAAAGTTGCGCAAAAAACAGTAAAACAAAATCTGGTTATGTTCGAATCCCAGGTTTCATTGTGACACTATTTACCGTTTGCATGTGTCCCTCAAATTGTTGTTTACTATAATGTATCTGATTTTTTTCACAGCATCTTTAATAGTCGGTAAGTGAAACTGTAGAATGAAATATAGCTGACTTTGTACCAATTAGTCCAAAATATTCACTGAAGTTAACAAGACAAGCATTGACGGTTAAACAGAACTACGCCTTAGACAAAATAAACAGCAATGGTCTAGGAGCAATAGTATAACTTCACATAATTACCAACTAAATTGCTTTCAAATTTTAACGTTGAGTTATAGTGACAGATTCTGAATACAGATCAAACTTTGCTGTATGCTTAGAAATATGAGGCTGCTGAGGCTGTTTATATTTTCCATAGATGAACTGCCTGCCAGCCAGTCATGAGATCAGTACTAATGAAAGCTTTCAAAAGGTCAAAATTGCACATTAATACTTGATCTTAGTGAAGCACAAGGCGGGTTTGAAGGAACAAAAGACTTGGGCGGCACGGTGGCACAATGGTTAGCACTGCCAGGGACCTGGGTTCAATTCCCAGCGCAGGGTGACTGTCTGGAGTTTGCACGTTCTCGCCATGCCTGCGTGGGTTTCCTCTGGGTGCTCCGGTTTCCTCCCACAGTCCAAAGATGTGCAGGTTAGGTGGATTGGCCAAGCTAAATTGCCCCTTAGTGTCGGGGGGGAGGGGGGGGTTAGCAGGGTAAATACGTGGGGTTACGGGGATAGGGCCTGGGTGGGACTGTTGTTGGTGCAGGCTCGATGGGCCGAGTGGCCTCCTTCTGCACTGTAGGGATTTTATGATTCTTCTATGAGTGTGGCGTCTGTCACGATCTTGCAGTTACTGTTGTAATGTAAGAAATGCAGCAGCTAGGTTATACACGTTCCCCTCGGACAGCAATGAAATAGATGATCAGATCATATATTTTAGGTCCTGGCTGGGAGATATATGTTGACCAGGAAAACACTCCTACTCCTCTTTGGTGTGAGATCTTTTACGTCCACCTGAGAGGGCCTCATCTGAAAGTCAACACCTCAAACAGTGCAGCCCTCCCGCAGTACTGCACTGAAGCGTCTGCCTTGATTTTTGTGCTCAAGTTTCAAGTGGGGCTCGAACCCATGAGTTCCTTACTCAAGAGGAGAGAGTGCTGCCAAATGAGCCAGAGTAAATATATTTCCCAAATAGCGTCCATTGCAATATCCTTCCTCACTGATTACTGAACAACTTAGCTATTAAAAATGATGAAGAAATATCCTCTGGCTACCAATGAATTGAAAGAAAATCAGCAGGTATAAACTACACCTACATTCAAGCACAACATTATTCTCTTTACCATTGGATCTCCCATGGCAATGCTTCCGTTTGGTCCAGGGTACTGCTGCAACATGTGGTTGTTAAATAGAACTGTGTTTAATTTGAGCTGGTCCCTTGAGCCCATTGCTCAAGTACTCCCTGTAAGGACATGGTTTACAAAGACAAGTGTCAAAAATCATAGTTGCTTGTTATCTACTGAGGTCAGCCAGAAAGGCTTGTAAAGATCTTCAAAAAGACCCCGCGGACTTTCTTTTATTTTTTCTTTCTTTTCTTTGCAGTGTCTTTGTTTCTGCAACAAAGTGCAGATCTTTGAAGAGCTATGTGCCATCACAAAACGTGACATTTTGATTTGATTTATTATTGTCACATGTATTAACATACAGTGAAAAGTATTATTTCTTGCGTGCTGTACAAACAAAGCATACCGTTCATAGAGAAGGAAAGGAGAGAGTGCAGAATGTTGTGTTACAGTGACAGCTAGGGTGTAAAGAAAGATCAACTTAATACAAGGTAGGTCCATTCAAAAGTTTGATGGCAGCAGGGAAGAAGCTGTTCTTGAGTCGGATGGTACGTGACCTCAGACTTTTGTATCTTTTTCCCGAATGAAGAAGGTGGAAGAGAGAATGTCCGGGGTGCGTGGGATCCTTAATTATGCTGGCTGCTTTGCCGAGGCAGTGGGAAGTGTAGATAGAGTCAGTGGATGGGAGGCTGGTTTGTGTGATGGACTGGGCTGGGTTCATGACCTTTTGTAGTTTCTTGCAATCTTGGGCAGAGCAGGAGCCATACCAAGCTGTGATACAACCAGAAAGAATGCTTTCTATGGTGCATCTGTAAAAGTTGGTGAGAGTCGTAGTGGACATGCCAAATTTCCTTAGGCTTCTGAGAAAGTAGAGGCGTTGGTGGGCTTTCTTAACTATAGTGTTAGTGTGGGGGGACCAGGACAGGTTGTTGTGATCTGGACACCTAAAAACTTGAAGCATTTGGCATTTCTGATTCATCCCCATTGATGTAGACAGGGACATGTTCTCTTCTACGCTTCCTGAAGTTGATGACAACTCACTGACATCTGGTGTGTTGAACACTGGCGCTCCAAGTTCAAATGCCATCGGAAGCCTTCACGTCCCATTTTATGATACGATTTGTTGTGATTTCCCATTACCTTCAACTTTTGGTGAAGTTACTCAAAACAGTGCGTATTATGTACAACTCCATTTAAAAAGAAAAATGTTCACTGCCTTGCCTATTGAATTCAATTGAATTGCCCATTGAAACAGTTCTGGTCGCCACTCTACAGAAGGGTGTGGCAGTATTGGAGAGGGTACAGAAAAGGTTTACCAGGATGTTGCCTGGTTTGGAGAGTATTAGCTATGAGGAGAGATTGGACAAACTTGGTTTGTTTTCACTTGAACATCGGAGGCTGAGGGGCGACCTAGAATCCCTACAGTGCAGAAGGAGGCCAATCGGCCCATTGAGTCTGCACCGACCGCAATCCCACCCAGGCTTTATCCCCATAACCCCATGCATTTGCTCTAGCTAGTCCCCCTGGCACTAGGGGCAATTTAGCATGGCCAATCCACCTAACCCACACATCTTTGAACTGTGGGAGGAAACTGGAGCATTCGGAGGAAACTCGGGCAGACACGGGGAGAATGTGCAAACTCCACACAGACAATGACCCAAGCCAGGAATCGAACCCGGGTCCCTGGTGCTGTGTGGCCCCCTACCTGGTAGAAGTTTATAAAATTATGAGAGGCACGGATAGAATGGATAATCAGAGTCTTTTTCCCAGGGTAGAAATGTCAATTACTAGGGGACATAGATTTACGGTAAAAGCGAGAAAGTTTAAAGATGTGAGAGGCAGGTTTTTTACACAGAGGGCGGTAAGTGCCTGGAATGCGCTGCCAGAGGAGGTGGTAGAAGCAGATACAATAGCAACGTTTAAGAGGCATCTTGACAGATACATGAATAGTCAGCGAATAGAGACATATGGATGACGTAGAGGCAAAAGGTCTTTAATTTAGCATTGTGTCAGTGCAGGCTTGGTGGGTCAAAGGGCCTGTTCCTGTGCTGTACTGTTCTTTGTTCTTTGAATTGATGCCATAGTTTAGAAGAATGAGAGGCCATATCATTGAAGGGTCAAACTTTCTCTGAGGCTTTGACAATGCCACTGCAGAGAGGCTGGAGAATCTAGAACTCAAGGTTATCACTTCGAGAACAGGTCAGCTATTCCAGACTGAGCCAAAGAGAAATTTCTTCACTCGGAAGGTTGCAAATCATAAAACCGTAAGATGAGATATAGGAGTAGAATGAGGCCATTTGGCCCATCGAGCCTGCTCCGACATTCAATCATGGCTGATAAGTTTCTGAACCCCATTCTCTCCTTTTCCCCTTACCAATCAGGAACCTCTCTATCTTTGTCTTAAATACACTCAATGACCTGGCCTCCACAGCCTTCTGTGGCAATGAATTCCACAGATTCACCACCCTCTGGCTGAAGAAATTCTCCTCATCTCGTGTTCTAAAGAGTCGTCCCTTAACTCTGAGGCTGTGCCCTCAGATCCTAGTCTCTCTGACTAATTGAAACACCTTCCCCACGTTCACTCCATCCAGGCCTCTGTAGGAGGTAGGATCTCTCTCCCTCAGATACGAATGCTCAGCCAATGATTATAGGCAGGTCTGAGAGCGATAAGGGAATCGAGAGGCAATAGACAGGAAAGTGGAACTGAGATTGAAGATCAGCCATGATCTTACTAAATGGAGCAGGCTTGAGGGGTTGCATAGCCTGCTCCTACTCGAATTTCTTACATTCTTAAGCTCTTTCAGCAGTAGCGTATGATAATAAATGCTGCTAATTTTGTTTTCGACAAAGCGATTGCTTAGATCTCATGTCTCCAATAATAAATATCAATCATTTATCCTTGTGCATTGAACAATAAGGGCAGGATATAGCGACTGGGAATGAATCAAGCCCCAACATTTTTTTGTTGAGTTATGCATGTAATATATATCCTAATGCAATTCAGAAGTACATTAAAATGGCAGCAGCCCTGTTTTTTTATTCATAACACCACGGCTTTTCCGTGCCTGCAGCTGAAAATGCACAGCTTTTCAAGTACTCAAGACAATTTACGAGCTTCTAAAAGGATCCTGACACCATGAATTTTCATCTGAGTGCCGATCAATTTAAAGTTATTTTATCTCATAACACGCGCCCATGAAATATTGTGTTGTAATTGAAGATAACCTCTGCCATCTTTTGTCACCATGTGGGTTGGTTCGTGTTTTCTCCAAACAACTACTCTGCTCGAATCCCAATCAGTGACACTGCTGAGGTCAATCATTTACAACAACAATATCCCAGGTCAGTGGCTCTCAATGGCGATGGCCTGATGGTATTATTGCTAGACTATTGATCCAGAAACTCAGCTAATGTTCTGGGGAACCCGGGTTCAAATCCCGCCACGGCAGCTGGTGGAATTTGAATTAAATGTTTTAAAATCTGGAATTAAGAATCGACTGATGACCATGAAACCATTGTCGATTGTTGGAAAAACGCATCTGGTTCACTAATGTCCTTTAGGGAAGGAAATCTGCCATCCTTACCTGGTCTGGCCTACATGTGACTCCAGAGCCACAGCAATGTGGTTGACTCTGAACTGCCCTCTGAACAAGGGCGACTAGGGATGGGCAATAAATGCTGGCCATGTCCCACGAATGAAGTTTTTAAAAGTGTGCCATGTTCCACTGGTGTATCGCGAAGACCCCTTGCCCTCCCCCTCACCCCCGCTCCCTGCCAAGTGTGTTGCAAAAATGATTCAAAATTCATGGAATTAAACTAAAACTAATCTTCATCTGTGTTCAGCATCTCCAAGATAAATTTAGGGCCTCCCGCGTGTGTGCGTTGACCAAGAAAGAGCGGTTTAGATTTTTGACATTGGTGTGGCCCATGCACATTGACCAATGGGGCTCGGAGCTGAAGACAATGGATGGGATTTTCCAGCCGCACTTGCCCCAAAACCAGAAAAACCCACCCAAGGTCAACGGATCTTTGCACGGTCCACCCCCCGTTGCCCGTGGCACGTTGGCACAGTAGTTAGCACTGCTGCCCTACAGCGCCAGGGACCCGGGTTCGATCCCCGGCTTGAGTCACTGTCTGTGCGTTTCCTCAGGGTGCTCCGGTTTCCTCCCACCAGAAGACTTGCTGGTTAGGTGCATTGGCCATGTTAAATTCTCCCTCAGTGTACCCGAACAGGCGCCGGAGTGTCGCGACTAGGGGACTTTCACAGTACATTCATTGCAGTGTTAATGTAAGCCTACTTGTGACACTAAGAAATAAATTTTAAAACTTTTAAACACAGGTCCCCGGTGCCTGCACGAAAAGCGAAAACTCAATAAGGGCGTAAAAACGCTGGGAGAAGCGAGAGAGACAGGGGGAGGTTAAAACAAAAGTTCCCTGTAAGGGAAGAGGAGTGAGGTGCGAAACAGCAACCAATCAAATTAAGAAAATAAGGGACGGCTTCTATTCAGAGAAGGTGCTGTGAGGAGTAGACCTTAAGTGAAGAAGACTCAGGAGAACACGGGCGGAAAGTCGCCCCAAAAAAGTATTTTGCTTGAGGCAGTTCAGAGAAAATAGGAGGGGCGCCTCAAAATATTTTTTGCAGTATAGCGGTGAGCTGTGACACGTGAAAGGCTGGGGACCCATTGGCCTAGCATGTTCTGCTTTCTCACCCTGCAGGGCGGCACGGTAGCACAGTGGTTAGCACTGCTGCTTCACAGCTCCAGGGTCCCGGGTTCAATTCCGGCTCGGGTCACTGTCTGTGTGGAGTTTGCACATTCTCCTCGTGTCTGCGTGGGGGTGCTCCGGTTTCCTCCCACAGTCCAAAGATGTGTGGGTTAGGTTGATTGGCCAGGTTAAAAATTGCCCCTTAGAGTCCTGAGATGTGTAGGTTAAGAGGGATTAGCGGGTAAATATGTGGGGATATGGCCTGGGTGGGCTTGTGGTCGGTGCAGACTCGATGGGCCGAATGGGCTCCTTCTGCACTGTAGGGTTTCTATGATTCTAAGGTCAAAAGCTCCCCCTGGTGTCAGAACCAACTTGTGTTTGCACTAAAAAGCTCTGACGAAGGGTCATCTAGACTCAAAACATTGGCACTACTCTCTCTCCACAGATGCTGTCACACCTGCTGAGATTTTTCCAGCATTTTTCTGTTTGTGTTTATACTACCCTGGTCCCACAAACTGAAACCCGTCAGCCATTTGGCCAAACCATTTCCATGAGTGGGGTGGCTGAGGGGATACCTCCAAGACGAGACTGGAATGAACTAGGCCCAACATGCCGATGCAAACAGAGTCCACGGCCACGTCAATCGTGTCTCAGTGGGTGGCAGACTAAACTTGTGGGCTCAAGGGGTAGCACAGTGGCACAGTAGTTAACACTGCTGCCTAACAGTGCCAGGGACCCAAGTTCGATTCCTGGCATTGAGTCTGTGTGGAGTTTGCACGTTTTCCCTAAGTCTGCATGGGTTTCCTCCGGGTGCTCCAGTTTCCTCCCACAGTCCAAAGATGTACAGGTTAGGTGGATTGGCCATGCTAAAAAAAGTGCTCCTTAGTGTTAGGGAGATTAGCAGGGTAAATGCATGGGGTTAAGGGGAGGGATTGTTGTTAGCGCAGGCTTGATGGGCTGAATGGCCTTCTTCTGTAGGGATTCAGTGATTCTATGAATCTGAGTCCTACTCCATAGACTTGAGCCAGAAATCTAGGCTGACACCTGGGAGCAATATGGATGGAGCACTGTCAGCGGCAATACCTATCAGATCAGACATGGAACCAAAGTCCCCCAGGTGGATGTGAAAGACCCCATCCCACTATTCAAGAAATAATTTTTAAAAATTCATGTGGGACATGGGCATTTATTTCCCATCCCGAGTTGCCGTTGGAGGGGAGTTGAGAGTCAACCACATTGCTGTGGCTCTGGAGTCACAGGTAGGCCAGACTGGCAGATTTCCTTCCCCAAAGGACCAGATGGGTTTTTCCGACAATCAACAATGGTTTCATGGTCATCAGTAGATGCTTAATTCCAGATATTTTTTATTGAATTCAAATTCCACCATCTGTCGTGGCGAGATTTGAACCCAGGTCCCCAGGACATTAGTTAAATTTCTGGCTTAATAGTCTATTGATAATACCACTAGGCCATCATCTCCCCGGTGCCTGGAGCAGTATTTATTACTCAAACAGATGATCTCACCTGTACTACATTGTTCCTTGTGGGAGCTAATGCTGCTGAAATTGGCTGGTGTGCTTCCTACATCAGAACAGTTAATGCTCTTTAAAAGGACTTCCATAAGAGTTAGGAGCAGGAGTAGGCTATCTGGCCCCTCGAGTCTGCTCCGCCATTCAATAAGATCATGGCTGATCTTTCCGTGGTCTTAGCTCCACTTAGACTTCATTGGCTGTAAAATACTTTGGTCCCATGCAGAGGCCAAAGGTGCATTGCAAGGAAAGGTGCAATGCAAATCTTTCTCTGAGCAGCACAATGGCACAATGGTTAGCACTGCTCCCTCACAGCGCCAGGGACCTGGGTTCGATTCACAGCTTGGGTCACTGTCTGTGTGGAGTTTGCACATTCTCCGTGTCTGCACGGGTTTTCTCCGGGTGCTCCGGTTTCCTCCCACAGTCCAAAGATGTACAGGTTAGGTGGATTGGCCATGCTAAAAAAAGTGCTCCTTAGTGTTAGGGAGATTAGCAGGGTAAATGCATGGGGTTAAGGGGAGGGATTGTTGTTAGCGCAGGCTTGATGGGCTGAATGGCCTTCTTCTGTAGGGATTCAGTGATTCTATGAATCTGAGTCCTACTCCATAGACTTGAGCCAGAAATCTAGGCTGACACCTGGGAGCAATATGGATGGAGCACTGTCAGCGGCAATACCTATCAGATCAGACATGGAACCAAAGTCCCCCAGGTGGATGTGAAAGACCCCATCCCACTATTCAAGAAATAATTTTTAAAAATTCATGTGGGACATGGGCATTTATTTCCCATCCCGAGTTGCCGTTGGAGGGGAGTTGAGAGTCAACCACATTGCTGTGGCTCTGGAGTCACAGGTAGGCCAGACTGGCAGATTTCCTTCCCCAAAGGACCAGATGGGTTTTTCCGACAATCAACAATGGTTTCATGGTCATCAGTAGATGCTTAATTCCAGATATTTTTTATTGAATTCAAATTCCACCATCTGTCGTGGCGAGATTTGAACCCAGGTCCCCAGGACATTAGTTAAATTTCTGGCTTAATAGTCTATTGATAATACCACTAGGCCATCATCTCCCCGGTGCCTGGAGCAGTATTTATTACTCAAACAGATGATCTCACCTGTACTACATTGTTCCTTGTGGGAGCTAATGCTGCTGAAATTGGCTGGTGTGCTTCCTACATCAGAACAGTTAATGCTCTTTAAAAGGACTTCCATAAGACTTAGGAGCAGGAGTAGGCTATCTGGCCCCTCGAGTCTGCTCCGCCATTCAATAAGATCATGGCTGATCTTTCCGTGGTCTTAGCTCCACTTAGACTTCATTGGCTGTAAAATACTTTGGTCCCATGCAGAGGCCAAAGGTGCATTGCAAGGAAAGGTGCAATGCAAATCTTTCTCTGAGCAGCACAATGGCACAATGGTTAGCACTGCTCCCTCACAGCGCCAGGGACCTGGGTTCGATTCACAGCTTGGGTCACTGTCTGTGTGGAGTTTGCACATTCTCCGTGTCTGCACGGGTTTTCTCCGGGTGCTCCGGTTTCCTCCCACAGTCCAAAGATGTGTGGGTTAGGTGGACTGGCCATGCTAAATTGCCCCTTAGAGTCAGGGGAACCAGCTAGGGTAAATGCATGGGGTTTTGGGGATGGGGCCTGTGTGGGATTGCTGTCGGTGCAGATTCGATGGGCTGAATGGCCTCCTTCTGCACTGTAGGATTCTATGATTCTATGAACATAGATTTACATCAAAGTACACTGACCCACTCTAAGATATCACATTCTCTAATGATCACTCATGGCTTCTCCACCAATGGACAGCACATGCAAATTCTCTTTATATCAGCTATTACTTTTGGTTTTGCATTCTCCATATGACACAGGAGTCTTGTTATTTGTCCCATTGTCCCTACGGGAGTCATCTAACTCAACTCGTAGCATGCGGTGTTTGCATATTAATGTGAAGTAATCAGGCTCACTAACCCCTCAAGGTTATAAGACAGGTAGATAAGGCAGTTAAGAAGATATGCAGGATTCTTTGCTTTATTAATCAAAGCGGAGAATATAAGAACTGGGAGGTTATGCTAGTACAAAATGCGCATTAGGTCACAGCTAGAGTACTACGCACAATTCTAATCACCACACCACAGACAGGACTTGAGCAGAGTGGTCAATATACAGGGGACATAGATTTGAAGTGATTGATAGAAGGATTAAAAGGCAGGCTATTTGGTCCCTACAGTGTCTGGATAAATTTCACATCTTTACTGTCAATATCACATTTCAGCAGCATGTCTATTAGAATTTGGTGATAAGGCATACAAATGTTTTTCCATCATCTATGAAGCACATGGAAATGTTCTTGTTTGCATCCAGATATTTATCAAAGATTGTTCTTTGGTTCAATATTCCTTCTCTTGTTCCTACCCCAAATATAAATCCTGACTGAATTTCACCTATTTCTGCTTCAAATTGCGGGGCGGCACGGTGGCATAGTGGTTAGCACTGCTGCCTCACAGCGCCAGGGACCCAGGTTCAATTCCAGCCTCAGGTCACTGTCTGTGTGGAGTTTGCACATTCTCCCCGTGTCTGCGTGGGTTTCCTCCGGGTGCTCCGGTTTCGTCCGACAGTCCAAAGATGCGTGGGTTAGGTGGATTGGCCAAGGTAAATTGACCCTAATGTCAGGGGGATTAGCAAGGCTAAATATGTGGGGTTATGGTTATAAAGGCAACTGCTGGGCCAATGAATCAGGAAATGATAGGTCAGTCTGGGGGTGGGGGAGCATTAGTGATAGCAGGGAGCAGAATAAGACATAATTATAAGCTGATTAGTTGTACTTCAATTCTTAGCAAATAATTATTAGCAAATTAGTAAATAGCTATTAATGTGAGATGAATTTACTGATAAGTTCTGTCGCTGACATAAATTATGGGGACGATTCTCCCAGCCCGTCGCATTGCTTTTGTACCACAGCGGGCTGGGAGATGCGAGCAGAGGCCGTTCCGCAGGATTCCCGCTGGGTGCCGGGTCTCTGCAGCAGCCAGAATTCCGGAGCCATCCACTCCGCATCAGGAATCGGCACGGAGCTGAATAATTTATGCAACTGTTCATTTCCATACAATTTTAATATCATTAGTGGGCCTGGGACTCAAGTCTCTGGGCCTGCTAGGTCCTTCCCCCGCCACCAAGAGTGGTTCACTCCAGCAGGATTTACTATAAATCCCCATTGCGGGAGCTAGTGGCCCGACCCTGCTGGAGTAGAGGGGGGTAATCGAGGCCACACCCCGCCCCCCCAAGAGGGTTGGGAGCCGGGGGGGTGCTCCCTGGGCATTGCCACCTTGGCAGTCCCAGCCTGGGCCCCTGGCGCTGCCCAAGGGGCAAAGTGCCAATGCTCAGGGGGCATCTTGGCACTGCCCACCGGGCATCAGGCAGTGCCAAGAGGGTGGGGCCTAATGGGAATGGGGCCTCTGGGTGCAATTGATGGGGGTATGGGGCCCCACTGCCACTCTGCATTTGGGCGAAATGACAGAGGGAGGGAGACCAGCGATCAGGACTGGCCATTGGGGTGGAGGGGGTGGGGGGCAACCTGCTGGGGGATGGGGCTGCCGGTGGAATGAGGGTGAATCTGGGGTGGGGGTGGACACCCGGGAGATCGAGGCTGTGGGGGGGGGGAACATCGAGGTGGGCTGCGTGGGATGGATGGGGGGCGGTGTTGAGGCTGGTCCGGTTGTGTTCTGGGGGGAGAGCAATCAGGCCATGGGGTGGTGGGTGTGGGAGGGCCAGTGATGCAGGGTCATGGGGCTGGCCAGCGATCGGGAGGTTGGCAGTGTGGGGCTACTGCGCAGGCGCCAACCTCGGACCTGACAGATCAGCGCATGCTCAGTGGTCCACTCAGTGCTACGTTGCCGGCCTCTCCAGCGGGAATAGGCCCTGCCCCCTGATTTTCAGTGTGATTCACGCTGAGGTTCTCTGCAGTGCAGAGTGTGGGGGATTCATTTTGAAACTTACACTGAAAAAACCAACGGGAAATAAGCACTGGAATGACAAGAAACTGAAATCATTCTGCCTTTTACACGTCCTGTAAATACATCAGAGCTGTGGTGCAACTGGGCAGCACGGTGGCACAGTGGTTAGCACTGCTGCCTCACAGCTCCAGGCATCCAGATCCAATTTTAGCCTCGGGTCACTGTCTGCGTGGAGTTTGCACATTCTCCCCGTGTCTGCGTGGGTTTCCTCCGGGTGCTCCGGTTTCCTCCCACACTCCAAAGATGTGCGGGTTAGGTGCATTAGCCTTGCTAAATTACCCCTTAGTGTTGAAAGATGTGTCGGAAAGATGGATTAGCCATGGTAAGTTGTCCCTTAGTGTCCAAAGATGTGTCGATTAGATGGATTAGCCATGGTAAATTGCCCCTTAGCATCCAAAGATGTGTCGGTTAGATGGATTAACCATGGTAAATTGCCCCTTAGTGTCCAAAGATGTGTCGGTTAAATGGATTAGCCACAGTAAATTACCCCTTAGTGTCCAAAGATGTGTCGGTTGGACGGATTAGCAATGGAAATTGCCCCTTAGTGTCCAAAGATGTGTAGGTTAGATGGATTAGCCACGGTAACTTGCCCCTTAGTATCCAAAGATGTGTCAGTTAGATGGATTAGCCATGGTAAATTGCCCCTTAGTGTCCAAAGATGTGTAGGTTAGATGGATTAACCACGGTAACTTGCCCCTTAGTATCCAAAGATGAGTCGGTTAGATGGATTAGCCATGGTAAATTGCTCCTTAGTATCTAAAGATGTGTAGGTTAGGTGGATTAGCCATGGGAAATACGTGGGGTTACAGTGATACGGTGGGGGAAAGGGCCTGAGTGTGCCCAGATCCCAGAAAAATGGTGGGATTTTTGTACTTGTCACTCTGTGAAGTACAATTCCAGTTTGAATATAGGCCAGGTTTAAAAGTGACTGAGAGTCCCCCCAGCAACCCCCCCACCCCCCCTCCCCGCCTCACCTTGGACAATTTTTAGTTCTTCCCGGAGTTCATTCCAATGTCTAAACAAAATTTGTTTTGCTGCCTGTCCAAATGCTTGAAGCTTTAATCACCTTGAGAGGAACTTTGTGTTTGTTTATAAGGATGCGTGAGCAGAAATTTCTCCGATCCAGAGCTGCGGCCAGCCTGTGTAAACAGGGCACTCTTGTCCGTCTGGAATCCATACTCTTCAAACAGTAGCTGCGTTAGGAATGCAGTGGATCACTTGGCGCTTCACAAAAGCCATTGTGTGTGCATTCCCTTCACAAGTCCCCCCCCCCCCCCCCCCCCGCCCCCACCACTCAACCCCTATAATCACAAACTGCGGAGAAAGTTTGCTCCTTCTAATTTGCCTTTAATTATAAGACTGAATCTATATATAGGACTGCAGTGTTCTTCCAAGCCAAGAGGTGCTAACTCTATGATCTTAGCTAATCGTGGTATTTTAGCATCACAGGGATCCAAATCCAAACAGTGTATTAACTCTAACTTTCAACGCAGCCTATTTAAAAAGAAAATGCAAATTCTTTGCAATCATGAGGAAATTCTGGTTTCCTGTGATTCATGCCGTTATTTTACTATTTTTAAAATTTGGAATCAATTACAAAGAACCATTTGTTTTAATTCGGCTCTCGACTTATCGCAGCCTTTTCTATTATAATACCTTATTCTGTGGGAACGGGAGTACGGCGACACTTTCTGAACAAAAATATGTTCTAATTATTGACAATGGAATTCACCTTTGTGAGGCAGCTTAAAACCAGTATTATAGTCGCTGAAACAAACTCAAGAGGAGTGAGTCAATGGACCAGATTACATGAAGAACTGTCGGGCTTTTTTTAGATTTAAGGTGATTCAACCAATTTGAATCTTCACCTACAGAATCCACATAATTTATATGGAATCAAGATGCAGCAACCTGGCTGAAGGTGAAGCTGACATCCACTGCAGAACTGGAGGATAAGAAACATGGCTAAAAGCACCAAATGTACCGCTCCTAACAACGCCTTTCAGAAGGTCTTCTATTTATGAACCAGTTGAACTATTGTTTTCCGTCTCCTGTTCAACAGGGCTTCAGTAGCAAATCATAGGGCAGCACGGTGGCACAGCGGTTAGCACTACTGCTTCACAGCACCAGGGACCCAGGTTCAATTCCCGGCTTGGGTCACAGTCTGTGTGGAGTCTGCACGTTCTCCCCCGTGTCTGCGTGGGTTTCCTCCAGGTGCACCAGTTTCCTCCCACAGTCCAAAAGACGTGCATTGGCGATGCTAAATTCTCCCTCAGTGTACCTGAACAGGCGCTGGAGTGTGGCGACTAGGGGATTTTCAAAGTAACTTCATCGCAGTGTTAATGTAAGCCTGTGGCACTAAGAAATAAACTTTCAACTTTCAACTAAACAAAAAGAATCATAGAATGCAAATCACAGAATCCCTGCAGTACAGAAGGAGGCCAGCTGGCCCATCGAGTCTGATCTGACTCTGGGAGGAACTTTCTCATCCCGCCCACCAGAGGAATCGCAGCGGGGGGTGGGGTGGGGAGGGGGTGGGGCACCAGGCAATGGTCCGTTGACCTCAGGCGCAGATTTTCCGGTTTTGGGGCGAGTGCGGCTGGAAAATCCCGCCCCCTCTGACAGAGTGCCTTACCAAGGCCCTCTCCACCACCCTATCCCTGTAACCCCACACATCCACCATGGCGAATCCATCTAACCTACACATCTTTGGACACTAAGGGGGCGATTTTACCATTTTGATTCTAAGTGCTGAATCTGGGCATAGTTCAGATCCAACTTGTAAACCTGTTCCTCCCCGCCCCCCCACCACCGATCTGAGTCAGAGCGCCGTTGGAAGCTCTGAACTTACCTCTTCAGAAGCTGAAGCGCCCGAAACAGACCTTTGCCGAGCATATCTGTTTCGTGCCGAATCTGGACGGGGTGAGCGTGATGGTAAAGGGGGATGTGCCAGTAAGTTTGGGCGTCCAGCTCATTAAGTCAATTGAAATGCATGCAAATGCATTTAAATTGACGTCACGCCCGTTTCAGGCGTGGCGCGATCGTGGCCATTTTCGGGTCTTGATAAAGTGGGAATCTGCGCGGATGCATGCGCGAATCGTGCTGTTCGCCTCACGCCCGACTTTACCAAGTTTTTGTGCCCGTTTTCGGGCACAACCCAATGGTAAAATCGACCCCTAAAGGTCAATTTAGCATGGCCAATCCACCTAACCTGCACACCTTTGGACTGTGGGAGGAAACCAGAGCACCCGGAGGAACCCATGGGAAGAACGTGCAAACTCCGCACAGACAGTGATCCAAGGCTGGAATTGAACCTAGATCCTTGGTGCGGTGAAGCAGCAATGCTAACCACCATGCCACCATGCACATGAATGACGAACACTCCTCCGTTTCAAGCTCGGGCTACGTCATTATTTTTTGACTTCTCAGTAAGTCAAGGAGGCCAATTCTCAAGCCCTGCTTCTCTCCAAGGACACTCGTTGATTTTCTTTCTTTCTGCAAACACGTATTGCAGAGTATTGTTCAAAGGTATGCTTCGGTCAGTTGTCAGTCATGGGTATTTCCAAACAAATTGATGCACAATTGAAAAGAAAACATCCTGGGATAATAGTCACTGATCTGTTGCCCAGCCCAGTTGCCAATGGATGTGGTATGGTTGGATACCACATCCAAGGGTCCTGAAAAGAAATTTCGTGCTCTCTAACCACTCTGCCGCTGTGCCGCCCGTAAGTTTTCAACTTGTAATCTGGTCACTTAGGTACCAAAGAACCTGCTATTTTTTTCATCAAAGAAGAAGTGAACAAAATGAGGCAGCTACCTCATTAAGAGTCTCAGTCCTTTTCACATTGCTCAGCAATTACTACAGCTTTCCTATAGGAGGAGTTTACCCTGAACCTGTTGTAGTCACTCACTGTCAACTCTCACCAACTTTTACAGATGCACCATAGAAAGCATTCTTCCTGGTTGTATCACAGCTTGGTATGGCTCCTGCTCTGCCCAAGACCGCAAGGAACTACAAAGGGTTGTGAATGAGGCCCAGTCCATCACACAAACCAGCCTCCCATCCATTGGCTCTCTACACTTCTCACTGCCTTCCCGGTTTCGACAATTCCCCCAAAAAATATTTCTGGCACATTTTGTATTGTCACCAGTTTCTCAAGAATTAATTTATCTATTTTCCAAAGTAAAAGTTCAAATGATGTAAAACATAATTTTGCAAAAACCTATACAGTTCACAATATCATGATATATTAATTGGATTGGCTTTTTGTGGCTCTAACTTGAAGGTCTCAGCCTTTCCCAAGGTCAATGATTGGTCGTGATCTTTGAACCCAGAGTTACAAGTGGAATTTATCCAGTTTGAATGTGCCTAATTTCCCAGAATGCACCATTCCATTCATTCGCATGTTTATATTGAGTTTCTTTCCCTTATTGAAAAATTGCTGCTTAAAGGTGAGAGAGAAGAGTACAAGTCTAATAGGGTGTGTGAGAAACAGTGTGAGAGAAACAGTGTGAGAAACAGAGAGAGAGAGGAGAGCAAGTGTGACAGTAACCGGAGTTTTACCGCCATGCCCTCCCCCTGAATCGGGGGGGGGGGGTACGGCCTGCAGAACGGAATTTTCCGTTGGCCTTGAGTGGGATTTTACGAGCCTTGCGTGAGCGAGGTCGTAAAATACCAGCCAGGTGTGTGCAAGAAAGTGTGCAAAACAAAGTGAGAGGGATGAAAGTGTGACAGGGTGTGTTTGTGTTTGTGTGTGTGTGTGCGTGTGTAACAGAGAGAGGGGAGTGCGAGTATGACAGTGTGCCCGAGAAAGAAGGAACTGAGCGAGAGAGAAATGCAAGTGTGGGAATTACGATGAGTGATTAAAGACCTCTTCTATTTTCGTTTTTTAAATTTCAGAAGCAGTTTTATTTCAGAGAGTTTCCTAATTGCTTTTGCTTTATTTTTCAAAAAGAGAGTTAATTGAGCTTTGTAGCTAACAGCTTCTAATTACCTCACAAGGTTATCACCTATTATGTTGATCGTTAGAAAATTCTAATCAGCAACAGCTATCAGGCAGGGGAAGTGAGAAAACACACGGTTGTGGGGCTTCTCTGTCTGGAGCTTGCTGGAAGCCACAGGGAAATAAAGTAAACAACTGATTTCCAATTTGTCAATGCATTCCTTTGGGGGCCAAAGTGTGATGCTAATGCTCGGCATGGGGTGACTAACTCTTAGGAAGAAAACTAAGGGTCATGTTGCCATGGGATTATTGATTTGATTTGATTTACTGCTGTCACATGTACTGGTAAACACAATAAGGAGTCTAACAACACCAGGTTAAAGTCCAACAGGTTTATTTGGTAGCAAACGCCACAACATGTACTGGTATACAGTGAAAAGTATCGTTTGTTGTGCGCTACACAAACAAAGCATACCATTCATAAAGAAGGAAGGGAGAGGGAGCAGAATGTAGTTACAGTCATAGCTAGGGTGCAGAGAAAGATCAAATTAATATAAGGTAGGTCCATTCAAAAGTCTGATGGCAGCAGGGAAGAAGCTGTACTTTAGTCGGTTGGTACGTGACCTCAGACTTCTGTATCTTTTTCCTGATGGAAGAAGGTGGAAGAGAGAATGTCTGGGGAGCGTGGGGTCCTTGATTATGCTGGCTGCTTTTCCGAAGCAGCAGGAAGTGTAGACGGAGTCAATGGATGGGAGGCTGGTTTGCGGGATGGGACTGGGCTTTGTTCACAGCCCTTTGTAGTTTCTTGTGGTCTTGGGCAGAGCAGGAGCCATACCAAGCTGTGATACCACCAGAAAGAATGCTTTCTATGGTGCATCTGTAAAAGTTGGTGAGAGTCATAGTGGACATGCTGAATTTCCTTAGACTCCTGAGAAAGTACAGGCTTGGTGTATTTTCTTAACTATAGTGTCAAAGTGGAGGGACCAGGACAGGTTGTTGGTGATCTGGACACCCAGAATCTTGAAGCTCTCGACTATTTTGACTTCACCCCTATTGATCTAGACAAGTTCTCCATTACGCTTCCTAAAGTCGATGACTCTCTCCTTCATTTTATTGACATTAAGGGAGAGATTATTGTCGTCGCACCTGTTCACCAGATTCTCTATCTCTTTCCTGTACTCTGTCTCATCACTGTTTGATATCCGATCCACTACGGTGGTGTCATTAGCAAACTTGGCAGTTACATGGGGTAAGATTGGTATAGAGGGATGTGGGCCAAATGCGGGCAATTGGGACGAGCTTAGCGGTTAAAAATAAAGGGTGGCATGGACATGTTGGGCCGAAGGGCCTGTTTCCATGCTGTAAACCTCTACGACTCTATGACTCACTGTCTCTGCCTGTCAGCTACTGAAACCCTCATCCACCAGATTCACCTATTCCAGTGCTCTCTTGGCTAGTCTCCCATTTTCCGCCATCCATACATCTCAGCTCATCCAAAACTTTACAGCTTAGTATTTCGACTCGAGCCAAGTCCTGTTCGCCCATTGCACCCGTGCTCACTGACCTCCGTTGGCACCTGGTCTGGCAATGCCATAAATCTAAAATTCTCGGCATTATTTTTAAAGGTCCGTGGTCTTGCTCCTGCTTTTGGAATCTCGTCCAGCTCCGAGACCTCGGAGAACTCTCTGCTCTCTATTGAGCCCCTGCATATTCCCGAAACCTACCATTGGCGATTGTTCCTTCCAATTGTCTGGGTCCTAAGCTCCGGAATTCTTTGTGTAAGTCTTTGTGCCTCCCACCATTTTTAAGACACTCCTTATGCCCTATCTCTTTAACCATATCACTGGTCAGCTGTGCTAGTATCTCACCCTGGCTCCTTTCATTGATAACATTCCTGCTAAGTGCCTTGGGGTGTTTGACTACGTTAAAGAAATGCAAGTTACCCTTATTCCTGCCTGTAATGTTACTGGCGGTGTCTCCTCATGGGCTGCCCTGGCACCTGCCTATTTCAGATAGAAGCTAAATTGCGGCATGGTAACTAGGATTCTACGATGTGCATAGGACCCTGAATCAAACGTTTTGAGGTATGAATGTTAGGTCTAACCTATGGGTTCTTCAATGTGGGTTTGTGGTCCCCCACACCCTCAAAGGTATTTATTGAGCTAGGAAGGGCATAATGGCCCATTATATCATATCAGCTCTGGACTGAAATTTGCCATGTCCACCATAACTCTCACCAATGTTTACAGATGCACCATGGAAAGCATCCTTTCCAGATGTATCACAGCTTGGTATGGTTCCTGCTCTGCCCAAGGCCGCAAGAAACTACGAAGGGTTGTGAATGAAGTCCAGCCCATCACATAAACCAGCCTCCCATCCATAACTCCATCTGTACTATACTCTGTATAGCGTGCAAGAAACAATACTTTTCACTGTATGTGTGAATGGGAAGCTGGTTTGCATGATGCATTGGGCTATGTGCACAACCCTTAGTAGTTTCTTGCAGTCTTGGTCAGAGCAGGAGTCATACCAAGCTGTGATACAACCAGAAAGGATGCTTTCTATGGTGTACCTTTGGAACCATTGTTGAGAGATCTGTCGAGCAGGAATTTGCTTGTAACTGAGCTTGATGGTGCAGAAGGCTGTTGTGACACACTGCAGGTTGCTAAGAGAAGTAGGACAACAGAAGCTCTGACCACACAGTCTTCCAAGCTCTCTGAAAGTGCTAATTGCAATGTGAAATGGGAGAGTGTGTCAGTGGGGAGAGAAGCATATACGAGTAATTATGGACAGGAAAACTCTTTCGATCTATAACTTAAGACAAACTTGAGTGTTTTGAATAGGTTTGTTGAAGGCAAAACAGTGTTTGACTGAATATTTAAAAAGGTGGTCAATTGGATATATGAAGGAAGATAAGCTACATGGATGTTTAAAAGAACAAAGAATGAAGAAAGGCACAGCACAGGAACAGGCCCTTCGGCCCACCAAGTCTGTGCCAGTCATGATGCCCTAAATAAACTTTAAAAATCCTTCTGCCCTCACTATTCCTTCCCTATTCATGTGCCCATCCAGGCGCCTCCTAAATGTTGCTAATTAGGTATTGAATAAGGTGTCATGTAAGAAGTTGGCTTGAAAAATTCAGTTATATGATACGAAATTAAAGCAGCAAGAATAAGTGGTCAGGGAATAAAGAATTAATGTAAATGAGGGCTGGTCTTATAGACGGAGGACTGGAAGAGTCCCAGAGGGCAATGCTAGTTTCAACTTTGCCCATCCAAGAGTAAACAAAATTGAATTTATGCATGAGCACCACAATTTTGAAATTTGCAATGTGACCTTAGTGTACCTTTAAGAAATGTCTTTTTTAAAATCATGTTCTCTGCAGCTATAACAGCTTCGGTTTTTTTCATTGTTGCCGGACTGTCTCTTTTAAACTCTCTAATAATGTTCTATTTAAGTTGATCTTTCTCTACACCCGAGCTATGACTGTCACACTACATTCTGCACCCTCTCCTTTCCTTCTCCCTTATGTACTCTATGAATGGTATGCTTTGCCTGTATAGCGCGCAAGAAGCAATACTTTTCATTGTGTCCCAGTACATGTGACAATAATAAATCAAATCAAATCGAGTGGGATTTGAACCTAGTGCTCAGGAGCAAGAGCGCACTACCTTTTGAACCACAAGTGGTATTATACTGGTATGACACTCACCAATTTTTACAGATGCCCCATAGATACATCCTTTCTAGATGTATCACAGCTTGGTATGGCTCCTGCTCTGTCCAAGACCACAAGAAACTACAAAGGATTGTGACTGTAGCCCAATCCATCACACAAATCAGCCCCCCATCCATTCTACTCCATCTATACTTTTCATTGTATACTAATACATGTGACAATAATAAATCAAATCAAGTCAAATCAAATGCTCACACAGGCAAGGCTAGGAGAATTTATTTTTCATGCAGAGGGCTGTTAGACCATGAAATGCTCCACCAAAAGGATTCTTCGAGGCAGAGATTTTTAAACAGAAAAACTGGATAAATATTTGGAGCGGAGGAAGATGGAGCCACAAGGCCTTAACATAGAAAATAGAAGCAGGAGGAGGCCATTCGGCCCTTCGAGCCTGCTCCGCCATTCATTTCGATCATGGCTGATCATCGAATTCAAAACCCTGATCCCCCATATCCCTTGATCCCTTTAGCCCCAAGAGCTATGTCTAATTCCTTCTTGAAATCACACAATGTTTTGCCTTCAAGGCCTGGAGGAAGTAAGATTAATTCTGGATGGATCTTGTAAATTCAGCACAGGCAGAATGACCTTCTTTGCCGTAAAGCTCTGCAGTTCCAAGACTGTATTTCACTCAGAATTCCTATCCTCCTATTAAAGTTCAAATAACACTGTTTTTTTGGCGAATGAAAAGTTAATTAAGAAGTTTACAATTTTTTTCCCCCAACAAAAAGATGTCTCAGTGGCCAAGCGATGAGTAAGTTTTGAAACATTTTTCCAGTGCTGACCCAATGGAAACTCGAACGTATATTTAGTTCACTCTGAAGCTGTGCCCATTCCAAGGTGTCTGGGTAGATGTTTTCTCATTCTCTGCGGAGCGGGGAAATAGCAACAGCAATACTGAAGAAGTAACAGCTGTTTACTTTCAGTGCATCAGTAACTGGCTGCTGTCAAAATACACTTTTTAAAAATTCATTCGTGGGACATGGGCATCATTGGCTGGCCAGCATTTATTGCCCATCCCTAGTGGCTCTTGGGGGGCAGTTGAGAGTCAACCACATTGGCTCTGGAATCACATGTAGGCCAGACCAGGTGAGGGCAGCAGATTTCCTTCTCTAAAGAACATTTGTGAACCAGATGGGGTTTTCCCGACGATTGACAATGGTTTCATGGTCATCAGTAGATTTTTAATTCCATTTACTTTTTTACTTGAATTCAAATTCCAACATCTGTGGTGACAGGATTCGAACCCGGGTAACCAGAACATTAGCTGAGTTTCTGAATTAATAGTCTAGCGATAATACCACTAGGCCATCGCCTCCCCTACAATCCATCTTATAAGAGGCACGTGTTAGAAAACAAAAATAAAATCCAATGCTTGTGTTAGCATCAGTGCTGTTGTCACTTAAAGTTGTGGAAGCAACAAATGTGCCTCATCTCTGCCCAAGAATAGCAGCATGTTGGCTAAAGCACAGATTGGGGTAGGTTTTTTGTTTTATTTGGGTGGTAATCTATTGGTGTAGATTGCATGCATTTTATCGAACCCTCCATTCTGTATGAATCAATAGAGTGAAAATCATGGCAGGTTCGATGAGGATCATGTGACCCCCATCCATCAGATGACTGCCCAGTCATTGATAGTGAAAGACTGTTCGATCTTGTTCTTCCAGCATTGCCTCTCAAGAGGCTAAGGAAATTCAGCATGCTTGCTACGGCACTCATCAACTTTTACAGATGTACCATAGAAAGCATTCTTTCTGGTTGTATCACAGCTTGGTATGGCTCCTGCTCTGCCCAAGGTCATAAGAAACTAAAAGGGGTTGTGAAGGTAGCCCAGTCCATCACGTAAACCAACCTCCCATCCATTGACTCCATCTACACTTCCCGCTGCCTCGGAAAAGCAGCCAGCATAATCAAGGACCCCACTCAACCCGGACATACTCTCTTCCACCTTCTTCCATCGGGAAAAAGATACAAAAGTCTGAGATCACGTACCAACCTACTCAAAAACAGTTTCTTCCCTGCTGACTTTTGAATGGACCTACCTCACATTAAGTTGAGCTTTCTCTGCACCCTAGCTATGACTGTAACACTACATTCTGTACTCTCTCCTTCTCTATGAATGGTATCCTTGTCTGTATAGCGCGCAAGAAACAATACTTTTCACAGTATACTAATGCATGTGACAGTAATAAATAAATTAAATCAATCAAATGACTAACACTACATTCTGCACTCTTTCCTTCTCTATGAACGGTATGCTTTGTCTGTATAGCACGCAAGAAACAATACTTTTCACTGTATGTTAAGACATGTGACAATAATAAATCAAATCAAAATCAAGTTTATTCCCCTCAAGTGCCCATCCAATTTCCAGATTAAATCATGTTCAGCTCCGCTTCCATCACCCTCATCGGCTGCGATTCCCAATCTCACAGTCAGGCACCCTGTCTGTTAGCCTGGCCAGGAAACACAGGCAAAGGCTGCCAACCAGGTCCGGCCATTCAATTCAATCCTGTTTGTCCGATTCCCCAAACATAAGGCATCATGCCGCCGCCACCCCACCTGTGAATGAATGTCCAGCCCTATCTGTCCGCCTGCACGCCTGACATCTCATCCACGGAACATTACTGTGACATGCAAATGAATAAAAAAAGAAATGACAGCCAGCCTACCTTGCCACCATTTGCATCAGATAAACCAGCTGGGGTGCAAGATTGCTATTCAGAATGGGGAAGGATATTTAAATTTTTAAAAGGATATTAAGTTTTTTTTTAAAAAAGGCCACAGGGAACACCATGCAATCAATCATTCTTTTCAAAACAAAACTTGGCAAGGCAGCACCCACATACCACCTGCCATGGCCACTCTGCTTACCCCTCACGCAAGTTAACCAACTGAAAATGGGGAGCTGGCTGAAACTATTCAACATACAATGGGCTCTGAATTTGGTAGGTTGAAGTCTCAATTCCCTACCCTTCTGCCAGAGTTCTCGACAAGCACACAAACTGTGCTAAGGCCTCTATCTGCTTAATCTATGGGCACATCTATATTAAAACTATTGTAATACTGCAAAGCAATGTAAGCTATCATGTTTTCATAGAATCCCTACAGTGCAGAAATTGGCCATTCGGCCCATCTAGCCTGCTCCAACAACAATGCCACCCAGGCCCCATCACCGTAGCCCCACATATTTACCCTAGCTCATCCCCCTGACACTAAGGGGCAATTTGGCAAGACTGATCCACCTAACCCGCACATCTTTGGAGTGTGGGAGGAAACCCACGCAGACGCGGGGGGAATGTGCAAACTCCACACAGACGGTCACCCAAGATCGGAATTGACCCGGGCCCCTGGCAGCAGTGCCAACCGCTGTGCCACTGTGCAGCCCCTCTATTCTTTTAATGGGGTGTTGGCATCGCTGGAAAAGCCAGCATTTGAAGTCCGTTCCTTATTGATCTTGGACTGAACAGTTTGCCAGGGCATTTCAGCCACGTTGCTGTGGCTCTGGAGTCACATGTAGACCAGACTAGGTAAGGACAGCAGATTTTCTTCCCTAAAGGACATTAGTGAACCAGATGGGTTTTTACGACAATCAATGATAATTTCATGGTCACCTAGCTTTCAATTCCAGATTTTTTTTTATTTTAAAATTAATTTTTTAATTAAAATTAAATTCCACCAGTTGCCACGGTGGGATTTGAACCCACATCCTCAGGGAATTAGTCTGGGCCTCCAGATTACTAATCTGACATTTCCAATATTCCATCTATCTCCCCAGAGGATATGTGCTGAAGTTGCAGCATAAAATAAAGTATCAACTTCAGCCCCCAGGGGGAGAGGAACATGCATTGATAGTACCCTAGCAGTGCCCGGACATTGCCCCTTGGCACAGCCTTTTGGCACTGCCATCTTCCTTTGTGCTGGAATGGCCTACTTCAGTGCTGTAACTTGAATGTAATATATCGTGCAAAGTACTGTGCAGGAGGTAGTCTCAGCACCAGGGTTACCCAGCACCTGACGCCATTACAGCCTTGGTCCAAACGTGGACAAGCAGTCAGCTGAGAGTGACTGCCCTTGATGTCAAGGCAGCATTTGACAGAGTGTGGCATTAAGGAGCCCGAGCAAAACTGGAGTCAATGGGAATGAGGGGGAAAGCTCTCCACAGATTAAAATCATACCTAGCAAAAATGAAGATGGTTGTGGCTGTTGGTGGCTGATCATCTCAGGTCCGAGACATCACTGTGGGAGTTCCTCAGGGTAGGCCCAACTGTCTTCACCTGCTTCATCTGTGACTTTCCTTCCATCACAAATTCAGAAGTTGTTTGCTGATGATTGCACCATGTTCAGCACCATTTGCGACTCCTCAGATACTGAAACAGCCCATGTCCATTTGCAGCAAGACCTGGACAACACTCAGTCGTGGCTGATGAGTGGCAATTAATACTCACATCACACAAGTGCCGAGCAATGACCATCGCCCCATGACATTTAATGGCATTACCATCGCTGAATCCTCCACCATCCCAGGGTTACCAATGAACAGAAACTGAACTGGACCAGCCATACAAGCATTGTGGCTCCAAGATCAGGTTAAAGACTGGGAGTTCAGAGGTGAGTAACTCATCTCCTGACTCCCCAAAGCCTATCCACCGTCTACAAGGCACAAGTCAGGGGTGTGATGGAACATTCCCCACTTGCCTGGTTGGATGGCTCCAACAACACTCAAGAAGCCCGACAACATCAGATGGGGTTACTGCTTAATCAGTACCCCATCCACCAACTTAAATACTCATTCACCCCACCATCAATTCACAGTGACATCAGTTACTATATACGAGATGCAGTGCAGCAACTCACCAAGGTTCCTTCAACAACACCTTCCAAAGGTACAGCCTCTATCACACAATAGAACAAGGGCAGCAGATGCAAGGGAACACTACCACATACAAGTTCCCCACCAAGCCACACTTGGAAATCTGTCACTCGCTGCTCCTTCACTGTCAGTAGATCAAAATCCTGACACGCCATTTGGAATATCAATGTAGGTGTGACAACACCAGATGGACTGCATTGGTTCAAGAAGTGGAGATGCCGGCGTTGGACTGGGGTGAACACAGTAAAAAGAAGTCTCACAACACAGGTTAAAGTCCAACAGGTTTATTTGGTAGCAAATACCATAAGCTTTCAGAGCACTGCTCCTTCGTCAGATGGAGTGGAAATCCACTCCATCTGACGAAGGAGCAGTGCTCCGAAAGCTTATGGTATTTGCTACCAAATAAACCTGTTGGACTTTAACCTGGTGTTGTGAGACTTCTTACTTGGTTCAAGAAGGCACAGTGGTTAGCACTGCTGCCTCACAGCGCCAAGGACCCAGGTTCAATTCCGGCCTCAGGTCACTGTCTGTGTGGAGTTTGCACATTTTCCCTGTGTCTACATGGGTTTCCTCCGGGTGCTCCAGTTTCCTCCCACGCTCCAAAGATGTGCATTTGGGTTGATTGCTAAATTGACCCTAGTGTCAGGGGGATTAGCAGGGTAAATGTGTGAGGTTACGGGAATAGGGCCTGGGTGGGATTGTGGTTGGTACGGACTCGATGGACCGAATGGCCTCCTTCTGTACTGCAGGGATTCCAAGGTGGCTCACTCCCATCTTCTCAAGAGCAATTAGGGACAGGCAAAAAATGCTGACCTAGCCAGCGGCGCCCACATCCCATGGAAGAGTAAGAAAAAACTTGGCTTTCATATCAGCGGAGTGGAAAGCCAAAGGAGCATCATATCAGGTTTATAAAGTGCTCAAGAACTCCTCAGATCTCCTGCCTCCTGAACAATTGTTAAACCTTTCCTGCAAATAATTGAAGTGCTTACAGAGAGCTGCCACGTAGTCTCCCTAAATATTTACATTTCAGTCAATGGATGAAAAGTTCTACGCATGTGAGTATCAATATGTAAAGAGGTCTCTCTGGTCCAATCGGAGACTGGTTGCTGCTACATAACCACAATAGCATCTTAAATATTTATATTCCGTAAGAATGAGCTGGAGGGATCAACATGTGTTCTATTCGTGTATAAGGATACTGTTATTGCATTTGATCAACACTGAGGAAGTTAATCACCAGTGTGATCCCACACAGTAAGGAACGAACAGACCCCTGAAAGGAGCTTATAAAGATTTTGCTCTCGAAATCAAAGCCAATATTACATCATCCAAACAACAATCATTCCCAAATTAGTTAATAGGCAGTAACTGCTCATGCTGCAATACAGTCATAAAGCTGTTCCAGACATTATGTATAGAGAGATATCGCAGTCCTGTGACCAGTGTTGCTTCACTGGAAGCATCTTCGAAACCACAAGTCGGAACTATATTAAGTGCACAGCGGTAACCACAAATCCTCCGTCACATGGTTATACACATCACCCCTCTTGCAACATCACCTTCCATATCGTGTCATTTTATTTCTTTAATCAAATATCAGATGTACTGTAGATTATTCTAAACATGCTTCCCACTGACCTAAGCCTCTGATACCTTCATGTGTATTATAGTTTAAAATTGAGAAGTGCATCTCGCTCTGCGACTGAACGTTTACTTAAAATGTAACACATATGAGCAAAGATTCATTTTGTTTGGTATTGTGTCGAAACAATATTCCCTTCCGTTGTGCCCTTTAATCACTCTAAATAATGTAAGAAGCATGATTTTTTAAAAATCCCTCATAGCAAAATAAAAATCCTAATTCTATCTCTTCATAACAACGTAGCTAAGGACATGAAAGCTTCCAGTTTAAACTCAAGCTCGATTTTCCAGCCGTGTTCGCCCCAAGACTGGAAAACCCCACCCGAGGTCAACGGACCTTTGCATAGTCCGCGCCCCCTACCAATTACAATTCCCATGGCGGACGGGCCAGAAAAGTTCTGCCTATTAATATCAGAGCATCTCTACTTAATTGTACATTATTGCGCAACCACAAATGCTCACTGAAAATCATTCCACGTGTCAGAATTTCATTTCACAACCTCTCATATTGATGGCAAGTTCCGAGTTTGTGGTTTTCAAAAACAAAGCTAGCATACTTTCCTTTCTGATGACCTGAACTGTTAAATACTTCTTCAATTTTTTTTTATCTTACTGTGCAATTAATCACAAATTAGTTATGGTTCTGACAAATGCTGAAGTACCCACTTTGGGCATTGGTATGTTGGCTTTGAACTGTGCACCTTTTGGCTATAGTAATCATTTTAACATGCATAGTTACCATTAGCAGGTAGATATGAGAAGCGCTGGCTTTGACTCCTCTTCCGTTTCCCATTGCAGACGTAGAAATAAACTTGAACAGGGCTGGTGATGCGTTGGTTGCGATAAGGCGGAATTTCCACAATGAGCGAATTCTGCGACAGAGGAAATAAACGGCATGGACTCATGCGGTGTAATATCAAATACAAAAATGAAGTGTTTCTGCATATTTTTTAATCAAGTGATTGTGACACGAAAACTCAACGGCCGAGATTCTCTGACCTCTTCCACGACTGGGATTCTCCAGTCCCACTGCAGTGAATGGAGATTTGACTGAGCGTCAAATTCTCCATTCTCGCTGGCAGCAGTGGCGGGGCGAACGATATTGGAGAATTCAGACCAACAATTTGAGTAGCAATCAATCTAACAGCCTATGGATATGTTGAAGCTCCATAGAAACATATCTTTAGCCCATAGCTGCACAAGTTGCAAACATGCTAGTATAAGGTGAGATATGGATGTCAATCTTTTTCCCTTGAATTTTCTGAAGGTTTTGATTCTTGATGGGGTTCTACTCCACCAGGGGTGCAGACTCGATGGGCTGAGTGGTCTCCTTCTGCACTGCGGGGATTCTCAGTATTGTTTATTGTCCAGTATCATCACTCTTCATGTGCAAGCCTAGACTGTGAGTACTGCAAATTGTATCAACTGAAGTTAAATATGTAAAGGCAGAGGGCAATGATTGTTGGGTTACTTGGGCACATATAAAGAGGCTCTGACAGGCACGGAGTGTGAGTCAGGCTCGGAGGTATATACCTGTAATCATAGAATCCTATAGTGCAGAAGAAGGCCATTCAGCCCATTGAGTCTGCACTGACCACAATCCCACCCAGGCCCTATCCCCATAACCCCATGCATTTACCTTGCTAGTCCCCCTTACACGAAGGGGCAATTTGGCATGGCCAATCCACCTAACCAGCACATCTTTGGACTGTGGGAGGAAACCGGAGCACACGGGGGAAACCCACGCAGACATGGGGAGAATGTGCAGACTCCGCACAGACAGTGACCCAAGCCGGGAATCGAACCCGGGTCCCTGGCGCTGTGAGGCAGCAGTGCTAACCACCGTGCCACTCACAATGATCCACTCTGTGAATATATCTATACCAATTAAAGATTGGCTCTGGTTTCCTCCTTCACTGACCGGCTCTCAGGGATGTAGCATGTCTTAGAGACTCATCCTTTGTTTATCTGGTATCCATATTTACAAGTTCTCCAGCAATTTATTGCACATCTCTCATTAGTTTGAAAGGGTTGACACAACCGAGAAGCTTGTTAGGCTTCACCAGAAAGAAATTAAATATTAACCACATTGCTGTGGGACTGGAGTCACATATAACCAAAGCTGAGGATGGCAGGTTTCTAGTTGGGTTTTTATAAAACTCTGATCGCTTCATTGTCATTTTTCTTAAAAATTTTAGTTCCCAATTTTTTAAAAATTCAAATTCTCAAACTGGTGAAATATAATTTTACATTCTTCGGATTATTTGGGCGGCACGGTGGCACAGTGGTTAGCGCTGCTGCCTCACAACGCCAGGGACTTGGGTTCAATTCCGGCCTCGGGTCACTGTCCATGTGGAGTTTGTACATTCTCCCCGTGTCTGAGTGGGTTTCCGCCGGGTGCTCCGGTTTCCTCCCACAGTCCAAAGATGCGCAGGTTAGATTGATTGGCCATGTTAAATTGCCCCTTAGTGTCAGGGGGTTTAGCAGGTTAAATACATGGGGTTACAGGAATAGGACTGGGGTGGGATTGTGGTCAGTGCAGACTCAATGGGCCGAATGGCCTCCTTCTGCACTAGAGGGATTCTATAATTCCATACCCTGAAGATCACCATTGGCTCCTCAAAAGATGGCGCATGTGGGACGGATGGGGACTGAAAGAATAGAATTATAGAATCCCCATAAGTGGTGGAGGATGCCATTCAGCCACCAAGCCTGCACCGACAACAATTGGCCCCCTCCCCATAACCTCATGTATTTACCCTGCTAGTCCCTCTGACACTAAGGGGCAATTTAGCGTGACCAATCAACATAACCAGCACACCTTTGGAGTGTGGGAAGAAACCAGAGCACCCTGAGGAAACTCACGCAGACACGGGGAGAACATGCAAACTCCGCACAGACAGTGACCCAAGCCGGGAATCGATCCCGGGTCACTGGCGCTGTGAGGCAGCAGTGCTGACCACTGTGCCACCGTGCCGCCAAACAACAGTGAGGGGAGGTAGTTAGAAGGAAAGACGGTGGAGTGGCTGAAATTCTGTCCCAAATGTGTTATAGATCCTAAAGATAATCATTGATTTATTTGGCATGAAGTTAGACAATCTTCAATATTCTTCCATTCAAATAGTCATCAAAAATAGCTGCTGATACCTGATACTATGAATACAGCAAGACCCTTGCTGATGCTTTAAACACAAGAATAGCACAGATGGTAATGAGGGCTCTTTATGTTGCAATTAGCACAGAACATTAACTCTACAATGTTGAAGCATTTCAGGATCATATCTCATGCTTCCAAAAGCTAATCATTTGCTCGTAATCACGGTAGGATTCAAGAGATAGTCTAACAAAATTGCTTCTGTTACGTAAATACAAATGCGACACGAATTGCTTTTGTTAAGATTTAAATGTACCCAATCTATTATGCAGAATTTTCGAGTCAACTATGACTCTTCTTCAGAACTCAGGATTCGAAGACGTTAACTCTGTCTCTCTCTCCACAGATGCTGCCAAACTTATTGAGTATTTCAAGCACTTTTTGTTTTAAATTCCGATTTCCAGCATCAGCAGTATTTGGATTTTATCCAAGGTTATGATGGTTTCTGCTGCCACATCCCTTCAAAAGTCCCTAATTTTTTAATTGAGCCCACTTGAGGTTAATTGCATATTAGTCTGCCCCGAAGTTGATACCGAATTTCACTCTGATCAATTGAGATTTCTCTCCTCTCCTCCACCTTCTGTAACACTGAGATGTCTCTGAGGATTTCTACTTTATTAAATATAGAAACATGGAAAATAGAAGCAGGAGTAGGCCATTCAGCTCTTCGAGCCTGCTCCGCCATTCATTTTGATCATGATGTGGAGATGCCGGCGTTGGACTGGGGTGGGCACAGTTAGAAGTCTCACAACACCAGGTTAAAGTCCAGCAGGTTTATTTCAAAACCTGCGATTCTAAATAAACCTGTTGGACTTTAACCTGGTGTTGTGAGAGACCTGATGAAGGAGCAGTGCTCCGAAAGCTTATGATTCCAAATAAACCTGCTGGACTTTAACCTGGTGTTGTGAGACTTCTAACTGTGCCCAATTTGATCATGGTTGATCATCAAATTCAATATCCTGATTCCCCCCTTCCTCCCATATCCCTTCATCCCTTTAGCCCCAAGAGCTATATCTAATTTTTTCTTGAAATCACATAATGTTTTGGCCTCATCTACTTTCTGTGGTAGTGAATTCCACAGATTCACCACCCTCTGGGTGAAGAAATTTCTCCTCACCTCAGTCCTAAAATGTTTACCCCTTTTTCTCTAACTATGACCCCTAGTTCTGGATTCCCCCACCATTGGGAGCATTCTTTCTGAATCTACCCTGTTTAATCCTAATAGAATTTTAGAATTTAGAAGTTTCTATGAGATCCCCTCTCACTCTTCTAAACTCCAATGAATCTAATCATAACCTACCTAGTCTCTCTTCATATGACAGAATTGCCATCCCAGGAATCTGCCTGGTAAACCTTTGCTGCACTCCCTCTATAGCAAGGTCATCCTTCCTCAGATATGGAGACCAATACTACAGGTGTGGCCTCACCAATGCTCTGTAAAATTGCAGTAAAACATCTTTGTTCCTATACTCAAATCTTCTCGCTATGAATTAATGGGATTGTTTAATCAGGGTATGTGCTAAAAGGTCTTCCCTTAAGTGGTCTTATTCTTTCTTTCAATGGTCTCAATCTGCCTTTAAGTGTTCCAAGACTAGCATCCTAACATTTTTATGAACCTAACATTATAATCAAATTATTCTCACACAGACTATGTGGTGTTGGAGCTTTCAGACATAACAGTGCGCATACATGTGGGTTACCAGCACATCAGGTGCATGCAATGTTGACATGTTGCTGTCAAATAGAATCCTTACAGTGCAGAAGAAAGCCATTCGGCCCATTGAGTCTGCACCAACAACAAACCCACCCAGACCCTATCCCGCAACTCCACATATTTACCATGCTAATCCCTCTAACCTACGCATCACGGGACACCAAGGGGCAATTTAGCATGGCCAATCCACCTCACTAGCACATCTTTCGGACTGTGAGAGGAAACCGGAGCCCCGGAGGAAACCCACGCAGACACTAGGAGAACATGCAGACTCCACACAGACAGTAACCCAAGCCGGGAATCGAACCTGGGTCCCTGGTGCTGTGAGGCAGCAGTGCTAACCACTGTGCCACAGTGCTGCCCAAGTGGCACATTAGAGTAAAATTCTGAATACACTTGGGGTTGAATTTTATGCCTGGCATGACATCTACACTGCAAATGTACTTTCACATCAGCATAACTTTTCACCTGATATGGGGTAATGGATCTGTGTAAACCTAGTGTGAAGTTGGTATCAACTATTGTGCATCTTTCAGTATTAAATCCCTTTAATCAGCCAGCAAAGTTGGAGCCAGCAATTTAAAGTCAAGGTAGCTCATAGCAGGATTCAAACACAGTGCTCCCAGGCTGTTGGAAGCTATTTATTTGCGGCTAACAGACCATAGAAGCATAGAAAATTACAGCTCAGAAACAGGCCTTTTGGCCCTTCTTGTCTGTGCCGAACCATTTTTTGCCTCGTCCCACTGACCTGCATTTGGACCATATCCCTCCACACTCCTCTCATCCATGAACCCGTCCAAGTTTTTCTTAAATGTTAAAAGTGACCCCGCATTTACCACTTTACCCGGCAGCTCATTCCACACTCCCACCACTCTCTGCGTGAAGAAGCCCCCCCTAATATTCCCTTTAAACTTTTCTCCTTTCACCCTTAACCCATGCCCTCTGGTTTTTTTCTCCCCTAGCCTCAGTGGAAAAAGCCTGCTTGCATTCACTCTATCTATACCCATCAAAATCTTATACACCTCAAATCTCCCCTCATTCTTCTACGCTCCAGGGAATAAAGTCCCAACCTATTCAATCTCTCTCTGTAACTCAGCTTCTCAAGTCCCCGCAACATCCTTGTGAACCTTCTCTGCACTCTTTCAACCTTATTTACATCCTTCCTGTAACTAGGTGACCAAAACTGTACACAATACTCTAAATTCAGCCTCACCAATGCCTTATATAACCTTGATGTGGAGGTGCCAGCGTTGGACTGGGGTAAGCACAGTAAGAAGTCTTACAACACCAGGTTAAAGTCCACAACCTGGTGTTGTGAGACTTCTTACTGTGCTTATATAACCTTACCATAACACTCCAACTTTTATACTCGATACTCCGATTTATAAAGGCCAATGTACCAAAGGCATTCTTTACGACCCTATCCACCTGTGACGTCACTTTTAAGGAATTCTGTACCTGTATTCCCAGATCCCTCTGTTCAACTGCACTCTTCAGAGTCCTACCATTTACCCTGTACGTTCTACTTTGGTTGTCCTTCCAAAGTGCAATATCTCACACTTGTCTGCGTTAAATTCCATTTGCCATTTTTCAGCCCATTTTTCTAGTTGGTCCAAATCCCTCTGCAAGCTTTGAAAACCTTCCTCACTGTCCATTACACCTCCAATCTTTGTATCATCAGCAAATTTGCTGATCCAATTTACCACATTATCATCCAGATCATTGATATAGATGACAAACAACAATGGACCCAACACCGATCCCTGCGGCGTTGGGACAATTGAAAGTAGTTGCATCGGACAGTTTGGCATCGGTCTCTCGCACACTCATTGTTCAGGAAACTTCCACTTGTGAACAGCAAAAGCAGAAGGGGTGTTTTTTTTAACCTCTCCTGAAGATGTCATTAATAACCGTGTTGTTTCCGTCGGCCAGAATTCTCTGATCTCATACCACTGCCAGCGAGAATAGAGAATTTGGCGCTCAGCCAAATCTCCGTTCACTGCAGCGAGTCCGGAGAATCCCAGCTGCGAGGCGACGTTGGAGAATTCTGGCCATGGCATCTGTCATCCTTAGCGTTCTTACAGTTCTGGGCTAACAAAGCAACCCTAACCTCTCACCCTAACCCTAACCTTGCAAGATTCCCAAATCAACCTTTTTAAAAATTCATTCGTGGGATACTGGCATCGCTGGCTGCCAGCATTTAATGCCCCTCCCTAATTGCCCGAGGGCATTTGAGAATCAACCACATTGCTGTGGCTCTGCAGTTACATGTAGGCCACTTCAGGTAAGGACGGGAGATTTCCTTCCCTAAAGGATATTATCCTTATCCTTTTCATTTAGTGTCTTAGTCCACAGTGTGACAGTTTTGGCCAATTTCCTTTTTAGTCTATTAGCTTTTAATTAATATTTGTGTCCATCTCTTATTTTGTAGTCTTGACGTGTTTAATTTTGTTTAAAAATGAAGAGAACAAAGCCTCTTGAATACCTATTGTGTTATAATAATCATCCATCCTTTACAATCCAACACACATATCGGAGTACAAACAATTGATTGGGTAAACTTACAGGTTTAAAGAATTCCTTGTCAGTCTTTGCTTCTGTCTCCCACACATGATGCCCATCTGGAGAGAAAAATAAATCAGTGGTGAGCTTATCTTCATTTAATAGTATGTCCAAGCGACTTCATGGAAAGAATAGTTTTTAAAGTTTTTTTATTATTGTAGGCTTACATTAACACTGCAATGAAGTTACTGTGAAAATCCCCGAGTCACCACATTCCAGCACCTGTTCGGGTACACTGAGGGAGAATTTTGCATGGCCAATGCACCTAACCAGCACGTTTTTCGGACTGTGGGAGGAAACCAGAGCACCCGGAGGAAACCTACACGGACACAGGGAGAACGTGCAAACTCTGTGCAGACAGTTACTCAAGCCGGGAATCGACCCCAGGTCCTAGCGCTGTGAGGCAGCAGTGCTAACCACCATGCCTTAGGAGCAACTAAAGGTTTTTGCAATTTACCATGCATAATATAACAAGATTATAGATCTATTTTGTTGTATGGCCTTCAGAATAAATCTTTCATCTTACACTGTTAAAAATTGCGTTACGCAGTAAACATCTTTTCCCCCTAAATGTAATTGGCTTTATTCCAAATACATGATGTATCTTAAATATCCCTACCATCTCTGGTCTTGATATGATCTTACACAGAGACTTGATCGCTGTTTTTCGCAAATAGTCTTGACTTATTTCAGAAACAAAGTAATCACTTTGTTCTAAACTTGGGCGAGTACAAATGACCACTTCCTCTGGCCCAGTAATCAGAACATCAAGAGCCAGGTACTCGTCAGAAATCAAAGTGATTTGTTCGACAGAGGCAGAGTTGTTTCTTGATTAAATTCCCAAGCCAGAAGGCTGCTATAACTGCCTGATTATACAGAACATTGCAAAAGATACGTACTCTGAGCATTGTTTATCTTGCATTTTGTAAAAAGTAAATTGATTAATTATTTTCTTCCGTTAGAGAATTTGGGTGAATTGCAGCTCTGAGGTTGGCTTTTGCAACGAGACAATTAACTTCTTCCTGAGAGTAATTGTTTGTGGATGAAGGCTTTCAAATGGGACCCATTAAGTTATTAATGCAATACAATGGTGCCCTAATTGCGCATAAGTCATTGTTTATGTGATGCTTTTATACATGAAGATGAAAGTCCCGATTTGAGTCGATACATGTTTATTTAGCATGTGCAGTAATCACCTATCCAACTTCTGCAGTGGCTAAATGAACCTCTCTGAACTCTCCGCTGCATTTTGTGAGGGGGGCAGTCTTCAATGATGTGAGTCATTGATTGGGGTGCCCCACAGCTTCAATCCGGGTTCTTGGCTCAGTTCCACGAAGGAACCACTGTAACTCCTGCCACCGAGTGCCGCACCCAACCCCCGCCTCACCACCAGGCTGGCGGGGCGGGCACTGGTGCCTTGTTTGCGATTCAGCAGCAGTAACCAAGTGAGAGCAGCCCTCAAAGGGTGGATGGCAAGGCAGCTCTATCCGTGGGAATGTAGGAAACAGGGCATTGCGATTTTCACACAGCAAGATCCCACACTTAGCAATGGGATGAATGATCAGATAATCACTTGTGGCCAATTTGCCACACAAAGGCCTTGGCCCAGTGCGGAAAGGGTTGCAGAGTGCCCAATGATGGCATGGCAAAATGAAGCCAGGTGGGCTGTCTGTGGGATTTGTGATGAGGAAGTGGTTTTTAATGGCGGCACCTTGGTTCCATTCCTGCTGCCATGGGGCCTCAGCTGTTATTCCTTGGCACAGTGGTCTTAGCCATACAGGCTGGTATGATGAGAGGCTAGCAGTAGATGGGTTGTGATGGGCGTGAAGTAGCAGCGGGCCTGTTGGAGTTGGTTGGGACATGCTCCCCACTAACTCTCCGGGTGACAGGTGCCAAGCGCTCATCATCCTGAAAATTCAGGCCTAGGCGTAGCCTCACTAATGACCTGTATCGTAGTGAGACTCCGTTACACTTATACTCTAATCCCTTTGCTGCAAAGTTAAAAATCTTTTTATTGCTCATTGCATGTCAAATTTCTGATTCATGGACACCCAAGGAGGCAAACATCTTGCATCTCTCACCATTCAGTGTTTTTTTACTGGGAGCATTTCAAACCATAAGAAAACACCCATGAGTGTTCCTGCTGGCTCAAGACACAAAGGCTGGAATTTTACCAGCACACCCGCCCCAGAATCAAATTCTCTGTTGGCCTCGGGTGGGACTTTCTGAGCTTTGCCCGAGCGAGGTCGTAAAATACCGGCCAAAGAAACTTCCAGCTCAGTTCCATGAAGGAACCACTGTAACTCCTGCCACCAAGTGCCGCACCCAACCAGGGAGGCGGGGCGGGCACTGGTGCCTTGTTTGCGATTCAGCAGCAGTAACCAAGTGAGAGCAGCCCTCAAAGGGTGGATGGCAAGGCAGCTCTATCTGTGGGAATGTAGGAAACAGGGCATTGCGATTTTCACACAGCAAGATCCCACACTTAGCAATGGGACAAATGATCAGATAATGCACCTTGGTGTTGTGGGTTGAGGAGTAAACACTGGTCAGGGCATTGGGGGAGTGAGTCCATGCTCTTTGGGATTATTACATCCACCTTACGCCGCATGGGTGTATAACATCTCATCTGACAGAAGGAATCTCTGATAGGGCAACACTCTCAGTGCTGCACTGAAATGTCAGCCTGGATCATGTGCTTTAGTGTCTGGTGTGGGAATTGAATCCATGAGTTGCTGACGCAGAGGTGAGTGTGACTGCTCACTGACTTGAGTCACAGCTGATGTGAACGGTCCTCTATTACCCTGAAACTGCCCTGTACATTTCCAGGCCAGATGTAGCTCAGTCAAGGTTCCGGGGGTAATTTCCAACTTGGGCAGATCAATGAGGTGGGCAGGTCACCCGCAGTGCCCAGCACAATCAGTAGGAAGTCCAATGTTGTTGGGACTCACTTGTATTGAACTAACCAGGTCCCAATGCAAACCTTGCTCCATCTGGGCAGTTTTCCAATTGCAAGGCTCCTAAATCCATAGGGCGACATGAAGTCCCTCACAGGGCAGGTACACTGTGCACTGGTGGCTTTGAAAAGTGGGTCTTCCAAAGCAGCCGACAGCTGCTGGAGTTGTCATCTCCCCACTCCATTCCCACCTGCCTCCTCCCACCCCCGATGGTTCAGTGTAGCTGTGAAGGTGCTGGCAGAACAAGGAAGCAACAGGAAGGAGATCTTCTGCACCTCTGATTAGCAACAAATATCCTGCCAAGTCAGTCAGCAGCAATAGGGATTACGAGCAGATCAACTCAATGTTGTTCCCAGGACTGGGCTGTGGTGCAGGTAGGATGAATATAATGATCTAATCAGGCAAGGTGAGGTTCCAGTGAACATCTGTCACTCTCGAGATAGATCAAAATCACCCTGCTTTAACTCGGCACCATTAGATTTTCAATTAAATGCAAACAGATTGTGCTGCAAATACTCAGAGAGTCTGGCAGCATCTGTGCAGAGAGAAATGGAGTTAAAAAAAGAGTTTATTTATTAGTCACAAGCAAGGCTTACATTAACACTGCAATGAAGTTGCTGTGAAAATCCCCCAGTAGCCACACTCTGGCGCCTGTTCGGGTACACTGAGGGAGAATTTAGCACGGCCAATGCACACCTAACCAACACGTCTTTCGGACTGTGGGAGGAAACCGGAGCACCCGGAGGAAACCCACGCAGACACGGGGAGAACAGTCCTCCCACAGTCCAAAGATGTGTGGGTTAGGTGGATTGGCCGTGCTAAATTGCCTTAGTGTCAGGGGACTAGCAGGGTAAATATTTTTGAAACTTACAGGATACTGCGAGGCCTGGATAGAGTGGACGTGGAGAGGATGTTTCCACTATTAGGAAAAACTAGAACCAGAGGGCACAACCTCAGGCTAAAGGGACGATCCTTTAAAACAGAGATGAGGAGGAATTTCTTCAGCCAGAGAGTGGTGAATCTGTGGAACTCTTTGCCGCAGAAGGCTGTGGAGGCCAGGGCATTGAGTGTCTTTAAGACAGAGATAGATAGGTTCTTGATTAATAAAGGGACCAGGGGTTATTGGGAAAAGACAGGAGAATGGGGATGAGAAAAATATCAGCCATGATTGAATGGCGGAGCAGACTCGATGGGCCGAGTGGCCTAATTCTGCTCCTATGTCTTATGGTCTAATATGCAAACTCCACACAGTCAGTGACCCAAGCCAGGAATCGAACCCGGGTCCCTAGCATTGTGAGGTAGCGGTGCTAACCACTGTGCCACCATGCCACTCCAATGTTTCAAGTTGAACACCTCTTTTTCAGAGCTGACGATTAAACTTTCCCTTCCCAAGCCTCCGCTCCGTGGCTGTTCCCTCTGGTTGAGCCCACTCTCTCAAAGCCTGATACTGAGCCCATCCACTCTCTCAAAACCTGTCACTGCCCACACTATTATTCCCCTGCCCCCTTGGCACAGCTGCTGCTTTCTCCATCGTGTACAAATGTGAGCTGCCTCACACAGCTTTGAAAGTGTTCAGCAGGGCACAGACTAACTCAATGCTGCAAGGGAAACTGGCAAACTGCAGAAGCCAGAATACAGGAACAGGAGGAGATGCCTCTGCACTCCATCTCTGGGAGTTACATTGGCCATTCATATCAATGGGGGTGGGGGGGGGGGGTGCACAGCAGAAATGCATGCATACATATACCTCACACACCCACACACACACCCACACAGACAGAGACACACACACAGAAACACTGAGAGAGAGACACAGAAAGGGACACAGAGACAGAGACGCAGACAGAAACAGAAACACAGACAGGGACAGGGACACAGACAGAGATGCAGACAGGAACACACACATAGAAACACACAGAGACACACAGAGAGAGACACACACACACAGACACATCGAGACAGAGACACACACACACAGACACAGACAGAGATACGGACAAAGACAGAAACACAGAGACAGGACACAGACAGAGACGCAGAGACACAGACATAGAGCCACAGACACAGACACACAGAGACAGACACATAGAGACAGACACAGAGTCACAGGGACATAGACAAAGAGACAAATATACTGTCAGACAGAGATAGGGACACAGATAGAGACACAGAGACACAGATAGAGACAGAAACAGAGACACAGACAGAAACAGAGACACAGACAGAAACAGAGATAGGGACACAGACAGACAAGGGGACACAGACAGACAAGGGGACACAGACAGAGACACAGAGAGACAGACAGAGAGACAGACAGCGACACAGACAGAGACACACACACACATTCCTATATTGTATTTCTCAGTCACTCAGATAGCTGGAGCCCTGCAAGTGCACAGTTTGCGGGTGTAAAGCCTCCTGAAGATAACCTGTCAGTGTTCATTGCTTTCCAGGCCCTCGATCGAGATCAGCCCTCTGTGTGTGGCCATTTAATTTGAACTGGCCAGGTGCCAGTGCTAATCTTGCTCCTTGTAGGCAGCGTGCCAATTGGCAGGGTGGGAAATCTGGCAGAGTCAGTGCTACTTATGCAGCCTGAAGGCCCTCCAAGGGGTGGTGCACTTGGCAATCATGGTTAGATAGTGTTAGCGAGACACAGGGATTGACTGTGGACGCCTCGTGAAGCACAAAGGGGCAGGAGCAAGTGCAGCTGAGACGCTAAATCAAGAGACGCTTCCACCCAGAACACCGGTTCACATGGTGGCTCTGCCGAGGAGAGGAATGTAGATGCAGAAGGTCGGGACTCATGCCTTTAAAAGGAAAGTACTTCATTTGCGACAGCAGTTACTCAACATTCTGACCTGCCCGCCAGGGTGCTCCTGCAACAGGTCTCAGAGTGTGGAGGAATTCATTACCAACTCATGTGGGCTCTTGGTGCATGGAATCAACACACAACTTTCAACCATGAAGCATGTAGACACCTCAGGGGACACCACAGCTGGGACCTACTTGGAGGACCTCCCATTGCCACATTGTTCAGGATTGATCCCCATCCTATTTCTCCCTCAGTGTACCCGTACAGGCACCGGAGTGTGGCGACTAGGGGATTTTCACAGTAACTTCATTGCAGTGTCAATGTAAGCCTACTTGTGACACTAATAAATAAACTTTAAACTCATAGGTTCAAGGTGAAGGGGGGGAGGTTTAACACAGGTATCAGAAGGACATATTTTACACAGAGGGTGGTGGGGGCCTGGAATGCGCTGCCAGGCAAGGTGGTGGAGGCGGACACACTGGGAACGTTTAAGACTTATCTAGATAGCCATATGAACGGAGTGGGAATGGAGGGATACAAAAGAATGGTCTAGTTTGGACCAGGGAGCGGCACGGGCTTGGAGGGCCAAAGGGCCTGTTCCTGTGCTGTATTGTTCTTTGTTTGTTGTTTACTTTCAGTTTGGCTATGGGAAAAAGCGGTCAAGGTTTCTTGCTCTTGCAGGCGTGGGAATAGTCAGACGTTCAATGCAAGAATGAACTGCAGACTCACTGATGCCACTGACATCCACCGTGGCAGTCTTGAAGGAGCTGGGAAAGTGAAACCTCCCGGATGTGATGGTCTTAATTGCAATTCGCAAGGCTATGCCAGCTGTGGCAATGGTTTGCAGGTCTTGTTGCAAGAGGGAATAGAAGTCATGCAGTTCCCCAAGTTTCCTTGTGCACTGCTTCTCGACATGTGGGCATGTTATCTAGGACGCTGAAAGATGCCCTCATAAGAACAGGATATGGCGCTCGACTCATCGATCAACAGTTCCGACGCGCCACAGTGGAAAACTGCACCGACCTCCTCAGAAGACAAACACGGGACACGATGGACAGAGTACCCTTCGTCGTCCAGTACTTCCCCGGAGCGGAGAAGCTATGACATCTCCTCCGGAGCCTTCAACATGTCATTGATGAAGACGAACATCTTGCCAAGGCCATCCCCACACCCCCACTTCTTGCCTTCAAACAACCACGCAACCTCAAACAGACCATTGTCCGCAGAAAACTACCCAGCCTTCAGGAGAACAGTGACCACGACACCACACAACCCTGCCACAGCAACCTCTGCAAGACGTGCCGGATCATCGACACGGATGCCATCATCTCACGTGAGAACACCATGTACCAGGTACACGGTACATACTCTTGCAACTCGGCCAACATTGTCTACCTGATACGCTGCAGGAAAGGATGTCCCGAGGTATGGTACATTGGGGAAACCATGCAGACGCTACGACAATGGATGAATGAACACCGCTCGACAATCACCAGGCAAGACTGTTCTCTTCCTGTGGGGGAGCACTTCAGCTGTCACGGGCATTCAGCCTTGGATCTTCAGGTAAGTGTTCTCCAAGGCGGCCTTCACGACACACGACAGCGCAGAGTCGCTGAGCAGAAACTGATAGCCAAGTTCCGCACACATGAGCACGGCCTAAACCGGGATGTTGGATTTATGTCACATTATCAGTAACCCCCACAGCTTGCCTCCTGGGCTTGCAGAATCTCACTAGCTGTTCTGTCTGGAGACAATACACATCTCTTTAACCTGTGTTTAATGTTCCCTCCACCCACATTGTCTGTACCTTTAAGACCTGGCTGGCTGGAGGGATTCGCATTCTAATCAGTATTCTGCAACTTGATTTTGTGTCTGTTTGCACTGTTTGAGAGCACATTTCCACTCCATCTGACGAAGGAGCAGTGCTCCGAAAGCTTATGGTATTTGCTACCAAATAAACCTGTTGGACTTTAACAGGGTGGGGCAACAGGGGTGAAGATTACGAAAGCCTCCTCCTATTTACGAACATATGAGATTAAAGCAGAAGTAGACCACTCAACCCCTCCAGCCTGCCCCGTCATCCAATAAGATCACAGCTGACCTGTTTGCTTTCCGAATTCCACATTCCCATCTATCCCTGATAACCTTTGATTCCCTTGCGTAACAAGAATCCATTTACCTCCGCCTTAAAAATATTCAGTGACCCCCCCCCTACCTCCACCACTTTCTGAGGCAGAGAGTTCCAAAGTCATACAACACTGAGAGAAAAAGTTTCTCCTCTCCTCTATCCTAAAAAGGCAACGCCTAATATTAAGACATGTCCCCCTAGTTCTAGACTCACCCACAAGAGGAAACATCCTTTCCACATCCAGTTGAGACTGTTCAGGGTTTTAGCAAATTACTGAGGATACTGGAATCTGAAACCAAAAGAGAAAATGCTGGAAAATCTCAGCAGGTCTGGCAGCATCTGTAAGGAGTGAAAAGAGCTGGCGTTTCGAGTTCAGATGACCCTTTGTCAAAGATAAAGCTTTGACAAAGCTGGTATTCACTAATAAATTCTGGTATTCACTAATAAGGATGACAAAGGGTCATCTGGACTCGAAACGTCAGCTCTTTTCTCTCCTTCCAGATGCTGCCAGCCCTGCTGAGATTTTCCAGCATTTTCTCTTCTGTTCAGAATCTTTTGAATTTCAGTAAGTGACCCCCCCCTCACCCTTCTAAACTCTAGTGGAAACAAGCCCTGTCTGTCCAACCTTTCCTTTCCTGTAACAGACAGGCGCTACAGCAATGCACCAATTACATGAATTGAGATGATTTTTATACTTAAAATTTCTGCCCAAGAAATAATGGGCAGGATTCACTGGCTGTTCGCGCCAGTGGGATTCTCCAGTCCCGCCACAATGAACGGAGATTTGGCTGAGCACCAAATTGTCCTCGCTGGTGAGGCATGAATAGGCGGAGAATTCCAGCCCATACTCATATCATGACCAACTTGCAGCAATAAGTAATGGAAAATAACCTATTTTGATGCTGTGAATGTACACACTGGGTGGGATTTTCCGGCTGCGCTCTCTCCAAGGTCGGAAAATCCCACCCAAAGTCAACGGATCTTTGCATGGTCTGTGTCCAGCCCATTACGACTCCCGTGGCGGGCGGGACGGTAACATTCCACCCACTGTTTTTTGACTCATGATCTTATACACTATCCAGCCACTTGTTAAACGATGATCTAACAAAAATCTTTTGCTCTTCTCTGCCTCTCCACTATACCATTGTACATTCTATGTTGCGTTCTTAATGTTTTTACATTGCTATCAGAACAACTCAGTCCTTTATCAAGAGGCATAGAACTTGGTGAAAAACCTGAAGTTGGTAGGTGCACCAATGCATAATTTGTTACTGGATTGAGCTGAAAGATTGTAACTGTAGGGTAATCATTGTAAAGCTGGATGTGAATTCTGGTATTCACTAATAAGGGAGCATTTCTAATTATACTTACATCTAACTATTGAGTAAAGTGCAAAGTAATCTCTTTGTACACCGTTAAATGTCATATTACCATGATGGATTGGTAAATTCAGCCCAATGAAAACTACATACTGCACTCGTAACATCATCATTACAGCTGGCGTTAGGTTGTTATAATTCATGTCGTATTTAACCACATCCCCAAGTACTCAAGTGCTTTTCCTAAATGTGTTCAGGGTCGCAAATAAACAAAACTATCTCATTAGGTTTCTTTATATTTCATAGAATCCCTACCGTGTAGAAGGAGGCCATTCGGCCCAAGAGGTTTGCACCCACTCTCCAAAAGAGCCCAAACCCTCTGCCCTATTGCCATAACAACACGCATTTGTCTCCCTAATCCACACATCTTGGGACACTAAGGGGCAATTCAGCATGGCCAGTCAACCAAACTCATACATCTTTGGACATGGTCTGGAATGGGGGGGTGGGGGTGAGTTAATAGGTTGTAATGAACAAAGCATCGTAGCTGTGAGGGACAGCTCGGTGGATAGGATATTGGTATGTAGATAGGCTGGAAAATTGGGCGGGGATCCTGGATTCAGGATTCAATCCTGGACCGGGGAGCGGCGCGGGCTTGGAGGGCCGAAGGGCCTGTTCCTGTGCTGTATTGTTCTTTGTTCTTTGTTCTTGTTCTTTATTGGGGGAAACCGGACCACCCAGAGGAAACCCACGCAGACACGGGGAGAATGTGCAAACTCCACACAGATAGTCAACCAAGGCTGGAAATGAATCCAGGTCCCTGGCACTGAAGCAGAAGTGCTAACCACTGTGCCACCATGCCAGTTTCTTTCCTCCTCAGATGAATTTTTTCGTGTAACATTAGTGCCGAGAGGACATTTGAAACATATGAATTAGGAGCAGGAATAGGCCATTCCGTCCCCTTGAACTTGTTCGGCTCCATATGCTGGTGTTAGTGCAGAATCGATGGGCTAAATGGCCTCCTTCTGCACTGTAAGGATGCCGTGGTTTTATATATATGACCATCCGCTAAAATCTGCAGCAGTATTTTTCAGGCTAATATTCTTTTGAATGGAAAGCAAACTAAAAATTTATGTTTCTTTGGTTTCATTACCTTTGGTATGTGAGTTGGGTTGTGTTTGGTGGGTGGAGAATGAATAAGGAAGACTGTCCTATTCTGATCCATTGGTCAAGTAAAGTAAGTAGGGGCTTCAACAGTGGCTAATGTTTCAGCATTCTATATCACACTCAGAAAACGTGGATTCCTTCGATCCCATTGAGTAGCGGCACAGTGGTTAGCACTGCTGCCTCACAACTCCAGGGACCTGGGTTCGATTGCCAGCTTGGGTCACTGTCTGTGTGGAACTTGCACGTTCTCCCCGTGTCTACGTGGGTTTCCTCCGGGTGCCCTGGTTTCCTCTCACAGTCCAAGGATGTGAGGGTTAGATGCATTGGCCATGCTCAATTGCCCCTTCATGTCCCGGGATGCATAGGTCAGAGGGATTAGCGGGATGAATATGTGGAGTTACGGGAATAGGGCCTGAGTGGGATTATTGTCAGTGCGGACTCGATGGGCCGAATGGCCTTCTATCTGCACTGAAGGGTTTCTATGATTCTATGATTTCTATGTGTTTGATCCAACTATAAGGCAACATCAGGATTCATATTTACATTCAACTGGTTCACCATGGTATATGCAATAATGGAGATGTGATTGAATGAAGAACTCCACTGAAGATGATGAGAATGGTCAGTTTATATGCTCCCATTTCACGGTCTCATTCACGACTGCTCTATTCAAGGCAAAATGGTCGGGCTGTGTGTGCAAAGCGCAGAAGCTCAAACCACTAACTGCCGATTGCAACCAGAGCACTGTCAAGTTGTGTTTCAGGTCGAGTCTCTTCATTGCTTAACTATATGATTAAATGGTCAGGAAAAGCATTTATGCCAACATATGCGAAAAGGTTCATTAGTAAATTCAATGGAAAATTAGGGATATTTTCCTACACTTTGTTGGCAGGTAAGAGGGGAGAGTGGAAAATATCTGGACATTTTTTGGCCATGAAGCATGAAGAACATTTTCATTTCTGTACCATTTAAGTATGTTACTCAACAAAATAAAATAGTCCTCGTCCCGGTTCCATGACGCATATTTCACAGATGAATTCATCTCAAATACTATGATGAAGTCTGGATTAAAACAGTGTCGACGGTTAAAGCTTTTAACTTTTCTTCAAATGAAGGGAATTCAGGTGTAGAAAGTAAATTGTTGTGTAGAAATGCGATTGGATACTCTTCCTCTGTCAAAGTGCATCTAAATAATTTGATTTGATTTGATTTATTATTGTCACATGTATTAGTATACAGTGAAAAGTATTGTTTCTTGTGCGCTATACAAACAAAGCATACCGTTCATAGAGAAGGAAAGGAGAGAGTGCAGAATGTAGTGTTACAGTCATAGTTAGGGTGTAGAGAAGGATCAATTTAATGCAAGGTAAGTCCATTCGAAAGTCTGACAGCAGCAGGGAAGAAGCTGTTCTTGAGTCGGTTGGTACGTGACCTCAGACTTTTGTATCTTTTTCCCGACGGAAGAAGGTGGAAGAGAGAATGTCCAGGGTGTGTGGGGCCCTTAATTATGCCGGCTGCTTTGCCGAAGCAGCGGGAAGTGTAGACAGAGTCAATGGATGGGAGGCTGGTTTGCGTGATGGATTGGGCTACATTCATGACCTTTTGTAGTTCCTTGCAGTCTTGGGCAGAGCAGGAGCCATACCAAGCTATGATACAACCAGAAAGAATGCTTTCTATGGTGCATCTGTAAAGGTTGGTGAGAGTCGTAGCTGACATGCCAAATTTCCTTAGTCTTCTGAGAAAGTAGAGGCGTTGGTGACGGCATGGGGGGAGACCAGGACAGGTTGTTGGTGATCTGGACCATCTAAAAACTTGAAGTTGAAGTAGTGTAATCAGTTCTGAACACCACTGAGTTAAGTAAGCGAGGTGATGTGCCTGGAAAGAAAATCTGAGGATGTCCCTGGGCGGCCATCCTTTAATTGTAAAAGTCAAAAGACGAATCATTTCTTTAACTTCAAAGCAAAGCTGCTGGCAGAACTGTACAGAAACAATACACAGAGGTATAGGAAATTCAGACGACCGAGCCAACAAAAGTTGGAAAAATATTTACAGGTGGCTGCAGCTTTATTCAGCCACTTTCTCCAATGCGACCTCCCTCCCGAGGTTAAGTCCACAACCTATCCAGGAAGTACGCAAAGTAGATGTTTGGCTTCTCTGCCTAATTTCCGATGATGGAACAGTGGACACAGCTGCTATAGTGGAAACAGTTATCTGAACTGTTAAGTGATTCCGCTCCCCCCCCCCCCCCCCCCCAACCCCAACATTTCTAATTCCTGGAGATGTGTGTCTTTGTTTTAAAATCGACACACATAACTACAAACTATTAACTAAAGCTGAGCGAGTTAGAATCATAAAAGGAGGCCATTCGGCCCATCGAGTATGCACTGACTCTCCGACAGAGCATCTTACCCAGAACCCATCCCCACAACCCCATGTATTTACCTCTCTAATCCATCTAACCTACACATCTCTGGACACTAAGGGGCAGTTTAGCATGGCCAATCCACCTAATTGCACACCTTTGGATGCTAAGGGGCAATTTAACCTGGCCAATCCACCTAACTACACATCTATGGACACTAAAGGGCAATTTAGTATGGCCAATCAACCTAACCTGCACATCTTTGAACATTAAGGGGCAACTTAACATGGCCAATCAATCTAATCTGCACATCTTTGGACACTAAGGGGCAATTTAACCTGGCCAATCAACCTAACTTGCACATCTTTGGACACTAAGGGGGCAATTTAACATGGCCAATCCATCTAACCTGCACACCTTTGGACTGTGGAAGGAAATCAGACTTACTTTGAAAGACACTGGCCCTCCACACAGATGTTACCCCTCCTTCATTTTCAAACCTAGAGGCATCGTCAAATTAGAGTGGGGATCGTGACCACTAGTGAGGAGCCATGGTCAGAAAGAGGGCCAAGAAATTGTGTGGTAGACCTTGTGAAGGAGAATGGGGAGCATACTGCAGCTCTGAAATGCTTTTGTACCCCTTGAAAAAGGCACTCCTTTTCTTATTGATTTCAGCTCCTCTTCTTTGGCCTATGATTGGCAACATGCACATGCCACAATGGCAAATCGAATAATCCACCTCTGCTGAAAATTGGTGGTAGAGGCTATGTTTTGCAGACCGTCCACCCAGAGACAGATTGGTGCATTTCATTGCTGCCAGACCAGCCCCTGATTAAGGCAGGGACAGTACAATCAATGCTCAGGCATATTTCCAGCCCCTTCTTCCCCAGATTCACCAGGAAATTTCCGGGCCAGGACCTGAAAACTGAAGCTATGGTTCCCTGATTAATCAAAGGACTTGGGGTTTGAAGGTCAATGGACTTGTTCATGGTCTATGTCACTCCCACAACGATTCTCATAGCGGGTGGAATGGGAAAATTCTGCCCTGCATGTCTTGGTGAGAATTCTTCAGTCTGATTGGTTGATAAAGACATGCTTTTGCTGTCACTGCTCGCACACAATACTTTTTTTCATTCATTCATGGGACATGGGCATCACTGGCTGGCCAGCATTTATTGCCCAAGCCTAGTTGCCCGAGGGCAGTTGAGAGCCAACCACATTGCTGTGTCTCTGGAGTTACACGTAGGCCAGACCAGGTAAGGGCGGCAGATTTCCTTCCCTAAAGGACATTAGTGAACCAGATGGATTTTTCCGACAATTGACAATGGTTTCATGGTCATCAGTAGATTCTTAATTCAAGATATTATTTCATTGAATTCAAATTCCAACATCTGCCATGGTGGGATTCGAACCCAGGTCCCCAGAACATTAGTTGAGTTTCTGGATTAGTAGTCCAGTGATAATACTACTAGGCCATCGCCTTCCCCTTAAGGGGCACCATGCTAAAAAGAATCTCTAAATACCGTAAGCTGTCACTCAAAAATCCACGAAAAGTTTATGGGTAACATAAGGATAATGAATCATAGAAACCCTACAGTGTGGAAGGAGGACATTCTGCCTATTGAGTCTGCACTGACTCACCAACAGAGCATCTTACTCAGGCCCACACCTTGCCTTAGCCCCGCAGGCTCACGTAATTAACCACCTCATCCCCCTAACCTACACATCTTGAGACACTAAGGGGTAACTTAGCATGGCCAATCCACCTAACCTACACATCTTGGGACACTAAAGGGCAATTTAGCATTGTCAATCCGCCTAACCTGCAGATCTTTGAACACTAAGGGACAATTTAGCACAGCCAATCCACCTAACTTGCACATCTTTGGAGTGTGGGAGGAAACCGGAGCATCTGGAGGAAACCCACGCAGACACAGGGAGACAGGACAAACTCCACACAGTCACCCAAGGCCGGAATCGAACCCCGGTCTCTGGCGCTGTGAGGCAGCAGCGCTAACCACCGGGGTGAACACTTTGCCTTTGCCACTCAGCAGAAAACCCTGGCCAATAGTTAGTTGTGGCCACTTGTCTGTGAGTAATGCGGAGAGTATACCAGCTGTTTTCAGGAGCATCGGCGAACCATGTGAAATCTTTACAGACAGGGTGATAAACTGCAGAGCGAAACTATATAATCACAAGCTCACTCAAAATGTGAAAAACATACCCTGCCAGAGTATTAAGTTATAACCATTAGTTTCAGAATAAAACTACACATGGCCTTCAAAGATTTAACAGCAATTTAGCCACGATGAGGAATAGTTATGCATTAGTTAAAGCTCTGGAGCAAGTTCTTGGCTTATGCTTGAGAGTGGAAAAGACAAATCATTAAAAGCCAGTAGCACTTCATTTTCAGAAACACCAAAACAGAAGTTGTTGTGCATCAGACAGAAGGGGCAGACAATTCCTCATGTTACGTCTGGAGGGCCATGAGGGAAATCTCAACTCCCACGCACTGGGATATCCTCCAAAAGGGAAACCTTAGACAATTGCATCAGCCTCTTTGGGTAAACATGTTTTGCAGGTTTACATTGTTAAATCCAAAAAAAGAGAGGGAGAGCAATGGAAAAAGTGGTAGAAGGTGGGAGTACGAGGGGTAGTGAGAGTGGAAAATTGTCCCACAGGAAAAAGGTATCTTTTTTTTTCTCTCGCTATCTGACTGCTTAGGGGTCTTGCTTGCGTGCAAGATACCTTTTTATATTATTAGCAACCAGTGACAAGAAAAAAATCCATTGGATGTCTACAATTTGCACCCAGTTCTTTGCTCCAGGTAAGCTCTTTGGTCATTAAAAATCAAAGGAACATTACAATCCAACAATAAACAACAATAACAACAAACTGTATTTACATATTATTGTGATAAAATGTCTGCAATAAGTCTTTGGAGGCAGCAGTCCCTTCACTAAAATCTCTTTATTTACAATTCCAACAGCAGTATACAGAATGCTATCAGTCAGCAGTCTACCTTCGGGAGTGTCAGTTCCTCTGGCACTCCCGGTTAAATACAAGGAAAAGACTCCCTGACTGGCCCATCAATCCACTCCTTAATCAGGGAGCTTATCTTCCAATAGGCCAACCTCAATGGCCTGATTGAAGTCATTATAATGTCCCAAAGCATTTTACCATGGTGGCACGGCGGCACAGCAGTTAGCGCTGCTGCCTCACAGCGTTAAGGACCCAGGTTCAATTCCTAGCTTGGGTCATTGTCTGTGTGGAGTCTGCACATTCTCCCCGTGTCTGCTGGGTTTCCTCCGAGTGCTCCAGTTTCCTCCCACAGTCTGAAAGACATGCTGGTTAGGGGCACTGGCCATGCTAAATTCACCCTCAGTGTACCCAAACAGGCACCGGAAGGTGGCGACTTGGGGATTTTCACAGTAACTTCATTGAATGTTAATGTAAGCCTACTTGTGACAATAACTAAATAAAATGAATAAAATATGATGTAGGGTCAAATGAGGAGATATTAGGACAGATGACCAAAAGCTTGGTCAAATAAGCACGTCTCAGGAAGTGCCTTGAAGGAGCAGAGAGAGGTTCAGAGAATTTTAGGGAGAAAATTCCAGAGCTTGTGGCTTTGTCAACAGAAGGAACAGTTACCAATGGTGGTGTGATTAAAATCTGGGATGTTCGAGGTTCCAAAAGTAAGGGAATGCAGATATTTGGGGAGGCGAAGGCCTAATTGTATTACCACTAGACTATTAATCCAGAAACTCAGCTAATGTTCTGGGGATCCATGTTCGAATCTCGCGACTGCAAGTGGTAAAAGTTGATTCAATAAAAAATATCTGGGAATTAAGTATCTACTGATGACCATGAAACCATTGTCGGAAAAACCCATCTAATGTTGATTAATGTTCTTCGGGAAGGAAATATGCCATCCTTACCTGGTATGGCCTACATGTTGATTCCAAGGCCACAGCAATGTGGTGGACTCTCAACTGCCCTCCAAGAGCAACCAGGGATGGGCAATAAATGCTGGCCAACCAACAATGCCCATGTCCCGCGAATGAATAAAAATCCTGCAGGGTTATAAGGCCGGAGCAGGTTACAGAGATAGGGAGGGGTAAGACCATGGAGGAATTTGAAAACAAGGATGTTAATTTAAAATTGAGGCGTTGCTTAACCGGGAATTAAAAATAGCAATGATCCAGTAAAACCTGAAAATCGTGCATTTCATATTCTGTTTTTTTAACTATAATTAGCCTGGCGAGAAAATTGTTCAGGGAGAATTATGGAATTCATTTTATTGATAAAAGAGGCTATTATCTAATCGTTATCTATTTGATAGCAAATATTAAATGTTTATTTGAGCTTAAAGAAATTAAGGAGGCATTCAAAACTTTGAATTCATTTTGAAAGAAGGTGGCGACGTTGAACATCGCCCATGACTTTGACGCCATGCACAATCTCTCATCAGCCAAGGGTTTTACTGAAATTGAATTTTTAATGAACATTTTTAGGATGGCACAGTGGCACAGTGGTTAGCACTGCTGCCTCCCAGTGACAGGGACCTGGGTTCAATTCCAGCCTCGGGTCACTGTCTGTGTGGAGTTTGCACATTCTCCCCGTATCTGCGTGGGTTTCCTCCGGGCTCCAGTTTCCTCCCACATCCAAAGATGTGTAGGTTAGGTTGACTGGCCATGCTAAAATTGACCCTCGTGTCAGGGCGACTATCAGGGTGAACATGTGGGGTTACGGGGATAGGGGCTGGATGAGATTGTGGTCGGTGCAGACTCGATGGGCGAAATGGCCTCCTTCTGCACTGTAGGGATTCAATGATTCTATGATTTTGGGATACACTTAGAATTGCCATCTGCTTGGTGGCATGTACTCATGGATATTTTATCATGTGACCTCCCGCCTCCAACTGCCCTGTTCTCACCCCAATCCGCCCCAACATCAACACATCATTGGTGATCTGACATGCCAATCTCCACAGGCCCTGCCTTCTTACACTAGGTGACGAAGAAACAAGGTTCTTCATTATTGTATTGGATTGTGTTTGACTGTCAATCATAGAACCCCATTGAATTCATACAGTGCAGGAGAAGGCCATTCAGCTAATCGAGTCTGCACCGACCCTCCAAAAGAGCATCTTACCCAGGCCCATCCCTACCCCAGCCCTATCCCCATAAGCATGGGCACTTACCATGGCCAATCCACCTAGCCTACACATCTTTAGACTGTGAGAAGGAACCGGAGCACCCGGAGGAAATGCACACAAACATGACGAGTGTGCAAACTCCACAGACACAGTCATCCGAGGCTGGAATTGAACCCGGGTCCCTGGCAGCTAACCATTGTGCCACCTGTGCCGACAGTCAAACAGCCTTCACTCCAACTGCCCTCCTCCCCAACCTTTAATATACTTGTAACTAATAAGTCAATGTATTCAAAGAAAATGACAATTTTTTTTCATGCCCCTGTGATATTTCTCTAAGGTTGCTTGCAGTAGCTTCCAAGATATGAAGCTTCAATGACTGAAGATTGCAGAATGGTCCTGGGATGTTGGCAACTGTACTCCCGTACTTTGACTATTGTTTAATATTGCAAGTTATTAAACTGGGAGCAAGCATCCATTATTCAGACGAACCGTCGACACCTGGACATGCCATGTCAGGGAAACAACTATTCCAAAGCTGCCAATTTTCAGTGGATTAAATATCCAAAGTGAATTGGGAGGAAGGGTAGTGAATGATTTCATACGTACTATCTAATACTTCTGGCTGAAGCATTAACCGGGAACGTTAACCTCTGCTGCCTCAGCATTTGTCTGTCCAATCAATCCAGACTGCAAAATGTCCTTCCATGGGAGAGTTCCCCTTACCCTGCGTCATCTGAGGAAAAGAGGTCTCCTGATCCCCATATTAACTGACGTGAACCAGCTTGAATCCAAAAAAGCACAGAGCGAAGATGACTGGACTCAAGTGTGTCAGACATAACGTCAAGCTCCAGTAAATGGACTCTGAAGTGGATGTGTGCTATGATGTTCAATTGATGGCTCACAGTTCAGAAGGTTTCCACAGGCAGCTGTGGAATTCATAGCTGGTGCCAACATCAGGGAAACCCTCCAAAACAATAACCCTTAAAAGAGGTTCCTTCCATTCAGGTCAGCACCATGACTCATAAATTCTAACACTGTCACCGTTGAGGAACAGGCATTTGAAAGATTTCCACAAAGTATGAACTTTCTTCATGAAAAAAAAATGCACTGAGATGTCGACCGCACAAAAGAAAAATGTCTGTGTTATGACAAACCTTTTGCCTGGTTCAAACTCAATCACCACTGCAATCCGAACTGAGTAGCTCAAAGCCAGGATAAGATTAACCCCCCCCCCTGACAGAATTAATCTGATGCTGTCCAGGTGGGTCCATCAAATATCACTTACAATCGTCTTGCTATCGGCTCACACTGGGTGACTTCACAAAGCCTTTGTTGAAAATAAAACAGAGCGCCACGTACAGGGGATTGACATCGACGTACGAGTGATGGCTTTTTAATTCGTGCGGTGTGCGTTCATTTGTAGATGGTTATTTCGAACCGTCCCTCTGTGGAGGTCTGGAAAAAGCTGCAAGAACCCCAGGGTGCACTGCAATGGTGTCAGCCAGCTGGAATTCCACAGACCATGATCGCAACCTGGCCCCAAAGTAAGTATATTTGGTCTGCTTCCAGACTAATAGGAAACTGTGCTCGCTGGGAGAAAAATACAAAGAAAACACGCTCACTTTGATGCTTCGTAGCAAGTGTGTTCTCCGGGAATATCACCCAGCTTACATAAGCAGAGGACATCCTGCTCTTGCGCGATTAAAGCATCTCTTTTTCTTGGTGTTCAGCTTGGTTTCAGTGATAGCGCCTTGCCTCCGCATAAGAGGGCCATGGGTTCCAGCTGCACCCCAGGCACTTCCCTTCAGCGCAGCACCGAGGGAGTGCTGCACTGTTGGAGGTGGCGTCTTTTGGACGAGGCGTCAAACCCTGTCAGCTGGCCGCAGAAGATCCCATGGCAATATTGGAAGAAGAGTAAGGGATTTCTCCTATTATCCAAGCCAACAGTTATCCTTCATCCAAGAGCACTAAAACAGATGGTCTGGTCATTTATTTCACAGAGTTTGCTGTACAATTTGGCTGCCATGTTTCCCTGTGTTATAACACTGACTACGCTTCAAAGTTATTTCATTGGCTGTGAAGTGCTATGTGATGTTCTGAGGTCAGGAAAGGCGTTATATAATTGTGCGTTCTTTCCTCTCTCTGCGCACCATGGACAAGCATGTAAATTGCAGTTTCCAAAGCAAGCACATTATATGAATCGAAACTACGATAAATTGGGACCAAAAACTCATATCCACAGTGCTTATTTTTAGGATAAAAAGCATTAGCTAAGAGAGGGCAAGGATCAAATCTTAAACAAATGTGTAAAAATGTAAAATTGCTTCAGTTCTATTTGCGAATTCATTCTTACAGAAGCTTACAAATCTAAAACAGATACGCCAATTACCAATCTGAAAGTATTCCGAACGCAGCTGTGTAAATAAAACGCCCTCGTCATTTTTCTAATGGCTGTTTGGTCATAAGTCAGTTCCATAATACCTAATATCATGGCTGGTCCCTTTGGTCTACAACAGAGTATTTATAATTTGCCCACGCAACTTAGGGGAGGCTGGTAACTTTTTCTATGCTTGATAATCGACATCTTGTTTTAGCATTTCTAACTCAAGCCACATACTTTATCTAAAAAAAGACCACAGAAACCAGTCTTGCAAATAAACACAAACTATGGAGAAAGAGAAATTGTTCAAAGCATTCTGAAAATGTAAAGCATGAACAATTAGAGGAGTGTACTTCACTTCTAATAGGGGGGTTATAAACGGTGGCACAGTGGTTAGCACTACTGCCTCACAGCGCCAGGGACCTGGGTTCGATTCCCAGCTTGGGTCACTGTCTGTGTGGAGTTTGCACACTCTCCCCGTGTCTGCGTGGGTTTCCTCCGGGTGCTCCAGTTTCCTCCCACAGTCCAAAAGGCGTGCTGGTTAGGTCGTGCTAAATTCTCACTCAGTGTACCTGGACAGGCGCTGGAGTGTGGCGGCTGGGGGATTTTCACAGTAACTTCATTGCAGTGTTAATGTAAGCCTATTTGTGACAATAATAAATAAAATTTAAAAAGCAAGTGTGAAAGCAACAATCGGGTTAATTCCAATTCTTTTCCCACACCTAGTGGTGCACTAAGTCGGACTTTCACCTGTTTCCATAGCTGGTTATTCCTGGGATAGGTCACTAGTCTGTCGCATAGCTTGAGAGGCGCCACTCCACATCAAGTGTGGCTGACCCGAAGTCTCCCGCTCTTACCGTCAGCCAGTGGCATGTTGGGAAGGATTTGCAGGTTGACACACTCAACCTGTTTGGCCGTGTTATGAATGCATGTTCCTTGGCCATCAATTCCTGGGGTGGGACCCAAATCCGGAATTTCTGGCTCAGAGACAGGGATGCTACCTGTTGCACCACAAGACTTCAATCAGGCTATGCTAACCCTTTTCTTTGCAGAGTGTTGGGTCCATTCATTCGTTTGAAGAGATGAGAGAACTGCACTGGTATGAGTTTTAAAATGTTTTTCTTTTACTGAAAAGAACTTAAAGAATTAACATGACAGAAGCAAAAAAGCGAACTTGGAGACTGGCTTCTCAGTCAGGCCTTCTACAAAAATAATATGCACTGAAATAAGTGGAATCTAAGAACTGAACTGAACTGAACACACACACTCTAAAATCAAAATATATTTCAACCCTTATCTCGTTATTGGAAGTGTTTTAAGCATGCTGTCTTTGTCTAGAAAAACAATCCTCACAGCTGCTGTTATGGAGAACTGTTGTTTGCCTGCAGTGTGTACCCTTCAGGAATGCAGTCAATTTTTAACTAACCCATCATGCCTTCTGATTCTATAGGTAGTCAAGCTAGCTACAATTGTTCAGCTCAGCATAGTTAGTTAACCCCAACAGTCCAGCATTTAAATGTAATTATGCACGGACAGAAATATCTTAAAATGAAGCCTCTGCGTAGACTGAAGCAAACGGGGCTAAGCATACACAGGATCCCTCAAGAGACTTTACTTTTCAACTGAAAGGCCAACTTGCATCACTGAGTGTTTCATCCTGTTAAAGATCTGATAACAAGCGCACATCAACGTACCTGCTGCCTTCTCCACAAAGATGACCTTCGACTCCGCGAGGAAGTTGTGACCGTTTAATATCATCATCTTCCCACCGATCACGGGATATCTGTCAATGCTTTGCTTTTCTATCAGTGGCAACTCTTGTGCGGATCTTTGGGCTGAGGCAAAGGAATACATCAACAATCAGACGCTCTGGGCACACAATTTCCAGATGATCAACTGCATATGACAGAATGGTTTCATCAGCATGTGGCAATAAAACTGCAATTGTTAATGCTCGTTTGATTAATCCAGCCATGACCACTCTGAGTGATCGAAATGAGCTGGCGCTGCAATCATTTGTAATGCAAATATTGGGGAGAAAAATTAAAATTAAAACTCCAACAATAGTGTTTGCAATCTAATCAAATGGTTATAAAATGCTTGTGTTTTACTTGCATTTAGGATGATGTTAATCTGGGTAACTGCGTTGTAACCATGTTTAAATACCCATTTTTTACTTTCAAAATCACTCCACAGGTAATTGTGAATGGAAAGAGCTTGTTGCTGGAAATTTACTGTCTCACTCGCCTGAGGCTCATAAGATCCCGCACAAGGCCAACGGAGAGTACTGTCCTGCGAGCCTCACCCACCCCAATTCTGGAACGGACATGCCGGTAAAATTCCAGCATGTTTGTCAAAGGCATTCATAAATCCCTCAGTTCCGTTTTACCTGCTTCGTACCAACAGTGCAAGTAGTTGCCAATCAAATACTTTGAACATCTTCATTCCCTAATTTAAGTAAGGTAAAGTTTATTTATTAGTCACAAGTAAAGCTTACATTAACACTGCAATAAAGTTACTGTGTAATTCCCCTAGTTGCCACAGTCCAGTGCCTGTTCAAGTACACTGAGGGAGAATTTAGCATGGCCAATGCACCTAACCATCATATCTTTCGCACTGTGGGAGGAAGCCGGAGCACCCAGAGGAAACCCATGCAGACACGGGGAGAATGTGCAGATTCCACACAGATAGTGACCCAAGCTGGGAACAGAACCTGGTCTCTGGCGCTGTGAAGCAGCATTGCTAACCTCTGTGCCACCGTGTCACCCAGTGATTTCTGGCAAAATGCTCACCATCTCTGACTATCCCATAGAACTGTCTGAAATCAAAAATAGAATCATAGAATCCCTACAGTGCAGAAGGACGAAAATATTCAAGGTTTCATGTATTGGCATTTCCGTCGCTCCAGGTTTTGCTTCACAAAGGACTGAAATTCCACAGGGATCTCACTGGTCTCCCATCATAATTCCAAAGGGAGACTGGAAAAATCTTCCCAGAATATGAATAAAGTTATATCATGTCAACATACTTCAATTCATTTACATCGGCTTGACACATTTGATTTATTTGTTTGTGTCAATGGAGTTTTCACACAATTCTCTGCTTGTCAAAATAGAGTCCAGCAGGATTGGTGGGCAGAATTTGAGTTGGCGAGGTGTTGTTTGCATTTTCCCCTGGCAAAGGGTTGTTATTAATGGAAGTGCTTTCTGCTTGGAGGCAAGTTGCTAACAATATCCCACTTGAATTGGTTTCAGGTTCCTTGACTTTCATTATTTTTATTTATCGCATGCAGAAACTTTCAGCAAGTTCCTGCATCTTGCAAGGAGATGTGCAGAGATTACGGGCAGGATCTTCCACTGGTGGGATTTTTCAGTCCCGCTGCAGTCAATGGAGATTTGAATGGCTCGCCATATCTGCCGCGGGGAAACCCGTTACAACAAGGCCGGGAAATCGCTGCCTATGACTTTGGTTAGAGGGATTAGTAGGTAAATATGTAGGGATATGGGGATAGGGCCTGGGTAGGATTGTTGTTGGTGCAGACTCGATGGGCTGAATGGCCTCTTTCTGCACTGTAGGGGTTCTATGATATATGTCAAGAAGGCATACGGCTTGCCTTCATCGACCGGGGCATTGAGTTTAAAAATTGGCAAGTTATATTGCAACTTTATAGAACCTTAGTTAGCTCGCACTTAGAACATAGTGTTCAATTCTGGTCGCCACACTACCAGAAGGACGTGGAGGCTTTGGAGAGGGTACAGAAAAGATTTACCAGGATGTTGCCTGGTATGGAGGGCATTAGCTATGAGGAGAGGTTGGAGAATCTTGGTTTGTTCTCACTGGAGCGACGGAGGTTGAGGGGCAACCTGATAGAAGTCTACAAGATTATGAGGGGCATGGACAGAGTGGATAGTCAGAAACTTTTTCCCAGGGTGGAAGAGTCAATTACTAGGGGCCGTAGGCTTAAGGTGCGAGGGGCAAGGTTTAAAGGAAATGTACGAGGCAAGTTTTTTACACAGAAAGTGGTGGGTGCCTGGAACTCGCTGCCGGGGGAGGTAGTGGAAGCGGATACGGTAATGGTTTTTAAGGGGCGTCTTGCCAAATACATGAATAGGATGGGAATAGAGGGATATGGTCTCCGGAAGGGTAGGGGGTTTTAGTTAAGTCGGGCAGCGTGGTCGGTGCAGACTTGGAGGGCCGAAAGGCCTATTCCTGTGCTGTAATTTTCTTTGTTCTTTGTCTACCAGCAGATCTAGATGCAATGAAGAAAAAAGGGGGTTTTGTCTGGCAAATGATATTAATGTACATAACGATAGGGCCAGATTCTCTGACCTCGACCGCGACTGGGATTTTCCGTTCCCGCTGCAGTGAGCGCAGATTTGGTGGAGAGCACCATATCCTCCGTTCTCTCTGGCAGTGGCAGCGGGGCATGAAAGGTCGGAGAATTCCGGCATTAGTATTACAAACATTGGCGGGATTAATATCGAGGGGCAGAATACTCCCAAAAAAATTCTAAGTGTCAGGTTTGTGTGAAAACTGGAGTAAATCACACTGACTTTTTCAGTGGGAGTTCTGAAATGAATCTCCCACACTCTGTGCACTGTAGAGTGCCTCAGCGTGAATTGTGTGAAAAATCTGGGGGCCGGGCCTATTCCCACTGGAGAGGCTGGCACCATAGCGCTGAGTGGGCCACTGCGCACGCGCCGATCTGTCAGTGCCGAGATCGGCGCATGCACAATGGCCCCTGTCTGCCGGCCTCCCGATTGCTGGCCAGCTCGATTGCTGACCAGCTCTGCGGCCCCTGCAACGCTACTCTCCCTCCCCCATGGCCTAATCGCTGGCCCCCCCAAGGATGTCCAGGCCCAGCCCCAACCCCTCCCTGCCTCGATCACTGCCCTCCCCCCACAGTCCCCGGTCTCCCGTTCAACACCCCTGACCACCCCCCGAACACCTCCTCCCAGCGCCTGACCCTCTGGGGGGGGGGGGGGGGGGGAACGACTCAATGGCCCCCCCGTCCTTCACGCCAGCAGGGTGGGGCTACCAGCTCTCCGAAAGTGGAGAGCTACTGTCAACCCCACTAGAGTGAAATACCCCTGGCCAGGGGGGGAGAGGCTAGCCAGCTCGGAGACTTCAGTCCCTAATTATATTTAAATTAGATTTGCATGTTCCTTTGCATACCTAATGCAGCTCCGTGCCTATACCCGGCGTGGAGCTGACGGCACTAGAAATCCGGTGCTGGGAGACGCACTTGGAGCCAGACGCCATGCCGGTGGGAAACTGATGAGTTGGGGGTGCACTGTCGGTGGGACTGGAGAACCCCGCCGGCGTGAACAGCCAGAGAATTCCGGCCATTATTATTGCTTTAGTGAGCTTTGGTCCTCAAAGTTGACACAGCACTCATGATGGTGAATGATCAAGATTCTGTATAATTAACGCACCGATTCCTCACTTCTGTGTTCCAACAACATTGAGGTAACATTCCAGTGTTGAGATTACTTCTTGTATCTGTGCACCAGCTTTGTGTCCTCCTCATAGCGAACCTTTCCACCGTGGCTTTGGATTTGAACAGATGTCCCAAAGCTTGGGCGATGGGATGTTGTGAGGGGTCAGGGTCTAACCCATTGTGTCACCCAGCGCCCCTCACTCAAATTGCCAAGAGGTTAAAAAACTGCTCTTCGATATATAAAATTGCGTGTTTTGTGTTATATAAAATAAAATGACGGGTATGTTGTGTGCTAAAAAAAGAGAGGCAGAGAGGCACTAACTGAAGGTATGCTGTACATGACCAGGGGGTTTTGTGCACATTGCATGGAGGCCTGTTACATGAAGTGAAGGTGCAAATATCACAGTGTCAATTGTACCATCTGCTGGAGTGTTGTGCTAAGGCAGACCACTGAGAAACTATCCTGACTAAAATTAGAATCAATGGGTGGTATTGCTCACGACTTGAGACCTCACACAAAGCATACACGTCTGCATCCAGTCAATCCCAATATACACCTCTCTGATGCAGTCTTATAAAATGTGAGGCAAATTAATTCATGTAAAATTTAGTTATAAGGACAATTACGTCTCTGCCCAGCTCAGAATTAGGTGAAATATTTCTTCACAATTACATCACTTTCTGTTCATTTGAACAAAGCTGAGTACATGAGAACATAGAACATAGGAACAGGAGTAGGCCATTCGGCCCTTCGAGCCTACTCCGCTATCCAATAAGATCTCAGCTGCTCTGATTGTGGTCTCAACTCCACTCTCCTGTCTGCCCCTCTGCCCCCCCCCCCCCCCCCCCCCGCCCCACCACCACCACCAGCCCCCATTACCCTTGATTCCTTTGTCTATCAAACATCTGTCTAACTCTTTTTTTTATTCGCTCGTGGGACGGAGGCGTCGCTAGCTGGCCAGCATTTATTACCCATCCTTAGTTGCCCTTGGAGGGCAGTTGGGAGTCAACAACATTGCTGTGGCTCTGGAGTCACATGTAGGCCAGACCGGGTAAGGATGACAGATTTCCTTCCCGGAAGGATATTAGTGAACCAATTGGGTTTTTCCAACAATCGACAATGGTTTCATGGTCATCAGTAGATTCTTAATTCCAGTTAGAATTCAGCCTTGAATAAACTCAATGACCCAGCCTCCACAGCTCTCTGGGGAAGAGAACTGAACACACCAATGACCCTCTGAGAGAAAAAATTCTCCTAATCTCAGTCTTGAATTGGAGACCACTTATTTCTAAACGGTTTGCCCAAGTTCCAGTCTCTCCCAGAAACGGAAACATCGGGCCTGACTTTACCATCATGTTGCAGTCATTTTCAGGTGCGAAAACTTGGTAAAGTCGAGCGTGAGGCAAGTAGAGTGATCTGCGCCTGCCTCCGCGTCAGTTCCCCCTGCCACATCCCTCCCCTGCCACATCCCTTCCGGGCATTATCCGGCCCGGGCATTATCCGGCCCGGGAGGGATGTGGCAGGGGAGCCGCATTCTATCAACTTTTTTCTGCGCATGCGCAGTTGGAGGCACCAATTGGAGCTGCAGGAATTTGGGCGCGTTTAGCTCCGCCCACAGGCTTGTGCAGCGCGATTCGGATTCGCTGATATTTTTTCAGGCAAAGTGCATATGGGGGTGCCTGAGAATGGGTCTAAAAGTCGGATCTGAAACATTCCCAGTTTCAAGTTTACCCAGTACTTAGAATTAAAATGGTAAAATTGGGCCCATCCTCCTTGTATCCGTAAAAGCAAAATACTGCAGATGCTGGAATCTGAAACAAAAACAAAAAATGCTGGAAAATCTCAACAGCATCTCTGGAGATAGAATAGGCCAGCACAGTGGCACAAGGGTGGCACGGTGGCACAGTGGTTAGCACTGCTGCCTCACAGCACCAGGGACCCGGGTTTGATTCCCAGCTTGGGTCACTGTCTGAGTGGAGTTTGCACATTCTCCCCGTGTCTGCATGGGTTTCCTCCGGGTGCTCCGGTTTCCTCCCACAGTCCAAAGATGTGCGGGTTAGACGAATCGGCCATACTAAATTGCCCTTAGTGTTGGGGGGACTAGCTGGGGTAAATGCATAGGGTTATGGGGATAGGGCCTGGGTGGGATTGTGGTCGGTGTGGACTCGATGGGCTGAATGGCATCCTTCTGCACTGTAGGATTCTATGATGCTATGAATGTTTTGAGTCTGGATGACCCTTTGTCCTTTGTCAGTATCCAACCTATCAAGTTCCCTTTTAATAAGATGACGTCTCATTCTTCTAAATCCCAATAGGGATAGGACCTAACCTGTTCAACCTTTCTTCGTAGGATAAGCCTTTCACCCCAGGATTGAGTTGAGTGAACCTTCTCTATACTGTGCCTAACGTAATTATATCTTTTTTTCAAGCAGAGACTAAAACTGTACACAATATTCCAGATGTGGTCTCTCCAAGGCCCTGTATAGCTGCAGTAAAACTTCCACATTTGTGTATTCCATTAAAAAGAGAAATTTTATCTAACTCTGATGGCTTGTTGCCTGCGTGTGCTGAGTAGTACCCATCAATTATGTTTCAGGTTCAATCGTGAGTTGATACTGAAATTAGATGGACAACATCTCCTGGAAATGAAGTGAAGTAATTGACTTTACCTGCTCCGGGGCTAGGAAGGGAATGCTTGGTCATGGCTCCCACTCCCAGATGGGTGGCACGGTGGCACAGTGGTTAGCACCGCTGCCTCACAGCCACAGGGTCCCAGGTTCCATTCCCGGTTTGAGTCACTGGCTGTGTGGAGTTGGCACCTTCTCCCCGTGTCTGCGTGGGTTTCCTCCGGGTGCTCCGGTTTCTGCCCACAGTCCGAAAGATGTGCTGGTTAGGTGCACTGGCCATGCTAAATTCTCCCTCAGTGTACCCAAACAGGCAGCAGAGTGTGGCGACTAGGGGATTTTCACAGTAGCTTCATTGCAATGTTAATGTAAGCCTACTTGTGACACTAATTTAAAAACTTTAAATGCCCCGCTCCGGGGCTAGGAAGGAAAGTTTGGTCATGGTTCCCATTCACAAATAGTGCCATGCTAGGAAAGGTCTATTTGGTCAAGGAGGGAGGGCTTCATATTCCTGGATCACTGGGAAGTTTTCAAGAGAGGAGGGCACCTGTACAAGAAGGACGGGTCACAACTAAATTGGAAGGGCACGAATAGGCGGCACGGTAGCACAGTAGTTAGCACTGCTGCTTCACAGCTCCAGGGACCTGGGTTCGATTCCCGGCTTGGGTCACTGTCTGTGTGGAGTTTGCACATTCTCCTCGTGTCTGCGTGGGTTTCCTCCGGGTGCTCCGGTTTCCTCCCACAGTCCAAAGATGTGTGGGTTAGGTTGATTGGCCATGCTAAAAATTGCCCTTAGTGTCCTGAGATGCGTAGGTTAGAGGGATTAGTGGGTAAAATATGTAGGGATATGGGGGTAGGGCCTGGGTGGGATTGTGGTCGGTGCAGACTCGATGGGCCGAATGGCCTCTTTCTGTACTGTAGGGTTTCTATGATTCTATGATTCTATGTAGACAGAATCAACTTGCTCAGTTGTACTCAATCACATGAGTGAATAATCCAGAATCACTCTAGGTTTACAATGTGGAATATACAACATAGGGGAGGTTCTGGCAGACTCTGGGAGAGGAGGAACATTGAAGGGGAAAGCAATATTTTAAAAAGAATGCGGTTTGGTAGTTGGAGATGGACAACCTTGATGCTGGTGATTATGTCACAGCTTTGTTCGGAGTTCTTTTTGTGTGAAGTAACTTGAAGACAGAAAATATAGACAACCAATTTCCTTCGTTAATATAATCTCACATGCTGTGCAGCAATGCAATGCATCATGGTGGTATTATGCATACACAGCGGCCGGCAGATGTTCAGTCTCACCAGCCTATCTGGAGGAAGTGGTAAGGTTACAATTCTTACAACAAGCAATGCTATTGGAGCAGTGTGCACAAACCTTTTAATTTTGCAGATTTTCTAACCCCTACTGAGGCATTTTAAAAAATGTTATTCTTTCAGGGGAAGTGGTTGTCGCTGGCTAAGCCAGCATGTATTGCCAATTCCTAACTCCCCTTGCGAAGGTGGTGGTGGGATACCTTCTTGAACTGCCGCAGCCATGGAGCGTAGACCCACAGTGCTGGTAGTGAGAATTTTGGTGATAGTGCAGGAATGAATAAATGGCAATGTAGTTCCAAGACAGGATGGCGAGTGGCTTGGAGGGAACTTGCAAGCGGTGGTGTCCCCAGCATTTGTGCCCTTGTCCTTCCAGATGGTAGAGGTTGCGTGGATTTGGTAGGTGCTGTCAAAAGCTAACATGTCAAATTCAAACAAATAAAGTATAGTGTTGTAATTTTCTTAGGCACGCCCATTCCTCACTTTGTTCTCTGCAGTGCTCTGAATCTCAGTGGCACTATTACAAGCTTCCGAATGACAAGGAGAGCATCAAACCAATGAGTTAAGTGAAGTGCTCCCATGTTCGGATTGGAAAGTTGTGCCAAAAGAGAAGACAAGTTGGAAAGTGAATGCCACACTCATTTGAACACATCCCTTCACTGGGAGCACTGAATTTAACTTATAAAAGAATAATGAACAAAGACAATTGCAGCACAGGAACAGGCCCTTCGGCCCTCCAAGCCTGCACCGACGATGCTGCCCGACTGAACTAAAACCCCCTTCCGAAGGCCATATCCCTCCATTCCCATCCTATTCATGTATTTGTCAAGCCACCCCTTTAAAGTCACTCGTATCTGCTTCCACTACCTCTCCCGGCAGCGAGTTCCAGGCACCCACCATCCTCTGTGTAAAAAACTTGCCTCGTACATCTCCGTTAAACCTTGCCCCTCTCACCTTAAACCTATGCCCCCGAGTAATTGAGTCTTAGCACTGCTGCCTCACAGCGCCAGGGACCCAGGTTCGATTCCCGGCTTTGGTCACTGTCTGTGCGGAGTCTGCATGTTCTCCCTGAGTCTGCAGAGGCTTCCTCCGGGTGCTCTGGTTTCCTCCCACACATTTCCACTCCATCTGACGAAGGAGCAGCACTCCGAAAGCTAATGGTGTTTGCTACAAAATAAACCTGTTGGACTTTAACCTGGTGTTGTTAAAACTCTTACTGTGTTCCTCCCACAGTCCAGAGATGTGCAAGTCAAATGGATTGGCCATGCTAAATTGCCCTTGGTGTTCAAAGATGTGCAGGTTAGGTGGATTGGCCATGCTAAATTGCCGATTAGTGTCAAGGGCATTAACAGGATAAATACATGGGGTTACGGGGATAGGGTCTGGGTGGGATTGTGGTCGGTGCAGACTTGATGGGCCAAATAACCTCCTTCTGCACTGTAGGGATTCTATGATTCTCTGGCAGAATTCCAGTGGAAGATTGACCGCAAACCCGGTATAAAGATCGTTTTCCCTGGTATTTCTGCTTAAATTTATGGTGAATGATCTGGACAATTCCCATGGACTTTCCAGGAGAAAATGTTTAATTTGTCTAAAGCGCTAAGTGAATCATACTTACAACACTCAATCGGGTTTGATGAAGCCTGCAAAGAAACAGTTCGACCGTTGGGTTGTGGAATGTGTACACGAAAGACCAGCCTCACTCTTGTATTCTTCCTTCCAATGTCAGTCTCGCCTTTCCTCAGCTCAATATCAGAATTCCGAAGTTTGAGTATCCCGGCGCAATCAATGCTGTTGGAAAAATGCATGATTATAAGGACAGAATTTTGTACCTAAGCTTTTCCCACTCCAATAATTTTGACAGAATCTCAATTGCTTGTTTCCTGACTGTAACAGTCAAGTAGTGCCTGGGGACCTGAATGCTGGATAGCGTTATTGATGCAATGTGTGGCTTGGTTCAATAGCCAGGTGATTGGACCTATTAAGTGACAACCCAACTTACCTCGCAAATTGGTTAAACCCTCCTTTCAAACAGAGATCCAGGTTTCCTTACTGTCTTTGGAGAAAGCTATCAGCTATTTTTGATGGGAAGTTCTATGGTCATAGAATCCCTACAGTACAGATGGAGACCATTCGGCCCATCAAGTCTGTACCGACCACATCCCCCCCGGGCCCTATTCCCATTACCCCACACATTTACCCTGCTAAGTCCCCTGACACTAGGGTTAATTTAGCATGGCCAATCCACCTAACCCGCACTTTGGAGTGTGGGAGGAAACCAGAGCACCCGGAGGAAACCCACGCAGACACGGGGAGAAAGTGCAACTCCGTACAGACAGTGATCCGAGGCCGGAATTGAACCTGGGTCCCTGGCGCTGTGAGGCAGCAGTGCTAACCACTGTACCACCGTGCTGCCCTGACCAGCCACCGGTCTGGATATTATTTCTAGTTTGGATTTACACAAACATTGGCAATTTGTTTGGGAAGTATTCTACGAGACCTCATAGAATCATAGAACCCTATTGTGCAGAAGGAGGCCATTCGGCCCATCGAGTCTGCACCAACTACAATCCCACCCAGGCCCTATTTCCGCAACCCCACATATTTACCCTGCTAATCCCTCTCACACTAGGGTCAATTTAGCATAGTTATCTCGAAAAATTAGATTTTCCAGAAGTGTTGGTTTTGACTCAATTGGAATGGCAAATTGATTGTGTGGAAAAGCGGTTTGCAAAAACAACCATGAATTTCTTGAATTCGGAAGATAATAATTGAGGGCAAAGTGGAGAATGAATTTGCAATACAGAGGTTGTATTTTTGCTCCTCAAGACTGTTTTGCCATTCAGTGAGATCATGGCTTTTTAAAAAATTCATTCATGGGATGTGGGCATCGCTGACTAGGCCAGCATTAATCACAAAATCCTAATTGCCCTCGAGAAGATGGTGGTGGTTCCTGGATTACTGCAGTCCACAAATTATAGGAATAGCCACAGTGCTGTCAGGGAGGGAGTTCCAGGATTTTGACCCAGCGACAGTGAAGGAACAGCGATTAGTTCCAAATCAGGGTGGTGAGCGACCTGGAGGGAAATTTGCCGGTGGTGATGTTCCCATGCATCGGCTGCCGTTGTCCTCCTAGGTGGTCGAGGTCACGAGCTTGGAAGGTGCTGTCAAACATAGCAGCTAATTTTCCCACGTTAAATTCCCATAAATAGCAATGGGACAGTGCCAGGGACCCGGTTTCGATTCCCAGCTTGGGTCCCTGTCTATGCAGAGTCTGCACATTCTCCCTGTGTCTGCGTGGGTTTCCTCCGGGTGTTCCCATTTCCTCCCACCGTCCAAAGATGTGTACATTAGGCGCAGTGGCCATGCTAAATTCTTCCTCAGTGTACCTGAATAGGCACTGGAGTGTGGCGACGAGGGGATTTTCACAGTAACTTCATTGCAGAGTTAATGTAAGCCTACTTGTGACTAATGAATAAAGTTATTTTTTAATTTGGTGATGTTAGTTGAGTATTGACCAGGGCACTATGAGGACAGCTCTGACAAAGAGTCATCCAGACTCGAAGCGTTAGCTCTGTTGTCTCTTCACAGATGCTGTCAGACCTGCTGAGACTTTCCAGCATTTTCTGTTTTTGTTTTAGATTCCAGCATCCACAGTAATTTGCTTTTAACAATGAGAACCCATCAGTTCTTCACTATTATAATGGGATCTTATGCATCCATCTGAGAGGGTAGATAGGCACTTAGCCATCCAAAATATGACAAATCTCTGACAGTACAGCACTCCCTCAGTACTGCATTGGAGTGTCCATCTAGACTTCATGCTCAGGTCTCTGAACTTAAACCCACAACAAAGAACAGTACAGCACAGGAACAGGCCCTTCAGCCCACCAAGCCTGTGCCAATCACATTGTCCTACCTAGACCAATCGCCTGTATCCCTCTATACCCTGCCTGTTCACGTGTCTATCCAGATAAGTCTTAAATGTCGCTAACCTATCTGCCTCACCCACCTCACTTGCAGTGCATTCCAGGCCCCCACCACCCTCTGTGTAAAAAACTTCCCCCGCACATCTCCACTGAACCTTTCCCCCCTTACCTTGAACTTGTGCCCCCTTATGATTGTCATTTCTGTCCTGGGAAAAAGCTTCCAACTGTTCACCCTATCCATACCCCTCATAATTTTATAAACTTCTATCAGGTCGCCCCTTGGCCTCCGTCTTTCCAAGGAGAACAATCCCAGTTTAGTCAATCTCTCCTCATAGCTGATACCCTCCACACCAGGCAACATCCTGGTAAACCTATTCTGTACTCCCTCCAAAGCCTCCACGTCCTTCTGGTAGTGTGGCGATCAGAATTGGACACAGTATTCCAAATGTGGCCTAACCAATGTTTTATATAACTGTGAAATAATTTGCCAACTTTTATACTTGATGTCCCGGCCGATGAAGGCAAGCATGCCAGATGCTTTCTTCACCACCTTGTCCACCTGTGCTGCCACTTTTAAGAATCTGCAGTACGGACCTGTACTCTCAGATCTCTCTGCATGGCTCTCCAAGCACACTGCCACTGAACCACAGCTGACAGGTAGATGCTGGTCAGGGTGGTAGGATTTTCTGTTCGTTATCTGTGGTGAACTCATAAACATCAGATAAATACAAAAGGCAGAGAAAATAAACACTCAGATTACCTTCTGCTGACTGCAGAGTGTTTCAGATAGTGGGCAGGCTGGACATGGCAAAGGCAGCCCACCATTGTCTGCTGGCGGATAGAATTACAGAACCATAGAATCCTGACAGTGCAGAAGGAGGCCATTTGGCCCATCGAGTCTGCACCCACCACAATCCCACCCAGGTCCTACCCACATAACCGCATGCATTTTCCCTAGCTAATCCCCCTGACACTAAGAGACAAATTAGCATGGCCAATCCACCTAACCCGTACACCTTTGCAGTGTGGGGGGAAACCGGACCACCCGGAGGAAACTCACGCAGACACGGGAAGAACGTGCAAACTCCACACAGACAGTGACCCAAGCCGGGAATCGAACCCGGGTCCCTGGCGCTGTGAAGCAGCAGTGCTAACCACTGTGCCGCCCATAATGGATGTTCCAGTGCCACTGGTGTCAATGGCATTTCGTGTGGCCGCACCCTCCACTGCTGGGGAACCTGCTACAGGGGGAGGCCACTGCCGGCGGGACAGGAAGATCCCACCAGCGGGAAAGGTCGAAAAATTCAGACCAATATATTACTCCCAAACAAAATTATATATATAAAATTTGGAGAAATTTTCTGGTCGTTCATACCGGTGGGAGTTTCCAGTCCCGCTGCAGTGAACGGAGGGAGATTAGGCTGAGCGCCACATTCTCCATCCTCATTCGCAGCAGTGGCAGGACGTGAAGAGCCAGAAAACTTTGGCCTATAGGCGGGATTTTCCGGCCTTGCTTGCCCTGAATCCGGAAAATCCCGCCTGAGGTAAATGGACCTTTCCGTGGTCCACCCCTCGCCTGCTCTGATTCCCATGGTGGGCGGGACGGTAAAATGCCAGCCTATATCTCTGTTGTGATTTCAAGTAATTTTGGCAAAAGGTGTTTCAGTGATGTCCCAGCGTCCACCGTATGATTCTGCAAATGGCACAATGTGGGATAAAGAAAGGGGAGGGTTTAGGTTCATAGAAACATCGAAGATAGGAGCAGGAGGAGGCCATTTGGCCCTTCGAGCCTGCTCTGCCATTCATTACGATCATGGCTGATCATCCAACTCAATAGCCTAATCCTGCTTTCTCCCCAAAACCTTTGATCCCATTTGCCCCAAGTGCGATATCTACCTCTTGAATACATTTAATGTTTTGGCATCAACTACTTCCCGTGGTAATGAATTCCACAGGTTCACCACTCTTTGGGTGAAGAAATGTCTCCTCATCTCCATCCTAAATGGTCTACCCTGAATCCTCTGACTGTGACCCCTGATTCTGGACTCCCCACCACCGGGAACATCCTCCCTGCATCTACCCTATCTCGACCTGTTAGAATTTTGTAAGTCTCTATGAGTTCCCCCCCGGATTCGTCTGAACTCTAGCGAAAACAATCCTAACCTAGTCAATCTCTCCTTATAGATCAGTCCCGCCATCCCCGGAATCAGTCTGGTAAAGCTTCGCCGCACTCCCTCGAGAGCAAGAACATTCTTCCTCAGAAAAGGAGACCAAAACTGCACACAATATTCTAGGTGCGGCCTCAACATTGCCCTGCAACAACACATCCCTGCTCCTGTACTCGAAACCTCTCGCAATGAAGACCAACATACCATTTGCCTTCTTTACCGCCTGCTGCACCTGCATGCTTACCTTCAGCGACCGGTGCATAAGGACACCCAGGTCCCACTGCACACTCCCCTTTCCCAATTTACAACCATACCTGTCTTCTTGTTTTTGCTTCCAAAGTGGATAACCTCACATCTATCCAGATTATATTGCATCTGCCATTGATTTGCCCACTCACCCAACCTGTCCAGATCATGCTGAAGGATCTCTGCATTCTCATCATAGTTCACCTTCCCACTCAACGTGGTATCATCTGCAAATTTTGAGATGTTACATTTTGCCCCCTCATCCAAATCATTAATATATATTGTTCAAAACTTCCATTGGCATTTGATTTCACATTGGTAATGTTCCTAGGTTAGGGAGGAAAGTGTGAACAGAGGGTTGATTTCTGTTTCTGAATGTCGGTGCTTGGGAAGGAGGCTTACTTTGCTCGCATGTTGTTTTCCGGTAGCAGTGGGATCTCCAGCACCTTGGTGTTGTTGATGATGTTCTCGTGGCTGCTTGTGGAGACCGTCTTCCCAGTGATTCGGTGGACCTGGTAGAAGGCATGTGGTCGCAGCAGGCGATCGTCTGCTGTCCCGATGAACAGCTGCAGAGTGAGAGGCTCGCTTTCCATGTAACCATGGAGCTGGCAATGAAACAGAAAAGAGTCTCGCTAGACATTGTGTAGCACGCGGCGCTAAAGACCAATTTATTTCTCTTTTTTTGCAGCCCAGAGCCAAAAGCAGGTGAGAAAATTATTGACAGCTGCTAAGCATGTCACATCTTGCAGTAACCGCAACATAAAAAGTATATTTAGCCCATTTCTGATGAAAGTATGTTTTGCTAATCGCTTTAATTCGGAGCTCCAGCCACTACGTTCAGGCAGCTGCGGAGACGTTTGCCAAGGGTCTCAAACAGAAGCATGATGACTGCTTTGCACAAATCGGTTCAGTGGATACACCTCCTGCAACCTCATACGCGTCTATTAGTTCTAACATGTCAGGCATATAATCCTGCCACACATCTGATTAAAATTCTCAGCTGTGACTCAACTGGTAGCATTTCCACTGCTGAGTCAGGATATGGGTTCAAGTTCTTAAAGTTTATTTATTAGTGTCACAAGTAGGATTACCGTAACACTGCAATGAAGTTACTGTGAAAATCCCCTAGTCGCCACACTCCGGCGCCTGTTTGGGTACACTGAGGGAGAATTTAACATGGCCAATGCACCTAACCAGCACGCCTTTCGGACTGTGGGAGGAAACCAGAGCACCCAGAGGAAACCCACGCAAACATGGGGAGAACGTGCAAACTCAGCACAGACAGTCACCCAAGCCGGATCCGGGTCCCTGGCGCTGTGAGGCAGCAGTGCTAACCACTGTGCCACCGTGCCGCTAAGTAAGTCCTGCTTCAGGGTTTGGGTGCAACAATCTCGGTTGACTCTCCAGTGGAGGATCAAGGGAGTACACCAATATAGGAGGTGCTGTCATTTAGAATTATAGAATCCCCACCGTGCATAGGGAAGCCATTCAACCCATCAAGTCTACACTGTGCCACCGTGCCACCCCATTTGGCTGAGATGCTAAACCCTGTCAGCCCTCTCAGGTAGATTTGAGACACCCCATGGCACCATAGGAAGAGAAAGAGAGTTATCCTTGGTGTGTTGTGTTAGGGACCAGATCAGAAACTCCGAGGCATATTGGGAAGCTAGCCTGGACCCCAGCTTTTTTTGATTTTGGCATTAGGGTGAGTGTTTCACTCCAGGTACGATTCAATTGACCCACTAGGAAGCTTTTATTAAATCAAACTTTATTTAAGAACACAGTTAGAATATAACAAAAGGAATTAGCATAACTTTTATCAATTCAAACACTTAAACATGAGAAAGTATAATTCTTAACAGTTATCCATCTCTATAGTTCCAATGAAAGCGAAGCCCCCAATGCACAATCCCCATAAATCATACCTCAGAACCAATTACCACCAAAAACAGATATGCTCACATGGATGCTAGATTTCCAGCCTTTTAACCCTCTGGACAGATACAGAAAGATACTTACAGGAAATGCTGGAGAAACTCAGCAGGTCTGACAGCATCTGTGGAGAGAGAATAGAGCCAACGTTTTGAGTTTGGATGACCCTTCTTCAGACTGATGAAGGGTCATCCAATCTCGAAACGTTGGCTCTATTCTCTCTCCACAGATGCTGTCAGACCTGCTGAGTTTCTCCAGCATTTCCTGTTTTTGTTTCAGATTCCAGCATCCGCAGTATGTTGCCTTCATGTACAGAAAGACACCTGCCTTCTGACTCCTACACTGCAGTTTCCAGAGAAGGGTATACCCCCAAACAACAGAACTTCAGAGAAATAAACCTAGTTTCTGGAAGATCCGAGTCTTTAGACTTCAGAGAGACTCAAAGTTATTTCTTCTTTCTCCGGCTCCCAAAAAGCAACTGACATGATTTTTCTTTGCAAGCCTAGCTCCACCCAGTCACATGATCTTACTTGTCAATCAGCCTAATCATACCCTACTCCATAAAACCCTTGGGGAAACACAATAATAACAATCCTAGATTATTCCATACTAAAACAAACATTGTAGCAATTAAGATCAAGTATGCTGCTGCAGTAACAATAGGGCTGGCAGATGCAGACAAAATGGCACTGATTATAAAACAAACTGTTACAACAGCTCCTTCACAAGTAACTTGTCCCAAATACATTTCTTAAAGGCATATAGTGTCAGCGCAGCCGGCAATAGCTTTCTCTCAATCAACATCACAAAAACAGGTTCTCATTTCACTTTATTGCTATTTGTGGGAGCTTGCTGTGCACAAATTGGCTGCTATTTTTCCTATATTACAACAGTGATTACACTTAAAAAAGTACTGCATTGACTCCACTGGGTTGTCTGCTGGTCATGGAAGGCACTATATAAAGGCAAGTCCTTACTTTTTTGAAGCTCCTGTTGCAAATAAATGTTTAAGTTTCCTAATGAAAACCTCAATAATTATGTGCTGCATTATTGCAATAAATAAATTATTAATAGTTACTTGGCAGTACAGAGCTTGCGTATTGCTGAAAAAAGACATGTTGTTGAAGCTTTTCATCCTGCACTCATCAGGACTTGATAACCAATCAGCACCCTCTTCGCACGGGGAGTAAATTGTTGTCCCGTTTACATTTGGTCTTCTTGCAAATTGTCCTGAAGAGTGCAAGACAAAAAGCTTCGCTAACATGTGTCTTTTTTCAGCAATACTCAAATTGTGATTTTTGAAGCTGAAATGTTTACAGTGCAACAAATTCACCCAAGCTTCAAATCATTTATTTTTGCAATTGGCATTCTCAGGATGTGAGTATCGCTGTCAAGGCCAGTATTTATTGTCCAATCCCTAATTGACAATGGAAAAAGTAGCACATTCTTTCGTTCTTTTCACTGATCCACCTTATGGACCACCGCAGTCCATGTGGTTAGGTACACCTAAGATACCGTTAGGGAGAAAACTCCAGGACTTTGACCCAGCAACAGACCTCGGACTCGGAGGGGATGAGGTTCCAACAGACTAGCTGCCCTTGTCCTTTCAGGTGGTGGCGATTTCAGGCTTCGAAGCTACGGTCAAAGAAGTTACAGCAACTTGCAAGCAGATGATTGAAAGAAAAATTTAAAGATTTCTAAAAGTTGAGAATGCAAAGATAATACCAATTACAATTCTTCACCATCATTTTTAGTTGATCCTTATTGGGAAAATAACATTGAAAGGAAATGGAAGCACACATCTCATCAAATTGATTGAGTTTTTTGAAGAGGTGACGAAGATAATTGATGAGGGAAGGGCTGTGAATGTAGTTTATATGGATATGGGTCTGATAGAGATCTACAAAATTATGAGAGGCATAGGCAGGATGGATAGTCAATGGCTTTTTCCCAGGGTAGAAGTGTCAATTGCAAAGGGGCAGAGGTTCAAGGTGAGAAGAGGAAAGCTTAAGGGAGATGTGCAGGGGAAGCTTTTCATGCAGTGTTTATATGGACTTTAGTAAGTGTAGGGAAGGTTTTTCGTGCAGTTTATATGGACTTTAATAAGGCATTTGACAAGGTCCTATATGGCAGACTGGTGCAAAAACTAAAATCACATGGGATTCGAGGTGGGCTGGCTAGATGGATACAGAACTGTCTTGGTCATAGAAGACAGAGATTAGCGGTGGAAGGGTGTTTTTCAGAATGGAGATCTGTAGTTAGTGGTGTTCCGCAGGGACACTCTGTTATTTGTAATATATTGTTATTTGGGGCGCATGGTAGCACAGTGGTTAGCACTGCTGCTTCACAGCGCCAGGGACCCGGGTTCGATTCCCAGCTTAGGTCGCTGTTTGTGCGGAGTTTGCATGTTCTCTCCGTGTCTGTGTGGGTTTCCTCTGGGTGTTCCAGTTTCCTCCCACATTTTGAAAAATGTGCTGGTTAGGTGCATTGACCCGAAATGGCACCGGACTGTGGCGACTAGGGGAATTTCAAGGTAACTTCTTTGCAGTGTTACTTGTGAATAATAAATAAACTTTATATGTAAATGATCTGGAGGAAAATGTAGATGGTCTGATTAGTAAGTTTGCGGATGACACACAGGTTGTTGGAGTTGCTGATAGTGCCGGGGATTGTCAGAGGATACAACAGGATATAGATAGATTGGAGTCTTGGGCACAGAAATGGCAGATGGAGTTTAATCTGGGCAAATGCGAGATAATGCATTTTGGAGGATCAAATTTAGGTGTGAATTACACTGTAAATGGCAGAACCCTTAGGGACATTAACATAGAGAGCGATCTGGGCGTGCAGGTCCACAGTTCCCTAAAAGTGGCAACACAGGTGGCCAAGATGATTAAGAAGGCATATGGCATGCTTGCCTTCATTGGCTGGAGCATTTAGTATAAGAGTTGGCAAGTCATGTTGCATCTATGTAAAGTCTTGGTTAGGCCACATTTGGAATGCTTTCAGTTGTTCTAATCCATCTGTGAGGTACAGAATTGCATCAGGGAATGTCTTGTTTCAATAAGTCCTCATGGACTGTGTTACTGAGCATTGTGCAGATATTCACCAAGAGGTGGTGTCTTCAACGGTATGACCTAAGTTCTGGAATTCCTCCTTTAAACCTCTCTATTAGTTTTTCCTTCCTTCAAACACACCCTTAAAACCAACCTCTTTCACCACGTTTTGGTCACCTATCCTAGTGTCTCCTCAGTGTCAAGTTTTGTTTGATCCTATGAAGCGCTTTGGTGTTTTGCTACATTGAAGGTGCTTTTTCAATGCAGCTTGTTGCTATTATAAAGATAGCCCAAAGACTTGGGGAGGAGGCAAGGGTGGGAGTAATGGTTAACCAAGTGCTAAAGACTAAACACGCTTGGGCAAAAGCAAGATCAAATCATATGACTGAGCAAACAGCACAAAGAGAAAGTGTGATGATTTCCATAAATGCAGCGGAGGACTAAATACAAAACCTGAATTATGAAAGACATATGCAAAAAAGGACACTAGCACAAGGAACTGTTACTAGGACAGCAGCAAGAAAATGGATGTGAAATCAGCAAATATGCAAATAATATTCAATATGACTTAATGGGAGACAGAGATGACAGCAGGAAATAATGTCCAAAAGGCAGACAAGTGAATCTGAATCCTTTCAGTATAGAAGGCAATCTAGCATGCGATGGAAATATGTACAGCCAGAATTCTGTTCGCACCAGCAGGGTCTTCCAGTCCCGCCAAGGGTTTGCACTTCCGCCATGGGAGTTGTTTGAAGCACAACCAATCTTCTGTTACCAACTGCACAGACCACATCAATTAGTTTCCGGCCTGCGCAGAGATGGTCAAAGTGCCAACTTTAGGGGAGGCTGTACAACAAGACACGTGAGGGCTTGATGGGTTTGGAATCATCACCACATCCATAGATTCCACGTGTCGGCCACTGCCCTCATCAAGAACCTGCCAGAGATGGTGATGGGTGACCCGGCCAACTGTCAACATTGGAGGTGGGGTGAAGTGAATGGGAAATCCCATTGACAGTGGCGGGACCAGTCGATCCCGCTTTCGGCAAAGAGTGTGTCGCCTCCCTGCCATGAGGAACACACCACGGGAGGGCAGAGAACCCCTCTCCCCTCTCAAGATTTAGAGAGAGGTGCTGGACCCAGAGGCTGCATGAGCAAGCTACCTGTGAGGGAAGCTTGAAAAATGTATTGTCTGCGGAGGCGGGCGGACAACACAGAGCTTGTGGTGTTTACAGAACCATTCAAATGTTTGAATTTGCATGGCGTGTTGTATCAACATGTCATCACGGCGATTGTGACCGAGCAGGTGGAGTAGCACCTGCACTTGCCGCAAATTAATGGAAATTCAGGCAGGCTCTTGCCCAGACTGAAAGGTACTGCCCATCAGAACACCAACACTCATCAGCTGCCCATGAATGAATTGTCTCTGTGTGAGCCACACACACTGGAAGCGGGCAATGAGGTGGAGAAGGAATCAAAAGATGTGACGCCAGGCACATCCTGTGATTCCTCTGGTCAGACCCTATTTGGAGTATTGTGAGCAGTTTTCGGCCCCATATCTAAGGAAGGATGTGCTGGTCTTGGAAAGGGGCCAGAGGAGGTTCACAAGAATGATCCCTGGAATGAAGAGCTTGTCGTATGAGGAACGGTTGAGGATTCTGGATCTGTACTCATTGGAGTTTAGAAGGATGAGGGGGGATCTTATTGAAACTTACAGGATACTGCGAGGCCTGGATAGAGTGGATGTGGAGAGGATGTTTCCACTAGTAGGAAAAACTAGAACCAGAGGATACAACCTCAAGCTGAAGGGACAATCCTTTAAAACAGAGATGAGGAGGAATTTCTTCAGCCAGAGAGTGGTGAATCTATGGAACTCTTTGCCGCAGAAGGCTGTGGAGGCCAGGTCATTGAGTGTCTTTAAGACAGAGATAGATAGGTTCTTGATTAATAAGGCGTTCAGGGGTTATGGGGAAAAGGCAGGAGAATGGGGATGAGAAAAATATCAGCCATGATTGAATGGTAGAGCAGACTCGATAGGAAGAGTGGCCTAATTCTGCTCCTATGTCTTATGGTCTTATGGTGTTGAAGAGTGAGCAATGGCGGGCACTGATCAAGGGCCAGTGATACATGGCGCACATTCAATACCATGAGGGTTCTCCCTCTCTACGGGGCTTTTGGTGGGGGACGGAGCTGGGGAAGTGGATGTTAGTATATTGGCATCAAATAGAGTGGTAGTGCTGAAAGACCACACTGAGAAGGCACCTGATGTACTTGATCATGATGTGGGGATGCCAGTGGTGGACTGGGGTCAGCACAGTAAGAAGCCTCACAACACCAGGTTAAAGTCCAACAGGTTTATTTGGAATCACAAGCTATCGGAGCGCTGCTCCTTCACTCACCTGATGAAGGAGCAGCACTCCGAAAGCTCGTGCTACCAAATAAAGCTGTTGGACTTTAACCTGGTGTTGTGAGGCTTCTTACTGTACTTGGAATACAGCAGTTGATGCTGACTGGAGGAGCAACATCTGGATAGATACCACCATCTCCCACAATTCATCCCTTGATAGAAAATACTTACATTGATGTAGCACAATCTCAGCATGTCCCAAAGTGCTTTAAAGCCAATGAAGTCTTTTTGAAGGGTATATACAGTTGGAACATAGGACAGTGCAGTCAATGGGGTACTTTTCAAGTGTTGTTACCATTGAAATGTAAGAAATGAGGCAGCCAATTTGTGGACATCAAGATCCCTCAATCAGCAAGGAGATAAATGAGCAGATAGAGAATTCTCCAGTCTTAGCACGCCTCGCTGCCAGCGAGAACGGAGAATGTGGCGCTCAGCCAAATCTCCATTCACTGCAACAAGACCGGAAAATCTCAGCTGCAGGCGAGGTCGGAGAATTCCGACCAATGTGTCGTATTGGCTTGATGATGTTGGTTGAAGGATCAGTATTTACCAGGACACCAGGGAGGGCTGCGCAGTCTTCTGTGCTCTTTGGGGCAGCATGGCGGCACAGTGGTTAGCACTGCTGCCTCACAGCTCCAGGGACCCGGGTTCGATTCCCGGTTTGGGTCACCGTCTGTGTGGAGTTTGCATGTTCTCCGCGTGTGTGTGTGGGTTTCCTCCGGGTGGTCCGGTTTCCTCCCACAGTCCAAAAATGTGCGGGTTAGGTGGATTGGCCATGCTAAATTGCCCCTTAGTGTCCCGAGATCCGTAGATTAGAGGGATTAGCGGGCTAAATATGTGGAGTTACGGGGATGGGGCCTGGGTGGGATTGTTGTTGGTGCAGACTCGATGGGCCGAATGGCCTCCTTCTGCACTGTAGGGTTTCTACCATTCTATGATCCATCAAAATAATACCATTCTAGCCACCTGAGCAGGCAGACGGGGCACCTGCTAACGTCTCGTCCGATTGACTGCATCTCCTCCAGTGCAGCACTCCCCCAGTACTGCACCGGCACAGTCAGCCTGGATTATATGATCAAGTCTCTGGAATGGGGGATGGACTCACGCTTCCTGACTCAAGAGGTGTTTGTACAGCCATTCAACCATGGCTGACTGCTGTCATTTGCCAGAGCATGGCAACACAGGTGGCATCAAATTGGATGGCGGAGCAGACTCGATGGGCCGAATGGCCTAACTCTGTTCCTATATCTTATGGTCTTATCTGTCAGGGGCACTCAATTACAAATGGTCCCAAGTAAACCCAGAGCATCTCCAGTGCATGCTCCCATTGCCACGCCCGAGCGTAAACTCCAAGATGAGATCGCAATAGACTTCAACCCACCAGGATCATGGTTACAGCCAATTACGGAGGAAGGGACTACTCAGTGCCCAGAGAGATCACCAACTGGGGGAGGAAAGGCTGAATGTGTTTGCTGTTTATAGATCTTTATCTCTATAGAAGACCAGGAATCATCCAACACAAAAGACGGATTGTCCTTTCCAATATCCCTTGGCATGACTCAATAGCATTGAGATCCCATTGCCTTCATGTTGCCCCAGTTGAGAGAGTGGAGGAAGGAGAAGTGCTGGTTCCTCCAGAAGGTGCAAACATGGGGTGAGCAAAATGATAAAAGTAGGAGATGGTTTCCCCTCAATTTCCACCCCAAGGGCAAGATTCTGATTCAGGGGATCTAAAAAGGTCAGCAGATCGGCAAGCTAAACAGACAAGCAAAGCTGTTCTTTTTTCATGTTTCTTGGGAGATTTTCAGGTCTGGAGGGGTTAGGCTGTTGTCCTTGGATTACTGGCAGAAGGACCACAGCCAGTGGCCATTCCTGCTGCTGCAGCCTTCTCAGCTTCCAAGGGCATTGAGTTCCCATTATCTTCATGTTGCCCCAGTTGAGAGGGTAGGGGGGGAGGGAGGAGTACTCGTTCCTCCAGAGGGCGCAAACAGGGGGTGGGCAAAATGAAAAAGTAGGGGATGGTTTGCCCTCAATTTCCACCCCCGGGCAAGGCCCAGCACTGTGCTTTGCACTTGGAGCATTGCAAAGACACGGATCGGTAAATACAGCTAAATCCAGTAACAGCAAGCAGAGCATAAAATGCAAGGACTGGGGAAAAAACCACCCAGTGCAGCTTGTCATGTAAGCGCCCGGGTGATGCAAGTTAAGTTTTGAAACATATCAATTTGCAAAAGCCGCCTGATAATGGTGTGACCTTTAAATGCCTAACCAGAACATGATTTCTGGCTGCATCGGTCTCATAGATTTTGTTGAATTCAGCAAAGCAGTTTGTAGCTACCTAATATCATTCTGCCGAGCATCAAATTATTTACAGAGTGTTCGTGGAGTCCAAGAGCAAGATTAATGGGTTGGTTAACCTATCTTTTGTGGGAAGCTTAAGTTCTCTGTCTCACCATTGCTCCCTCCTTGTTACAGTAAGAAGTTTCAAAACACCAGGTTAAAGTCCAATAGGTTTATTTGGAATCACGAGCTTTTGGAGCACCGCTCCTTCATCAGGTGAGTCAATCTCGTGATTCCAGATAAACCTGTTGGAATTGTGTTGTGAGACTTCTTATTGTGCCCATCCCAGTCCAACGCCGGCATCGCCACATCGCAGCCCTCCTTGTTGAGTATGCTAGGTCCCACTGCCTGTATTATCTGGTCTTCAAAAGCGCTCCGAAAGCTAATGGCATTTGCGACCAAATAAACCAGTTGGACTTTAACCTGGTGTTGTTAAAACTCTTACTTCAAAAGAACGACAGACAATTTACAAAAGCTGATTCAGCTTCCTATCAAGTGGCAAGGCTGGCACAAGACAAGATACCAGAGAAGCGACGAGTCGAGAATGCCTCCCAGTCAATGCTTTGCAAATTAAATCTTCACTAAAAGAATAATGAAAAAAAGAAGCCGGCAAGTTTCCAACAAACAAGTATTTACAAAATGCAGCACATTTTTGCAGTACCCCACTTACAAACAGAAAACAAAACCTGCTCACACATCTCAACCACATAAACCCATCTTGCAAATTTGCAACTGGTTTTCTGAAGATATATACATATTTATATCTATATCAAAATTCCCATTAACCTTCCTTCAAATGATGCATCAGATTCTTCAGGAACACAAAGGTCCTGAAATTTCATAGGCTTTCTCCAGGTCCCCTGCTGCAACATAACATGATGTGGAGATGCCAGCGTTGGACTGGGGTGAACACAGTAAGAGTTTTAACAACACCAGCTTAAAGTCCAACAGGTTTATTTGGCAGCAAATACCATTAGCTTTCGAAGCGCTGCTCCTTTGTCAGATGGAGTGGAAATGTGCTCTCAAACAGGGCACAGAGACACAAAATCAAGTTACAGAATACTGATTAGAATGCGAATCCCTACAACCAACCAGATCTTAAAGATGCAGACAATGTGGGTGGAGGGAGCATTAAGCACAGGTTAAAGAGATGTGTATTGTCTCCAGACAGGACAGCCCGCAAGTCCAGGAGGCAAGCTGTGGGGGTTACTGATAGTGTGACATAAATCCAACATCCCGGTTTAGGCCGTCCTCATGTGTGCGGAACTTGGCTATCAGTTTCTGCTCAGCGACTCTGGGCTGTCATGTGTCGTGTAGAGCGCCTCGGATGTCCCGAGGCATGGTACATTGGGGAAACCATGCAGACGCTACGACAACGGATGAATGAACACCGCTCGACAATCGCCAGGCAAGACTGTTCTCTTCCTGTGGGGGAGCACTTCAGCAGTCACGGGCATTCAGCCTCTGATCTTCAGGTAAGCGTTCTCCAAGGCGGCCTTCACGACACACGACAGCGCAGAGTCGCTGAGCAGAAACTGATAGCCAAGTTCCGCACACATGAGGATGGCCTAAATCGGGATGTTGGATTTATGACACATTATCAGTAACCCCCACAGCTTGCCTCCTGGACTTGCGGGCTGTCCTGTCTGGAGACAATACACATGTCTTTAACCTGTGCTTAATGCTCCCTCCACCCACATTGTCTGTATCTTTAAGATCTGGCTGGCTGTAGGGATTCGCATTCTAATCAGTATTCTGTAACTTGATTTTGTGTCTCTGTGCCCTGTTTGAGAGCACATTACCACTCCATCTGACGAAGGAGCAGCGCTTCGAAAGCTAATGGTATTTGCTACCAAATAAACCTGTTGGACTTTAACCTGGTGTTGTTAAAACTCTTACTGTGCAACATAACATAACAGAATGGTGGAACTCAATATGAACTATGTTACTGGAGTAAGAAAATGTACAGATAAACCAATGAACAGACTGGTTGATTCATTTTATCTTTTTCTCCCAGTGTGAACACTTTAATAATTGACATTCGTTCTGAATATTTCACAGTCAATTCATTCTCAACTCTGGGCAGGAGCAGCATCGGGTGAAACATGAAGGGTAATTGGACAGGTTTTGTGTTGCAATCTCACACACTCAGTTGCCAAGGGGGTGCACTGGCCGACAAATTGGTATTCGGCGACCTTCCTAGAATCCATAGAATTCCGGCAGTGCAGAAGGAGGCCATTCAGCCCATCGAGTCTGCACCGACTCTCCAAAAGAGTATTTCATCCAAGCTAAACCGCCCCCCCCGCCTCAACTCTATCCCTGTAAACCCTCCGCATTTAGCATGGCCAATCCACCTATCTGCACATCTTGGGGCACTAAGGGGTAATTTAGCACAGCCAATCCACCTAATCTGGGACATCTTTGGAGTGTGGGGGGAAACGGGAGCACCCAGAGGAAACCCACGGAGACACGGGGAGAACGTGCAAACTCCTCACAGTCATTCAAGGCTGGAATCGAACCTGTGTCCCTGGTGCTGTGAGACAGCAGCGCTAATCATTGGATAGAGTTGTTTGGCGTTCTGAATAAGCAAATCCAGATCCTAAAGTGAGTGAGCTGTATTCAGCCGTATTCTGGGTGGTCCAATCCGGAGCCTGCCCGTTTAATACAAGTGGCTCCAGTCCGATTTTATTTAGGCCTCAGGCCTCTGGAGGTCCAACATAGCTCTTGTCTTCGCCTTCAGCTTTACACCATATTGGCCCCTAGTACAAGCATTCCAAGCCACAAAATGATAAGTGGTCTGGCAGACACTTAAAAAATTAGCATGAACCTATCAGCTTCAAACCCTGGTCTGTTAATCCTTTGAGAACTCTCGTTGCAATCCTGCATCGCATCGACAAAACACCTCAAGCTTGAAGCTTTCAGCATTATAACTGGAACTATGCACCTGTTGCACAATGGTCCAGTTCATGAAAGCCTACAAGATGATGCTGTAAACTTTATGAGACTTGCAATGTTAGTGGATGAATACTGATTTTTTAAAAAGTATAAAATAATATTACTAGAAAGAAAATGCATTTTGCATTGCTCTCAACCCACTGTCCTGGTCCCTCCATGCCGACACTACAGTTAAGAAAGTCCGCCAACACCTCTACTTTCTCAGAAGACCAAGGAAATTTGGCATGTCAACTACGACTCTCACCGACTTTTACAGATGCACCGTAGAAAGCAGTCTTTTTGGTTGTATCACAGCTTGGTGTGGCTCCTGCTCTGCCCAAGACCGCAAGAAACTACGAAAGGTCATGAATGTAGCCCAATCCATCACACAAACCAGCCTCCCATCCATTGCCTCTGTCTACACTTCCCACTGCCTCGGCAAAGCAACCAGCACAATTAAGAACCCCACACATCCCGGACATTCTCTCTTCCACCTTCTTCCGTCGGAAAAAAGATACAAAAGTGTGAGGACAGATACCAACTGACTCAAGAACAGCTTCTTCCCTGCTGCTGTCAGACTTTTGAATGGACTTACCTTGCATTAAGTTGATCTTTCTCTACACCCTAGCTATGACTGTAACACTACATTCTAACTCTCTCGTTTCCTTCTCTATGAACAGTATGCTTTGTCTACATAGCACGCAAGAAACAATATTTTTCACTGTATACTAATGCATGTGACAATAATAAATCAAATCAAATCAAAAATACTTCCATGACAACCCTTAGTCTGTGGCTATTGCCATTAGTTTGGGGTGGCACAGTGGCACACTGGTTAGCACTGCTGCCCCACAGCTCCAGGGACCAGGGTTCAATTCCGGCCTTGGGTGATTGCCTGTGTGGAGTTTGCACATTCTCCCCATGTTTACATGGGTTTCCTCCGGGTGCTCCGGTTTCCTCCCACAGTCCAAAAATGTGTGGGTTAGCTTGATTGGCCATGCTAAATTGCTGCTTAGTGTCCAAAGATGTGCAGGTTAGGTGGATTGGCCATGTTAAATTGTCCCTTAGTGTCAGGGGAATTAGCAGGGTAAATACATGGGGTTGTGGGGAAAGGGCCTGGGTGGGATTGTTATCGGTGCAGACTCATTGGGCCAAATGGCCTTTTTCTGCATTGTAGGGATTCTATAATTCTATTGCAGACCCACGTAGTTTTGCTCACCTGGTAGAGTCTTAGAGTCAAAACATTTGCAGAAAAATCAGCTCTGTGTGGTTCTAAAATTATTTGAAGTAATGCAATGGGCGCCATTACTGGGTTACAAGTTAGAGCTTCTTCTTAAACCAGAAAGGCTGACGGCACAGTGGTTAGCACTGCTGCTTCACAGCGCCAGGGATCCCGGCTCGATTCGCGGCTTGGGTCACTGTCCGTGTGGAGTTTACACATTCTGCCCGTGTCAGCGTGGGTTTCCTCCGGGTGCTCCGATTTCCTCGCACAGTTCACAGGGTGTGCTGGTTAGGTGCATTGGCCGTGCTAAATTCTCCCTCAGTGTACCTGAACAGGCGCCGGGGTGTGGCGACTAGGGGATTTTCACAGTAACTTCATGCAGTGTTAATGTAAGCCTACTTGTGACACCAATAAATAAACTTTAAAGATTGGCCCACTAAAATCACTTCCCATATTAAAATGGCAACGCAAACCCGATTAAGTATTAAAGCCAGTTAAGCTGCACAGTTTGTGCTGTAAACAAAGCAGCTTGGATTTTTGTCATTAGGGTTTGAAGTCGCTTGAATTGAATTTAGTCAGCTCCAGGATATAGTCGCCAACTGCTTAGCGCAATGCATTCTTTGATGTCAAACAGCAAGTAGTGCAAAGCAAAGGTTAAAAAATTCCCCCAGGTAATCCCTCAGACCACGCAAAAATTTTTAAAACATTTTTCAGAAAGGTATTTCCAATATTAACGAACAGTCGAAGGCTCCATCGACATTAAGATTTAGCCAACTGTTCAATGACAATGATCAGGATTGGCTGGTTGTGTGCACAGTACAGAAATGTCTCACAACACTCAGGTGTTGGTATTGGAGCTCTGAAAGCTCATACTACCGAATAAACCTGTTGGACTGTAACCCGGTGTTGTGAGACTTCTTACTGTGCCCACCCCTGTCCAACGCCACATTACAGAAATGTCTGGATGAAGAGGGAGAAGGAAACTGCAGGATAATTCAACCTGCCAGCCAGCGTCATTCTAAGCCAGCATTTGTCTCAAAGCGGCACCTCCAGCCATTATGTAAAAAGTATCATCACATTCTCCCAGTGGGGAATTGAATGCCTTGTGACAAAGGTAGCGTTAATTCACTGAAGCAATAATGCTCCAATACCAACGCCCACAGATTGTCCAATTTACTTTTAAAATACGCACGGTGGCACAGTGGTTAGCACTGCTGCCTCACAGCATTAGGGACCCGGGTTCGATTCCCAGCTTCAGTCACTGTCTGTGCGGAGTCTGTACATTCTCCCACTGTCTGCATCGGTTTCCTCCGGGTGCTCCAGTTTCCTCCCACAGTCTGAAAGACGTGCTGGTTAGATGCATTGGCTATGCTAAATTCTTGCTCAGTGTACCTGAACAGGTGCCGGAGTGTGGCGAGTAGGGGATTTTCACAGTAACTTCATTGCAGTGTTAATATAAGCCGACTTGAGACTAATAAATAAACTTTGACTTTTAAATATTTTGAGTTAATGCAAAAAGGTTTTCAGTTTCTCCTTTTAATTCATAAAAAATAATTTGCTCTTAATAAAGAACAGGTCATTATGCCAAATTACTCATCGGAAAATGTTTTTTGATCATCAGACTTGCTGTGGGTGCATCAGTCCCTCCGTATCCCCCACATATCCTCCACTTCCTTATCTGTTTTTAGTGGGCCTGCAGTTCAAGATACCTTATGACCAACTTTCACAACAGTTTGTATCCAGCACTCATCCCAACCAAAGGTACATCTCTCCATGAGACAGACACATTTTGATGACTGAGCGGATGCCACTGAGCAGGCTGGGGGGCAAGGTGAGGTGACAGGGCCTCCATGAATTACTATAGCCAGTGTGGGATTGAACCCATGCTGTTGGCATCATTCTGTATCACACTCTAGTCATCTAGCCAGCTGAGGTAACTGGTCCCCACAGCTGTTCACAACTGTACAGCTTGCAGATGTTGATGAGCTGAGAGATCTTGGGCAGGATTTTCCGGCCCCGCTCGCCCCAATGCCGGAAAATCCCGCCCAAGGTCAAGGGACCTTTCCATGGTCCGCCCATCACACTGTACAGCTTGCAGATGTTGATGAGCTGAGAGATCTTGGGCAGGATTTTCCGGCCCCGCTCGCCCCAATGCCGGAAAATCCCGCCCAAGGTCAAGGGACCTTTCCATGGTCCGCCCATCACTCGCTACGATTCCTATGGCGGGCGGAACAGGAAAATTCGCCCCCTTGCCTGGACTGTACACCATTGAACCCACCGAGATATTCAAACAGTGGAACCATTGTTTTAGCTCTGCCATGGAATGCTAGGTGCTGGCATGGACCTCACTGCATTTGTGCTCTGCTGTTACAGGATTTCTGTTTCGATCTGTACAGGTGAGACCACATCAGGGGTACTGTGTGTGTGGTTTGGTCTCCATATTTATGGAAGGAGATACTTGTATTGAAGGTGGTACGACGAGGGGTCACTCGATTGGGCCCTGGGGTAACAGGGTTGCCCTATGATGAGAGGCTGAGTAAATTGGGTTTATGTTCTCTGGAGTTTAGAAGAATGATAAGTGATTTCATGAAAACATCCAAGATTTTGAAGGGGCTTGATAGGGTAACTGCTGAGAGATTCTCTCTAAAACAGGGGGCCCAGTTCCAGGATAAGGGGCCAATTGTTTGGTCTGAGAAGGTAATTAGTACTGTTGCCTCACAGCGCCAGAGACCCGGGTTTCCTCACAGTGCCAGGGACCCGGGTAGCCTCACAGCGCCAGGGACCCGGGTAGTCTCACAGTGCCAGGGACCCGGGTAGCCTCACAGTGCCAGGGACCCGGGTAGCCTCACAGCGTCAGGGATCCAGGTTTCCTCACAGTGCCAGGGACCCGGGTAGTCTCACAGTGCCAGGGACTCGGGTTTCCTCACAGCGCCAGGGTCCTGGGTAGCCTCACAGCGTCAGGGACCCGGGTAGCCTCACAGCGCCAGGGACTCGGGTTTCCTCACAGCGCCAGGGACCCGGGTAGTCTTACAATGCCAGGGACCTGGGTTTCCTCACAACGCCAGGAACCCGGGTAGCCTCACAGCGCTAGGGATCCAGGTTTCCTCACAGCGCCAGGGACCCGGGTAGCCTCACAGCGCTAGGGATCCAGGTTTCCTCACAGTGCGAGGGATCCGGCTGGAAAATTCCAGCTGTTAACTCTGTTTCTCTCTCCATAGACCTGCTGAGCTTTTGTGGTAATTTCTAATTTTTGTTCTGGACATCATGAAATTCACAGCCAGAACTTAATATACTACAAAACATGTAGAGACACACACAAGCGTGCGCACACACACACACGCATGCACACACATATGCATGTACATGCGGTTGCACACACACATGCACACACACATTCATGCGCGGGCGTGCACATGCACTCATGTGCACACACGTGCACACACACATGCGTACACATGCATGCACACATGTGCATGCACACACACGCACCTCAACTTTTACCAACCACTTGCTTTTAACTGCAATGTACAATAACAAATATTTTAAAATATGACACAGATGGGCATGCACTGCAGTCCATCGCTCAGCACATTAAGCACTACTAGGTGACAGTGACATGTTCATAAACTGCAAGACACAACAGGTAATTACTGAAAGTTACATCAGTCTCTGAAAAACATTTCACTCCTGTTGTTATTTTGTAAAAAGGAACAGCAAGTGCCGTAGGCATTAACAATGAAATGAGACATTGCCCTTGTCGTAACGCACTTCATGTTGCAATTGTCACTGCTTTGTTAGTCAAGTTTCCCCTCATTGATCCACTGGAGCAAGCTGAGAGGGGTGATTGAAAGCAGCAGTGCTGGTAAGAGATTAATTGAATTGTTTATTTATTTAATTAGTCAGCTAGTGTGTGTATTTTTTTGGCCTTTACTTTAACAGCAGTTTTTCAAGTTTAAAGTGAAAACTAGAAGTGGGCAGCAAAGGAGTCTGGGAAGGGTTTTTTAAGCGCGTGAAGTATAAAAGGTAGGCTGCAGTATACAGCGGGCAGCGTCGGGAGCGGGCAGTGGAGTGTGTGGGAAGCAGAGTGTGAGCTATAAGACTTTGGCTCACAGGGCTTAGGCTGAAAGGGCGAGCAGGGGTGAGTTGAATTCATTTTTGCACTTTCTACCTGGTACTGGCAAGGTATCTAGAGGGGATGGGTGTGCAGGCAGTGCAATGTTCCTCTTGCACTATGTTTGAGGTGAGGGACGACGACAGTGTCCCTACTGATTACACCTGTGGGAAGTGCACCCATCTGCAGCTCCTCCAAAACCGTGTTAGGGAACTGGAGCTGGAGTTGGATGAACTGAGGATCATCAGGGACGCAGAGATGGCCATAGACACAAGCTTTAGGAATACAGTTACTCCGAGGATTGAAAACAGATGGGTGACGGTGAGAGGGGCTGGGAGGAAGCAGTCAGTGCAGGGATCCCCTGTGGTCGTTCCCCTTAGCAACAAGTATTCCGCTTTGGATACGGTTGAGGGGGATGACATACCAGTGGGGAGCCGCAGTGAGAGGATCTCCAGCACTGTGTCCGTCTCTGTGGCTCGGGAGGGAAAGGGGGAGAGCGGGAGGGCGATAGTTATTGGGGACCCGTTAGTTAGAGGGATAGATAGGAGGTTCTGTGGCAGCAAAAGAGACTCACGGATGGTATGTTGCCTACCGGATGCCAAGGTCCGTGATGTCTCAGACCGTGTTTTCCAGATTCTGAAGGGGGAGGGGAAACAGTCACAAGTGGTGGTGCACATTGGTACCAATGACATAGGTAAGAGAAGGGACGGGGATTTAAAGCAGGAATTTCTGGAGCTGGGCTGGAAGCTGAGAGCCAAGACGAAACATGTGGTCATCTCTGGTACGTTGCCGGTACCACGTGATAGCGAGTTGAGGAACAGGGAGAGAGTGCAGTTAAATATGTGGTTGCAGGGATGGTGTAGGAGGGAGGGTTTCAGATACGTGGATAATTGGAACACGTTCTGGGGAAGGTGGGACCTGTACAAACAGGACGGGGTGCACCTGAACCAGAGGGGCACCAATATCCTCGGAGGGAAATTTGTTACGGCTCTTCAGGGGGGTTTAAACTAATTTGTCAGGGGAGTGGGAAAGGGAGTTGTAGTCCAGAAGTCAGTGAGGGTGGTGAGGTATTGGGGAAGGTATCAGGGTCAAGGGTGGGTACTGGTAGACAGGAAGGTGGGTTGAAGTGTGTCTACTTCAATGCAAGGAGCATCCGGAACAAGGTAGATGAACTTGGGGCGTGGATTGGTACTTGGGACTACGATGTTGTGGCCATTACGGAGACGTGGGTAGAACAAGGACAGGAATGGTTGTTGGACGTTCCGGGGTATAGATGTTTCACTAAGTGTAGGGAAGCTGGTAAAAGAGGTGGAGGAGTGGCATTGTTAATCAAGGATAGTTTAACGGCTGCGGAAAGGCACTTCGTGGGGGATCTGCACACTGAGGTAATATGGGCTGAAGTTAGAAATAGGAAAGGAGCGGTCACGTTGCTAGGAGTTTACTATAGGCCCCCAAATAGTAATAGAGATGTGGAGGAAGAAATTGCTAAGCAGATTATGGATATGTGTGGGGGTCACAGGGTAGTTGTCATGGGGGACTTTAACTTTCCAAATATTGATTGGAACCTTTGTAGGTCAAATAGTTTGGATGGGGCAGTTTTTGTGCAGTGTGTGCGGGAGGGTTTCCTGACACAATATGTGGATGGGCCGACTAGAGGTGAGGCCACATTGGATTTGGTACTGGGAAATGAACCGGGCCAAGTGTTAGATTTGGTTGTGGGAGAGCAATTTGGAGATAGTGACCACAATTCGGTGTCTTTTGTTATTGCAATGGAGAGGGATAGGGCCGTACGGCAGGGCAAGGTTTACAATTGGGGGAGGGGTAATTATGATGCGATTAGGCAAGAATTAGGGGGCATAAGTTGGGAACAGAAACTGTCAGAGAAAGGAACTAATGAAAAGTGGAACTTTTTCAAGGAACAAATACTGGATGTCCTTGATAGGTATGTCCCTGTCAGGCAGGGAGGAAATGGCCGAGTGAGGGAACCATGGTTCACAAAAGAGGTGGAATGTCTTGTGAAAAGGAAGAGGGAAGCTTATGTAGGGATGAGGAAACAAGGTTTAGATGGCTCGATTAAGGGTTACAAGTTAGCAAGGAATGAGCTGAAAAAGGGGCTTAGGAGAGCTAGGAGGGGACATGAGAAGTCCTTGGCGGGTCGGATCAAGGAAAACCCCAAGGCTTTTTACTCTTATGTGAGGAATAAAAGAATGACCAGGGTGAGGTTAGGGCCGGTCAAGGACGGTAGTGGGAACTTGTGTATGGAGTCAGTAGAGATAGGCGAGGTGATGAATGAATACTTTTCTTCAGTGTTCACCAAGGAGAGGGGCCATGTTTTTGAGGAAGAGAAGGTGTTACAGGCTAATAGGCTGGAGGAAATAGATGTTCGGAGGGAGGATGTCTTGGCAGTTTTGAATAAACTGAAGGTCGATAAGTCCCCTGGGCCTGATGAAATGTATCCTAGGATTCTGTGGGAGGCAAGGGGTGAGATTGCAGAGCCTTTGGCGTTGATCTTTGGGTCCTCGCTGTCCACGGGGATGGTGCCAGAGGACTGGAGAATGGCGAATGTTGTTCCTCTGTTTAAGAAAGGGAATAGAAATGACCCTGGTAATTATAGACCGGTTAGTCTTACTTCGGTGGTTGGTAAATTGATGGAAAGGATCCTTAGGGATGGGATTTACGACCATTTAGAAAGATGCGGATTAATCCGAGATAGTCAGCACGGATTCGTGAAGGGCAAGTCGTGCCTCACAAATTTGATAGAATTTTTTGAGGAGGTAACTAAGTGTGTTGATGAAGGTAGGGCAGTTGATGTCATATACATGGATTTTAGTAAGGCGTTTGATAAGGTCCCCCATGGTCGGCTTATGATGAAAGTGAGGAGGTGTGGGATAGAGGGAAAGTTGGCCGATTGGATAGGTAACTGGCTGTCTGATTGAAGACAGAGGGTGGTGGTCGATGGAAAATTTTCGGATTGGAGGCAGGTTGCTAGCGGTGTGCCGCAGGGATCAGTGCTTGGTCCTCTGCTCTTTGTGATTTTTATTAATGACTTAGAGGAGGGGGCTGAAGGGTGGATCAGTAAATTTGCTGATGACACCAAGATTGGTGGAGTAGTGGATGAGGTGGAGGGCTGTTGTAGGCTGCAAAGAGACATAGATAGGATGCAAAGCTGGGCTGAAAAATGGCAAATGGAGTTTAACCCTGATAAATGTGAGGTGATTCATTTTGGTAGGACAAATTTAAATGTGGATTACAGGGTCAAAGGTAGGGTTCTGAAGACTGTGGAGGAACAGAGAGATCTTGGGGTCCATATCCACAGATCTCTAAAGGTTGCCACTCAAGTGGATAGAGCTGTGAAGAAGGCCTATAGTGTGTTAGCTTTTATTAACAGGGGGTTGGAGTTTAAGAGCCGTGGGGTTATGCTGCAACTGTACAGGACCTTGGTGAGACCACATTTGGAATATTGTGTGCAGTTCTGGTCACCTCACTATAAGAAGGATGTGGAAGCGCTGGAAGGAGTGCAAAGGAGATTTACCAGGATGCTGCCTGGTTTGGAGGGTAGGTCATATGAGGAAAGGTTGAGGGAGCTAGGGCTGTTCTCTCTGGAGCGGAGGAGGCTGAGGGGAGACTTAATAGAGGTGTATAAAATGATGAAGGGGATAGATAGAGTGAACGTTCAAAGACTATTTCCTCGGGTGGATGGAGCTATTACAAGGGGGCATAACTATAGGGTTCGTGGTGGGAGATACAGGACGGATATCAGAGGTAGGTTCTTTACGCAGAGAGTGGTTGGGGTGTGGAATGGACTGCCTGCAGTGATAGTGGAGTCAGACACTTTAGAAACATTTAAGCGGTTATTGGATAGGCACATGGAGCACACCAGGATGATAGGGAGTGGGATAGCTTGATCTTGGTTTCAGATAAAGCTCGGCACAACATCGTGGGCCGAAGGGCCTGTTCTGTGCTGTACTGTTCTATGTTCTATGTTTCTTAAATGCTTCTAGATGCAAAATGCCCACCCACTGACCCTGTTCATTTTATGCAAGCAATCTTTCCCATTTTCTTTCTGCCATGGCATTACGATTATCAGAACCTCAGGGCTCCTTGCCCGCACTGATGTTGTTTTAAGATAAGATAAAAGCTGCCTGGCTTTGATTATTCACTGTAGCCACGATAATGGGTTGATTAATGATTGTAAATACTACCACCTGCCAGAGAGAGACAGAAGTATGACAGCAACGCTGGGGGTAGGGAGTCTGACAACCAACATCCCTCTGAAATATTAAACAATTCGAAACATAGGGCCCAATTTTACCCCATTCAAAACCCACCCAATTGCGCAGTTAAAATCAGGCTGTGGGCACAGAGTGACAGGAGCAGCAATGAGATTCACCGGAGTTGAGAGGGTTGGCTTATGAGGAGAGACTGAGTAGACTGGGGCTATACTCATTGGAATTCAGAAGAATATGGGGAGATCCTATAGAAATATGTAAGATTATGAAGGGAATAGATAAGATAGAAGCAGGAAAGTTGTTTCCACTGGCAGGTGAAACTAGAACTAGGGGGTATAGCCTCAAAATAAGGGGGAGCAGATTTAGGACTGAGTTGAGGAGGAACTTCTTCACACAAAGGGTTGTGAATCTGTGGAATTCCCTGCCCTGTGAAGCAGTTGAGGCTGCCTCATTGAATGTTTTTAAGGCAAGGATAGATACATTTTTGAACAGCAAAGGAATTAAGGGTTATGATGAGCGGGTGGGTAAGTGGAGCTGAGCCCACAAAAGGAACTGCCATGATTTTATTGAATGGTGGAGCAGGCTCGAGGGGCCAAATGGCCTACTCCTGTTCCTAGTTCTTATGTTCTTATTCCAACTCCCCTGTTCTTGTAGTTGTTGCTCTTTTCAAATGTCAAATGTGTGTTCAATTCTCTTTTGAATGTCTTCATCGAGTCAGCTTTCACCTCTTTTCAGACAATGCATTGCAGACAATTAACAACTCGTCACGTTCGAAAAAAACTATCCCTATGTCGCTCCTGGTTCTTTGGTCAATCTTAAACCTGTGACCCCTGGTCACTGAGCCTTCCACTAGAACCCCGACAGTGCAGAAGGAGGCCATTTGGTCCATCAAACTTGCGCCAGACAACAACCCCATCCAGCCCCCATAACCCCACTTATTTACTCCGCTACCACCCCACCCCTGACACTAATAGGCAATTTAGAATGGCCAGCCCACCTAACCTGCGCATCTTTGGACTGTGGGAGTAAGCCAGAGGAAGCCCACGCAGACACGGGAAGAACATGCAAACTCCACACAGTCACCCAGGGGTGAAATTGAACCCAGGTTCTTGGCGCTGTGAGGCAGCTGTGCTAACCACTGTGCCATGGGTAGGCCATTCAGCCCTTCGAGCCCACTGCACCATTCATTGAGATCATGGCTGATGCTCTGGTTTAACATCATCTTCCCGCATTATCCCCATATCCCTTGATTTTTTTTTAATGTGTAGAAACCTATCGATCTCAGTCTTGAACATACTCAATGACTGAACCTCCACAGCCCTCTGAGGTAGAGAATTCCAAAGATTCATCACACTCTGGGTAAACAAATTCCTCCGTATCTCAGTCCTAATAACCAGCCCCTTATTCTGAGACTGTGTGCCCTGGTTCCAGAATAAAGCACACAATCTCATATGTTTTTGAATAGCCTTCTATGGGGCAGCACGGTGGCACAGTGGTTAGCACTGATGCCTCACAGCTCCAGGGACCGGGGTTTAATTCCGGCCTCAGGTGACTGCCTGTGTAGTTGGCACGTTCTCCCCGTGTCTGTGTGGGTTTCTTCTGGGTGCTCCTACTTGTGACATTAATAAATAAACTTCAATGTTAATTCATCTTGCCCCAAATTGTTGTCTCTTAGACCTCCGTTTCTTTTTAAAAAACAAATTCTTTCATGGGATGTGGGCATCAGTGCCAAGGCCACCATTTGTTATCCATTCCCAATTATCACAACTCGAGTAGCTCACTAGGCCATTGCAGAGAGGAGTTAAGGGTCAATTATATTGCTCTGGGTCTGGAGTCACTTCTTCACTTTATTGATTTATTTATTTATTCATTCGTCACAAGTAGACTGACATTAACACTGCAATGAAGTTACTGTGAAAATCCCCTAGTCACCACACTCCGGTGCCTGTTGGGGTACACTGAGGGAGAATTTAGCACGGCCAATCCACCTAACCAACATGTCTTTCGGACTGTGGGAGGAAACCGGAGCACCCGGAGGAAACCCACACAGACACAGGGAGAACGTGTAGACTCTGTACAGACAATGACCCAAGCCGGGAAATGAAAAGCACTGTGAGGCATCAAGGCTGACCACTGTGCCACCGTGCGACAGTGTATCTGTTTGTATTTGGTCTACAACTTTGCTTCTCTGTGTTTTTCTGACTATTTGGTGACGTATATAATTGTTCTTCTGTTGTCCCTGAATTCTAATCAAGTAGACTCTCTCTTTGACCCTTTAATTATGTCTTTGCAATTAATTATATCTTTGCAATCATCAATTATTCATAATTTAAAATGCTTTTGTCTATCTTCCATTGACTAATGTTCCATTTAAGAACACATTGAAGTAACAAAAATGACTGTCAGTTCAAGTACTTCAAAGAATAAACTCATCCATACTTCAAGGTGCAACCAGTCTCGAGGATTAACTGAAGAAAGCAATTTGAAGGTTCTCAGTTGATATAAATGTTGTGTCATCATCAACCCTACTGCACCGGCCAGCTTGTCATTTTTAAGTTGTTTCCAACGACAGTGTATGAATTCTGTACAGATCAGTTCCACCATAATGTTAATCTCTTTCCTCTCTTTTTGTTCCCTACCAGTTCATTGTCCCAATTCCTTTGTACCACCTCGAGGGTTTGAACAGCAGTGAGACAGAAGGAAGGAAGTCGCCAGATGGAGTGCTCCAAATTATGGTCTGACCAGAGCACCGAAAGTTGAGGTTTCAGACTTGCACTCTCTTTGAATACATCTACATTCTATTTCAGAAGCACAGGGTATAAATTGAGCACCTTAAAATAGCAATCAACAGTCACGAGATGAAGACTGAAAAAATACAAAATTAGTAAATGAAGATCGAACATTTGAATATCGCAGACTGATGCAATACCCATTGCAGGCAAGTGTGCGGAATGTGCAATGGCTTTGAAACCATTTTGTTGACATTTATCAGAACATTAACCCTTCAAAAATAAATAAAATAATGCAGCAAGTAGAGGAGTGTGGAAGTTCAAACAAATGCTTTATTTATTTATTCATTCGTCACAAGTAGGCTTACATTAACACTGCAATGAAGTTACAGTGAAAATCTCCTAGTCGCCACACTCCGGCGCCTGTTCGGGTACACTGAGGGAGAATTTAGCATGGCCAATCCACCTAACCAACATGTCTTTCGGACTGTGGGAGGAAACCGGAGCACCGGGAGGAAACCCATGCAGACACGGGGAGAACGTGCAGGCTCTGCACAGACAGTGACCCAAGCCGAGAATCGAACCCGGGTCCCTGGCGCTGTGAGGCAGCAGTGCTAACCACTGTGCCACCGTGCCGCCCCACTTAATGTTCATATGCAAGTATCCAAAGATCTAATGCCAAAGGGTACACAACAAAATGACAGAATAAATGGCAACACCACTTAACTGCCACATCGGAAGAGTGAATACTGCACAGTAGAACCACTTTCTTCCACTCTCCTGCCTTTTCACGGATGCAGATTTTCTCCTTTCAGATAAATTTAGAGAAGTTTAGTATGCTTAGATGTAGTCAGCACGGCTTTGTCAAAGGCAAATCATGCCTTACGAACCTGGTGGAGTTCTTTGAAAATGTGACTAAACACATTGACGAAGGAAAAGCGGTAGATGTGGCTTACATGGAATTCAGCAAGGCGTTTGATAAGGTCCCCCATGCAAGACTTCTCGAGAAAGTGAGAGGGCATGGGATCCAAGGGGCTGTTGCCTTGTGGATCCAGAACTGGCTTGCCTGCAGAAGGCAGAGAGTGGTTGTAGATGGGTCTTTTTCTGAATGGAGGTCGGTCACCAGTGGAGTGCCCCAAGGATCTGTTCTGGGACCCTTGCTGTTTGTCATTTTCATAAATGACCTGGATGAGGAAGTGGAGGGATGGGTTGGTAAGTTTGCCGACGACACAAAGGTTGGTGGTGTTGTGGATAGGTTGAGGGATGTCAGAAGCTGCAGCGTGACATAGATAGGATGCAAGACTGGGTGGAGAAGTGGCAGATGGACTTCAACCCGGATAAATGTGTAGTGGTCCATTTTGGCAGGTCAAATGGGATGAAGGAGTATAATATCAAGGGTAAGACTCTTAGCAGTGTAGAGGATCAGAAGGACCTTGGGGTCCGGGTCCATAGGACTCTTAAATCGGCCTCGCAGGTGGATGAGGTGGTTAAGAAGGCGTATGGTGTGCTGGCCTTCATCAATCAAGGGATTGAGTTTAGGAGTCGGGAGATAATGATGCAGCTTTATAAAACCCTCGTCAGACCCCACTTGGAGTACTGTGCTCAGTTCTGGTCGCCTCATTACAGGAGGGATGTGGAAATGATTGAAAGGGTGCAGAGAAGATTTACAAGCATGTTGCCTGGATTGGTTGGCATGCCTTATGAGGATAGGTTGAGGGAGCTCGGTCTTTTCTCCTTGGAGAGACGAAAGATGAGAGGTGACCTGATAGAGGTGTACAAGATGTTGAGAGGTATAGATCGGGTGGACTCTCAGAGGCTTTTTCCCAGGGCTGAAATGGCTGCTACGAGAGGCCACAGGTTTAAGGTGCTGGGGAATAGGTACAGAGGAGACGTCAGGGGTACGTTTTTCACTCAGAGGGTGGTGGGTGAGTGGAATCGTCTGCCATCAGTGGTGGTGGAGGCAAACTCGATAGGGTCTTTTAAGACCCTATCGAGTTCTTAATGACTTAATAGGATTGAGGGTTATAGGTAAGCCTATATATAAGCCTAGGTAGGTAGGGACATTACCGGCGCAACTTGTGGGCCGAAGGGCCTGTTTGTGCTATATTTGTTTCCATGTTCTATGTTCTAAAGATCAATTTCCCTTTTAAAAGCTTCAATTGACCCCCATCTCCACCCCACTCCCAATCAGCGCACACTAGATCCTAATCTCCACCCCACTCCCAGTCAGCGCACACTAGATCCTAATCTCCACCTCAGTCAGCACACACTAGATCCTAATCTCCACCTCAGTCAGCACACACTAGATCCTAATCTCCACCTCAGTCAGTGCACACTAGATCCTAATCTCCACCCCGCTCCCAGTCAGCGCACACTAGATCCTAATCTCCACCCCAGTCAGCGCACACGAGATCCTAATCTCCACCCCAGTCAGCGCACACTAGATCCTAATCGCCACCCCAGTCAGCGCACACTAGATGCTGATCTCCACCCCAGTCAGCGCACACTAGATCCTAATCTCCATCCCAGTCAGCGCACACTAGATCCTAATCTCCACCCCAGTCAGCGCACACTAGATCCTAATCTCCACCCCAGTCAGCGCACACTAGATCCTAATCTCCACCCCAGTCAGCGCACACTAGATCCTAATCTCCACCCCAGTCAGCGCACACTAGATCCTAATCTCCACCCCAGTCAGCGCACACTAGATCCTGATATCCACCCCAGTCAGCGCACACTAGATCCTAATCTCCACCCCAGTCAGCGCACACTAGATCCTAATCTCCACCCCAGTCAGCGCACACTAGATCCTAATCTCCACCCCAGTCAGCGCACACTAGATCCTAATCTCCACCCCAGTCAGCGCACACTAGATCCTGATATCCACCCCAGTCAGCGCACACTAGATCCTAATCTCCACCCCAGTCAGCGCACACTAGATCCTAATCTCCACCCCAGTCAGCGCACACTAGATCCTAATCTCCACCCCAGTCAGCGCACACTAGATCCTAATCTCCACCCCAGTCAGCACACACGAGATCCTAATCTCCACCCCAGTCAGCGCACACTAGATCCTGATCTCCACCCCAGTCAGCGCACACTAGATCCTGATCTCCACCCCAGTCAGCGCACACTAGATCCTAATCTCCACCCCAGTCAGCGCACACTAGATCCTAATCTCCACCCCAGTCAGCGCACACTAGATCCTAATCGCCACCCCAGTCAGCGCACACTAGATCCTAATCTCCACCCCAGTCAGCGCACACGAGATCCTAATCTCCACCCCAGTCAGCGCACACTAGATCCTAATCGCCACCCCAGTCAGCGCACACTAGATGCTGATCTCCACCCCAGTCAGCGCACACTAGATCCTAATCTCCACCCCAGTCAGCGCACACTAGATCCTAATCTCCACCCCAGTCAGCGCACAGTAGATCCTAATCTCCACCCCAGTCAGCGCACAGTAGATCCTAATGTCCACCCCAGTCAGCGCACACTAGATCCTAATCTCCACCCCAGTCAGCGCACACGAGATCCTAATCTCCACCCCAGTCAGCGCATACGAGATCCTAATCTCCACCCCAGTCAGCGCACACTAGATCCTGATCTCCACCCCAGTCAGCGCACACTAGATCCTGATCTCCACCCCAGTCAGCGCACATTAGATCCTGATCTCCACCCCAGTCAGCGCACACTAGATCCTAATCTCTACCCCAGTCAGCGCACACGAGATCCTAATCTCCACCCCAGTCAGCGCACACTAGATCCTAATCTCCACCCCAGTCAGCGCACACTAGATCCTGATCTCCACCCCAGTCAGCGCACACTAGATCCTGATCTCCACCCCAGTCAGCGCACACTAGATCCTAATCTCTACCCCAGTCAGCGCACACTAGATCCTAACCAGTTGCAGCGTGAAGCTGTTTTTCACCATTGCTTCCTTTGTCAGTCACCTTAAATCTTCATTCTCACTCTCAATCCTTCCACCATTGGAACAGTTTCTCCCTATCGACTCTCTCCAGACTCCTTATCATTTTGAAGACCTTCGTCTAATCTCCATGGCTCAGCCTTCTCTTCTCCAAGGAGAACAATGTCAAATTCTACAACCTTTCTACATAACAGGTATTCCTGATTCCTGGAACTGTTCTCATGATTCTTTCCTCCACCCTTTCGAATGTCTACACATCCTTCCTGAAGTGTGTTGCCCAGAACGGGATATTCTACTCCAGTTGAGTCTAACCGAGCGTTTTATACCGGTTTAACAGAGCTTCCTTGCATTTGTACTTTATATCCCTTGTGATAAAGTCCAGGATGCTGCATGTTTAATTAACTGCTCACTCAATACGTTCTGCCATTTTCAATGACTTATATACGTAAACGCCTGAAAAATACCCTTTTCACTCTGCCATCCTTTCAAGGGTACTGTGTAAAAGAAAACATGCAATGATGATTATGGGCGGCACGGTGGCACAGTGGTTAGCACTGCTGTCTCACAGCACCAGGGACTCGGGTTCGATTCCCGGCATGGGTCACCGCCTGTGTGGAGTTTGCACATTCTCCCCATGTCTGCATGGGTTTCCTCCGGGTGCTCCGGTTTCCTCCCAAAATCCAAAGCTGTGTGGGTTAGGTTGATAAGCCATGAAAAATTGCACCCGAGTGTCAGGGAGATTAGAAGGTTAAATACGTGGGGTTCCGTGTATAAGGCCCAGGTGGGATTGTTGTCAGTGCATGCCCGATGGGCCAAATGGCCTCTTTTCGCACTGTAGGGATTCTATGATCAATAACTATCATGGCCCATGTTAATACAATCCCAAGCCAGTTGATCAATTGTGAAGCAAGATAGTAATAGTTCTTGATAATTGGTTTATTTTCAGAATATCACATTTCAGGGGATTCATTTGTATAGTGGAATTGTCACTAGACTAGCAATCCAAGGACCCAGAGTAATGCTTTGGGTACCCAGGTTCAAATCTCACCACAGCAGATGGTGAAATTTGAATTTGATTTTTTAAAGATCTGGAATGAAAAGTGTAACAATGACCATGAAATCATTGTCGATTATTGCAAAATCCCACCTGGTTCACTAATGCGCTTCAGGGAAGGAAATCTACGAGTCTTATCATGTGACTGCAGATCCTGGCAATGTGGTTGACTCTTAAATTCCCCTCAGAAATGGCTGAGCAAAACCAGTCAGTTCGAGGGCAATTAGTGATGGAAAACAAATGCTGGCCCAGTCAGCGATGTCCACAACCCATGAATGAATCTAAAGAAAATGACATCTGTCTGTTCCCTACCTACCAGCCAACCCCCAATGCCTCAATCTCTGTTCATACTCCTTTCAATCAAAGAAAGGATAAACTAGTTAAAGTGACAGCCCCTGAGAGGGGCAATTCTTTTGGCCCTATAAGAGGCAAGCCCATGGCACCTGGTATTCACAGGCAGTCTCCTATCCAAGTCCTAACCAGGCCAGAGTCTGCTTAGCATCCCAGATCAGGCCCTGTCTGCATCAATTCAACTTTTGAAATATTCAAGCATGCAAACTCTAACTTCGTACAAATATGTATCCCATTTTGAATCAAGATATATCTATCGGTCACTTCACAGAATTACCCATTCGGGTTGGAAAGTATGAAGAGTGCAAGTACTTTTATGTGGTGATTGTCCCTTTAAGGAACAATCTGCAGAGTAAAGGTCGCGTGACCCGGGTAACCAATCGGGAGCAGAGTGAAGGGGTTGGGGGTGGTGGAGAATCATCCTGGTGAGCTGGGTCCACTGTTAATTGTCATTTATATTAATGATTTGGATGATAATTTAGGAGGCATGGTTAGCAAGTTTGCAGATGACACCAAGATTGGTGGCATTGTGGACAGTGAAGAAGGTTATCTGGGACTGCAGCAGGATCTTGATCAATTGGGCCAGTGGGCTGACGAATGGCAGATGGAGTTTAATTTAGATAAATGCGAGATGATGCATTTTGGTAGATTGAACCAGGGCAGGACTTACTCAGTTAATGGTAGGGCGTTGGGGAGAGTTATAGAACAAAGAGTACTAGGGGTACAGGTTCATAGCTCCTTGAAAGTGGAGTCACAGGTGGACAGAGTGGTGAAGAAGGCATTCAACATGCTTTGTTTCATTGGTCAAAACATTGAATACAGAAATTGGGACGCCTTGTTGAAATTGTACAAGACATTAGTAAGGCACTTGGAATACTGTGTACAGTTTTGGCCATTCTATTATAGAAAGGATATTACTAAACCAGAAAGAGTGCAGAAAAGATTTACTAGGATGCTACCGCGACTTGATGGTTTGAGTTATAAGCAGAGGCTGGATAGACTGGGACTCTTTTCCCTGGAGCGTAGGAGGCTTATAGAGACCTATAAAATAATAGATCAGCTAGATAGTCAACATGTTTTCCCAAAGGTAGTGGAGTCTAAAACTAGAGGGCATAGGTTTAAGGTGAGACGGGAGGGATACAAAAGGGTCCAGAGGGGCAATTTTTTCACACACAGGGTGGTGAGTGTCTGGAACGAGCTGCCAGAGGTTGTGGTAGAGGCGGGTAAAAATTTTGTCTTTTAAAAAGCATTTGAACAGTTACCATGGGTAAGGTGGGTATAGAGGGATATGGGCCAAACTCAGGCAATTGGGACTAGCTTAGTGGTTAAAAGAAAAAGGGCAGCATGGACAAGTTGGGCCGAAGGGCCTGTTTCCATGCTGTAAACCTCTATGACACTTTGACCTCTATGAGCTTCTGTTCCAGAACTTTCACCGGAGCTGACTGCAACCGTGAGGCTGTAAGCCTCTGCGAAGCCTTCACAGGTAAATAAACGCGTTGTCAGATTTTCCCTTAACCGGTGAACAAGATTACACTCTTAATTCATGGCTGTTGTGGCTTTGCGAACTCAACGAAATGCAGCAAACAGAAAGAAATGCTAAATTAGATGACTTCATGGGGTCTGCCACAAATAGCTGCCCAATTATTTTTCAACATCAAAGTCGGCAGGAGAAATTAACGTTCAGTACAGTTTTGAAACAAAATTATCTTAATAGCATTCCAAACGTTATCTCCTTGGCACTAACTGTCATACCATACGATGAGGTCATTCCCCATTCTTTTGTAGATAAGCACAAAATTGAGAACAGTGGACAAACATGAAGATAAAACTTGCCTCATCAACTCAGTTCCCATTTGAGGTTAAAGCTTGCAGCTAAATTTGAACCTGCTTCATTACGTACAGAGCATGGGAGCAATTTTGCAATTTCAAACAGTAGGCATTGTGGTGGGAATGAAGCTGTGACCTTTACCGTCCTAAACTTTCAACCCATGCTTGCGATTAGTTTTCCTCCGCATTTGGAGATCAGCCTCTCAAAATTACCCTCATGCCATAAATGGAACAAGCAGAATATTAGTCAGCATTTGGAGTGGTATTTCGGAACTATGTCGTTCTATCACGTTCTCAAGGCCAATTAAGGATGGTCAAGAAATGGTGGCCTAGTCAGTGATACCCACATCCTACGAATGAACTCCGATACCTCCTCCAACCTTTACAACCCTCTCAGAGCTCAGCGTTCCTCCAATTCTGGCCTCTTGCAATTAGTTAGCCTCTGCATTCGGAGATGGGTGGCATGGTGGCACAGTGGTTAGCACTGCTGCCTCACAACGCCAGGGTCCCAGGTTCAATTCCAGCCTCGGGTCACTGTCTGTGCATGTTCTTCCCGTGTCTGCGTGGGTTTCCTCCAGGTGTTCCGGTTTCCTCCCACAGTCCAAAGATGTGCAGCTTAGGTTGATTGGCTGCGCTAAATTGACCCTAGTGTCAGGGGGATTAGCAGGGTGGAAGCGTGGGGTTACGGGAATAGGGCCTGGGTGGGATTGTGGTCTGTGCAGACTCAATGGGCCGAATGGCCTCCTTCTGTACTGTAGGGATTCTATGATTTGTACATCCCGAATTCACCAATGGCAGCCATGGATTCAGCTGCCTGGGCTTTAAGTTCTGGAATTCCTTCTTTAAACTTCCCCGCATCCCTACCTCTCTCTCTCTCCTCCTCCAAGATGCTCCTCCAACCCGTCAGCTGGAACCTTACCATTTCCCATCCCGCTGTAAGTGAACAGAGATTCGGCTGGCCGCCAGATTCCCCGATTTCACTGCAGCGGGAGCGTGGCGTGAACTGCTGGTAATATCTTGCCCCTCATCTTTGATAAAGCTTTTGGCCACATGTCCTCATATCTCCTAACGTGGTTTGTTGTCCAATTTAGTTAGCTAACGCTCCTGCGAAGCACCGTGGGAGGCACTATATAAATGGAAGTTGTTGTTGTCTCATGTTGATCAAGCCTCGAGTTAACAACCAGGGTTAACTCCACCAGGTTACTCACTATTTTCAGGAAGGGATGCGGGCTCAAAGCTGTTCAGTAGAAGTGTTGCATGGTTAAAAACTTAAAAACAGACTTGTGTTTCCACCGCCCGAATTGAGTCAACACTGTCTCTATGGTGACGACTCCCACAATATGTTACAAAGTTCTGCTAGTTCTCAGCTGAATCACTCAGATACTATGCAAACTCTTTCTCAGCCACACTTCTTGGATTTAAGGATATCCGTTGAAAATGGCACATATCACATGCAGTCTGTCAGTCTGATGTAGCTTCGCTTATACAAGCGGGGGTTTAGCCTGGGACAAAAGGGGAAGATAAGTCTCACGTGCTAGATGTATCGGCAATGCCTGTTTAAGAGAAGCCTCATGGTTTACCCGTATTATTATGAAGGGAAACATAAATGGGCCTTGTTTCTCTTTCAGAATCACTCCGACAGCTGAGCCTACATCATGAGCTACTTATTACAATGGAGGAAGTAACTTCGGGGGAAGTAAATACTCGATTACTGTCTACAAAGTGAATTAAAAAAGGAAGCTGTTGTATTGTTTTTCTAATAAAAAAAATCAGTCAACTACTTTCATTTCGGCACCTGCCAAAGCACCGGCTGTTTAACTATTTAATTCCCACTTCCACCTTTAAAAAGGCTTCTTGGAAATGAAACTTAAAAAAGCAATAAGAGTTACAGTTTGCTGCCTCACAGCACCAAGGACCTGGGTTCGATTCCGCCTTGGGGGTCACTGTGCGGAGTTTTCACGTACTCCCCGTGCCTGCGTGGGTTTCCTCCAGGTGCTCCGATTTCCTCCCACAGTCTGAAAGACGTGCTGGTTAGGGTGCACTTGGCCATGCTAAATTCTCCCTCCGTGTACACAAACAGGCGCCAGAGTGTGGCGACTAGGGGATTTTCACAGTGACTTCATTGCAGCGTTAATGTAAACCTACTTGTGACACTAATAAATAAACTTTAAAATTTAAGCTTTATACTTTAGTTTGGTGCACAGCTCTCTCCGTATTATAAAAAAGCATTTGGATTTGCAAGACTATCAGGGAGGGACTGATAGTCTGTAAGGGGAGCAGATTTAGGACTGAGTTGAGGAGGAACTTCTTCACCCAAAGGGTTGTGAGCCTGTGGAATTCCCTGCCCAGTGAAGCAGTTGAGGCTACCTCATTGAATGTTTTTAAGGCAAGGATAGATACATTTTTGAACAGTAAAGGAATTAAGGGTTATGGTGAGCGGGCGGGTAAGTGGAGCTGAGTCCTCGAAAAGATCAGCCATGATCTTATTGAATGGCGGAGCAGGCTTGAGGGGCCAGATGGCCGACTCCTGCTCCTAGTTCTTATGTTCATATGACTGAACATGCTGAGAATCTTTTCTATGGAAAAGAGAAGGCTGAGGGGTAATTTAATAAGATGGTTTTTAAAATCTTAAAGGGGTTTGATAGGATAAATGTAGGGAAGATATTTTTTTTAAATTCCATCCTTAGTGTTAGAAAGCCAATGCTCGGAATGGACCGGGCGAATCCAAATCCAATCCTTGCTTGCTCCATAATCCAAATTCCAATTCCAATTGAACCCAATTCATGGTCCCAACAAGAGAGGCAATACAAGATCCAAGCCGACAAGATAAGACATTGCACCCCATCTTGGGATTGATCTGACATCCTGGATGGAATTTTCCGACCCGTTCGTCCCGAAACTGGAAAATCCCGCCCGAGATCAATGGCCCGCTACGATCCCGGGCTGGGCGGAACGAGAAAATTCACCCCTTGATCTTAGCCGAAAGGCCAAGGGTAGGTGTTCCCACTTGGAGGCGAGTCCAAAATTAGGGGCCACTCACATAGGTTAGTCATTAATAAATCCAGAAGTGAATTCAGGGAGAACCTCTTGACGCAAAGTGTGATTACAGTGAGGAATTTGCCACTGCAAGGAGTTGTTGATATGAAGATGCCTTAAGGGCAAGCTGGACATGTAGCTGAGGGTGAACGGAATACCAGGATATACCGAGAGGGTAAAATGAAGTTGAGTGAAAGGGGATTCTTATGGGACATAAACACTGGCATAGTCTAAATGGGTCAAATGGTTTGCCTCTATACCACAAATTCTATGCTATTCTACATAACTGTTACAATATGCAGATGGCTATTTTCTCTGTTCCTCCAAGAAAATTTTGATTTTCTGATAAGTTTCAATAGAATCATAGAAGGATCATAGAATCGCTGCAGTGCAGAAGGAGGCCAATTGGCCCATCGAGTCTGCACTGATGCACTGCAGGGATTCCCAGCCTTACTGAATGGTTACCCTCTGATGGCATGATTGCTTTTGGGGAACTATGTGAGGGTATTATAAATAAAAGGGTTAAAAGTTACATTGTGGATCTAAAATATTTTGCCTTGAAAACCATGACTCATGTGGAACAATGGATGAAGACAGAAATATTTATTTTCAAAATTAGTCATCTCGTGTGCTGTTATCAAAATACAATAAGCACTCACAGGAAAGCACATTAAAGAATGAACTTGCAAGGTGAAAGTTTAAATAGGCCAAACACGTAGGGTTGCCTCCTGCAATTAAATGTGTTTGTGAAGTTTCATCAGATGACTTGCCCCCACACTCCAGCCATTAATTGGCCAACACATCAATTTGTATCATTTACCAGACTGATTCCGGGGATGGCGGGACGGATGTATGACTGACTAGGTTAGGATTGTTTTCACTGGAGTTCAGACGAATGAGGGGGGAATCTCGTAGAGACTTATAAAATTCTAACAGGACTAGACAGGGCAGGTAAAGGGAGGATGTTCCCGATGGTGGGGGAGTCCAGAACCAGGGGTCACAGTCTGAAGATACAGGGTAGACCATTTAGGACGGAGGTGAGGAGACATCTCTTCACCCAAAGAGTGGTGAGCCTGTGGAATACATTACCACAGGAAGTAGCTGATGCCAAAACATTGATTGTATTCAAGAGGCGGCTGGATATAGCACTTGGGGTGAATGGGATCAAAGGCTACGGGGAGAAAGCAGGATTAGGCTATTGATTTGGACAATCAGCCATGATCGTGATGAATGGTGGAGCAGGCTCGAAGGGCCGAATGGCCTCCTCCTGCTCCTATCTTCTATGTTTCTATGTGTGACGTACAGCCTTTTTACACTACTTAGAAAGCAAAAAGGCCCTTTATCCAATTAGATGATGCTTGACTATCAGCCAAACAGCCTTTTTATTCCCACCATTTTCAATATTTTTCTATCTGGTAAAGAGAAACATTCAAAGAAAATGACAAAAGGATACTAGCCTTTTGAATGCCCTGATGATTTTTCTCCAGGGCTGCTCACAGCAATGGGCTGGAGATTGATCTTCGAGTCCTGGAAACCCCAGGCCAACCCTGGAGCATTGGCAACGCTAAAAACTTGCAATGGACAAAGCGGCACAAATTTGAGTTCCTGTAATTTTTCAAATAGCGGTTTTTTTCAAAGAAGTGCTTCTTGAGGATGAACCTAAACTTGTTTTTAGCTATGCTTCAGTTCATAGAAAGAGTGTGGTTTTTAAAACTACATTGATATGAAACATAGAATTCAGGGGTTTTTTTTGTCTTGAAGCTAATAAAGGCTGGGCTCCAGCCTTACTAACCAGCATGCCCTCAGAACTCCGACCTCACCCGCGGCAGGGATTCTCCGGTCCCGCTGCAGTGGATGGAGTTTTGGCTGAGTGCCAAATTCTCTGTTCTCGCTGGCAGTGGGGCAGGTACGGGCGAGATCAGCGAGTGCCACCCATAGAATTTTAAAATGCAAGTGGACACCAATCTCTACATAGAATGGGAATGCTTCCCAGTATTCAAACAAACCAGTTTGACCACTTAAGTTACGAGGCTAAGTGAGGAAAGAGAAGAAGAATGAATGTGATGCTCTTTACGTTTGACCCAATGTTTAGAACTGAAGCATAGTAAGCAGCATATGAGATGGCACGGTGGCACAGTGGTTAGCACTGCTGCGCCAGGGATCCCGGTTCGATTCCAGCCTCGGGTGACAGTCTGTGCAGAGTTTGCACGTTCTCCTTGTGACTGCATGGGTTTCCTCCGGGTGCTCCGGTTTCCTCCCACACTCCAAAGACGTGCATAGTAAGGTCTCACAACATCAGGCTAAAGTCCAATAGCGTGCTTTCTCCAGGTCCCAAGATGTGCAGGTTAGGTCGATTGGTCAGGCTAAATTGCCCTTAGTATCAGGGGGATTAACAGCGTAAATACGTGGGGTTACAGGGATGGAGCCTGGGTGGGATTGTTGTCGGTGCAGACTCGATGGGCCGAATGGCCTCCTTCTGCACTGTAGGAATTCTAAGCAGCAAAATCTGAAGATGAGAAGGAAGCAGTTGCTGTCTGGAGGGCACCCACTGAGGCTCAAGAGCCATGGGGAGCCATATCTTAAATCTTGCTTTCATAACAGTGTTTGCCAAGGATCACATAGAAAAGCACAGGAGGCACTACAGTCAATTGGCAAAGTTAACTGCCCATAACTGTGAGGGCACGAAGGATGGCTTTTTAAAACTGCAGTCTGCCTGGGCGTCGCTAAGCAAGCTGACACAGCGAGGTCATCAGGAATCTCACTGGGATTATTACGTTTGTTTTCCTGCAGATCAGCAGCCGAGCATGGGTAGTGCTCGGTCGTCATGGCGAGGCAGTAATGACAGCATGCTTTCTCCAGGTCCCAAGGGCAGGGAAGAACCACAAGGCCCAAAATGTGGAAGAGCTCACAATTGCAAAAAGGATAAGCACAAAGGAACGTCAGCAGGGACAAATTACTCCCAGCCGAAAAACACATTGTTAACGCCACACAGTGAGAATGCCACACACATAAATGTGCTTCCAGGCTAATACTCTTAGAAAGTATTTCAAACAGGAGCTCTTTAGGAGCTTCTTCTGATTAAAGCAACAAAATAAAAGGGGTAAGTGGAACTCATTCCTTTTTCAAAATTAATCGTGTCAATTGGGGTTAAGTAGATACAGGCAGGGGGTATTGATTGGATGGTTACCTGAACGCATATAAAGAGAAAATTAAGCCTGGATTTTCACTTCAGTGTTGGGCAGCAGGAGTGGGGAAATTTCCCAGCTCACCACATCCGTCCTGGGAGACGCACACGCGAATGGAGGGACCTTCACTCTGGTGGAGGGATGGCTATAGATTGGAGTTGGGGCCGCCACCCCAAGTTGCAGATTGAAGACGGCCATAGGGGCTGCCAAATGCCGAGGCGGACTGTTTACATGGCACAGCTCAGATTTCTGGGACTTCTTCCCACAGATCCCAGGGGTTTCTTCCCAATTTTCACCATGGACAGAGCTTGGGAGCCATATTGAGATGATATGAAATAAAATTCTAAATACCTATTATAGTCTTCAATATATTCAAAGAAAACGGTCCATTCATCAAACCCAGTCAAAACTTTTAAAATCTCCTCAAGTACTTAATCCCTAATAAAAACAAGCAGTCTTGTATTCATAATTCCGCATCAAAGATAGCTCGGCCTTTAATAATCTCTTTGAACTGTCAACCAAACTGTGAAGTCCGGACTCCTGTTGGGATAATTATAGATGTGGAAAGCAGCTAAGCAGGACCAAAGAGGACAGATGGACCCTCGATTGGGTGCTTCATCCATACAGATGCAGCATTCTTCCAATACTCAACACGGATGTCAGGTGGAACTCAAGAATTCCCACAATCATCCAACTTGCAGTGTGACCACTGATACAAGGCTCAAATAATTTGCCTGAAATATGCAGTCTGTCACTGAAGCCAGATAGGTGGTAAATTGTATCCATTCCAAAAAAACGGTAAAATCCAATACCTCACAACATGAAACACTAACAAATGATAAATACTCGCTCAGAAAATCCCCAGGAGGAGTAAGTGATTTATCTCTCTGAACCTGCTCCGACATCCAGATAGATCATGGTTGGGTGGCACAGTGGCACAGTGGTTAACACTGCTGCCTCACAGCACCAGGGACCCGGGTTCAATTCCAGCTTCGGGTGACTGTCTGTGTGGAGTTTGCACGTTCTCCCCAAATGGCCTCTTTCTGCATCCGAGATTTTCCAGTCCCTCCGTTGTGAATATGATGAGCCAGCTATAAGTCCATCAACTTTGACGGGACTGGGAGATCCTATCCTATTTTCCTCAGTGTTGCAAGCTCCGAATACTGCCAGCTTTTTTGGGGACAAGGTTTCCAGATCTCAGCTACACTTGTTGCTTCATGACATGGCTGAGCTCTGAATTTTCGATCATGCCTCCTTGCTCAGGAACATCCCACCAGAGGAAATAGTTTCACTGCGTCCAACTTGTTATCTCCTTTTAACAGTTTTAAACAGCTCGATCGGATCACCTCTCAGGCTTCAATGCTCCAGGCAAATGTGAGCCAAGTTTATGCAACTGGCCCTCATAACTTAATCCTCAAAAGTCTGATATCATTGTGCTGAATCTGTGCTGCACATCCTCCAAGGTCAATATATCCTTCCTGAGATGCAGTGCCCAGAACTGAATTCAGTACTCCAGATGGAGTGTGACCAATGATCCACACAGCTAGAATGTAGCCTCTTCCCCTTTGTATTTGAGCTGCTTTGAGATAGATGCCAATATTCCATGAGCCTTTCTTCTTTCTTTTCGTACCTGTCTTACTAGATTTTTTTTTTAGTGATTTATGTACTTAGACTTTCAAATCTCTCTGCTCCTCTATAGTTCCCAGCTTCCTGCCATTTAGAAAATGCATAGATTTGTTTTTCTTGGGTCTAAACTTGATGACCTTCCATTTGCCTACAGTGAATCTCATTTGTCACAGTTCTGCCCCATTCACTGCATCTGTCCATGTCTCTTTGCAACTTGAAGCTCCACTATCTGCATGACTAACTATCGATCCTAGCCTCCTGTCATCTATAAACTTGGATAGAAACATAGAAATTAGAAGTAGGAGTAGGCCAATCGGCCCTTCAAGCCTGCTCTGCCTTTCATTTTGATCATAGCTGATCATCAAATTTAATATCCTGAATCTGTATTCCTCCCATATCCCTTGATCCCTTCAGCCCCAAGAGCTATATCTAATTACTTCTTGAAATCAGACAACATTTTGGCTTCAATTACATTCTGTGGTAGTGAATTCCAGACATTCACCACCCTCTGGGTGAAGAAATGTCTCCTCACCTCAGTTATAAAAGGTTTACCCCTTATCCTCAAACTATGACCCCTAGTCCTGGACTCCCGCACCATTGGGAACATTCTTTCTGAATCTACCCTATCTAACCGTGTTAGAATTTTATAAGTTTCAATGAGATCCCCCTCACTCTTCTAGACTCCAGTGAATATCATCCTAACTGACTGTCTAGAATCATAGAATCCCTACAATGCAGAAGGAGGCCATTCGGCCCATCGAGTCTGCACTGACCACAATCCCACACAATCCCAATAACCCCACATATTTACCCCACGAATCCCTTGACACTAGGGTCAGTTTAGCATGGTCAATTAACCTATATATCTCCATTTTGTTCCGCAGTCAGCTTCACCATGCTTCTGACAATATCTTTTACTGTTGAGATGCTTGTAGAATACCTTTGGGTTCACTTTTATGTTAGCTATTCTCACAGTGCCTTGTTTCCTTTTTCACTTCTCCTCTTTACTTTTTATATCCAGCCTTATCAAGCTGACATCCGTCATAAACCCCCTTTTTATGCTAAATATGTTTAAAAACCTCCCACTGGTTTTCTGTAAGTTCACCTGTTATCAGTTCAGCTCAGTAGTTTAATGTGTTCCGTCTATGCTTCCTTCCTTTGAAGTCAGCTTAATTTACGCTTAAAACCTAGGCTTGAGTGTGAATTTTCTTTTCCCTCAAATCTCAAAGGGCGGCACAATGGCACAGTGGTTAGCACTGCTGCCTCACAGCGCCAGGGACCCGGGTTCAATTCCCAGCTTGGGTCACTGTCTGTGTGGAGTCTGCACATTCTCCCCGTGTCTGCATGAGTTTCCTCTGGGTGCTCTGGTTTCCTCCCACAGTCCAAAGATATGCCGATCAGGTGGACTGGCCATGCTAAATTGCCCCTTAGTGTCAGGGGGACTAGTAGCATAAATATATGGAGTTATGGGGATAGGGCCTGGGTGGGATTGTGGTTGGTGCAGACTCGATGGGCTGAATGGCCTCCTTCTGCACTGTAGGGATTCTATTCTATTTTAATGGTCAAACTCCATTATGGGGTGGTAACTGTTTACAAGATGCTCCCTCCATATCAGTACGATTGATACTGGCTTAATATGCACCATTTAATCTAGCTTGGCAGTTGTTGTAAAGTCAAAAACAATGGGGCTTGGATTAAGGATTATTTCCAAACGATCAAAGGGGGAAATTTAGAGGCATTGACTGCTTAAACAACAAGTGGCTATCGAGACAATAATTTCACTTAGAATGGAATTGCATATTGCCACCTTAAGCATGGTGAACTTTGTCTGTGCAGTATTTCCTAGGATCTGTGTATCACTTTGCCACTAATATTGTTGGATTATAATTATAATATGATTCATAGTTAATAACATTTAAAATACAAGTGAAGAACAAGAGAGATGTGTGTGTGTGTCTGTGTGTGTGGGTGTGGGTGTGAGTATTGGTGGATCGAGAAAGATAGCAAGAGTGAGAAAGCAAGAGGCAAAATTGCTTGGTGGCGCAGTGGTTAATGTCCCTGCCTCTGAGCCCGAAGCTCCAGGTTCAGGTCCCACTCCAGGTCTTGATGGTCAAGGAAGGTGTGTTCTTAACGGAGCCAAACAGGGTTGAGTGTCAACATGCAAACTTCTTCCAACTCACGCCAATGGATGGCAGTAAGGGTGGGAGAGATTCCTGGTCGGCCACATTGATGTGGAGTGGCGACCCTCAAGCTGAAAGCCCCTGGCAACAGACTAGCAACCTGACAAAAACAAAACACTGCAGATACTGGAATCTGAAACAAAAACAGAAAATGCATTGGAAGTGTGCTCTGACGAAGGGTCATTCAGATTCGAAACATTGGCTCTGTTCTCTCTCCATAAATGCGGTCAGACCGGTTGAGATAAGCAACCTGTTCCAGGAAAAACCTCACTATGGGAATAGATGAAAGTCTGTGCATCATTAGGTGTGGGAGGAGGAACAACGACATTTAGAAGAGTAAAATATATAAGTTGTGACTCCTGTTTTCAAAATAGAGGATTTTAACTTTAATCACTTCAATGACAAATAACGAATATAACTTTTTTTTGGAATTGCCGCTTGACTTGAGAAGAGTCAAGAGAAGCAACTTTTGTTTGTGGAGAGCTTTTGTTTTTAAAAAAATTTAACCGCTCCACAATTTCTGAAAACTGACTGCGCATCTAGGAAGTTAAACCACAAGTAACAGCCAACAGGATGTCAAGTTTAGGAGAGGTGCATCTTATCGCAGAATCTTGCTTACATCAATAAACTATAAACTGCTGACATGTAGTATGAATCACCGTGGCCAAAAATGCGCAGACTTGGACACCGAAGGTGCCTCTAATCATCTATCCCCCTTAAAACGACAGTGCTTCCTGCTGTTGAGAAGGCTATGGATTCCACCTTTACTGCTATGTGCACTGATGTGGTTCCCCAGCAGCTGCACGCTGACTTTTGTTTTGGTAAACCACACTTAAGATTCACAAGAATATGTTTGTTATGTCCGGGAAAGAAGCAGAATCTCTTTTTTACCCCTGCCCTCTGGCACTCTGCAGACCACAGTTTAACAACTGTCAAAAAAAAAACAGCCAAGCCCCTAACAGTTGGGAGGTACACTCCTCCATCAATATGGCTTCTGCAGATGATGAGAATAGTTCGAATCCATCACAACTCTTAAACGCAAGTTTTTTCATCGTTCACATATGACAAACATATGTCCAAAACCATTTTCAGTTCACATGTTCATGAGTCTACATGATCTTGCAAGCCTTAAGAACAATTTGTCAATGCTGAGGTGAGTTTTTTAAAGTTTATTTATGAGTGTCACACGTAGACTTACATTTACATTGCAATGAAGTTACTGCGAAATCCCCTAGTCGCCACACTCCGGTGCCTGTTCGGGTACACTGAGGGAGAATTTAGCATGGCCAATGCACCGAACCAGCCCATCTTTTGGACTGTGGGAGGAAACCGGAGCATCCGGAGGAAACCCAGACAGAAATTGGAAGAACGTGCAGAAACCATACAGACAGTGACTCAAGGCCAGGAATCGAACCTGGGTCCCTGGTTCTGTGAGGCAGCAGTGCTAACCACCATGCCCCCGTGCCGAAGAAGAGAGAAAATGAGGAGCTACAGATCTATTACCCTGACATTAGTAGTAAAATGCTAGTATCTATTATAAAATATGTTATAGCTGGACAAATTAAGGCGACACGGTGGCATAGTGGTTAGCACTGCTGCCTCACAGTATCAGGGACCCAGCTTCGATTCCCGGCTTGAGTCACTGTCTGCGCGGAGTCTGCACATTCTCCCCCGTGTCTGCATGGGTTTCCTTCAGGTGCTCCAGTTTCCTCCCACAGTCCGAAAGACGTGCAGGTTAGGTGCATTGGCCATACTAAAATTCTCCCTCAATATACCCGAGCAGGCGCCAAAGTGTGGCGACTAGAGATGATGGCCACTAAATCAAAGACTTGGAAAAGGGAACCAAATGTAATATTTCCAAGTTTGTGGATGACAAACTCGGTGGGAATGTGGATTGTGAGGAGGATGCAAAGGTACTTCAAGGGGATATGGACAAGCTTAGTGATTGGGTAAGAACATGGCAGATGGAATATAATATGGAAAAATGTGAAGTTATCTACTTTGGTAGGAAAAATACAGAGAATTTATTAAATGGGGAGAAATTGGAAAGTATTGATGTCCAAACAGACCTGGGTGTCCTTGTTCATAATTCACTGGAGGCTAACATACAGGTGCAGAAGGAAGGCAGATGGTATGTTGACCTTTATCACAAGAGGATTTGAAAACAGGAGTAAAGATGTCTTGCTTATATTGCATAGAAGCTTGGTTAGTCTAGAGTGTTGTGTACAGTTTTGGTCCCCTTACCTAAAGGAGGATTTACCTGACAGAGAGGGAGTACAGAGCAGTGGTTCATCAGACTGATTCGTGGGATGATGGGATTATCCGATGAAGGGAGATTGCGGAGACTGGGTCTGTATTCCCTACAGTCAGGAGGCTGAGAGCGAATCTCATTGAAACCTACAAACTCCTTACATGGCTCGAAAGGGTAGATGCAAGAAAAATGTTTCCCCCTGGCTGGGGTAGGGGGGTGTCTAGAACCAGGGTACACAATCTCAGAATAAGGGGCAAGTTATTTAGGACTGGGGTAGGAGGAATTTCTTGGCTCAGGGGATGGTGAAACTTTGGAAATCTCTACCCCAGAGGGCTGTGGAGGTTCAGTCAGTCATTGAGTACGATCGAAATAGAAATCGATAGATTTCTGGATACTAATGACATCAAGGGATCATAAAATCATAGAATCCCTACAGTAGAGAAGGGAGCCATTTGGTCCATCGAGTCTGTACCGACCACAATCCTACCCAGGCCCTATCCCCGTAACCCCACTTATTTACCCTGCTAATCTTCCTAACACTAAGGGGCAATTTATCATGGCCAATCCAATGGATGTGGGGATATTGCAGGGAAGTGGTGTTGAGGTGAATGAGTACAACAGAAGGTAAGGGTCTTCAAATTGTGCTGAAAGATAAAAGGTATGAACACGTAGAGGGGTGAGATTTTAACTCAGCGGTGGCTGAGTGACTGAAGTGCTGAAGGGAGACTTAATCAGTTTGAAAAAAACCTTCCATTTGTGTAGTGCCAATATAGTATCTTTTTTGAAGGGTAGTTACTGTTGTAATGCAGACGTCAATTTTCTTTTATTCATTCGTGGGATATGAGCATCGCTGGCAGGCCAGCATTTATTGCCCATCACTGGTTGCTCTTGGAGGGCAGTTGAGAGTCAACGACATTGCTGTGGCTCTGGAGTCACATGTAGGCCAGACCAGGTAAGGACGGCAGATTTCCTTCCCTAAAGGCAAGCTCCTACAGACAGCAATGTAGGGCGGAATTTTATGGCCCTGTCTCAGTGGGGCTGAGACTGGAAAATGCGGGGAGCCCAACAAAATTCCACTGTCTCCAGTGGGAATGGAAAATGCCGTTGGTGGGAAGGGCCATAAAATTCCTCCCTTAATGATGACCAGATCATCTGTTTTTCTAATGTCAATTCAGGGAGAAATATTGGGCAGAATACTGGAAATAACTCCACTGCCCTCAATGAAATTGTGCCATGGGATCTTTTTAGTTCCACTTGGGGCCTAGCTTTAACCAGAAGACGGCACCTTCAACAGTGCAGAACTGAAATAAAGACAAAAAGGTTGGAAATACTCAGCGGATCGGGTAGCATCTGTTACAGGTTAATGACCTTTCCTCAGAATAGAAGATAGAAACACACAAGTTGTTCAGCCAGTAGGAAGGGAGTGGGAGGAGGAATAACAGGGAAAATGTGTGATCGGGTGGAGGGCTAGAGAGATTAAATAACAAAAGGTGCATGATGTGAAAAGCAAAGAGAGGTAAAGTAATGAAACAAAGATGGTATCCAAATGAAGCATGCATAGCTATGCAGCAACCATCTGAATGCAACATGAAGAGATAAAGAAAAAAAAGCCAACAATAATGACAAAAACAAAATACACAGAACAAGATGATGGCAGAGGTTATGATCTAAAGTTGTTGAACTCAATGTTGAGTCCAGGTGCTTGTAGAGTGCCAAGATGAAAGATAAGGGGCGGGATTCACTAATCTCATGCGCCCATCACAGCTGCCAGTGGGAATGGAGAATTTGGTGCTCAGCCAAATCTCCATTCACAGCAGCGGGACTGGATAATCCTATCCTCGGGCCGCGAGATCGGAGGATTCCGGCCAAGATGCTGTTTGTCGAGTTCAGCTTCACTGCAACATGGTAACAGGCCGAGGGCAGGAAGATTAGAGTGGGAGCAAGGTGGAGAGTCAAAATGACGAGTGGCATGGTGGCATAGTGGTTAGCACTGCTTCCTCACAGTGCCGGGGACCCGGTTCGATTCCCGGCTTGGGTCACTGTCTGTGTGAAGGTTGCACATTCTCCCCATGTCTTCGTGGGTTTCCTTCGGGTACTCAGGTTTCGTCCCACAGTCCAAAGGTGTGCAGGTTAGGTGGATTGGCCATGCTAAATTTCCCCTTAATGCAGGAGGACTAACTAGGGTAAATGCATAGGGTTATGAGGATAGGGCCTGGGTAGGATTGTGGTTGCTGCCGACCCAATGGGCTGAATGGTCTCCTTCTGCACTGCAGGGATTCTATGATACAATCTATGACAAGCGGCAGGAAACTCGAGGTCATGCTTAAGGACTGAATGGAGGTGTTTCGCAAACCGGTTACCCAGTCTATGTTTGGTCTGGCCAAATGTAGAGGAGATCGCATCGTGAACAATGAATACAGTCAAATGGAAAGACGTACAAGCACTTGCGTGAACAAACGAAAGGAGGGAAGGGCGGCACGGTAGCACAGTGGTTAGCACTGCTGCTTCACAGCTCCAAGGTCCCAGGTTCGATTCCCGGCTCAGGTCACTGTCTGTGTGGAGTTTGCACATTCTCCTCGTGTCTGCGTGGGTTTCCTCCGGGTGCTCCGGTTTCCTCCCACAGTCCAAAGATGTGCGGGTTAGGTTGATTGGCCAGGTTAAAAAAATTGCCCCTTAGTGTCCTGGGATGTGTAGGTTAGAGGGATTAGTGGGTAAAATATGTGGGGGTAGGGCCTGGGTGGGATTGTGGTCGGTGCAGACTCGGTGGGCCGAATGGCCTCCTTCTGCACTGTAGGGTTTCTATGATTTCTATGATGACTGAAGCATGGACCTGGGTGTTTGCAGGGGAAACAGTCCCTTCAGAATGCTGAAAGGAGGGCAGGGGAAGATGTGTTTGGCCATGGCATCATGCTGGGACTGGTTCCCTCAGTACCGCACTGAAGTGTCAGCCTTTAATTTTGTGCTCAGAACCTGGGCTGAGAATGGAACCCACAACCTTTGGACTCAAGAGTTGAGAGAGCGACACACCATCTCACGGTTGACGCACAAAGGCTGGGCCTCATTAACGTAAATGTAGTGGATTGTGGCTGGTTTAAAAGGAATTGAAAATCAGGCGGTAGCCAAATCAGCAACAAAATAGTTTCATACTTAAAAGGCAGGTTGAAAAGGTTAATCCTTGGTCAGTTTAATTACTGCTGTTGGTATCCTAGTTTAATAATAGTTTCACAACATTTTAACTGAAATTACAGACATTACAGCATAAATGTACAGGTACATTTTCTCCTGTGCGCAAAGGTAATGAAAAATGATTTGATCAAATTATTATAAAGCAACTTCAATTTAGTGGGAAAAAATGTATTTTGCTTTGCATATTATTTCCCCTAACTCAGCATTCTAGTTTTTGCATATACTTTTTAAACTTGTGGCTACATTGTGGCTTCAATAGATTCCACCTCATGTCTCCCTTTAATTGTGTGCTTGAAGCAAGTGTAGTTACCAATTTCCCTCTATCCTCTAATAAGAATCGTAAAGGAACCAAGCAATTGTATCTAGAGAAAAACAATTCACAATTATTGTAGAACAGATAGCCCTAAACAACACTTTCTTAGCAAGACAACAGTAGAGAATGACAAAGACTGATTTTTATAGATAAAACCCCCAATTTAGGACAAAAGCTGGGTGGCACGGTGGTGCACTGGTTAGCACTGCCGTCTCACGGCTCCAGGGTCCCGGGTTCGATTCCCGGCTTGGGTCACTGTCTGTGTGGAGTTTGCACATTCTCCCCGTGTTTTAATGGGTTTCCTCTGGGTGCTCCGGTTTCTTCCCACACTCCAAAGATGTGCGGGTTATGTGCATTGGCCATGCTAAATTGCCCCTTAGTGTCCCGGCATGCATAGGTTAGAGGTATTAGCGGGGTAAATAATGTGGGGGGATGGGGCCTGGGTGGGATTGTTGTCAGTGCAGACTCGATGGGCCGAATGGCCTCCTCCTGCACTGTAGGGTTTCTATGATTTACGAACAATATATGTATTTCACATGCCTATAATGCATCCAAATTAAAATTCTCCTCCAAGAATAAATTGAACAGAACATTCATCAGAAATGTCAAATGCAAACAGAAATGGTAAAATATTTATTGTATCATAAAAGTTCTACAGTGCAGAAGGAGGCCATTTGGCCCATCGAGTCTGCACCGATCACAATCCCACCCAGGCCCTATCCCCATAACCCCATTCACCCTGTTAGTCCTCCTGACACGAGGGTCAATTTAGCATGGTCAATTAATCTAACCTGTACATCTTTGGATTGTGGGAGGAAACCGGAGCGCCTGGAGGAAACCCATGCAGACATGGGGAGAATGTGCAAACTCCACACAGACAGAGAGTGACCCGAGCCGGGAATTGAACCCGGGTCCCTGACACTGTGAGGCAGCAGCGCTAACCACTGTGCCACCGTGCCGCCCCTGTAAATTATAAATTTCATAAATCTTAATAACTGCAGCGCAGTATACTACAGCAAGCAAACACAATTTTTTAACCAAGTATGTCATATTAGATCCTGGAATGAAACCACAACAGCAGGAGAGGTTTTCTACATAATACATTATGATTTGTTCATTTATATGTGGCACTTTTATGAAATGCGCATTTCTAAATGAACAAGGAAGATACAAATCACACTTTGCTCAGCCTGTATTAAATGTACACTAATGAGTAAAGGAAGATGTATAATTAACTACTTTGAAGGGCAGAGTGAAGAGTTGCAAAATGAGCTGGAAGCTTCAGGACTGTGGGTCAGATAAGCCACAGCGAGAGAGATGCCAATACACTTCTACCTCACACTTAAAGTCATAAGTAAAAAAATGCTGCTTTTTAAGACAGAAAACTATGGTACTAAATGAATAAATAATACCAGTTCAGAAATTTGTGCCCGTCATTACAGTGTACAGAAGAGGGGTCTGATCATAGTAATGATTCACAGTGACTACATTAGAAACTGTCCCTTTCTACTCAATTTCCTGGCCAGAGGAAATAACTTATCTGTATTTACCCTATTGTTGGAAGTCAACACTATTGTTAAGAAAGCCCACCAATACCTCTACTTTCTCAGAAGACTAAGTAAATTTGGCATGTCTGCTATGACTCTCACCAACCTTTACAGATGCACCACAGAAAGCATTCTTTCTGGTTGTATCACAGCTTGGTATGGCTCCTGCTCTGCCCAAGACCGCAAGAAACTACAAAGGGTCGTGAATGTAGCCCAGTCCATCATGCAAACCAGCCTCCCATCCATTGACTCTGTCTACACTTCCCGCTGCCTCGGAAAAGCAGCCAGCATAATTAAGGAACCCACGCACCCCAGACATACTCTCTTCCACCTTCTTTCATCGGGAGAAAGATACAAAAGCCTGAGGTCACATGCAACCAACTCAAGAACAGCTTCTTCCCTGCTGCCATCGGACTTTTGAATGGGCCTACCTTGCATTAAGTTGGTCTTTACACCCTAAATATGACTGTAACACTACATTCTGCGCTCTCTCCTTTCCTTCTCTATGAACGATATGCCTTGTCTGTATAGCGTGCAAGAAACAATACTTTTCACTGTATACTAATATATGTGACAATAATAAATCAAATCAAATCAAAGTCTTGTGATGCAGTGGGTAATGTCCCTGTCTCTGTGCCAGAAGCTGTAGGTTGAAGTCCCACCTCAGGACTTAATGGTCAAGGAAGATGCATTCATAACATGGCCAAACAGGTTAAGTATCAACCTTGCAAATGCTTCTCACACATCAGTGGCAGGAGATAAGGGCAGGAAAGATTGCTGGTCAGCTAGTTGATGGAAAGAATGGTATAGCCTCTGCCATCACTATTCAGAGTTCCACACTGCAGTGTGTATGCTGCCACAGTAACTCAGACTCTCCGAGTGAACTGTAACATGCCACCACCATCTCTCCTATTGAATCATTTTAAACACTGCAATTTAATCACCTCTCAGCCTTCAAAAGACAAGAGAATAGAGCCCAAGTTTATTCAACTGCCCTCATAACCAAAACTTAAAATCCCTGGTGTCATCCCAGTGAATCTACACTGTATCCCCTCCAAAGCCAAGATACAGTTCTCTTCCTCAGGTGCAGTGTCCAGACTTGAATGTGATATTTCAGGAGGGGCCTGACCATACCCTGAGCAGGTTAGTGTTAAAGAAAGAGTAATGCTTAGCTGTTAATTTACTCAGCACCTTCTCCCTCCAATTTCCACCCTCACTAGATTTTCTCCTTGCTACCACTTTGCTCTCGTGCTCACATTTCTGTCCTCGGCCTGTTGCTATGTTCCAGAGAAGCCCAATGCAAACTGGAGGAACAGCACCTCATTCTTCCATTTCGCCACATTACAGCCTTCTGGAGTCAACACTGAGTTCAACAACTTCAGACCATTAACTCTCTCCTCCATCTTGCACGTTCCCCCGCTTCCAGACTATAAGCTGTTCTCATGTGTTTGCTTTCAGGCAGCACTGACCATTATCCTGCCATTAACATATTCTGCTACTTTGTTTTCAGGCAGCACTGACCTTTATCCTGCCATTAATGCATTCTGCTATTTTGCTTTCAGACAGCACTGACCTTTATTCTGCTATTAACACCTATCTGGATCAATGCACTGTTCCTTTACTACCATTCCCACTTTCTTTGCCTTTTGTTCCATAACATCATTATAATTTCATCTCCCCTGCCCTCTAACCTATCCGTGTCCTTTCTGCTCCACCTGACCCTCCCCATTTTTAACAGAAGTAAAAAACCATCACATGTCTGCCTCTCTTCAGTTCTGAAGAAGAGTTATATTGGACTCAAAATGTTAACTCTGTTTCTCCCTCCACAGATGCTGGTGGACCTGTTGAGTTTTTCCAGCTCTTCCTGTTTGTATTCCATCTTTAACATCCTGACACTGATCATCAGCTCATTCTGCTGTGCTATCTGCTTAATGTCTGTTTTCTCAGGGATATATATCCTACTTCGGGAAGGAAACCTGCTGCCATTTCCTGGCCCATATGTGACTCCAATCCCATGCCACTGTGACTGAATCCTAACTGCCCTCTGAAGTGGCCTGACAAGTCCTCGGTTGCATAAAACCATTGACAGTGGTTCACACAGCCAGCCCATCACCATGTTCTCAGGCCAACTAAGTTTGGGCAATCAATAATGACCTTATCTCAATATAGGGCCATAAGATGTGGGAGCAGAAGTAGGCCATTCGGCCCATCAAATTTTCTCCGCCATTCAAGGCAATCATGGCTGATCTGATATGATAATCCTCAACTTCACTTTCCCGTCTTATCCGCATAACCCTCGATTCCCTTACTGATTAAAAATCTGTCTATCTCAGCCTTGAACATACTGAATGACCCAGCCTCTACAGCTCTCTGCGGTAAAGAATTCCACAGATTCACTTCCCTCTGAGAGAAGAAATCCTCCTCATCTATGTTTTAAATGGGTAACCCCCTTACTCGGAGATTATGCCCTCTGGTGCTAGACTCTCCCACAAGGAGAAACAACCTCTCAGGATTGACCCTGTTAAGCCCCCTAGGAATCTTATACATCTCAATAAGGTTGCCTCTCATTCTTCTGAACTTCAATGAGTACAACTTATTCTCTTCATATTAAAATCCCTCCATAACTGGATCAACCTAGTGAACCTTCTCTGAACCTTCCAATGGCAGTATACCTTTCCTGAGAGATCAAAATGGTTCACAGTATTCCAGGTGTGGTCTAATTGGCGTCTTGTATAGTTTTAGTAAGACTTCCCCATTTTTATACTCCACACCTCCAGAAAGAATTCAGATCAAAACACAGGTTGCTTCCAAAAATGGAATTGTTAACGCACCAAAGGCACGTAGTCCACACATTCTCTTAGACTAAGAAAAAGTGCTTTATGAGCTAACAGAGTGGAGATCATTCACAATCTGAAAGAAAAAAGGATGTATTTATATAGCATTCAAACCTGCACAATAGGGTGTCCCCCACCAGATGCTTTTACAGCTCCTCTACTGCCTTCTGTCTCGTAATGTGCTCGATGGTGTGATTTTGGCTGCACTTCGATCTCAAGCTCATATGGTCCTGAATGGAATGGCAACTGCCAGTCAAGGGCAGGCAAAGAAGGGCTGAAGACAGGAAATACATTACAATTAGTGATCTTGCCAATCTGCTTCAACCACCCCAAAATAACTTACTATATCCTATTACACTCTCTGCTTAGAACCATAGAATCATAAATGCAGAAGGAGCCCATCGAGCCTGCACCAACCACAATCCCACCCAGGCCCTATCCCCATAACCCCACCTATTTACTCTGCTGACCCCCTGACACTAAGGGGCAATTTAGCTTGGCCAATCAACTTGTACCGCATATCTTTGGAGTGTGGGAGGAAACCAGAGCACCCGGAGGAAGCCCACGGAGATGCAGAGAGAATGCGCAAACTCCACACAGACAGTGACCCAAGGCCAGAATCGAACCTGGGTCCCTGGCACTGTGACACTGCAGTGCTAACCCTGTGCCGTCATGCCGCTATCAATGTGACATTGCTGCTCCCCATGCCAACAGTTCTTCTCTATAAGTGAGAGTTATCTCTCTACATCAGCTGGGATGGCACGGTGGCACAGTGGTTAGCACTGCTGTCTCACCACACCAGTGACCCGGGTACAATTCTGACCTCGGGTGAGTGTCTGTCTGTGCGGAGTTTGCATGTTCTCCCCATGTCTGCGTGGGTTTCCTCTCACAGTCCAAAGATGTGCAGGTTAGGTGGATTGGCCATGCTAAATTGCCCCTTAGTGTCCAAGATGTGCAGGTTAGATGGATTGGCCATGATCAATGCGCAGGGTTACGGGGTTAGGGCAGGGGTTTGGGCCTGGGTAGGGTGCTCTTTCAGAGGGTCGGTGCCGACTCGATGGGCAGAATGGCCTCTTCTGCACTGTAAGGATTCTATAATTATAAATCACTAGCATATGCAGCTAAAACTCCTGGGCTTCCCATATAGGGTTGGCTTCCCCTGCTGCAGGTGAAATACCATCGGGGCAGGATGAGGCCCTTAATGGGCCACCTAAGGCCTACCCTGCCCCCGACAAATATTATTCAGGTCAGGGCAGGCTGGTAGGGAAAGCTATCTGCTGGATTTACATCTCAAACCACCTTTTGAGACACCAATGTGGGAACATAAAACGCAGCCCAAGATAGCTGTCACATGTTAGGCTGCACCATATTTGCTCAGGATGTTATCTCCATTAAATCTTCAACAATTAATATCCCAGTAAAATAATAAAATTATATTTAATAAGTAATCAGCAGTTTTAACGCTCCAATTGCAAATTTAAAGGGTTTCAATCATCTTAGTAGGTTTACTGCACTACTAGATAATGTAAGACTCAGGCTGGAACTCTCTGACCTCGCCCGCAGCTGGGATTCTCCGGTCCCGCTGCTGTGAATGGTGATTTGGCTGAGCGCCAAATTCTCCATTCTCGTTGGCAGCGGTAGTGGGGTGTGTGAGACTGGAGAATTCCAGCCTCTGTCTCTGCTACTGGGGGCGAGGGGGTGGGGGGAGAAGTGGGGGGGGGGTGGGGGGGGGAGCAATTTCAACGAGTCCATGCTTAAGCAGAACTCGATATCATGATAGTCCATCTTAAAACTCAAAACTTTCATTTAGCTCTCCCTCAGTTCATCTGTGGTATAGTCTCTTTCAAAACTTTTTTTTTTCTCTTCCTTAATTCTAATACTATTTGCCGCGCATTCTCATGTTCAGAAGTCAGGTTTTACAGAGTCTATATGATCTTGCACATTTCGGTTTCTCTTTCCTGGGTAGGGTGCTCCACAATGCTGATACCTTTTCTGAAGAAATTCTTAAAGTGACTCCCTTTGAAAAATGTGATTAGCACTGGCACAGAATCCAAAATTACTTTCTACTGCAATCGTACTGCTTCAGTCACTTCAGACCATCTGATAAGTGTAACCAAGTTTTGGATAGATGGGCAGCATCCTTATATCTGATCTTGTGCATCTTAACAATCTGTTATCTGTATCCGAATGTATGGGTGTATGTCTGATGTGCAAAAAATATTTTTCATACCATGAGTGGTTCAGGTCTGGAACTCACTGATTGGAAGGGGAGGTGATGGCCAGGTGGTATTATTGCTAGACTATTAATGCAGAAACTCAGCTAATGTTTTGGGAATCCGGGTTCAAATCACCGCCATGGAAGGTGGTGGAATTTGAATTCAATTAAAAATATCTGGAATTAAGAATCTACTGATGACCACAAAACTGTTGTCAATTGTCATAAAATTCCGTCTGGTTCACTGATGTCCTTTCAGGAAGGGAATCTGCCATCCTTACCTGGTCTGGCCTACATGTGGCTCCAGATCCACAGCAACATGGTTGACTCTCAACTGTCTTCCAACTAGGGATGGGCAATAAATATTGTAAGAAGTTTAACAACACCAGGTTAAAGTCCAACAGGTTTATTTGGTAGCAAAAGCCACACAAGCTTTCGAGGCTCTGAGCCCCTTCTTCAGGTGAGTGGGAATTCTGTTCACAAACAGAACTTATAAGACACAGACTCAATTTACATGAATAATGGTTGGAATGCGAATACTTACAACTAATCCAGTCTTTAAGAAACAAAACAATGGGAGTGGAGAGAGCATCAAGACAGGCTAAAAAGATGTGTATTGTCTCCAGACAAGACAGCCAGTGAAACTCTGCAGGTCCACGCAACTGTGGGAGTTACAAATAGTGTGACATAAATTCTGATTCTAGGATCGCATGATAAAGACTCAGGAGGAAAAAAGCAGAAATATTTATGTGAAATAGTGTGACATAAACCCAATATCCCGGTTGAGGCCGTCCTTGTGTGTGCGGAACCTGGCTATCAGTTTCTGCTCCGCGACTCTGCGCTGTCGTGTGTCGCGAAGGCCGCCTTGGAGAACGCTTACCCGAATATCAGAGGCCGAATGCCCGTGACCGCTGAAGTGCTCCCCAACAGGAAGAGAACAGTCTTGCCTGGTGATTGTCGAGCGGTGTTCATTCATCCGTTGTCGCAGCGTCTGCATAGTTTCCCCAATGTACCATGCCTCGGGACATCCTTTCTTGCAGCGTATCAGGTAGACAACGTTGGCCGAGTTGCAAGAGTATGTACCGTGTACCTGGTGGATGGTGTTCTCACGTGAGATGATGGCATCTGTGTCGATGATCCGGCACGTCTTGCAGAGGTTGCTGTGGCAGGGTTGTGTGGTGTCTTGGTCACTGTTCTCCTGAAGGCTGGGTAGTTTGCTGCGGACAATGGTCTGTTTGAGGTTGTGCGGTTGTTTGAAGGCAAGAAGTGGGGGTGTGGGGATGGCCTTGGCGAGATGTTCGTCTTCATCAATGACATGTTGAAGGCTCCGGAGGAGATGCCGTAGCTTCTCCGCTCCGGGGAAGTACTGGACAACGAAGGGTACTCTGTCCACTGTGTCCCGTGTTTGTCTTCTGAGGAGGTCGGTGCGGTTTTTCGCTGTGGCGCGTTGGAACTGTTGATCAATGAGTCTAGCGCCATATCCTGTTCTTATGAGGGCATCTTTCAGCGTCTGGAGGTGTCTGTTGCGATCCTCCTCATCCGAGCAGATCCTGTGTATACGGAGGGCTTGTCCGTAGGGGATGGCTTCTTTAACGTGTTTAGGGTGGAAGCTGGAGAAGTGGAGCATCGTGAGGTTATCCGTGGGCTTGCGGTACAGTGAGGTGCTGAGGTGACCGTCCTTAATGGAGATGCGCGTGTCCAAGAATGCAACCGATTCCGGAGAGTAGTCTATGGTGAGCCTGATGGTGGGATGGAACTTGTTGATGTCATCATAGAGTTGTTTCAGTGATTGTTCACCATGAGTCCAAAGGAAGAAAATGTCATCGATGTATCTAGTGTATAGCACCGGTTGAAGGTCCCGTGCGGTGAAGAAGTCTTGTTCGAACCTGTGCATGAAGATGTTGGCATATTGAGGTGCAAATTTGGTCCCCAAGCCCACGGATAACCTCACGATGCTCCACTTCTCCAGCTTCCACCCTAAACACGTTAAAGAAGCCATCCCCTACGGACAAGCCCTCCGTATACACAGGATCTGCTCGGATGAGGAGGATCGCAACAGACACCTCCAGACGCTGAAAGATGCCCTCATAAGAACAGGATATGGCGCTAGACTCATTGATCAACAGTTCCAACGCGCCACAGCGAAAAACCGCACCGACCTCCTCAGAAGACAAACACGGGACACAGTGGACAGAGTACCCTTCGTTGTCCAGTACTTCCCCGGAGCGGAGAAGCTACGGCATCTCCTCCGGAGCCTTCAACATGTCATTGATGAAGACGAACATCTCGCCAAGGCCATCCCCACACCCCCACTTCTTGCCTTCAAACAACCGCACAACCTCAAACAGACCATTGTCCGCAGCAAACTACCCAGCCTTCAGGAGAACAGTGACCAAGACACCACACAACCCTGCCACAGCAACCTCTGCAAGACGTGCCGGATCATCGACACAGATGCCATCATCTCACGTGAGAACACCATCCACCAGGTACACGGTACATACTCTTGCAACTCGGCCAACGTTGTCTACCTGATACGCTGCAAGAAAGGATGTCCCGAGGCATGGTACATTGGGGAAACTATGCAGACGCTGCGACAACGGATGAATGAACACCGCTCGACAATCACCAGGCAAGACTGTTCTCTTCCTGTTGGGGAGCACTTCAGCGGTCACGGGCATTCGGCCTCTGATATTCGGGTAAGCGTTCTCCAAGGCGGCCTTCGCGACACACGACAGCGCAGAGTCGCGGAGCAGAAACTGATAGCCAGGTTCCGCACACACAAGGACGGCCTCAACCGGGATATTGGGTTTATGTCACACTATTTCACATAAATATTTCTGCTTTTTTCCTCCTGAGTCTTTATCATGCGATCCTAGAATCAGAATTTATGTCACACTATTTGTAACTCCCACAGTTGCGTGGACCTGCAGAGTTTCACTGGCTGTCTTGTCTGGAGACAATACACATCTTTTTAGCCTGTCTTGATGCTCTCTCCACTCCCATTGTTTTGTTTCTTAAAGACTGGATTAGTTGTAAGTATTCGCATTCCAACCATTATTCATGTAAATTGAGTCTGTGTCTTATAAGTTCTGTTTGTGAACAGAATTCCCACTCACCTGAAGAAGGGGCTCAGAGCCTCGAAAGCTTGTGTGGCTTTTGCTACCAAATAAACCTGTTGGACTTTAACCTGGTGTTGTTAAACTTCTTACTGTGTTTACCCCAGTCCAACGCCGGCATCTCCACACAATAAATATTGGCCAGTCAGCGATGCCCGTGTCCCACAAATGAATAAAAGAAAAGTGGGGTGGAGGCAGGTTTCAGTTGAGGTATTCAAGAGGGCATTTGATGATTACTTGAATGGAAATAATGTGCAAGGATATGGGGGAAAGGCAAGGGAATGGGATTAAGTCACGATGCTCGTTTGGAGAGCCAGTGCAGACACAATGGTCTCCTTTAGTGCCATGATAATCTGGGATTCTGTAAGCAACCTGCTTCATTACTGGACTGAAAAGCCTCAAATTACTCGAAGGCTACATGTGAGAAATTAATCAGTTGCCATACAAATGTGAGGTAATGCATTTTGGAAGGTCTAATACAGATAGGAAATATACAGTAAATGGCAGAACCCTTAAGAGTATTGATAGGCAGAGGGATCTGGGTGTACCCGTACACAGGTCACAGTGGCAACGCAGGTGGAGAAGGTAGTCAAGAAGCATACAGCATGCTTGCCTTCATTGGCCAAGACATTGAGTTTAAAAATTGGCAAGTTATGTTGCAGCTTTATAGAACCTTTGTTAGGCCGCACTTGGAATATAGTGTTCAATTCTGGTCGTCACACTATCAGAAGGATGTGGAGGCTCTGGAGAGGGTACAGGAAAGATTTACCAGAATGTTGCCTGGTATGGAGGGCATTAGCTATGAGGAGAGGTTGGAGAAACTTGGTTTGTTCTCACTGGAATGACGGAGGTTGAGGGCTGACCTGATAGAAGTCTACACGATTATGAGGGGCATGGACAGAGTGGATAGTCAGAAGCATTTTCCCAGGGTGGAAGAGTCAATTACCAGGGGGCATAGGTTTAAGGTGCAAGGGGCAAGGTTTAAAGGAGATGTACGAGGCAAGTTTTTTTACACAGAGGGTGGTGGGTGCCTGGAACTCGCCGCCGGGGGAGGTAATGGAAGTAGATACGATAGTGACTTTTAAGTCTGGACAAATACATGAATAGGATGGGAATGGAGGGATATGGTCCCTGGAAGGGTGGGGGGCTTTAGTTCAGACGGACAGCATGGTCGGTGCAGGCTTGGAAGGCCGAAGGGCCTGTTCCTATGCTGTAATTTTCTTTGTTCTTTTTTCATACAACTGAGCAATGTTTATATTATATATAAAATGTCCTCAAAATGGGCAGTAATATTCACAAATAACAAATGTGAGGAGCTCCAACATCCACATTCCCTCTCTTGATTTACTACATGAATTGCACAGACTTATTTCCTACTGAAACTGGTTTATTGGTTGAAACAGAAATACATTTCTAGACTTTTACTATATTATTAAAATATTGACAACATTTAAAGTAGTTGTAGTTCTCATTATATGAAAGCCTCACTTTGTACATTCTGGAATTAATTTGTTACAGTTTCAGATTTTTATCATTTGAAAATTATTCCTGTCAGGTTTCCAAAGGTTTGCCTTTTAAAAGTGACTGTTTTTACAACCCACTTGACTTGTGTTGGCTTTGCAGGGTTCTGAAAAACTCTTTCAGCTGGGAAAGCAATGGCGTAGTGGTATTGGCACTGGACGAGCAATCCAGAAACTCAGGGTAATGAGGGGAGACCAAATTGAAGTAGATAAGATGATAAAAGGCATGGATAAAGTAGACGTGGAGCGGATGCTTCCTCCTGTGGGGCATTCTAGGATGAGAGATCAGTCTTAGATAAGGGGTAGAAAATTTAAAACAGAGTTGAGGAGAAACTACTTCTCCCAAAGGGTTGTGAATCTGTGGAATTCGCTACCCCAAAGGTGCTGTGGATGTTGGGACAGTGAGTAAATTTAAGGAGGAGTTAGACAGATTTTTAATTGGTAATGGGTTGAAGGGTTATGGGGAGAAGGCAGGAAAATGGGGGTGAGGAGCATATCAGCCATGATTGAATGGTGGAGCAGTCTCAATGGGCCAAATGGCCTAATTCTGCTCCTATATCTTATGAACATATTAATGCTCTGGGGACCTGGGTTCGAATCCCACCATGGCAGATGGTGAAATTTGAATTCAATAAAAAAAAAGCTGGAGTTAAAAGTCTAATGATGACAATAAAACCATTATCGATTGTTGTAAAAACCCATTTAATTCACGAATGTCCTTTAGGTAAGGAAATCTGCCATCCTTACCCGGTCTGGCCTACATGTGACTCCAGATCCATTGCAATGTGGTTGAATAATAAAAGCCCTCAGAGATGGGCAATAAATGCTGGCCCAGCCATGAATGCCCACATCCTATGAACAAATTTTTAAGAATTTGAGATGGTATCAGATGCCTTCTACCAAATATTATTTTCATTTCCTATTCGATAGCAAATCACAATGGACTAAAATATTTCCATAATCCAAGTGAATTAAATGTGAAAATGGTGTTATAAATTATATCAATTTAATGTATATTATATATACACTGTATATCAATAACCAAAGTGTTTGCATTTTTTAAAAACGTTTATCATCCTTAATTTTGACAAAGGGGAAATGAATTTGTCCTCTAACCTATCAATTTATAAATGAAACTTAAACATTTCCCAGGAAACACAAGACTCTTAAAAAATGAAAAACATTGATCATTTGAGAACCGTCAGTTCCAATATTAACCACAAACAATTGGATAGTGGGGAGATCTTCATATTCATTCTCCACAGTTCAGTAATCTTTTGGCTAATTTTTGTTCATTCATTATTAATGACTGTCCCAGATTACATATCATCACACAGATGGGTTTATTTGGGTGGTGAAGACAGATCTTACAAAACAGAAATGATTTTAGTATTAGCTTATTTATTAGTGTCACAAGTAGGTTTGCATTAACACTGCAATGAAGTTACTGTGGAAACCCCCTAGTCGCCACACTCTGGTGCCTGTTCGGATACACTGAGGGAGAATTTAGCTTGGCCGATGCACCTAACCAGCACGCCTTTCGGACTGTGGGAGGAAACCAGAGCACCCAGAGGAAACCCACGCAGACATGAGGAGAACATGCAAACTCCACTTGGACGGTGACCCAAGCCGGGAATTGAACCCGGGTCCTTGGTGCTGTGAGGCAGTAGTGCTAACCACTGTGCCACCGTGCTGCCCACAGCAAAGACAGTTACACCACCTACATCTTAGCAAATGGAATGAGGGAGAAGAGTGAAGGGATGTAGGGATGCTCAATGCGGGATTAATTCCTTCACCAAAATGTTACTCAATATTTTTCTTTGTAATTAAAAGGATTTTGAGGCGCTTCTCAGAATTAAGCAGGAAATAGGAGAGCTTCGCCTCACTGAATGACAAAATTATTTACAAAATAAAAAGTTCAATATTTCAAAGGAATTCCCAATGAACAGAAAGCAGTCATTAATGATCTGGATTTTTTTGGTAAAATATATGGTCAGGCGAATCAGAAAGTTGCTGTCCAAGTTGCCCTGCTCCTCCTGAAGACGTGCGACACAGATTTCCCCCTCAGAGGCTCACTGTTGAAACACATGAAATGGCAAGACATTGCTGACTTATGTGATAGACACACCCTACATGTACCGGAAAAGGTGAGGGCCCATTCCAGTGTGAGTGAATTTTCAACAGTGCTCTGAGCCTTGATTACTTTCAAACAACCTCTCTGGTAGTGAAAAATTACTTTGAGAAGTGTGAGGTCTCATTCTTTCAGACTGTAATTATTGTTGGAGATATTAGGAACTTAAACATTTGAACAATTTTAAAAAAAATCTTATCCCTCTCTTTTCATCCCGTTTTCATACTCTGTTTTGTTTTCTGTGCACGGTTTAGCATTGAATTAAGCATTCTCATTGATACTTCCTGGTTTAAACTCTGCATGGCTCAGTAAGGATTGGTTAAGGACATACACTGTTGCTTGCCACTATTCACACAGGTCCCAGATCACCTGCAATGGGTGCCATGCCAGAATAACTATCTAATTTTCCAAATCCCAGTGCAAAAGCCAATAAAAAGTTCGTGGGCAAGTGTACGTGCAATAAATAGTAACGAATGTGTGGTTGACTGCATACAAAAGCCTACACGAGAGGTGGGCAGAACCATTTTCAGCTATACATCATTTCTATAAACTTCAGTACTATGAAGGGGCAGCAAGCACTGCTGTCTCACAGTGCCAGAGGCGCAGGTTCAATTCCCGGCTTGGGTGACTGTCTGTGCGGAGTCTGCACTTTCTCCCTGTGTCTGCATGGGTTTCCTCCGGGTGCTCCGGTGTCCTCTCACAGTCTGGTTAAGTGAATTGGCCATACTAAAATTCTCCCTCCGTGTACCCGAACAGGTGCCAGAGCGTGGAGATTTTTACAGTAACTTCATTGCAGTGTTAATGTAAGCCTATTTGTGACACTAATAGATAAACTGAAAGCTTACTTTGGGACAGTCAGAGGTTGCAAAAGCCTCTGTATAAATGCAAGTTTTCCTTCTTATGAAAGTCTGCCACTTTTCAATGTTATTTGTGTAAAGCTAGCTACAGATTTAGCATGGTCTGGGAGTAAAGAATCATAGATTTCTACCTTCCGTACCTGGCAAAGGATGATGATGATGATGGTGATGACACAGATTTCGGTTTAGCCCATGGGTACGGATGCTGAGGTACTGATAAATACTGTTCACAGAAAGTTTCTTTTTTGATAAGAAGGCAAGATGCAGGAAATTCTTCTTGCAATGGGTCTCCAGATGGCGAAAAAGCACTTTGTTCATCGTTCCCTGGTTCAGGCTTGAGGGACATTGAAGGGTTTTGGTCTTGTATAGTTCTTCTTGGGGATTTGACAGGAATACTGTCATTGATATCCATACAAGTGTCAGTGGTGAGCGCTGTGATGGCCGCGAGAATTGCAGAATTGTACTGGTTTCCGCTCCCCGACCACGTTTCCTCAGTCACGCTTACCCGAGGGGAGGCTTGCGGCGAGGGGGTCCGAGAATGGTGTGGTGAATAGGACGGTTGGCGGTAGTATCCGCCGTTGAACGAATGCCTTCTTTTACCACAAGGAGACGGCGGCCTCGACGATGGCCTCGAGGTTGGCCGTGGGCTCAGCCAGTTCTCCTCGGTGATACTCGTTCTGGGCGAAGTGCCGGGTGAATGCCTCGGTGAGTTCCAAAGGGTGCACGCGGCTTGCCCGCGAGGGAATCCTTCCTCGTGGGCAGTGCCCTTGGGGGAGACACATGGCGACTGCCAGGGAGAGGTCAGTGGAGAGGTATCATATGGAATGGAGTAACTGGATTCAGATGCTTCAGAGTGGCAACTTCGAGAAGAAAGACTGCTTGCTGGGCTCAAGCACGAAGGATCTCGGTACACATCTGCATTTGGTAAAGTCAGGGTAACTAGTGAATTGGAGCGCTTGCAACCAGAACCATTCTCAAGTCCATCTAGCTCCGTTTCACCAGTAAACTGATTATGGCCAATATGTATTCCTGGATAAGGAGTAATTTCTATTCGTGGACTCTCAAGAGCTGGAGCACCATTTGGTCTTATGTTTGGAGTCAAGTAGTAGTTAGGAACTCCACTGTCAATGTTTGCCCCATATCCCATCATCTGGTTTGCTGATGGCAGCAAAGAAGCCACTGGACTTGAGGTCTGCAGCCCATGACAGGATATTGGTATGGATGGATTTACCACACCTGTAGATGGAGTGACTGTAACATGTGGTGAAGCAAAATTGTAGGCTTCTGTGAAAAAAGAACGATAATAATTCCATTAAGCATGTTTGTTTGAAAGAAACTTTTGCAAATACAAATAAAAGCTAAATACACAAATGTAACAGTTAAGAAGTCTCACAACACCAGGTTAAGATCCAACAGGTTTATTTGGAATCACGAGCTTTCGGAGCGCTGCTCCTTCATCAAGTGAATGACCACAGTAGTATCCGTACTCACTTGATGAAGGAGCAGCATTCCAAAAGCACGTGATTTCAAACAAACCTGTTGGATTTTAACTTGTTGTGAGACTTCTAATTGTGCCCACCCCAGTCCAACACCAGCATCTCCAACCCATGGCTACATTCATAGAGGAGGAAAGGAGATGGTGCAGAATGTAGTGCGATAGTCATAGCTAGGTTGTAGAGAAAGATCAGCTTAATATAAGGTAGGTCCATTTAAAATTCTAATGGCAGCAGGAAGAAGCTGTTCTTGAGTCAGTTGGTACGTGACTTCAGACTTTTGTATCTTTTTTCCGACGGAAGAAAGGTGGAAGAGAGAATGTCCTGCTGCTTTACCGAGGCAGCGGAAAGTGTAGATGGAGGTAATTGAAAGTTATAAGATCCAAAGGTTTTCTCCCAACTGCTTTAAATGAGTTTAGCACTTGTTCAGCCAAAACCGAATAACTTGCCATTTAGTATTTTGTGGTTTATGGGGTCTTACTGTGCACAAGTCGATTGCTCTATTTGCTTACATTGCACCTTAAGTGTAATTTATTAACCGCGAATTGCTTTGGGACACTCGGAGAAATGCTTTCCAACATCAATCCCGAACCCGCATTTTTCCCAGTTTGTGTCTCCTCGCCCTGTGGTTTAGGTTGAACTTGAAGTAACGCTCAAGATTAATTCTTTTGAATCCCACTACGTAAAAGGAAACAGCCAGAATCAATATTAACAGTTTTCTCACCTTCAGAGTGTCCCAGAGCAATTCGCAGTTAATAAATTACTCTTAGAGGTGTAGTTCCTGTTGTTACATGGGGAAAGAGAGCAATTGAAATATGAACAGCAAGCTCTCAGAAAGAGCTGTGTGGTTGATGACCTGTTATTCCATGATCGTGATGTTGGTGAAGGGAGAACCCAAGACATTTCTCAGGACACTGGGAGAACATGGCTGTGTCTCTTCAGAGCTATGCAATCTTTTGTATGAACAGGCAGATGTGCCCCTGGTTTAACGCCCAATATCTCATCCTACCTAAGATAAGTGATGAGTGGTGTACCTCAGGGATCAGTGTTGGGACCGCAATTGTTTACGATTTACATAGAAGATTTGGAGTTGGGGGCCAAGTATAGCGTGTCAAAATTTGCAGATGACGCTAAGATGAGCGGCAGAGCAAAGTGTGCAAAGGGCGCTGAAAGTCTGCACGTTTCAGAAGAAGAGGAACGGTTGAGGACTCTGGGTGTGGACTCGTTAGAGTTTAGAAGGATGAGGGGGGATCTTATTGAACCTTACAGGATACTGCAAGTCCTGGATAGAGTGAACACGGAGAGGATGTTTCAATGTTTCCACCAGTAGGAAAAACTAGAACCAGAGGGCACAACTTCAGGCTAAAGGGACAATCCTTTAAAACAGAGATGAGCAGGAATTTCTTCAGCCAGAGAATGGTGAATCTGTGGAACTCTTTGCCGCAGAAGGCTTTGGAGGTCAGGCCATTGAGTGTCTTTAAGACAGAGATAGGTAGGTTCTTGGTTAATAAGGGGATCAGGGGTTATGGGGAAAAGGCAGGAGAATGAGGACGAGAAAAATATCAGCCATGATTGAATGGCAGAGCAGACTCGATGGGCAGAGTGGCCTAATTCTGCTCCTGTGTCTTATGGTCTTACGGTTCTTTGCAAAAGGATATAGATAGTCTAAGTGAGTAGGAAAGGGCCTGGCAGATGGAGTACAATGTTGGTAAATGTGAGGTCATCCATTTTGGTAGGAATAACAGCAAAATGGACTATTATTTAAATAGTAAAAAATTGCGATGTGATTCTGTGCAGAGGGACCTGGGTGTCCTTGTGCATGAATCACAAGAAGTTGGAATTCAGAAGAATGAGGGGGGATCTGATAGAAACATATAAGATTATGAAGGGAATAGATAAGATAGAAGCAGGGAGATTGTTTCCACTGGCAGGTGAAACTAGAATTAGGGGGCATGGCCTCAAAGTAAGGGGGAGCAGAGTTAGGACTGTGTTGAGGAGGAACTTCTTCACCCAAAAGGGTTGTGAATCTGTGGAGTTCTCTGCCCAGTGAAGCAGTTGAGGCTACCTCATTGAATGTTTTTAAAGCAAGGTTAGATAAATGTTTGAACAGTAAAGAATTAAGGGTTATGGTGAGCGGGCGGGTAAGTGGAGCTGAGTCCACGAAAAGATCAAACATGATCTTATTGAATGGCGGAGCAGGCTTGAGGGACCAGATGGCCTACTCCTGCTCCTAGTTCTTATGTTCTTATAAAAGTAAAATACTGTGGATGCTGGAATGTGAAACAAAAACCAGAAAATGCTGGAAAATCTCAGCAGGTCTGACAGCAGAGAATAGAGCCAATGGAAAGAGAATAGAGCCAATGGAGAGAGAATAGAGCCAATGTTTTGAGTCAGGATGACCCTCATCAGAGCTGAAGACAAGGAAACTAGGGCAAGGTTCATACTATGAGAGTGGGGGGGGCGAGGGGGGGGGCTGTATTTGATAAGAATGGCACAGACAAAAAGACAAAAGGAATTTAAATAGAGATAATAAAGGCTAGGAATGGTGCTAATATTAGTATTTACATCATTTATATTCCCTTTGTCTTTTTGAATAAAGATTGGGACATAGATATAAATGAGATTAAGTTAGAATCTGAAAAAGCCATCATAAGCCATCTACTGTTAAAGAATATTCAATGTATGAAACTGTTTATCATAATGGAGAAATCAGATATTCCACTAATAATTTTTCTTTTTTCAGGGTCAGGGAGGGTCAACAGTGGTTATGACCTATTTATTGCCCCATTAAAAGCTCCAATACATAGCATCATTCTTAAGGGATTTTTTTTAACAAAAACAAATGAGGTGAAAAATTGAAGTTCACAGCAATTCAGTGATTTCTAGATGATTTCCAACTGCAGAGATTTCAACAGTGAACCGTGTGGAGGAGTGAGGAATTACGGACAACATCCTCTCGATTTCCATGTTTAACTGCGCACGTCAGAAGTTGCTGTCAGTTTCAGAGTGATGACAACAAATGCTGGCAATTTCACCATTGTTACAACTGCAATTTCTTTAAACAGTTCCAGTACCATACCAGAACTATTTTCACAAGATAAGTGCAGTCGCCTGCTTAATAATTAATTCTCATGGGGATTTTAACGCCACTCCTTGAATGCAAGAATTTTACAAAACAGATTCGCTGGAAAGGACAAAGGGCGGCACAGTGGCACAGTGGTTAGCTCTGCTGCCTCACAGCACCAGGGACCCGGGTTCAATCCCGGCCTTTGGTGACTGTCTGTGTGGAGTTTGCACCTTCTCTCTGTGTCTGCGTGGGTTTCCGCCGTGTGCTCCATTTTCCTCCCACCACCCAAAAATGTGTAGGTGGATTGGCCATGCTAAATTGCCCCTTGGTGTCCCAAGATATGTAGGTTAGGATGATGAGTGGGGTAAATGAGTGGGGCTGCAGGGATGGGGCAGGGGGTGGGCCTGGGAAAGAGAGTCAGTGTCGGAGAGTCAGTGCAGACTGAATGGGCCAAATGGCCTCCTTCTGCACTATGAAAGTAATAATGTGAAGATACTGGCGGAGGCACAGTAGAAGTTCTCTGTGTCCACTGCGAGACTGATGGGGTCCATTTTGGTGGTGGGGCAGAAATTGAGCACTCGGCTGAGAATTAAGAAAGAAGTGAATACAAATGGACATCAATTTTGCATCTGGACAATTGCCACCCCACAGAAATTCAGTTAACTTGAGTCCCAATTTGGTTTAAATTCTTCATTTTCACAAGTAGACTTGTACAAAGCATTTGGAAGTAATTTGTGTTGTCTCTTTAAACCATGAACAACCCAAGTTTCCCTCTAATTCCATGTAGCAATCTTGGTTTTCCACAAAGAGGAACACAGTGGCACACTGGTTTACTCATCTATACATGAATGTAACCCAGACTTACTACTTCTTACATAAGCCAGGCTCCAGTCACTTTTATACTGGTACTGTTTTAGTTCAGATTCCCAGGGATCTTCATCTAAGAATGGCCTTGTGGCATTTCAGTGACTAAATCTGCCTCCCTAGCTTTGCTGGCAGGTCCAAGAGAACTTGAATCTAAAAGTTTACCACAGTAAAGCAGGTGGATTTAGTTTAAGTGTCAGAATGTGGTCCATGAATGGTGACTCCAAGAATCAAAATACAGCAGCACCAGTTCCTGGTGTGCACAACTCTACAGTACAAATTGCCCAAACCTTTATGTTGGACAATAAATAATCATCTGTGGAAGAAAATCGAGGAATTGTATCCCAAAAATTCCATACACAGGCCATGAGAAATGAAGATGTGCTTGAAATTGCAAGGGCAAAAAAAAACCCTTAAAAAGTGAGATCCAGAAAAGAATATTTCAGTAGTTCAGCCACTTGATCAGAGCTGGAAACCTGCAGAGGTCTTTTCTAGGTGACAAAGTCAAGAGGGAGAGGGAGAAGAAAGAGGGATCGACCTAAGCATAGTTGAATGACAGGCGAGCTACAGTGAATGTGCGGGAATGCCACGAGACAGACGAGTGTGACACACAGTGACAGCAGATTTCCTGGTAGGAATCACAGAATCCCTACAGTGCAGAAGGAGGCCATTCGGCCCATCGAGTCTGCACTGGCAGGGTGTTTTACCCAGGCCCTCATCCCCACCCTTTCGCCTTAATCCTATGTATTTACCACGGCCAATCCGCCCAACCGACACATCTTTGGACAATAAGGGGCAATTTAGCATGGCCAATCCACCTAACCCGCACATCTTTGGACTACGGGAGGAAACCGGAGCACCCGGAGGAAACCCACGCAAACACGGGGAGAATGTGCAAACTCCACATGGAGGATTACTAAAGGTTGGAATTGAAACCGGGTCCCTGGCACTGTGAGGCAGCAGTGCTAACCACTGTGCCACCATGCCGCTCCAGTAGCTACAATCTGATGCAGAGAGGTAATTCTCACTCATAGAAAAGAATTGTTGGCATGGAGAACAGCAATGTCACATTGATGCATAGTAGAGATGCTCTTCCAAGGTTAGTTTTCAGACATATTGTTGAGGCACACTGGAGAGAGCTTTAGAACAAATATAGCAGCCTGGTGATCTGGCAAGGCTTGATGCAGATAGCTGATGTAAAATGTAGAAAAACATTCCATTCTCAGTACTGACATTCCTCACCTTCCCAAGCATAGAAATTCACCAACTATTTTGACTTCTGGCGAGGGTGAAGCTGTACATTTTAAGGAATTTAGACTATTTGGGAGAACAGCATCAGTTACCAAGGTTAATCACCATGGGCTCATTCAGCTAGCAATTCTAGCAATAAAGATGTAATTTAATTTAGATTTAGCCACATTCACGTCAAAGAAGTACGTTTTTAGTCAACAATTTTGACCCTCAAAGGCATCAGTAGACTCCTGTGAAAATTAAACAGAGCGGCCCAAAGGCCTAGTGGTTAGCACAGCTGCCTCACAGCACAAGGGACCCAGGTTCAATTCCGGCCTCAAGTAACTGTGTGGCGTTTGCATGTTCTCCCCATGTCTACGTGGGTTTCCTCTGGGTGCTCCGGTTTCCTCCGACACTCCAAAGATGTGCAGGTTAGGTGGATGGCCATGGTAAATTGACCCTTAGAGTCCAAAGATGTGCAGGTTAGGTGGATTGGCAATGCTGAAGTGCCCCTGAATGTCCAAAGATGTATAGGTTAGATGAATGAGCCATGGTCAATTGCCCCTTAGTGTCAGGGAAATTAACAGGGTAAGCATATGGTGTTACGGGGATCGGGCCTGGGTGGGATTGCTGTCAGTGCAGGCTCGATGGCCGAATGGCCTCTTTCTGTCCTGTAGGGCTTCTATGATTCTATGAATCCCAAAGGCTCAAGCGACAGGTTTAGTTCCTTTAGACATCTTCAGCCTCAAGATCTTCAGATGTTTTTTATTAACTGGTTGGATGCTGCTTTTTTTTATTTAAGTGATTTGTTTTGCATGAACTTTTTAAGTGCCCATCACAGATGAAAGTTTCTGTAATAACACCACAGCAGAAAATTCCACATATTGATTCATACTTTAATGGAAAACGTACTTGTGTGCCAGTAATATAATGCACAGGAAAGAATTAACCCATCACCTACAGACACTTGAGGATGGATTTTAAGTTGGATGTTACTTTCCTGCAAAATAAGCTGTAAGTAAGTTGCTGATCCATTGGTTATAAAGAGGTGGAGATGCTAAAAATAACAATTTTATGTCACTTTCATAGTTATTGTTAGTCAGTTTGACTGGAGAGTTAAAGACATAGTCATGGATAATATCACACAGACGCCGGGATTCTCCCAAAAAAATTCTAAGTTCCCAACTTGCCGGAAAATGGGCGTAAATCTCGCTGTTTTTTTTAGCGTGATTTCCAGAATGAATCTCCGACACTGTATATCACAGTGTGATTCACTGTGAAATTCTGTGGGCAGGGCCTATTCCCGCCCAAGAGGCCAGCAGCATCGTGCTGAGCAGGCTCTGACAGATCAGCGTATGCACAGTGGCACACCCCACTGCCAGCCTCCCGATCGCTGGCCAGCCCTGCAACCCCCATACCCCCATCACTGGCCTTCCAACCCTCCACCCTTCGATCGCTGGCCTCCCGAGCCGGCCCCAATGTCCCCCTCCACCTGATGTGGAGATGCCGGCGTTGGACTAGGGTAAGCACAGTAAGAAGTCTCACAACACCAGGTTAAAGTCCAACAGGTTTATTTGGTAGCACAAGCCACAAGCTTTCAGAGCGCTGCTCCTTCATCAGGTGAGCCCACTGATGGACTTTAACTTAGTGTTGTGAGACTTCTTGCTGTACCCCTCCACCTGATGTGGAGATGCCGGCGTTGGACTGGGGTAAACACAGTAAGAAGTTTAACAACACCAGGTTAAAGTCCAACAGGTTTATTTGGTAGCTTGTGTGGCTTTTGCTACCAAATAAACCTGTTGGACTTTAACCTGGTGTTGTTAAACTTCTTACTGTGTCCCCTCTAGCTGGCCAGCCCCGATCTCCTGATCCACCTTCCCCCACCCCGGGCAGTCCCGACCTCTGCCTCCCCACACCCCCCACCTCCTCCCCCGGCCAACAATCCCGACCTTCCCCCAAACAGTCCTGACCCCCACCAAACAGTCCCAAACTCCTCTGGCAGCCCTGACCCCGCTAGAGCAGCGCATCGGGCTGGGAGAATTGCCCTCCATAGTATAACAGATTTGCAATTCATTGCAGGTCATAGAAAGGGGAAAAAGTCCAAGGAAGAGAGAGAAAATATCATCATTTTCATAATCATTAGGGCGGCACAGTGACACAGTGGTTAGCACTGCTGTCTCACAGCACCAGGGACACGGGTTCCATTCTGGCCTTGGGTGTTGAGCCTGCACGTTCTCCCCGTGTCTGCATGGATTCCCTCCAGGTGCTCCGGTTTCCTTCCACATTCCAAAGATGTGCAGGTTCGGTTGATTGGCCATGCTAGAGTGCCTCTTAGTGCCAGGGGTAATAGCGGGGTAAATATGTGGGGTTATGGTGGTAGGGCTTGGGTGGGATTGCTGTCGGTGCAATCGACGGGTTGACTGGCACTGTAGGGTTTCCTTGATTTGCATTTATATAGCACCATTCACAACCTCAGAATGCCCCAAAGGATTTCAGAGCCAACAAAGTTCTTTTGAAATATAGTCATTATTGTCATGCAGAGAAATAAAGTATGAATATTTCAGCCCCTGTCATCACACATCGATAACAGCTTTGATACCAGCAATCGCTAACAACACAAATGTGGACCGAGACTGCATCATCTATTTCACAAACAAAATGAATCCATAATATAACTTAAAATTAAGGCAGGAGAATGGGGATAGAGAACATACATTTAAGAAGGAATGAACCCATCCGTATACATTGCCTTTCACAACTGTTGCAATACTTTTGAAGCGTAGGTGTTGTTGTGATGTAGGGAAATACAGCAACCAATCTGGACATTCCAAGACCCTCAAACTACGATAAGATAAATGATCCCTGTCTACATCATCATCATGGATGAAGTGGAAATGGTCGAGAGCTTCATGTTTCTAGATGTCCAGATCACTAACAACCTATCCTGGTTCCTCCATGCCGACACTATAGTTAAGAAAGCCCACCAACACCTCCACTTTCTCAGGAAGCTAAGGAAATTTGGCATGTCCACTATGACTCTCACCAACCTTTATTGATGCATCATAGAAAGCATCCTTACTGGATGTATCACAGCTTGGTATGGCTCCTGCTCTGCCCAAGACCACAAGAAACTACAAAGGATCGTGAACGAAGCCCAGTCCATCACACAAATCAGCCTCCCATCCATTGACTCTGTCTACACTTCCCACTACCTTGGAAAAGCAGCCGGCATAATCAAGGATCCCACGCACCCTGGACATTCTCTCTTCCACCTTCTTCTGTCGGGAAAAAGATATAAACGTCTGAGATCACGTACCAACCGACTCAAGAACAGCTTCTTCCCTGCTGCCACCAGACTTTTGAATGGACCTATCTCGCATTAAGTTGATCTTTCTCTACATTCTAGGTATGACTGTAACACTACATTCTGCACCCTCTCCTTTCCTTCTCCTCTATGTATTCTATGAACGGTATGTTTTGTCTGTATAGCGGGTGAAAAACAATACTTTTCACTGTATACTAATACATGTGACAATAATAAATCAAATCAAAAAAGGTCAGATAATACAATTGTTGATGTTGGTGAAATGATTATCACTGACCATTTGTCAATGGTCACAGGATCTACTGCATTCACCTGAGAGGGCAGATATGGGGCAGGATTTTCCAGCCTCACTCGCCCCGAAACCAGAAAATCCTGCCCAAGGTCATCGGACCTTTCCACAGTCCGCCCCCCCCCTCACCTGCTCCGTTTCCCGTGATGGACGAAGCAGTAAAATTTGCCCGCTGGGGTTGGTTTAGTCTCTCAATTTAAAGACCTCACATGCAAACTTGCAGCATTCCCTCAGTACTACACTGACCTGTCAGCTAGACCTTGTGCTTAAGTCTTGGAATACTACTACCAGTGGGTGAGAAGAAAAATTAAAACCATCACTGGAAAGACCTGCCCAGATTAGTGCCTCAAGTCTGGAATAGCCTGCGAGGCAGAGCAGTGAGAACCAAAAATAAAAGATCTGGAAGTTCAAAATGTAGCTGAGTACTAGAATTGTGGAAGGATTACTGAGAGTTGAGGAGAAATGTTTTCACCCAGAGGGAATGGCAGAGGGACTGTCTGAAAGGCAAAAGCCTTCACTGCATTTGAAAACACACCAGGTACTGCTTTGGAGGTGTCATTACCACCAAGAACAGCTTCTTCCCTGCTGCCACCAGACATTTGAATGGACCTTCCTTATATTAAGTTGATCTTTCTCCATACCCTAGCTATCACCCTGTACATTCTGCACTCTCTTCTTTCCTTCTTTATGAACGGTATGCTCTGTCTGTATAGCGCGCAAGAAACAATACTTTTCACTGTATACTAATACACATGTGACAATAATAAATCAAATCAAATTACCTGCAGGTCTACAGGCTAAGAGCTGGAAGGAGGGATTAGACTGGATAGCTCTTTTTCAGATAGCACAAACATGGTGGGCTGAATGGCCTCATTTTATGCCGCAAATCTTTCTATGCTTTCCCAATGGGGAAGTTCCAGTACAAGATGAATGAGCTTTTCTGGAGTGAATGAGCTTTTCTTGCCATTTTCATGCATTTGTCCACAATAATCAAACTGCCATGATATTGCTGGCTGATAATCTGAAACTGACAGCATCACTACTTTTACATTTACGATGGTTTATTCATCATTTAGACATCCATTCTCTGCGCTTGCCACATACAATTGCAGCGTTAAGCATAGGAGATCAGTAAGGCTGACACTTATCTCCTACACTCTATTACTGATGCCACATCTGGAATGATGCTGGCTGCTTTGTTATGCTTTATGGAAATACTGGTAATTCTGCACTCACTTTAGGGCTGCAGCTAAGAGTTCGAGTGGCAGTTATCAACCCTGAGTTGTGTGCTTACAGCCTGCAATACAACTTGATTTATACACCACTCTGAAGCTTAATAAAACATCCCAAAGTGCTTCCAAGCAGCAACAACAGATGGGGGAAGCATTAGGAGAAGCCAGTGAAGATACAGGCATAAGGCGCACATTTTCCAGAAGGAAGAGCTTGGGACACCTGGAAAGCGAATATCACAATGTGGCATCGACACAGCTGAAGGCTCCAAGGCATATTGAGGGGTCGAAAGATGCCAAGAGTCACAAGAGCAGAATATGCACACTGGGTATACGTAGCTGAAGGAGGTTGTAGGATGTGTGGGTGATGGGGAACCAAATGGAGATTAGTGAATATGTGCAGCAGAGTTCCAGTTTATACAGTGTGACATGCAGAGGATTAATGAAGAGAGCTTTATAGTCAAACCCTGCGGTGGCACAGGGGGTGCGGGCAAGGTCACCAGAACCCACTGAGAGAAGCAGAATCAGAGAATCCCTACAGTGCAGAAGGAGGCCATTCGGCCCATCGAACCTGCACTGACAACAATCCCACCCAGCCCCTATCCCTGTAACCCCCCATATTTAGCCTCTTAATCTCCCTAACCTACACATCTTGGGACACTAAGGGGCAATTTAGCATAGCCAATGCACCTAACCTAAACATCTTTGGACTGTGGGAGGAAACTGGAGCACCCGGAGGAAACCCACGCAGACATGGGGAGAATGTGCAAACTCCACACTGACAGTCACCCGAAGCCAGAATTGAACCTGGGCCCCTGGCGCTGTGAGGCAGCAGTGCTAACCACTGTGCCACCCCAAAAGGGCATTAGTAAACCAGATAAGTTTTATAGAACATAGAACATAGAAAAACTACAGCACAAAACAGGCCCTTCGGCCCCACAAGTTGTGCCAAAAATATCCCTACCTTTTAGGCCTACCTATAACCCTCCATCCTATTAAGTCCCACTCATCCAGGAGTCTCTTAAAAGACCCTATTGAGTTTGCCTCCGCCACCACTGACGGCAGCCAATTCCACTCGCCCATCACCCTCTGTGCGAAAAACTTACCCCTAACATCTCCCCTGTACCTACCCCCCCCGCACCTTAAACCTGTGTCCCCTCATAGCAGCTATTTCCACCCTGGGAAAAAGCCTCTGAGAGTCCACCCGATCTATGCCTCTCAACATCTTATACACCTCTATCAGGTCTCCTCTCATCCTACGAATCTCTAAGGAGAAAAGACCGAGCTCCCTCAGCCTATCTTCATAAGGCATGCCACTCAATCCAGGCAACATCCTTGTAAATCTTCTCTGCACTCTTTCAATCTTTTCCACATCCTTCCTGTAATGAGGTGACCAGAACTGAGCACAGTACTCCAAGTGGGGTCTGACGAGTGTCTTATATAGCTGCATCATTATCCCCGGACTCCTAAACCCAATCCCTTGATTGATAAAGGCCAGTCTACCATACGCCTTCTTAACCACCTCCTCCACCTGCGGGGCCAATTTTAGAGTCCTATGGACCCGGATCCCAAGGTCCTTCTGATCCTCTACAGTACTAAGAGTCTTTCCCTTTATATTGTACTCCTTCATCCCATTTGACCTGCCAAAATGGACCACTACGCATTTATCAGGGTTGAAGTCCATCTGCCACTTCTCCGCCCAGTCTTGCATCCTATCTATGTCCCTCTCTAACTTCTGACATCCCTCCAGATTATCCACAACCCCACCAACCTTCATGTCGTCGGCAAACTTACCAACCCATCCCTCCACTTCCTCATCCAGGTCATTTATGAAAATGACAAACAGCAAGGGTCCCAGAACAGATCCCTGGGGCACACCACTGGTGACCGACCTCCATTTAGAAAAAGACCCATCTATACCCACTCTCTGCCTCCTTTGGGCAAGCCAGTTCTGGATCCACAGGGCAGCAGCCCCTTGGATCCCATACCCTCTCACTTTTTCTAGATGCCTTGCATGGGGGACCTTATCGAACGCCTTGCTAAAATCCACATAAACCACATCTACCGCTTTCCCTTCGTCAATGTGTTTAGTCACATTTTCGAAGAACTCCACCAGGCTCGTAAGGCACGATCTGCCTTTGACAAAGCCATGCTGAGTATTCTTGAGCATACTAAACTTCTCTAAATGCTCATAAATCTTGTCCCTCAGGATCTTCTCCATCAGCTTACCAACCACTGAGGTTAAACTCACCGGTCGGTAATTCCCTGGGCTATCCCTATTCCCCTTCTTGAAAATAGGAACCACATCCGCAATCCTCCAATCCTCCGGCACCTCCCCCATCTCAATCGAAGACGCAAAGATCATCGCCAAAGGCTCTGCAATCTCTTCCCTCGCCTCCCACAGTAACCTGGGGTACATCCCATCCAGGCCCGGCGACTTATCTATCTTGATGTCATTCAAAGATTCCAGCACAACCTCCTTGTTAAAGTCCACATACTCAATCTTTTCAGTCCACCCCAAGCCCGCAGTACATCCACCCAGGTCCTTCTCCTCTGTGAAACCCGAGGCAAAATACTCATTAAGCACCTCTGCCATTTCTACTGGTTCCGTACAGATTTTCCCGCCTTCATCTTTTATAGGCCCTATTCCTTCACGTCTCATCCTTTTATGATAATCAATAATAATTTCATAATCACCCTTACTGAGACCAGCTTTACATTCTAGATTTTATCAATTGAATTTGAATTCCACCAGATGGTCATGGTGGGATTTGAACCTAGGCTTCCCGGATTACTGGTCCAGTGACATTACCACTCTGCTACCGTCTCCCCATAGGTGTGGAGGTTACCTTAGTAGTAGTTAGGGTGCACGATTTGAAGCTTGTCAGAGGACGCAGGGGTGACACATCATTGGATTCAGCTCTGAGTGAACAGTGGTGCGCAGGATAGAGTCGGGGGTTAGGATTTGAAGATTTCAGCAGTGGTTAAGCAGGTGACACGGTGGCACAGAGGGATTGATGGTCTATTATGGGGCAGCATGGTGGTTGTCTCACAGCGCCGGGGACCTGGGTTCAATTCCGGCCTTGGGTGACTGTCAAAGACATTCTCCCCATGTCTGCATGGGTTCCCTCTGGGTGCTTCGGCTTCCTCCCACAGTCCAATGATCATACAATAGAATTCCTACAGTGCAGGAGGCGGCCACTTGGCCCATCGAGTCTGCACCGTCCACAATCCCACTCAGGCCCTATCCCCATAACTTCACGTATTAACCCTAGCTGGTCCCCTGACACTAAGGGGTAATTTAACATGGCCAATCAATCTAATCTGCACATTTTAGGACTGTGGGAGGAAACTGGAGCACCTGAAGGAAACCCACGCAGACATGGGGAGAATGTGCAAAATCTACACAGACAGTGACCTGAGGCTGGAATTGAACCCAGGTCCCTGGCACTATGAGGCAGCAGTGCTTACCACTGTGCTGCCATGATGCCCATGTGTGCGTTAGATGGATTGACCATGCTAAATGCCCCTTATTGTTCCAAGATGTGCAGGCTAGGAAGGTTTGCCATGATAAATTGCCCCTTAGTGTCCCAAGATGTGCAGGTTAGAGGGATTTGCCATGGTAAATGCACAGAATTATGGGGCTGGGGGCTGGGCTTGGGAGATGGTCTTTCAGAGAGTCAGTGCAGACCTGATGGGCCGAATGGCATCCTTCTGCACTAGGTGGTTAACCTAGAAAGAGTTTTAATTCATCTGAAACTCAATATCCAATAAGCAGCGGGGCGGGATAGAGAATAGTGATAGTCACAGAGCTTTCTGGCATGTGTCCTGATCACTGCTAACATCCCTCATTCCCTGTTTAGCAGCAGCCATGCATAGTGACCTCTGGAATTACAATTGGTAAATCTCCCTCTCTCGGGAGAAAACACCTGAAACAGTACAGGTACAGACCTCCCACCACCCCAACTGAAAAAACAATCAAATAGTCGCCTTGCCTCGAAAACAACAGTCTAAAATGCAATCCATCCCCCGCTGTCCCAAACCTGTAGCATTTACAGGGAATCAGAGTAGTTTTGACAGGAGTGTTACATACGAGTGGGAGAAGAATGAATCAAATCAGCAAACGCTGTGGAGAAATAAAATACTCGACCACATTTTTAGCAATGACAGAAGAAAAACAGGAAATTAAGGGCGTAGAGATAAAGCACACACACACATATATATATATATATGCAGCACGTGGGTTGCTGCACTCAATATTTGTACGTTTCCGAACCCCAGTGGTATTCTAACACATCGAGGAGAAGTTGCTTTTCAAGGTGTTCCAATAGATAGGACTTCCAGCCTTACTCCATTGTCACCCCTTGGCTTTCTTCCCATAGTGAGTTGATCATTCAAATACTTTTTTAAAGAGAGGTGGCTACACAAGGGGGTGGGGGGTGGTGGAAGAAGGAGAGGCAGAGTGGGGCTATATACCAACCTCCGTGGCTGCTGCCGGCTGAGTCGCGCTGGTTAAACTCGAAGAGAAAACTGAAGTCAAACTCTTCCTCGTCCTGGCAGGGAGAAGTCATGAGTGCAGGGTTGTCGGAGGCAAGGGGGGGGGCAGAGCCCTCTCGCCCTGGGGACTGTACTCCCTTTTTTCCTGCTCCTCGCTACATCCAACAATGTGTCTGGGAGAGAGGAGAAGCCAAGCCAAAGTCTTCACTCTTCCCCAGAATGTGAAGATTGGAGGGCACCTTCCCCTCTTTATCCCCACAGCGAGCGACTTGACCTCTTCTGGACCTGGCACCCTCAGATTCTATTGAATCTGGCTGTCGCTACAGTTACTTTTTTTTGTTCTTTCCTGTGTGTGTGTGTGTGTGTGTTAATCTGCGATCGCCCTCACTCGGTTTCCGGGTTTCGAGAGAGGTGTCACACAGTGTGTTCCTCTCCCCCAAATTTAAATATCTTGTGTGAGAGAGATACTACAGTCCTGCATTCGTATTCACCATCACCCCTGTTCCCTCTCTCTAAACCCTCTTCACACAGTGACTGGTTACAATCTGAAAATTAACATAGGTCAGACAGATGCCTCGCTTTGCAGCTCAGAATAACTACCATATAGAGAAAAGAAACTTCCTTGTGTTCCAAAATCTGATAACAGTTCATCTCCACCTGAAACATTAACTCTCTTGCCCCCCCCCCCCCCACCCCACTCCCCTGGACTCAGCCGAACCTTGCTGAGTATTTTCAATAATTTGTGGTTTTATTTCAAATTTCCAGCATCCCGCACTATTTTGCATTTGTTTTTGTATTTCATGCGTTCGAGGTTAAGGCACAGTGGTTAGCACTGCTGCCTCACAACGCCAGAAACCCGGGTTCAATTCCGGCCTTGGGTCACTGTCTGTACAGAGTCGGCACGTTCTCCCCATGTCTGCGTGGGTTTCCTCCGGGTGCTCCGTTTTCCTCCCACAGTCCAAAAGACGTGCTGGTTAAGTGCATTGGCCATGCAAAATTCTCCCTCAGTGTACCCGGAGTATGGCAAACAGGGGATTTTCACAGTAATTTCATTGCAGTGTTAAAGTAAACCTACTTGTGACACTAATAAATAAAGTTAAACTTTATTTTATTCTTTGAAGCCATGCGTCCAATGTTAATAATTATAAGGGGTATTTCAATCTTTAACCACAGGCACACACAATCCATTCATAATTCAGTTGTGTGTGTTGAATCATAGAATCCCTACAGTGCAGAAGGAGGCCATTCGGCCCATTGAGACTGCACTGACCACAATCCCACCCAACCCCTATCCACATAACCCCATGTATTTACCCTGCTAATCTCCCTGACACTAAGGGGCAATTTAGCATGGCCAATCAGCCTAACCCACACATCTTTGGAGTGTGGGAGGAAACCGGGGCACCTGCAGGAAACACACACGCAGACACGGGGAGATCATGCAAACTCCACACAGACAGTGACCTGAGGTCAGAATTAAACCAGGATCCCTGGCGCTGTGAGTAGTGAGTAGTGAAATGGCAATAAATATTTGAGCTTTCCTCCAAATTACAGAATCATAGAATCTCTACAGTGTATTCAGTCCATTGAGCCTGTAATGACTGACCGACAACAATCCCACCCAGGCCCTATCGCTGTAACACCATGGCCTGAATTCTCCAGCCACTGCTGCTGCTGCCAGAGAGGACAGGGAATTTGGCACTCAGCCAAATCTCCGTTCACTGTAGCAGGACAGGAGAATCCCACTGTCATGAACGGCTGGAGAATCCAGCCGCATGTACTTAACCTCGCTAATTCCCCTAACCTGCACATCTTGGAGCAGTTTACATAGAACATAGAACAGTACAGCACAGAACAGGCCCTTCGGCCCACAATGTTGTGCCGAGCTTTATCTGAAACCAAGATCAAGCTATCCCACTCCCTATCATCCTGGTGAGCTCCATGTGCATATCCAATAACCGCTTAAATGTTCCTAAAGTGTCTGACTCCACTATCACTGCAGGCAGTCCATTCCGCACCCCAACCACTCTCTGCATAAAGAACCTACCTCGGACATCCTTCCTATATCTCCCACCGTGAACCCTATAGTTATGCCCCCTTGTAATAGCTCCATCCACCCGAGGAAATAGTCTTTAAACGTTCACTCTATCTATCCCCTTCATCATTTTATAAACCTCTATTAAGTCTCCCCTCAGCCTCCTCCGCTCCAGAGAGAACAGCCCGAGCTCCCTCAACCTTTCCTCATAAGACCTACCCTCCAAACCAGGCAGCATCCTGGTAAATCTCCTTTGCACTCTTTCCAGCGCTTCCACATCCTTCTTATAGTGAGGTGACCAGAACTGCACACAATATTCCAAATGTGGTCTCACCAAGGTCCTGTACAGTTGCAGCATAACCCCACGGCTCTTAAACTCCAACCCCCTGTTAATAAAAGCTAACACACTATAGGCCTTCTTCACAGCTCTATCCACTTGAGTGGCAACCTTTAGAGATCTGTGGATACGGACCCCAAGATCTCTCTGTTCCTCCACAGTCTTCAGAACCCTACCTTTGACCCTGTAATTCACATTTAAATTAGTCCTACCAAAATGAATCACCTCACATTTATCAGGGTTAAACTCCATTTGCCATTTTTCAGCCCAGCTTTGCATCCTATCTATGTCTCTTTGCAGCCTACAGCAGCCCTCCACCTCATCCACTACCCCACCAATCTTGGTGTCATCAGCAAATTTACTGATCCACCCTTCAGCCCCCTCCTCTAAGTCATTAATAAAAATCACAAAGAGCAGAGGACCAAGCACTGATCCCTGTGGCACTCCGCTAGCAACCTGCCTCCAGTCCAAAAATTTTCCATCCACCACCACCCTCTGTCTTCAATCAGATAGCCAGTTACCTATCCAATCGGCCAACTTTCCCTCTATCCCACAGCTCCTTACTTTCATCATAAGCCGACCATGGGGGACCTTATCAAACGCCTTACTAAAATCTATGTATATGACATCAACTGCCCTACCTTCATCAACACACTTAGTTACCTCCTCAAACAATGCATGGCCAACCAACCTAACCTGCACATCATTAGACCAAATATCCTTCAACCCTCCCATGGGTTCCTTTCCCTGCAACAAATTAACAAAAATCCATCCAGTCACTTATTTTGTTTTAAGCTGCCAACATTTTTCAGCTGTTTCTGGGATGTGGGCAATTGGGACAAGACCACATTTATTGCCCTTCCCTAATAGTTCTGAGAGGGAGGCAGCAGCTTTCTTGAACTGCTCCAGTCCTTGTGATGAATGTTCTCTCACCAGAGTCTTGTGAGGGAATCCCACTATATTGACTCAGCCAAACATTATGCAACCCAAATGCACAAATCCAATCAGTGAAGCCTTGGAGAGGAGCTTGCATGTGAGGTATTCCCAAGATATATTACTGCTTGTCCTTCTGGCAGTAGAACTTGCAGAGTTTTTTTTATTCTTTCATGTGGGCATCACTGGCTGGGCCAACATTTGTTGCCCAGCCTTAATTGCCCATTTCAGAGTCAACCACATTTCTGTGGGTCTGGAGTCACATGTAGGCTATATTGGGTAAAGGACAGCAGATTTCCTTCCCTAAAGGGCATAAGTGGTTTCTTAGTCATCTTTTAATTCCAGATTTTTATTGAATTTAAATTTCACCAACTGCCCTGGTGGGATTCGAACCCAGGTCCCCAGAGTACTACCCTGGATTTCTGGAATACTAGTCCAGCGACAATACCACTCTGCCACTGCCTCGCCCCCCAGGGTAGGGAAGTGTTGTTGCAGTAACCTTGGTGACTCACATAAGAACATAAGAACTAGGAGCAGGAGTAGGCAATTCAGCCCCTCGAGCCTGCTCCGCCATTCAATGCGATTATGGCTGATCTTATTATGGCCTCAACTCCACTTTCCTGCCCATTCTCCATAACCCTTTCAACCCATAACTAATTAAAATCTGTCTATCTCCTTAAATTTACTCAATGTCCTGGAATCCACTGCACTCTGAGGTAGTGAATTCCTTTGATGGAAGTAATTTCTCCTAATTTCTGTTCAAAATTGGCACATTGGTTGCACTGCTGCCTCACAGCGCCAGGGACCAGGGTTCAATTCCAACCTTGTGTCACTGTCTGTGTGAGAGTTTGTATCTTCTCCCCGTGTCGGCACGGGTTTCCTGTGGGTGCTCCAGTTTCCTCCCACACTCAAAGATTAGGTGGATTGGCCATGCTAAATTACCCCTTAGTGTCAGGGGCAGCAGGGTAAATATGTGGGGATAGGGCTTGGGTGGGATTGTTGTCGGTGCAGGCTCAATAGGCTAAATAACGGTCTATTTAAACTCCAAGTTTAGAGGCGGGGAAGACACCAGTAACAATACTTTTCACTGTATACTAATACATGTGACATAATAAATCTAATCTAATCAAATCAAAATCAAAGTTTAGTGGCAGTAGATTTTCACCAAGGTTAACTTACATGATATAAATCAGAAGTAAAGAGAATGTAATTTTCCCTTCTCCAGGAATTCTCACTCTGCTTCATGTTGAGTTGCGCTCTGACACCAGATTGGGGATACCATTATACTATAACTGCAACGTTTGTGTGGATCATAAAGGATAATATTCCATCCTCTGAGTCCCTTACAAAAGAAAATGCTAAAACATGAGGCCAACACTCACCCTTGGGGACTCCAATAGCAACTGGTTTTCATCTTGTACCTCGCTCAAGTGACCATTCTTTATGTTTTTCAATCATTCATGGGATGTGGGCGTCGCTGGCTGGGCCAGCATTTATTGCCTATCCCTGAGGGCATTTAAGAGTCAACCACATTGCTGTGGATCTGGAGTCACATGTAGGCCAGACCAGGTAAGGACAGCAGATTTCCTTCCCTAAAGGACCTTAGTAAACCAGACGAGGTTTTGCGACAATCAACAATGGTTTCATGGTCATCAGTAGACTTTTAATTCCAGATTTATTTTATTGAATTCAAATTTCACTATCTGCCATGGTGGGATTCGAACTTGGGTTCCCAGAGCATTAGCCTGGGTCTCTGGATTACTAATCCAGCGACGTGCGAGTCTAAACAATGAGAGTCGGTGTTATAGTCAGTGATTAAGGCAAGGCCTAATTCAGCTCACGTGCAATGTCCACATACATAGACTTCCAGCAGCGTATAACTAGATTTTGATTAGGAGTGAAAATCTGCCTGATATTCCACTCATTGTCTCAAGGTGCAAAGGTCGGTTGTAGCTTCCTATCATTCCCAAGCATAAACCATGAATTGAACCTGGGTATGTCAGGCTTAGATAGCTACAGTTCTATGTTTTTTGGGGGAATGAGGGAACAGCAGAGAATTTCCAGCACTGACAGTATTTGTTATTTTTATTCCAATTCAATCAAATCAAGTCCAATTTAGAGTCTCAACAAGTTGAGACATTCCCGATCCAAGCTGACAAGACAGGGCTCGCACCTCCTGTCTTGGGCTTGATCTACATGATCCAAGCTGATTGGAGTAGGAATAGGTCCTCTTCCAAGGCTTGATCTCATTTGCATCTTAGCCAAAAGGCCGAGATGCCGCTTTTAAAAATTGCTTCAAATGAAGCTAAAATGTAACCTAATGACTTCAACCAAGCACAGCATGTCGATACTACACTTGATCTTAGCCAAAAGGCCGAGAAGCGACAATATTTAGTGTTTGCATGGGGCTAGTGCACGAATATGTCTGTTCTGTTCATGTTGCTTTTCAGTAATCTAATCGGTTACTGATACAGATGAATATCCTGATTGTCCTGGGTTTGATGGACAGGGGTCTGGATCAAGGCTAGTAAAGGAAAAGCAGTTACAGATAGGGATTCATTATGTCCAAAGATGTGCGGGTTAGGTTGATTGGCCAGGTTAAAATTGTCCCTGAGATGCGTAGTTAGAGGGATTAGCGGATAAATATGTGGGGGTAGGACCTGGGTGGGATTGTGGTCGGTGCAGACTCGATGGGCCGAATGGCCTCCTTCTGCACTGTAGGGTTTCTATGATTCTATGATTCTTCTATGTTCTGCTGCTGTTTCTTGATTGTAAGTGATGATGAGAGCTGTGGCTGGGGAACCCAGTGCCACAAAGGACCTGAAATGGAAGGTGTGAGGCATGACGTTGTCAGTCAGCCATGATGTTGGTAGCATGAAGACTTTGAGTCAGTGTATTTTTCTACTTTCATATCTGACTTGATCCTAAATGAAAACAAACACTAAAGTGTCCCATTCGGCATTTCCTGTCACACAAGAAAGAAAAAAGTTACCATCTTACTCCATTAACATTGACCCTCTTTTCCAAAAGTGTCATCATGTAGGTGTGATGGCTTAGTATAATTCCCACTGTTTTTCTGTTTAATGTTTGTTTTATTGGAATCGATGAAAATTTAACCAGAGAATACATTAAGGGTGGCATGGTGGCTCAGTGGTCAGCACTGCTGCCTCACAGCGCTAGGGACATGGGTTCGATTCCCAGGGCTTGGGTCACTGTGTGTGTGGAGTTTCTCCCCATGTCTGCGTGGGTTTCCTCTGGGTGCTCCGGTTCCCTCCCACACTCCAAAGATGTGCAGGTTAGGTGCATTGGCCATGCTAAATTGACCCTTAGTGTTAGGGGGATTAGAAGGGTAAACACATGGCATTACGGGGATAAGGCCTGGGTGGGATTCTTGTCGGTGCAGGCTCGATGGACTGGGTGGCCTCCTTCTGCACTGTAGGGATCCTATGATAAGATTCAATGAAAACTGTATTCACCACTGGCCAGAAGTTGAGTACATTTTTCACACTGTTTTGGTGCATTCTCTTTCTCTAAAGATGATGTTTAATTGGCATATGTAACAAACTGCCAAACAATATATAACTCACATAGAAAGATTACATTTAAATTAATTTACAGGATAGGGTTCCAGAAAAAAGGAGAAGTAAAGTTTATTTATTAATCACAAGTAAGACTTACATTAAAGAAATTACTTTCTTTAGAAAGTGAAGAAATGAAGTTTCTGTGAAATTCCCCTAGTTGCCACACTCGGTGCCTGGTCAGGTCAGTGCACCTAACCAGCACGTCTTTTAGACTGTGGGAGGAAATCAGAGCACCTGGAGGAAACCCACGCAGACACGGGGAGAACGTGCAGACTCCACACAGACAGTCACCCAAGGCCGGAATCGAACCCGGGTCCCTGGCACTGTGAGGCAGCAGTGCTAACCATTGTGCCACCATGCCGCCCCAAAGCAAAGAAAGCAAAGCAATCATTGAGGACAGCTTAGCTTTGTATCTGTAACTTTTCAAACTGGTTTGAACTTTTATCTGATTTCTCAAAACCCACAACCATCTGTTGGTATTAGTTTTGAACATGTATCACGTCGCTATTGCGTATTAAAAATAGAGCTCCCATCTACTTTCCTGCTTAATTCTCCCAACACATACACCATTTTCCATCAAATTGCTCCACTCTCTGGTCACATCAAGAGAAATCTACTAGCTGTAAATTTTTCAGGGTTCCTGCATCTATCTATTTTAGCTTGAATGATGTAGACAGAGAATCCTGCTGGTACACATCTGCTTATCACTGTTGCTGGTGTGATCAGCCTTTTATCACAGGGAGTCCATGATCTGGTTTATGCCATCTGTTAGCTGAGGCAGACAACCTTGATAAAGATGTGGGTGTGATCCAAGGGGATTTCCTTAGCCTACGAGTTAAAGCTGAGGCATACAGAGCCCCACAGAGATTTAAAAACAGGTTCATTTCAAAGAAAGAAATGGGCCACTACATTTTTTAGACATCTGAAGCTCGTCTGTCTGGGGCTCGTCTAAGGCAACAGTTTATCTTCTAACTTAATGCTTTACTACTGAAATACGACTTATAATGTCCTTTGCCACTTGTTGGTAAACCAATATAATGCTGAACTCAGCATCACGTGATCACAATCCACGTAAGTTGATAGGTCAAGCTAAATTGTCCCTTAGGGCAGGATTTTCTGGCCATACTCGCCCCAAAACCGGAAACTTCCCACCCAAGGTCAACGGACCTTTGCATGGTCCTCCCCCGCCCACCCACTACGATTCCCATGGCAGGCGGGATGGGAAAATTCCCTCCTTAGTGTCAGGGGGGTTAGCAGGGTAAATGTGCGGGGTTACGGGGATTGGGCCTGGGTGGGATTGTTGTCGGTGCAGACTCGATGGGCCGAATGGTCTCCTTCTACATTGTAGGGATTCTATGATTCGCTGTAAAGGTTAGAAGGGTGGCTCTTTTAACACAGAGAATGTAAATGTAGAGTCGCTGGAGGATATTTCACCCACTCACTTGTGTGTCACATATGCTTATTTTTAAGTGCTTTCTATACTGAGAGAAAGATGGTGATTCAGAAAAATAATTTCAGCCATAGAAAAAGAGAAGTTGCATCAGAGCCTTGGGGACAACCTCCTTATTTTCATAAAAATGTAATTTCAGCCGAGCTTTCAGTCTGTTTTGCAAAAATGTCAACTTTGTAGACAAAACAATTCTGGAGTGCAAAAGAATATTTTTTGATGCGCAGCAACGATTTGCTTGGCATTAGATTTCTCCTAAATCTTGCGGTGTCTTCATGTGTATGAGGCATAATATTAATTTTACTTCTTGGCTCCTAATTTGTTTAAACCTTATTTTCCGAAAATCATTCTGCGAACTGAAAGAATGAACCTGTAATTGTAAAATGGGAAGGTCAAAAAAAAGCAAAATATTTCTTGCCCTAAGTAGGTGTAGAGGGGACATGCGGAAGACCTTTTTTTACACAGAAGGCGGTGGGTGTCTGGAATTCGCTGCTTGAGTTGGTGGTGGAGGCAGAGACCCTACATTCTTTTAAAATTTCCTGGATCTGCATCTTAAGTGCTGTAAGCTACAGGGCAATGGGCTGGGTGCAGGAAGGTGGGATTAGAAAGGGCACTTTGGGTGTCCACGGGTTGGCATGGACAAGATGGGCTGAATGGCCTCTTTGTCTGCTGTAACTTTTCTATGGTACTATACAGGACCTATAGCCCTGTGGCTTACAACACTTAAGGTGCAGATCCAAGTACCTTTTTAAAGAGTTTAGGGTCTCTGCTGTAACTTTTCTATGGTCCTATGGTTCTAAGATGTTCTCTCCTTTGTTTCTTGAGAAATGTTTCCCTTCATCACCGCCCCCTTCCTATCAGCAACACTGAAATCAGGAATTTAGGGCGCAGATCTAGTCTTTTTGACCTTTTTGTGTTTGATGCTGAGACGATAGTGAGGGAGGAGGTGGGTGCATGGATCGGGGTGAGGTGCAGGAAGCCGAAATTAACTATAATGAAAGCAGACAGTTACCAAAATCTGTAGCAACTTCTCTGCAAGATGCCGTTCAACTAGGGGATTTTCATAGTAACTTCACTGCAGTGTTAATGGAAGCCTACTGGTGACACTAATAAACTTGAAAAACTTTAAAAGATTTGCAGTAGCAGTTGGGTGTGTAACCAGATGACACATTTAAAATAACTGCTTAAAAAAAAAGGTCCTGGAGAAATTTGGATTTTTTTTCTAATGCAGCAGGTTGCTATGATCAGGAATGCCTTACTTGAATGCTTTACTTGTGGTTTAATAGTTACTTTCGAAAGGAACCTGAGAAGGAGAAGTTTGCAAGGTGATGGACAAAGAGCAATGGGTGTTGGATTATTTGGACCACCCGTTCAAAGAGCCAACTAGCATGGAAGCAATGTTCTGAATGCCCTCCTTCAGTATTCCATGACTCTGTGAAGAAATTGAACTGGGATCCCACTGGACAATGATCAGTGTGACCTATGGTGTTGCAAATTTGGGCGGCATGGTGGCACACTAGTTTGCACTGCTGCCTCACAGTGCCAAGGACCTGGATTCGATTCCCGACTTGGGTGACTGTCTGCGTGGAGTTTGCACATTCTCCCCGTGTCTGCGTGGGTTTCCTCTGAGTGCACTGGTTTCCTCCCACAGTCCGAAAGACGTGCCGGTTAGGTGGATTGGCTGTGCTAAATTGCCCCTTAGTGTCAGGGGGTCTAGCTAGGTAAATGCATGGGGTTATGGGAATAGGGCCTGTAGTGGGATTGTGGTTGTTGCAGACTCGATGGGCTGAATGGCCTCCTTCTGCACTGTAGGATTCTATGATTCCATGAATAAATGCTAGTTAACACTGCGCAAAGGAGGTCTTGTGACACAATGGCTAGCATGCCTGTCTCTGGGCCAGAAGACCAGTCTAGAGTCCCACTCTAGGACTTCATGACCATGGAAGGTGTGTTCATAATGTGGCCAAACAGGTTGATTATCTCCCTGTAAATCCTGCCTGATAGGAAGCAGTAAGAGTGGGCGAGAATCCTGGTCAGCCACATTGCAGAAGCCAACTGCAAGCCACTGCCGGACTCTGCCAAAGATAATCATGGATCAATCCAATGGAAGCCTATGATTGCTGAATTCCTCTTGGAAGTTAAAACTGCATTCAAACTTCTGTACACAAACTTAATTCTTCCAAATAATGACATGGCCAGTAAGGCTGTGTCACACATAGTATCAGCAATGTGAGAAACTTCTATTCGAGTATTTTTTGGGCTGATGCAGATTGTGATGATGGGACCAGCACCATCACTAAAATTCCTGGCGTTGACATGATGGTCTGGGTTAAACATGAGCATTCCTCACCAATAATCATCTTGTGGAAGATCAAGGCACGTGTCTTTAATGTCGCGGGGCATGAATTGTGACACAGAGTTCCCACTCAACAATACCAGCACACTCACCTCTGAGTAAGTGGTTCATGGGTTCAAGTCCCACTTCGGAGCACAAAACCTAGGCTGATGCTGTGCTGCAGGAGTGCCACGTTGTTGGTGGTACTGTCTTTCAGAAGAGATGTTAAACTGAGACCCTGCCCGCTTGCCCAGTAAAAGATCCCATCTTACATTTTATTTTAAATGAAGAGCAAGTGAGTTCCCCATTGTATCCTGGCCAATATTTATCACTCACACCCAACATCACTTTAAAGAAATCTTATTATTGACACATTGCTGTTTGTGGGAGCTTGCTGCGTACATAAGGACATAAGCTATCTGAACAGAATTAGGCCATTGGGTCTGCTCTGTCATTCAATCATGGCTGATATGATTCTCATCCCCATTCTCCTGCCTCCTCCCCATAACTCTTGATCCCCTTCTTGATCAAGAAGCTATCTACCTCTGTCTTAAAGACACTCAATGACCTGGCCAGATTCACCACCCTCTGGCTGAAGAAATTCCTCCTCATCTCAAATTTAAAGGAGCGTCCCTTCACTCTGAGGTTGTGCCCTCGAGTTCTAGTCTCTCCCACTAGTGGAAGCATCCCGCCACGTCCACTCTGTCTCGGCCTCTCAGTATTCACACTGACTACCACGTGTCCTAGACTACAACAGTAACTACATATCAAAATTACTTCATTGACTGTACAACACATCGGGACGTCCTTAGGTTGTGCAAGGCGCTATTTAAATGCAAGTTTTTTAATTAGATGCCCACATCTTAACATGTACACTTGGGCGAGACACACCTAATGGGCAATAATCTATCAATTAGTCTATTAGAAGTAAATTGCGTGCGCGCAAGGAATGAGCTGAGGTGCAGGCATTTGAGAAGCTTTGATTATTTTGTGGGGATTTTTTCATGAATGTAACAGGAAATCATCTTTACAAAAGTAAATGCCAGTTTTTTTTGCAGATATTAAAGTGGAGCGCTGCTCTCGAGACTCCCTCCAGAAATATTCACACTTCAATGCTGACGCGAAGGAAAACAAGATCGGGAGACTGTACCAATTCTACATACAGTGACGTGTCAAAATCATACATCTGCTGTCTTTATAAGCAAGGAGTCCTTTGTCGTGAAGACATATAAAAATGTCACCAAGCTGGGATAACACATCATTTGTCCTTGCAAAATTTGTTGATATATAAATAATCGTGCGTTGTCACTTTTTTTGGATGAACCCACATCTCGGATTGCCTTAGATCACTGAGATTCAGCCAGGTCTGAACTGTGTTTGCCTTTGCAAAGGGGACCACTAGTGGTTGATGCTGAGATGTGCCCCTTTCGTATCCACATGGTTCATTCAGATCCCGCCCCTTCAACCCCTTTTTTTTGTTTACTGAATCTCAGAATGATGACTAGCACTTACTACTGCAGGCATCCCTCAATCGAACGTCTCCCCCACACCCCTGACACACACACACAGACACAGATAATACAGAGAGAAGATGGGGGGGGGGGAGGGAAGAATTACATTTCCCCTTCTCCCCAGCTCCCCATTTGAACTTGCATGCCAGTTCACTTCTGTCTAAGCCTTGACCTAAGCTACTGGTTAAACAATAAGAAAAAGTGGGCAAAAAAAAGTGGATAATGGGACTGATTGGGTGACTCTTTTTGAGGGGCTAGCACGGATCAGGGTGGACCGAACGGCCCTCCTCTGTGCGGTGCATCATCCTGCAAAAAAAATGGAAAGTAACACCGAAAACAAAAGCCGGTTCACTCCTGGGGCTCAAAGAGTCAACGGTGTCCAGTAAAAGGTAACCCACTCTTTGATTTGATATTTCATGTCTTCCATATGAGTGTTGGGACATCCCCCCCCCCCCCCTCCCAAAATGGAAATCTGGTCATTTTAAATCCAGCTGACAGCCCATTAATCACATGAGACGCGTGTAACATCTTGAATACATGCCAAGCGGTTTGAATTAGAATGTGTACTTTGGCAGAGCTTGCCACTGCCCAGACTATTGAATTAGACCATTCAGATCGGTCCCCCCCCGTCCCCCCCCCACTTTCCTCCTCCCGACCATTTCTGGCAAGAGTCAGAAAAAAAATAGTTTTGTCTCTCCGCCCCCCACACCCTCCCCAGACTCCTCAAAATACTGCTGCTGTTTCAACTAGAACTGGGCAATCGGTGCAAAATCATGGTTGTGATATATAGAATATTCAACCGGATTGCAAACTTCCATATGACAAGTCAACCCCCAGCTCAATGTTCCTGACAGCGATGGGAGACACTCAGGGTAACCTCACTGGGTGCAGACAGCCAGGACACACTCGGCAAGTAACCAGACTTTACACAGGTCTGCCCCTGTAGCAAGTGGAAAAGGCTAAGGGGAACACCCTCTAACATCCCCCCCCCCCCCGTCCCAACTCCCCCCCCCCCCAGCAAATTTGCTGCCAACCTTCCAACTTTCCATCAATAATTGCCATCTCTCACCCTTACATTCTCCCCCACCCCACCCAAGACAAACTGTTTTCTTAAACGTTATTCACTCTTATAGACAGGATAACCCACCCGAGTGAATCCCCAAACCTTCACGTCACACACAAAAAATGAAAGAGAAACGCGTGTCACTGTATTAAAGAAAGTAATTTCTCAACCAAGTTCAATAGAAAAATCAGTTACCTTCCTCTGCAGACTTCATGCTGCCTTGGGCTTGGGTCGATGCGGAATACCCCCCCAACACACACAGGCAAACCAAACTTTTTTTTTCTTTTTTTTCTGCCTTTTGCTTATTTCCAGTAATTAATTCCGCAGTTGGACACTGCCCTGCGAGAGATTGACAAAGTGTTCAGTCAGTCGCATTCTGAAGCATTTCGTCTCTCCTGCTTCTCTCTCTCTCTCTGCTTCCAATGGTGATTGTTGCCACTGTTGGATAAAGCCAGTGATTTCCACCAACCAACCCTCCCACTACACCGCAGCTGGAATGTGAGCTGTGAGGCTGCTGCTGCTGCAGTGATGGGCAGGAGTTTCCCCAGGCAGGAGCTGAGCTCTGCTGATGTGCAATGTGTATGTGTGAGTGATGGAGAGCCGCCAGCAGCTGACAGTGTGTCAGACGCACTCCTACACACACAGGCACACACACACAGACACACTCAAAATCCCACTCACACACACAGACACACATCCACACACACAAAATCCCACACACACAGACACACTCAAAATCCCACTCTCACATACACAGACACACAAAATCCCCCCCACACATAGACACATAAAATCCCACTCACACACACACTTACACAGACACACTCAAAATCCCACTCACACACAGACACACTCAAAATCCCACTCTCACACACACAGACACACACAAAATCCCCCCCACACATAGACACACAAAATCCCACTCACAGACACACACAAAATCCCACTCACACACACAGACACTCACAAAATCCCACACACACATAGACACACAAAATCCCACTCACACACACACATACACAGACACACAAAACCCCACTCACACACAGACACACGCAGATATACACACAGAGAAACACATACAGACATACAAAGACACACTCAGACACACACAGACAGATACAGACACACAGATACACACACTCTCACACAGACACACACATACACACACATACATACACTCAGACACAGACAGACACAGAGACACACACAGACATTCACACAGGCACACAGACACACACAGACAGATACAGACACACACATTTACTCAAATCGATACAGACATTCACACAGATACACACATAGACACACAGACACACACACAGACACTCCAGGAACTGGACCCCCCAGCCCACGGCGCGCGCCCCTAACCCCCCCATACCCGCGCGTGCACATCACCACCCCGCGCGTGCACCTTCAAGTCCACGCGTGTGCGCGCGACCTGTGTGTGCGCGCGCGCCCTCATTCGCTCGGGATGCGCGCGTGCACGGTAGAAGAGAAAGAACCCAAAGTGGGATTGGCAGGCGACCCCCGGGCCCCGGGGGGGCTGGGGTGAGGGTTGGGGGGGGGGGAGGGTAGGGAGTCCCTCACTCACCCACCCGCTGTGCCGGGGGTCGTTCCGAGCCGCTGCCACTTTGCAATTGATCTCCAGATGTCCCCGCTGGCCGGGCTGGCACTGACTGGCACCGCCCGCACAGCGGCTGCTGCTGCTGCAATAACAACAGCACCCAGGAGCTGGCACAGTATCCAATCAGTAAAGGACAACTCTCCCTACTCCTTCATAATGATACTAACTCTCACATCCATGCTGTGTGTGCACTCAGCCAAGACAGCTCCAAACATATTACCCGCATCCACTACATCTACTCCGGCACCATTGTTTGAACACGAGTATATTCTAGAGAAGATTTAAATCTAGCAAATACTTGCTAAATCAAGAGATGACATATTCCAAGACTTGGGAGGCTGGATAGAAATCTTCCCGTGAGCAAGGTGGTTTTTCGTTCAATTTTACCCCTTCCCCCTCTTTTCTCAATTTTACCTCTCTCCCATCCTCCCCTCCCCCCACATCTTCATCTGTCACAGTTTAGCCTCTGATTTCAGTTTCTCTGCTGTTTGGTCATTCATACCCTTTATTCTCTACATGGACTGCCAATTCCCCTTGTTTCTGTGGCTATGACACATCTCTCATCCCCTCACCCTACAGTATAAATATCTCCCACTTTCAAAGGGTCATCTTTTCTCTCCTTACAGATGCTGCCAATCCTGCTGAGATTTTCCAGCATTTTCTCTTTTGGTTTTTTCTTTGCACTGTTGAGAAGCAAAAAGGTTTATTGCATTTTCCTCACTCGGCCGCACAGTGGCTCAGTGGTTAGCACTGCTGCCTCACAGCGCCAGGGACCCGGGTTCAATTCCCGGCTTGGGTCAATGTCTGTGTGGAGTTTGCACATTCTCCACCGTGTCTGTGTGGGTTTCCTCCGGATGCTCCGGTTTCTTCCCACAGTCTGAAAGATGTGCTGGTGAGATGCATTGGCCATGCTAAATTCTCCCTCAGTATACCCGATCTAGGCGCTGGAGTGTGGCAACTCGGAGATTTTCACAGTAACTTCATTGCAGTGTTAATGTAAGCCTACTTGTGACAAGAAATAAACTTTAAACTCAACTACTGTATTCCAAAATGATTTGAAAAATCAGAATCATAGTGTCATAGAGGTTTACAGCATGAAAACAGGTCCTTTGGCCCAACTTGTCCATGCCACCCAGTTTTTACTAAGCTAGTCCCAATTGCCCACATTTGGCCCATATCCCTCTATACCCATCTTACCCATGTAACTGTCTAAACACTTTTTAAAAGACAAAATCGTACACACCTCTACTACTACCTCTGGCAGCTTGCCCCAGACACTCACCACCCTCTGCATGAAAGAAATGCCCCTCTGGACCCTTTTGTATCTCCCCCCTCTTACCTTAAACCTATGCCCTCTAGTTTTAGACTCCCCCCTACCTTCGGGAAAGTATGCTGACTATCTACTTCATCTATGCCCCTCATTATTTTATAAACCTCTATAAGATCACCCCTGAGTCTCCTCTGCTGCAGAGAAAAAGTCCCAGTCTACCCAGCCTGTCCTTATAACTCAAACCACCAAGTCCCAGTAGCATCCTAATAAATCTTTTCCACATTCTTTCTAGTTTAATAATATCCTTTCTATAATAGGGTAACCAGAACTGTAGACAGTATTCTAAGTTAGGCCTAACCAGTGTCTTGTACAACTTCAACAAGACGTCCCAACTCCTTTATTCAATGTTCTGACCAATGAAACCAAGCATGTCAAATGCCTTCTTCACCACCCTGTCCACCTGTGACTCCACTTTCAAGGAGCTGTGAACCCGTACCCCTAGATCACTTTGTTCTATAGCTCTCCCCAATGCCCTACTATTAGCTGAGTAAGTCCTGCCCTGGTACAATCTTCCAAAATGCATCACCTAGCATTTATCTAAATTAAACTCTACCTACCATTCATCAGCCCACTGGCCCAATTGATCAAGATCACGTTGCAATCCTAGATAACCTTCTTCACTGTTCACTATGCCACCAATTTTGGTGTCATCTGCAAACTTGCTAACCATGCCTCCTAAATACTCATCCAAATCATTAATATAAATGACAAATAACAGTGAACCCAGCACCGATCCCTGAGGCACACCGCTGGTGACTGGCCTCTACTTTGAAAAACAATCCTCTACAACCACCCTCTGTCTTTTGTCATCAAGCCAATTTTGTATCCAATTGGCTACCTCACCCTGGATCCCTTGAGATTTATGCAACAACCTACCATGCGTTATCTTGCCAAAGGCCTTGCTAAAGTCCATGTAGACAACGTCGGCTGCACTGCCCTCATCCACCTTCTTGGTCACCCCTTCAAAAAACTCAATCAAATTCATGAGACATGATTTTCCACTCACAAAGCCATGCTGACTGTTCCCAATCAATCCTTGCCTTTCTAAATGCCTTTAGATCCTTTCTCTCAGAATACCTTCTAACAATTTATCCACTACAGAAGTTAGGCTCACTGGCCTGTCATTCCCAGCTTTTCCCTCCAGCCCTTTATAAACAAAGGCACAACATTTGCCACCCTCCAATCCTTCAGGCACCTCACCTGTGGCTGTTGATGATTCAAATATCTCTGTTAGAAGCCTCGCAATTTCCTCCCTTGCCTCCCACAATGTCCTGGGATACACTTCATCGGGGATTTATCTACCTTGATGCACTTTAAGATTTCCAGCACCTCCTTCTCTGTAATATGTACACTCCTCAAAACATCAATATTTATTTCCCCAAGTTCCCTAACATCTATGCCTTTCTCAACAGTAAATACTGATGAGAAATATTCACTTAGGATCTCACCCATCTCTTGTGCATCCCCAAGATGACCTTGTTGATCCTTAAGAGGCCCCACCCTCTTCCTAGTTACTCTTTTGCCCTTTATGTATTTGTAGATGTTCATTGGATTCACCTTTGCCATATCTGCCAAAGCAATCTCATGACCCCTTTTTACCCTCCTGATTTCTCCCTTAACTCTACTCTGACATGCTCCATGTTCTTCAAGAGATCCACCTGATCCAGGCTGCCTATGCATGTCATGTACCTCCTTCTTCTTTTTGACCAGGGCCTCAATATCCCAAGTCATCCAGGGTTCTCTACTTCTACCAGCCTTGCCCTTCATTCTAAAAGTAATGTTCTTACCCTGAACCCTGGTTAACACACTTTTGAAAGTCTCCCACTTACCAGATGTCCCTTTGCCTTCCCACAGACTCCCCCAATCAACTTTTGAAAGTTCCTGTCTAATACCATCAAAATTGGCCTTGCCCCAATTTAGAATTTTAACTTTTGGGCCAGGCCTATCATTCTCCATAGCTATCATAAAACTAATGGAATTATGACCATTGGCCGCAAACTGATCCCTCACTAACTTCTGTCACCTGCCCTTCCTTATTTCCCAAAAGGAGGTCAAGTTTTGCCCCCTCTCTAGTCGGGCCATCCACATATTGAATGGGAAATTCCTCCTGAATACACTCAGTAAAGCTTTCTCCATCCAAGCCACTAATACTATGGCTGTCCCAGTCAATGTTGGGAAAGTTAAAATCCCCTACTATTACGACCCAACTATTTTTGGAGCTATCTGTAATCTCCTTACATATTTGCTTCTCAATTTCCTGCTGACTATTTGGGGGCCTATAGTATAATCCTATCAAAGTGATCTCCCCCTTCTTATTTCTCAGTTCTACCCATATAGACTCAGTGGGCAAGCCCTCAGATATATCCCCTCTCAGTACTGCCTTGATATTCTCCCTCATCAAAAACACAACTCCCCCTCCTCTCTTACCTCCTGCTCTATCTTTCCTATAGTATCCGCACGATGGTTAAGAAAGCCCACCAACGCCTCTACTTTCTCAGAAGACTAAGGAAATTTGGCATGTCAACTATGACTCTCACCAACTTTTACAGATGCACCATGGAAAGCATTCTTTCTAGTTGTATCACAGCTTGGTATGGCTCCTGCTCTGCTCAGGACCGCAAGGAACTACAAAAGGTTGTGAATGTAGCCCAATCCATCACACAAACCAGCTTCCCATCCATTGACTCTGTCTACAGTTCCCGCTGCCTCGGCAAAGCAGTCAGCATAATTAAGGACCCCACGCACCCCGGACATACTCTCTTCCATCTTCTTCCATCAGGAAAAAGATACAAAAGTCTGAGGTCACGTACCAACCAACTCAAGAATAGCTTCTTCCCTACTGCCGTCAGACTTTTGAATGGACCTACCTTGCATTAAGTTGATCTTTCTCTACACCCTAGCTTTGACTGTAACACTACATTCTGCATTCTCTCGTCTCCTTCTCTATGAACGGTATGCTTTGTCTGTACAGCACGCAATAAATAATACTTTTCACTATATGTTAATACATGTGGCAATAATAAATCAAATCAAAGCATCTGTACCCTGGAACATTGAGCTGCCAGTCCTGTCCCTCCCTTAGTCATGTTTCAGTAATTGCTATAATATCCCAGTTCCATGTACCCATCCATGCCCTGAGTTCATCTGCCTTGCCCGTCAGGCCTCTTGCATTGAAATAAATGCAGTTTAATCTGGACTTCCCTTGCTCTCTGCCCTGCTTTTGTCTGATCTGTCTAGTACTAGGATTACTGACGCTGCCTTTACCATTTAACTCTTTAACTTCCTCAACCTTCTCTTCTGTTTCCCTACTGCTTTGGGTCCTACCCCCCTGCCAGATTAGTTTAAACCCTCCTGAGTGGCTCTGGCAAATCTCCCCACCAGGATATTAGTCCCCCTCCAGTTCAGCTATAACCCATCCCTCTTGAACACCTCTGCCCCAGAAAAGATCCCAATGATGCACAAATCTAAATTCTTGTCCCCTGCACCAGCTCTCAAGCCATGCATTCATCTGCCTTATCTTCCTATTCCTACTCTCACTAGCACGTGGCATCAGCAGTAGTCCAGGAATGACTACCCTCGAGGTCCTGCACTTTAGCCTTCTGTCTATCTCTCTATATTCACACTTCAGAGCTCATCCCCTTTCCCACCTATGTCGTTGGTACCAATATGTGCACCGACTTCTGGCGGCTCACTCTCCCCTTAAGAATGTCATGCAACCGCTCAGAGATGTCCTTTACCCTGGCACCAGGGATGCAACACACCATCCTAGAGCCTCAATTGTGGCCACAGAAATGCTGTCTGTGCCTCTAACTAGCGAGTCTCATATTACTACTGCTTGCTAGCTCTCTTTGCTCGACTCTGCTCGACAGCAGAACCAGATGTGGTGCCACAGGACTGGCAGCTGCTGGTATTTTCCCTCTCAACAGTATCCAAAATGGTATACGTGTTTGAAAGGGGAATGGCCACAGGAGACTCTTGCACTACCTGCCTGCCTCTCCTGGTAGTCACCCATCTACCTGACTGAACCTGTGGTGTGACAACCTCCCTGTAACTTGTGTCTATCACATTGCCCCCTGTATACTCCGCAGTGCATCCAGCTGCCACTCCAACCAAACAATGCGGTCTGTCCAGAGCTGCAGCTGGGCACACTTCTTGCAGACAAAGTTGTCAGGGAGACTAGATTGCTCCCTGATTTCCCACATCTGGCAGGAGGAGCATACTAACTGCCATAACTGCCCCTTTACAGTTGAAAGGATGAAAGAATCTCAACTCCCCTTTCCCTTGCTTGTGGCTCTCACAGTGCCTTGTTTTGGTTAGAGGAGGAGGTAGGGAGGGAAACACTGAAGTAGTATTTGGTGTTTAACTGTCCCTTGACAACAGCTCCTCCACAAACCACTGTCTGGAAGCAGTGGCTGGGCCGATGCAAATATTCCTCATGTCAGCCAATCAGCATCGCCGCTCTGCTGCCCTCTGCCAGATGCTTGTCTTCACTTGAACACGGAGGGCGTCTTGCTGAGGTGCACCTTCTGAAAGCAGTGACTGCGCCAAAGCACCTCTTTCCATGCCAGTCAATCAGTGTTACCACTCTGCTATCCTGTGAAATAGGTTTTCAGAACATTTCATTCTCAGGGAAAATTCATTTATAATATACTTTTTAAATTTTTAAGCATTTTTTTCTGCTCTCCCCCATCTCTGGGTATCAATCTGCTTCCTATTATCAGGTCTTTTACAGCGACCTGGATTGGCACCTTATTCTGCTGGCAAGAGTATCTTCACACAACCAAGTTGACCCTGGTGTCAGGGGATTACCCTGCTAATCCCCTGACACTAGGGTGAATTTAGCATGGCCAATCCACCTAACCTGCACATCTTTGGACTGTGGGAGGAAACTGGAGCACCCAGAGGAAACCCACGCAGACACGGGGAGAACGTGCAAACTCCACACAGACAGTGAGCCAAGCCGGGAATCGAACCCGGGTCCCTGACGCTGTGAGGCAGCAGTGCTAACCACTGTGCCACCACGCTGCCCCTGGGATAATCTGGTTCCCTGTGGTGTTCTGGCCAATCCACTAAAACAGGTTATCAAGCTCACTGTCGTTATGCAGTTTGTGGGATCTTGTTGTGCATACATTGACTGCCCCATATTTCCAATGTTCTGATTATGACATGACCTGGAGTGTTTCCCTAGCTGCTGCAAACACTTATGATATCCTGAAGGTTGTGGAAGAAATGGTAGGAATGCAAGTTCTCCCTTTATCTCAGTTCAAAATGTCCTGTTCCACCTACAGATTGCGAGTTAAATAGGTGCTGATTCCTGGTATCTAACCCATACATTCAGGTTGATTGAACAGGGACACACAGGTGGAGCAAGTTGGAGGGTTACTGCACAGTCCTACACACATGTGCAGCATCTCACATCTTTCCCCAAGAGCTGAGGGCAGTACACACGTGATTACGTGACTCTAATATAAAAACAAAATACTGCGGTTGCTGAAACCTGTGACAAGAGTAGAAAATGCTGGAAAACCTCAGCAGGCCTGACAGCATCTGGGGAGAGAGAATAGAGCCAACATTTTGAGTCAGGGTGACCCTTTGTCTGGGTCATCCTTACTCGAAACATTGGCTCTGTTCTCTCTCCCCAGATGCTGTCAGACCTGCTGAGATTTTTCAGCATGTGACTCAATGGTTCCTGCAAATTCAGTTGGTCAATAAGTGGTCACATAACCTGATGTTGCCATGTAGAAGGGACAGCAAAACTTTGAAAAAGAAACGGAGTTTTAGAAAACTAAATTGGTGATGTTGTTGAGACCAACAGTCAGTTAAAGAGTAAATGACAATGAACTATTGGAGATCGGGTGCTTTGTAAGATTGTACTAAATGATTTCCAAGGAGAATTTGAGTTGGTAGAGTTTAAGCTTTAGCAATGGATTTCTGCCTTTAGACCTGGGACTTAAGCATAACACAAGTAGTGGAGCAATAAACAGATAGGTCACTTGTGGAACAGTTACCAGGAAATAATTTCACTGCGAGATCTCCGATGATCCCAGGGGGCGGCACGGTGACACAGCGGTTAGCACTGCTGCTGCCTCACAGCGCCACAGACCCAGGTTCAATTCTGGCCTCGGGTAACTGTCTGTGTGGAGTTTGCACATTCTCCCCGTGTCTGCGTGGGTTTCCTCCGGGTGCGCCAGTTTCCTCGCACATTCTCAAGATGTGCAGGTTAGGTGGATTGGCCATGCTAAATTGCCCCTTAGTGCCAGGGGGACTAACTAGGGTAAATGCATGGGGTTATGGGGATATGGCCTGTGTGGGATTGTGGTTGGTGCAGACCCAATGGGCCGAATGGCCTCCTTTTGCACTGTAGGGACTCTATGATACAATCTATGACACGCTGCAGGAAACTCGAGGCCATGCTCACGGACTGAACGGAGGTGTTTCGCCTGGATAGGGTCTGGATGGGATTGTGGCCGGTACAGACTCGATGGGCCTAATGACCTCCTTCTGCACTGTAAGGATTCTATGATATTGCATCTGTGGCATCAGGTTATTGGAAAGCAATTGTCTTAATGCTACCAGTTGATGCTGAATGGCACCATGGCACCTCAATACAGTACAAAAGCAAAATACTGCGGATGCTGGAAACCTGAAATAAAAAACAGGAAGCGCTGGAAACACTCAGCAGATCTGGCAGCATCTGAGGAGGGATAAACAATGTTAACATTTTGAGTCAATGAGTTTTCATCAATTTTGATGAAGGGCTATTGACCTGAAATGTCAACTCTATTTCTCTCTCCACAGTGTGGAGATACTGGCGTTGGACTGGGGTGGGCACAGTAAAAGTCTCACAACACCAGGTTAAAGTCCAACAGGTTTATATGGAATCACGAGCTTTCATCAGGACACACCTGAGGAAGGAACAGCACTCCGAAAGCTCGTGATTCCATATAAACCTGTTGGACTTTAACATGATGTTGTGAGACTTCTTACTTTTTCCAAAGTGACATCTGGTCCTACCTGAAGCAAACACTCGAGTTCCAATTTCTGACTGCCAGTTCCTGGTCATCATTTCACATTTCAAACACTTGCCTTTTCCAATTGGTAGTTCATTTATTTATCAGACACCTTTTTTGAGCCTTTCAAAATTATAACACCACAGTTGCAAAGCAACATCACAAGCCAGCTTCAATTAGCTTTGCTTGATGCAGCACAAATGGATTTAAATTACTTTTACGAGCCGGAAATGTTTGAAATGTAACTTCCAAGGATTATGTCATAACCTTATTTACATATTGTTACTATAACTCTGATTATCCAATCAGTCAAGTTTGGCTGGCAATGATTAGAATCATAAAATCATAGAATGCCTACAGTGTAAAAGGAGGCCATTCAGCCCATTGAGCCCGCACCAACAACAATCCCAACCAGGCCCTATCCCCTTAACCTCACATATTTATTCTGCTAATCCCCCGACACTAAGGGGCAATTTAGCATGGCTAATCCACCTAACCTGCATATAGAATATATACAGTATAGAAGGAGGCCATTTGGCCCATCAAGCTTGCACTGACAACAATCCCACCCTATCCCCGTAACCCCACATATTTACCCTCTAATCCCCCCGAAACTAGGGTCAATTTAGCATGGGCACTAAGGGGCAATTTAGCATGGCCAATTCACCTAACCCGCACATCTTTGGACTGCGAGAGGAAACCGGAGCACCCGGAGGAAACTAACGCAGACAATCGGGAATCGAACCCGGGTCCCTGTCGCTGTGAGGCAGCAGTGCTAACCACTGTGCCATCGTGCTGCCCCCAGATACATAATATAGGATTTAATAATGGATTGTCTATCCCTCATTAAAACCCATCAGAATGCTGCCAGACGCAAAGTAATTTACCAGAAATGAATAAAATTGCCCCCAGTCAGATACATTATAAAAAGCAACACAGTTGGAATGTTTTTGAATGGCACAAGACATTTGAAAACAGAGGTTGATAGAGCATTATTAAACCACTCAATCTGTAAATATTTAGGAGCCAGTGCATTTTAAAAAAACTTTTCACTGTTAGAAATGTGTTGGCAATATTACATTCCTGGTGATGAATTTAGTATTCCCTCAGATCCCCGTCAGTCAAATCCAATATTTCTTTAGGTCCTCTGGCATGGACTGGATACTTGGAGTGACTGCAAAGCAGTAGTCTCATTGGATTCAAATGATGTCATAAAGCTTCACGATTTATAAGCATCAGCTGAAACCTGAGATGAGATTACAATCTAAAATCACTCGAGGGTGTCAAAAGTAACACATATTTTAAAGTTCATGGAGGTTGTTCAACTCAATCATAGTTCTCTTTGCTAGGACAGAGTGTAAGAGAGGACATGTGCGGACTGATTCATGACAGCTAGGACGTAACTACTGCCATTGAATCAAGCAAAGATCCTCGGAGGAAAATTGGACGTAACATGGCCAGAACGTAGAGAATAAACAACAGCTGAGAGTGTGTTGGAAGAAAACTTGAAGTCTTCAGATCATGTATAAACTATAAAAGTGGAACTTAAGTGGATTACCGCCATTAAAACTCTGCCTGAGTATGAACAAATGCCAACAGTACATTTTCTGTTGAAAGTTATATATTTATGATGTAGATAGTTTTGCACTAGTTACCATTCTGGAGCTGTTCCAGTGGGTGTTTTCAAGCAGGGTAACTGCTTATCATTAAACCGCTGAGCTTTTCTGTGCTGCTCATGCCACAACTGGAAGACTGAGCATTTTAAACATTGGGTGGAATTTTCTCCCTGGCGTCATTTCGAGTGAGAAAACCGAATCGTAAGCCGGTATTTTACGATCTCGCTCTGGCGAGGCTGGTAAAATCCTGCCCGAGGCCAATGGAGAATTCCGTCCTGCGAGGCGGAATCGGGGCAGGCGTGCCGGTAACATTCCGGCCATAATCTTGCCGCACTAAGTCATTTTTTTTGGGAGAGTGATGAGTTTCGGTTCAGTTCAGAGAGGGGGAGAGCCTAAGCATGCCAGTAGGCCTGGCTTGACAGAGATCGAGCGCCATTATTGTAGGGTAGCGCCATCTCAAACTGAGATTGAGGAATCCCTTCCCTCCCCCCACGGACATCGTTTCCTCCCCCCCCCCCCCACCCCCCCCCCCCCCCCCCAACCCCCCCACCCCCATTGAGGGGGTGTTTATCCTCCTCCCTCTCCAACAAAGATCACTGGCATCAGGGCATTGGAGCCCTCCCAAGGGTCCCCCTTCATGACCATCCTCCTGATGCCCCAGCCCCTTCAGGCTCCATGTTCCTCACGCCCCAGCCCCCTTGGTACCACCCTGGCACTGCCCAACTGAGCACTGCCAGGGTGCCAGCTGGTACTGGCACCAGCCAGACTCCATTTGTGGAGACCATTAAGTTTGTTTGTTTATTAGTGTCACAAGTAGGCTGACATTAACACTGCAATGAAGTTACTGTGAAAATCCCCTAGTCACCACACTCTGGCACCTGTTCGGGTACACTGAGGGAGAATTTAGCATGGTCAACGCACCCAACCAGCATGTGTTTCGGACTGTGGGAGGAAACCGGAGCACCCGGAGGAAACCCACGCAGACATGGGGAGAATGTGCAGACTCCGTGCAAACAGTGACCCAAGCCGGGAATCGAACCGGGGTCTCTGGTGCTATGAGGCAGCAATGAAATATCCAAAAAATGGCGCCTCTAACAACACAGTCTCCCTGCACTGAAGAATCAGTCTGGTCAACCCTCTGAAACGGAGCTTGAACCTATAACGCCCTGATGCATCGGTGAGTGTGGTACCACTGAGCCAAGCCTGACACGTGTTGGAGGCAATGTTAACAGATTATCATCAATATGCCTCAGGTCGTGCTTCTGTTAGTGGTTTGTGAGCACAGTGCAATGTGAGTCGTTAACTTCTGTGTTGCTCAGCTAATGTTAAGAGACAACCACACGAGGCTGAGCCAATGGCAATGTTGTGCCCTAATTTAATGGCTGGAACAATGTCACCAATTCTTTTAACTGAAGGCAACAGATCTGCTCAACAAAGAGCAAATCTTCACTAAAAATGTGAAGTCCCGAATTATTATGATACTGTGCATGTTTAAATTAGAAGCACTGGAATATGAACCTGTTCCCGTATTATTAATACTTGAAATAACATGCCTTGACATTGATCATTATCAACTACAAAGGCCATATTTATTATTTATACTTCCTGATGCTGGGACTATTGAAGATAAAGAAGTTGTCAGTCATGCGGAATGGAAGACTCCCCACTTAGAACAACGCTCTGCCCTTAGATGGGCATTACGATCTTGCAAGTCAAGATGCCTGCTGGAAGAGTGTGTGTATGCATGTGTATGTCTCTGTGTGTGTATTTGTGTGTGTATGTATGCCTGCATGTGTCTTTGTGTTGTGTGTGTCTGTGTTGTGTGTGTGTTTGTATGTGTGCATGTGTGTGTCTGTATGTGTCTCTGTTGTGTGTGTATGTTTGTGTGTGTGTATGTATGTGTGCATTTGTGTGTGTATTTGTGTGTCTGTGCTGTGTGTATGCATGTGTATGCATGCATATGTGTCTGTGTCTATGTGTGCGTGCATGCATGTGTGTATACACATGTATTTGTGTGTGTGTGCATGCATGCGCATGTGCCTGTGTCTGTGTGTGCGTACATGTGTGTTTGCATGTGTGCATATATGTGTCTGTGTGTGCATGTGTGTGTTTGTGTGTGTGTGTCTGTGTTGTGTGTATGTGTACATTGTGTCTGTGTCTATGTGTGTGTGTGTGTGTCCATATGTGTGTGTGTGTGTGTGTGTGTGCTCATTGTTGAGTGAGGACAGGGTTAAGCTCATGTGATGCCCAATTCCTTGGCCAACCTACCAGCACTCAGTGCCAAAGTTCACACAAAGACGCTGCGGAGAAGTACCAGAGGGCACCGGTGGAAATGTAATCCACAAACAGGAAGGCAGGGGAGAAACTTGGCAAAAGCAATAAAAACAACTGTCGCAGGTCAGTTAATGATTGCGAGGGAGCCTCGCTAAAGGTTTAAGATGAAAAGTGTGTAGATTTGCTCAGGGGAGGGAAGTGGAGGAAATGAAAGGAAATTGTGCTCTGACCTCCCATTGAGAACAGGGGTTAATCGGATGAAGAGAAAGAAAATGTGGACGTATCACCACATCATTGCCTAATAGAATTCAGCAAAATATCTATCAGGCCCCTAAAAAATAGGTATTGTCGGATTCTTTTATTCTAGTTCAGAGCAGCCATTGGAGAAGACAAGCCACGAATGAAAAGGGCAACTGCTTCCAGAACAAACTATTACAGTTCTGGTTACTTACATCAACAACACCAACTTGTACTTATAAAGCTCGACTAACAAATAAAATATCCCACGGCCCCTGTGTGCAATGCACTGTTAGTGAGAACACCATGATTTATATCTGCTTCATGGCTGCTGAAGTTCTGAAGAACCGACTCTCACAACTGGTGACAATGTCAGCCTTGTCCTCAGTTAGGCCAAAGAATTCTTCCAGCTGATCACTGGCGACTCTACAGGAGTCAATTTCTCATGAGTTCTGAGGCTGCACTGGGTAGGCGACTTTGTGACATTTTGTAAAAACATTGCTCTTGTGTTGTGAGCAACACTGACAAAGCTGCGCTTTTTCGGTAATTGTTCATCGCCGCTCACTTTGATTGCGTTGGGGCGGCGCGGTGGCACAGTGGTTAGCTCTGCTGCCTCACAGCGCCAGGGACCCGGTTTGATTCCCAACTTGGGTCACTGTGTGTGTGGTGTCTGCATGTTCTCCCCGTGTCTGTGTGGGTTTCCTCCGGGTGCTCCAGATTCTTTCCACAGTCCAAAAGGTGTGTGGGTTAGGTGCGTTGGCCATGCTAAATTCTTCCTCAGTGTACCCGAACAGGCGCCGGAGTGTGGCGACTAGGGGATTTTCACAGTGACTTCATTGCAGTGTTAATGTAAGCTTACTGATAAATAAAACTTCAACTTCTCATTATGGTCTCTGGCAGAGAATTTCAGGACCAAGTTGCAATAAAGGATGAACTTGCTTTTCTATAGCACCTTTCACAACTTCAACGTGCAATGAAATTCTTCCAATTGGGTGAAGTCTTTGCTTAATGAATGAAATGCAGCAGCCAATTTGTGGTCCCATAAACAGCAATGTGAAAATGACCTGATCATCTTTATTAGTGATGCTGGTTGTGGGCTGAATATTGGCCATTCACCTATTCACCTCATCCTATGCTTGTTAACCTCCAATGGCTCCAGTTAATCAATGCCTGGATTGAAATTATTTTATCTTACAAATTCCTCCATGGCCCCTCCCTATCTCTGTCATCTCCTCCAACCCCACAGTGCACTGAGCCATCTGTGACCCCTTCAGTTCTGACCTTTTGAGAACCTGTGATTTTAATCGCTCCACCATTGTCTCCTGAAGAGAGATGGATACTTTAGGCCTGTTCTCTCCAGAGTTTAGAAGGAAGAGGGGAGATCTAATTGAGGACGTGTAAGATGATTAGGGGGATTGACAGAGTAGATGGAGAGAGATGTTTCCCCTTGTGGGGCAATATAGAACAAGAGGTCATCGTTTTAGGAAAAGAGGTGGCAGATTTAAAACAGAGCTGAGGAGAAATTATTTTTCTCATGAATCTGTGGAATTCGCTACCCCAGAGCACGGTGGATGCAGGGACATTGAGTAAACCTAAGGAGGAAATAGACAGACTTTTAATTAGTAATGGATTGAAGGGTTATGGAAACAGGCAGGAAAGTGGTTTTGAGGCCGAGATTAGATCAGCCATGATTGAATAGCGGAGCAGGCTCAAGGGGCTGAATGGCCTACTCCTGCTCCTAGTTCTTATGTTCTTATTGGTGGACATGCTTTCATCTGCCTAAGTTCTGCAATTCCCTCCTAAACCTATCCCTCTCTCTTTCCTTTTTGAAGACATTCCTTAGTGTTAGAATGTCACCGGTGACAACTTTGTATTGGATGTAATGTGACCAATGGTAACAAGCTGTAAGGGTCAGCTGACCCAGTAAACCATGGAACCAATTACAGAATGATGTGATGGTCAGCTGACCAGCTGACTCAGTATAAATAAGAACCTGTTGGGAATTGTGGAGAGCTTGGAGTGGCCCAGGGTGAGGCCTCAAGTTTGGAATAATGAAGTTTCTTTATTAAACCCTTTCTTTGATTTATATGTTGGAGTAAGTTTTGTTATATTTTTATTGTCTGCATTTGAAGAGTTCCTGCTGAAGAAACACTTAAAATCTACCTCTGACCTTGCTTTTAGTCATCTGCGTTGATATTGCCTTTCATGGCTTGGAGTCAAATTTGGTTTCACAATGTTGCTGTGAGGTGCCTTGGGGTTTTTCCTTATATTAAGAGTTGCACCTAAATTACCTAGTCACTTCTCCAAGAATTCCACCAGGAGATCTTGAAGAAACCCTTGGATCGGGATTTTTCTGCCACACAGGCCAACCAAAATTCCATTGGCTCTCGGTGGGACAGGCTGATCCTGGCCTTGGGAATTATGATCGCTGAAATGGAAGTTAGGATTGTGCGTGAGTTGGAGGTGTTACCTTGCCCCATAGCTATCCCAAGCTCAGTCAATGATGTGGAGATACCGGCGTTGGACTGGGGTGGGCACAGTGAGAAATCTCACATCAGGTTAAAGTCCAACAGGTTTATTTGGAATCACGAGCTTTTGGAGCACTGCTCCATGAGTCACTGATGCTCCGAAAGCTCGTGATTCCAAATAAACCTGTTGGACTTTTACCTGGTGTTGTGAGACTTCTTACTAAGCTCAGTTAAGATCACAAAAGGGAAGGCAATGGTATTATCGCTAGACTATTAACCCAGAAACTCAACTAATGTTCTGGGGACCCGGGTTCGAATCCCGCCAAGGTAGATGATGGAATTTGAATTCAATAAAAAAAATCTGGAATTAAAAATCTACTGATGACCATGAAACCATTGTCAATTGTCGGAAAAACCCATCTGGTTCACTAATGTCTTTCAGAGAAGGAAATCTGCCATCCTTACCTGGTCTGGCCTACATGTGACTCCAGAGCCACAGCAATGTGATTGACTCTCAACTGCCCTCCAAGGGCACTAGGGATGGGCAATAAAAGCTGGCCCAGCCAGCGATGCCCATGTCCCAGGAATGAATAAAAAGCAAGAGAACAAAGAGTCCTTATTTGAAACTTCGGTGACAGAACAATGCTGACGTGACAAAGGCAGCTATTCATGTGTTTACCAAGAATATCACGGCTTAACACCACAGGGAGGACTCTTTATGCATCAGCACATATGTGCTCATTAGCAGGATATCACAAACGTAGAATCCTACAGTGCAGAAGGAGGTTAGTCAGCCCATCAAGTCTTCTCCGACCACAATCCCACCCAGGCCCTCTTCCCGTCACCCCATTTAGCCTGCTAATCCCCCTGACACTAAGGGACACTATTAGCATGGCCAATCAACCTAACTCGTACATCTTTGGACTGTGGGAGGAAATCGGAGCACCCGGAGGAAACCCACGCAGACACAGGGAGAATGTGCAAACTCCACACAGTCACCCGAGGCTGGAATTGAACCTGGGTCCCTGGCACTGTGAGGCAGCAGTGCTAACCACTGTGCCACCATGCTGCCCCATACACATATTACAGAGATACAAATCATCACCTAGCACCTACAACTCCAACATCCTTCAATTGTACCTGTTTCAATAGCAGCTGGAGTGTGTGGGGGTGGCGGGGAGCAACTCAAAGCCTCAGGTTCATGAAGCTGTGCCCTCACACCCTCGCTTGTCAAGTGCCATAGGATGGCACAATAGCCTGTAGGCTAGAAAATGCTGGAAAATCTCAGCAGGTCTGGCAGCATCTGTAAGGAGAGAAAAGAGCTGACGTTTTGAGTCCAGACAACCCTTTGTCAAAGCTTTGCAAGTAGGCAGTGACTCCAATAGCTGCCCCTTAGCTTTGTGTACACATTACTTCTCAAGAACATGCACTCATGAGGTTCCAATGATTTCTGCATGGGGTTAGCGAGCCCTACATATTTCTCTAACCATCGAACCAAACATCACAGAACAAGGCCATTTGGCCCATCATGCTTGTGCTGGGTATTCAAAAGAGCCACCAGTGTTTGCCTCACTCTTTCCTCCCTGCCTTACAGCTTTCTCTCATTCAAATATTTATTGACCTTTCTTTGGAGAGTTGACACTGAATTTCCATCCACCATGCTTTCAGGCAGTGTATTCCAGGTCATCATAACTCATTGGCTCTTTCCTCAATGGTTTTAAAGCAGTGATCCCTAGTTATCGAACCCTCCTGCACACGCAAGTAGCTTCTCCTTATTTACTGTCGGAAATGTGGATCTATTTATTCTATCAAAAACGCTTCAGGATTTTGATTGCCTCCATTAAATCAGAGAATCCCTACAGTGCAGAAGGAGGCCATTTGACCTATCGAGTCTGCACTGACAACAATCCCACCCAATCTATCTCTGTAACCACATGCATTCACCCCACTAATTCCCCTGACACCAAGGGGCAATGGCCCCTTAGCATGGCCAATCAACCTAGGTCATGGCCTAGTGGTATTATCGCTCGACTATTAATCCAGCTCATGTCCTTGGGACCCGGTTCGAATCCCGCCACAACAGGTGGTGGACTTTGAATTCAATCAAAAATATCTGGAATGAAGAATCGACTAATGACCATGAAACCATTGTCAGAAAAACACATCTGGTTCACTAATGTCCTTCAGGGAAGGAAATCTGCCGTCCTTACCTGGACTGGCCTACATGTGACTCCAGAGCCACAGCAATGTGGTTGACTCTCAACTGCCTTCCAAGGGCAACTAGGGATGAGCAATAAATGCTGGCCCAGCCAGCGATGCCCATGTCACACTAATGAATAAATAAAAGGCAACTCAATTATTAATTACACTGTCCATACTTTTGTCAAAGCCTTAATATGTTGCCTGCATTATTCATGTAACCCCTACTGTCTTTAACTGATATTGTAATCCCAGAGTCTGGCTGGCAGAGTGGGGAAGAATCTAGGAGACAGAAGGCCCCTTCCATTCTCTCTCTCTCTTCCTTTCTGTCAGTGAAATGACGGAATCCCCAGCCTGTTTCCTCCTGTTTAATCCCGTTGCCTTGGACACTGGCAGTTCTCCCGACTGCAAGGGAGTTCTGTGCACCAGTGATTCCCCAGTGTCTGTAAGCACTAGAGCTGTTTGCGATTTGCTTCAGCAAGGCTCCAGATGTTGCTGCAGTGTGCAACAAAAAAAAACCGGACAGTAAAAATCCACACAGGTCGTCAGACCTAGGATTTCGGGGGGAATTTGTTTTCTCGGTTCCGGCCAAAGTGTTGGGGAGCAACTTAATTCTCCCATCTCACACTGTCCGTCTGGCAGCCTTCAGCGGATGAGTTACTTTTGACATTAAACCCAACCACCCATAAAACAACACAAAATAACACACTCTCATTTGTGTTTTTTTTAAATAAATAAGATTGCAACCAGTCACTGATGTTATTTTTGAACAGTTTACGTCTGAAAAGACATTAGATGGGTGGCACGGTGGCACAATGGTTGGCACTGCTGCCTCACAATGCCAGGGACCTGGGTTCGATTCCCGGCTTGTCTGTGCGGAGTCTACGCGTTCTCCCCGTGTTTGCGTGGGTTTCCTCCGGGTGCTCCAGTTTCCTCCCACACTCCAAAGATGTGCAGGTTAGGTGGATTGGCCATGCTAAATTGATCCTGGTGTCAGGGGGACTAGCTGGGGTAAATGCATGGGGTTATGGGGATAGGGCCTGTGTGGGATTGTGGTCGGGGTGTAGACTCGATGGGCCAAATGGCCTCCTTTTGCACTGCAGGGATTCTATGATTCTTCTATGATTCTATGAAAAGCCAACTTTACTTTGGAAGCTGTCCAATCTCTTTTTCTAAAGGATGTGGGAGACAATTCAAGAAATTAATGCAAATATCGCTGTCAGTTGTTGTGTTTTGCTGTCTTCAAAGTATTGACGCTGTGTCTATTTTCCAAAAACTGACAGGGCGATGAGATTGAGCAGAAACATCATTGTGCAATGAAATTAATACCATACCAGCTCAGCCTGCTGTTAATCACAACCTTAATGTGAAAACAATACTTTCAGAGGCAGCAGCAGTTAACAACACCAGTGTCATTCTTCAAGAGATAGCTGGAGTGAGAGTTCCTAGGTGTAGCCAAGCTCTTTAAAAATCCATGCAGCCTTTCCTCTGTTGCATACAATGAGGAACATTAGAACAGTTTTACCCATTACGATGTGTTAGTGTGTGTATTTGTGTGTACATCTATGGGTGTGAGTGCTTGGGCCTATGTATTTGTCTGTAATATTGTCTGACTCCACTTCTGCCAGATAGCTATTCGACTGCTGGAACCCTCATCCATGCCTTTGTTTGCTCCATTGTAGCACAGGTGGCACGGTAGCACAGTGGTTGGCACTGCTGCCTCACAGCGCCAGGGACCCGGGTTCAATTCCAGCCTCGGGTGACTGTCTGTGTGGAGTTTGCACGTTCTTCCCCGTGTCTGTGTGGGTTTCCTCCCACAGTCCAAAGATGTGCGGGTTAGGTGGATTGGCCGTGTTAAATTGCCCCTTAGTGTCAGGGGGATTGGGATTGTAAATATGTGGTGTTACGGGAATAGGACCTGGGTGGGATTGTTGTCAACACAGGCTCAATGGGCCAAATGGCCTCCTTCTGCACTTTAGATTCTATGGCATGTTTCCGGCCACATTGCAACCCCCATAAACATAAATTCATTCAAAACTCCACCGGTTGCATCTTGACTCGCATCAAGTCTCACTATATCCATCACCCTTGTGCTGACTGACCAACATGAAGTCCTGTCTGACAACACGATTTTAAAATTCGCAACCTCCTTCTCAAATCCCTCCCTGGCCTCACCCACCTCCCTATCTCTGTAATCTCCTCTGGCCCTACGGCCCTCGAAGGTCTCTGCGCTCGCTCTTTAATTGAGTATTTTAAACAGGTTTATTCTCTCTCACAGGTCAGCACAAGATTGGCTAGGCGGGTGGAGATGGAGTCCCCGGTCACTTCACTCATTCTCTTCAAGATGCATTGCCCCAACATTCGTAACAGATACTACAACCATGGACTGCAGTTATACTACATCTGATCCCAAGTCCAGAAAGATTTCACATCATTTGTCCCTTAGTGCACATAGAATCAGCTTGGAACTTAACTCCAGGATTACACCTTAACACATCTCGAAAACTGCCCTCGGAAACTCCTTTGACCAAGCTTTTGGTCATCTGCCCTAATACTTCCTTATGAGTTTCAGTGTCAAGTTTTGTTTGAGAATACTCCAGCGAAGGGGTCTAGGACTTTCTAACTGTTGAATTTTGTTGTGTATGTATTTGTACGATTATACGTATCCCTGAGTGTGGGTGGATATGTAGGCAAGAAATAGGCAGAAGTTAAGGCTCATTTATATATTGTAGCGAACACTTTGTGAACAGGAGTTACAATAAAACTGGGAGGCAATGGCCTAGTGGTATCACTAGACTATTAATCCAAGAACTCAGCTAATGTTCCGGGGATAAAAGCAAAATACTGCGGATGCTGGAATCTGAAACAAAAACAGAAAATGCTGGACAATCTCAGCAGGTCTGATAGCACCTGTGGAGAGAGAATAGAGCCAACGTTTCGAGTCAGGATGATGCTTCGTCAGAAGGGAGGCTCTTCCTCAGAGGGAAGTTGATGCACCATTGATTACGCAAAGACTCGTTGCGAAATAACAGGCTTTTATTAACAAAGAACTGGAGCACACCCGAACCAATAGCCAATCCAAACTGAGGCAAAAGGGGCGGCGAGCAGCCACCTTTATACCCCGAGGAGGGCGGAGCCCCGGATTGAGGCAGCAGGGGTGTGTCCAGGCATATCACATAAACTATCACATAAACAGACAACTACAGTGGTTCACCACAAAAGTCTTCATCTCTATTCTCTCCCCACAGATGCTGTCAGACCAGCATTTTCTGTTTTTGTAGCGAATGGGATCCGGGTTCAAATCCCGCCACGGCAGATAGTGGAATTTGAATTCAATAAAAAATATCTGGAATTAAGAATCTTCTGATGACCATGAAACCATTGTCGATTGTCGGAAAAACCCATCTGGTCCTTTAGGGAAGGTAATCTGCCGTCCTTACCTGGTCTGGCCTACAAGTGACTCCAGAGCAATGCGGGTGACTCACAACTGCCCTCGAAAATGGCCCAGCGAGCCACACAAGTGTAACGGGGGATGGGCAATAAATGCTGGCCAGCCAGCAACATCCATGTCCCATGAATGAATAAAGAAAGTAACAGCTAGACAGTACCTTGCTTATATCATCTCCAGTTTGAATTCTCGATGTCAACAGAGAGCTATACTGATCCTCATTCAATAAGCTCAGCTCCTGGGCATTAGTTTTCAAGGTTCATTGAATAAGTTCAATTGAGTTTAGACAAATTTTTGATTGATCGGTGTTAAGGGGCATTGGCCGGAAAGGCCACGGTTAGATCAGCCTTAATCTCACTGAAAGAGGGAAACAGTTCGATGGGCTGCTCCAATGACATGTGGATGGAGAGCACACTCAGAGGAGAAAGGATTTACACCACATACTACTATGTATGAGGTCTGAGATAAAGATTGATAAAAAACTACAAGGTAAGTGGAAGTAAACTGTTTATTAACATATCCATTCTCGAGCACAATCAGCACAAGACATGCTCGGCAAGCTCCACCCAGGTGACCCTGATCTGTCCTCTTAAAGGGGCATGCCCCAACATACATAACAGATATTATAACCGTGGACTGCAGTTATACTAATCTGATCCCAAATCCAGGAAGATCTCACATCCTTTCCCCTTTGGTACATATGGAATCAGCTTGGAACTCAAGTCCGGGATAATCATGGGGGACTTCAACATGCACATTGACTGGCAGACTCAAGTCGGTAAGGGTGGAATGGAGGAAGAGTTCTTAGAATGCTGTCGGGATAGTTTCCTTGAACAGCAAGTTACGGAACCGACGAGGGAACGAGCTATTTTGGATCTGGTATTGTGTAACGAGGTAGGTAGAATTAAGGATCTTATTGTGAAGGACCCTCTTGGGTCTAGTGACCACAATATGGTTGAATTTCTGATTCAGATGGAAGAGGAGAAAGTTTGGTCCCAAACCAGTGTCCTCTGTTTGAACAGAGGGAAATATGATAGGATGAGGGATGAATTGGCTAAGGTAGACTGGGAGAGCAGGCTGGCAGGTAGGATAGCTGAGGAACAGTGGAGGATTTTTAAGGAGATCCTTTTCAGTTCTCAGCAAAAATATATTCCAGCAAAAAACAAGGATTGTAAGAAAAGGGAGAACCAGCCGTGGATAACGAAGGAAATAAAGGAGAGTATTAAAATAAAAACAGCTGCGTACAGAGTGGCCAAAAATAGTGGAGAAACAAGTGATTGGGAAAAATTTAAGAAACAACAAAGAGAGACTAAGAAAGCGATAAAGAAAGGAAGGATAGACTATGAAGCTAGGCTAGCAATTAATATAAAAAATGATAGTAAAAGTTTTTATAAATATATAAAAAGGAATAGAGTGGCTAGAGTGAATGTTGGACCCTTGGAGGACGAGAGGGGGGAGTTAATAGTGGGAAATGAGGATATGGCTGAGTCTTTAAATACGTTTTTTGTGTCGGTCTTCACGGTGGAGGACACAAATAGTTTGCCAAATATTAACGATAGAGGGTTGGCAGCAGGAGAAATACTTAATACAATTAATGTTACCAGAGAGGCAGTGCTGGGTAGACTAATGGGACTGAAGGTGGACAAGTCCCCGGGTCCGGATGGAATGCATCCCAGGGTATTGAAAGAAATGTCAGAGGTAATAGTGGATGCGTTAGTGATTATTTATCAAAACTCGTTGCATTCTGGGGTAGTGCCGGTTGATTGGAAAACGGCTAATGTTACGCCGCTGTTTAAAAAAGGAAGGAGACACAAGGCGGGTAACTATAGGCCGGTCAGCTTAACGTCTGTAGTAGGGAAAATGCTGGAATCCATTATTAAAGAGGAGATAGCAGGGCATCTGGATAGAAATGGTTCGATCAATCAGACGCAGCATGGATTCATGAGGGGAAAGTCGTGCTTGACGAACATGTTGGATTTTTATGAAGATGTGACTAGGGCGGTTGATGGAGGAGAACCGGTGGATGCGGTGTTTTTGGATTTCCAAAAGGCGTTTGATAAGGTGCCCCATAAAAGGCTGCTGAAGAAGATTAGGGCACACGGAGTTGGGGGTAGTGTGTTAAAGTGGATTGGGGACTGGCTATCCGACAGGAAGCAAAGAGTCGGAATAAATGGGTGTTTTTCCGGTTGGAGGAAGGTAACTAGTGGCGTGCCGCAGGGATCGGTACTCGGGCCGCAACTATTTACCATTTATATAGATGATCTGGAGGAGGGGACGGAGTGTAGGGTAACGAAGTTTGCAGACGACACAAAGATAAGTGGAAAAGTGAATCGTGTGGAGGACGGAGAAGATCTGCAGAGAGATTTGGACAGGCTGAGTGAGTGGGCGAGGATATGGCAAATGGAGTATAACGTTGATAAATGCGAGGTTATACACTTTGGAGGAAATAATAACAAATGGGATTACTATCTCAATGGAAACAAATTAAAACATGCTACCGTGCAAAGGGACCTGGGGGTCCTTGTGCATGAGACGCAAAAGCCCAGTCTGCAGGTACAACAGGTGATCAAGAAGGCAAATGGGATGTTGGCCTATATCGCGAGGGGGATAGAATATAAAAGCAGGGATGTCTTGATGCACCTGTACAGGGCATTGGTGAGGCCGCAGCTGGAATACTGTGTGCAGTATTGGTCCCCTTATATGAGGAAGGATATATTGGCATTGGAGGGAGTGCAGAGAAGGTTCACCAGGTTGATACCGGAAATGAGGGGTTTGGATTATGAGGAGAGGCTGAGGAGATTGGGTTTGTACTCGTTGGAGTTTAGAAGGATGAGGGGGGATCTTATGGAGACTTATAAGATAATGCGGGGGCTGGATAGGGTGGAGGCGGAGAGATTCTTTCCACTTAGTAAGGAAGTTAAAACTAGAGGACACAGCCTCAAAATAAAGGGGGGTCGGTTTAAGACAGAGTTGAGGAGGAACTTCTTCTCCCAGAGGGTGGTGAATCTCTGGAATTCTTTGCCCACTGAGGTGGTGGAGGCTACCTCGCTGAATATGTTTAAAGCGCGGATGGATGGATTCCTGATCGGTAAGGGAATTAAGGGTTATGGGGATCAGGCGGGTAAGTGGTACTGATCCACGTCAGATCAGCCATGATCTTATTGAATGGCGGGGCAGGCTCGAGGGGCTAGATGGCCTACTCCTGCTCCTATTTCTTATGTTCTTATGTTCTTATTACAGTAGCACTTCCACATTTGGAGATTTTCACAGTAACTTCATTGCAGTGTTAATGTGAACCTACCTGTGACTAATAAATAAACTTTGAATTTTAACATTTGCCGAGCCAAAAACATTGCTTGGTATCGACACACATTTAGGAATATATCCACAACCTTCTTTTTCCTATGAAACACTCACTGCTCCTAACATCCCTGAATGCTTTTCCCTTCATTTCCTATTGCTGAGGTTGCTCTATCACACGTTTCACTGAGTGACTCTAAAACTAGTCACTCACCACTCCTTGTGTATACTTTTTAACTCAGAATTATTTATTCCCTTCTCCTGAAAGCCGTGTTGCATTGTGTTCCCTCTCTTGGAAATGGGAAAAAGACAAAGACTTCCTTGTGTTTTATTTGTGAATGGGGATATGTTGGAGATGGACTTGGGCACCTTGTCCATTTCATAGAATCATAGAATCCTACAGTGCAGAAGGAGGCCATTCAGCCCATCGAGTCTGCACCGACCACAATTCCACCCAGGCCCTATCCCCATAACCCCATGTATTTACCTTAGCTCGTCCCCCTGACACTAAGGGGTAATTTAGCATGGCCAATCCACCTAACCCGCACATCTTTGGACTGTGGGAGGAAACCGGAGCACCTGGAGGAAACCCACGCAGACACGGGGAGGATGTGCAGACTCCACGCAGACAGCGACCCAAGGCCGGGAATCGAACCCGGGTCCCTGGCGCTGTGAGGCAGCAGTGCTAACCACTGGGCCACTGTGCCACCCGCAAGTTAGTGCGAATCTGTGCGTTGCTTTTTTTTGTAAAAGTGAATGTAAAATCTATGCTCATCACTGTGTTTCTCATTAAGCAGACTCTCTGAATACTTACTAATGTTCTTCACTCAAACTGGACAACTGCCAGATCTAGAAATCATACACTTCAACAGAAACAAAAGCAGTGGCAGATCAAACATATGCTTTCTGCACCTTAAATGCATCCAAATCCATTACCCAAAGCCCATAATTTTCAGCACAATGCTGAATAAACTGAACCCAATCTGACCGGTTGGCAGAATGCAGCAACCGGCTGAATTCAGTAGCATTGGCTACAGCAGGGGATCCACATCAGTCTCGAGCCTCTTACCAGATGGCCTGATATAAACATACTTACCGCCTCTGGCTGGACGCATTCCCGAGGTTTTCATCACCAATGGGCAAAGATTTCAGTAATCCAGTAAGAGATTGGTGATCTATTATGAGTTGGCACGGTGGTTAGCACTGCTGCCTCACAGCGCCAGGGACCCGGGTTCGATTTTAGCCTCAGGTCACTGTCTGCGTGGAGTCTGCATGTTCTCCCCGTGTCTGCGTGAGTTTCCTCCCACACTCCAAAGATGTGCAGGTTAGATGGATTGGCCATGGTAAATTGCCCCTTGTGTCCTGGGATGTGCAGGTTAGAGGGGTAAATATGTGGGGTTACGGGGATAGTGCCTGGGTGGGATCGTTGTCAGTGCAGACTCGATGGGCTGAATGGCCTCCTTCTGCACTGTAGGGATTCTATTCATGTGTGTATTTATTGGACAGGACTGAGCACCCACCTATCAAAAATTAACAATGGGAGATCGGATAATAATGGATTCAGTAGTCACTCTGCAATGGTGGCACGGTGGCACAGTGGTTAGCACTGCTGCCTCGCAGCGCCAGGGACACGAGTTCGATTCCAGCCTCGGCTGCCTGTCTGTGTGGACCTGAAGCATTAGCTGCACTTCACCTAACGAAGGAAGCGCTCCGAAAGCTTGTGATTTCAACTGAACCTGTTGGACTATAACCGGGTGTCATGTGACCTCTCGTCTTGTCTGTGTGGAGTCTGCACGTTCTCCCCATGTCTGCGTGGGTTTCCTCCGGGTGGTCCGGTTTCCTCCCACAGTCCGTGTGTGTTAAGTGGACTGGCCAAGTTAAATTGTCGCTTCGTGTCCCACGATGTGTAGGTTGGGGGGGGTGGGGAATGAGCCATGGCAAATGTGCGCGGGGGGGGGGGGGGGCGCTGAGTAAGGTGCTCTGCCAGAGAGTCGGTGCGGATTCAATGGGCCAAATGGCCTTCCTCTGCACTGCAGGGATTCTGTGAACTGGAACTGGGCATTTTGTGAGCAAATGGTGCTAGGTTACTTTCCAAACGCATCTGTGAAGATAGAAACAGATTGAATGCCTCAGGTCTGTGACCCTCCTTCACAGGAGGTCTGCAGTGGGGTTTGCAATGATGGCAAGGGTGCAGTATAACTCCTGAGAGAGTCATGGGGTTTGGCTTATGGTGTCAGAACTGTCTTAGAGATCCCCACTGATGGTATTCAGGCATCAGGGGCCATCTCTTATCCAATTTTAAACCGTGTGCGTACAGTTATTCAGACTTCTGAAGCCCGGTTGAAGGGTATACCCACAGGACTTTGCGCTTTCCTGGCAGTGCAGAACCACTGGTCTAAGTGCTCTTGAAGCATCGTTGCAGCAAAGGGCGGTACATTAGATCCCAACTGACTCAAACTCAGAGCAGCTGCTCATTATCCAGGATGGGATGGTGAACATAAAGAGAGGCTGTTTAAATTTTTTTTGAAACTACAGTTTTGCGCTAACGTCACACACTGAAAATGTTAGGAGGCAAGCGTTCATAAATTTACCCTGTAGAATCGTAGAATCCCTACTGTGCAGAAGGAGGCCAATCGGCCCATCGAGCCTGCACCCGACAACAATCCCACTTTCTCTGCCTTTTACCTTTGACAAAGCGCCATCTGGACTGGAAACGTCGGCTCTTTTCTCTCCTTACAGATGCTGCCAGACCTGCTGAGATTTTCCAGCATTTTCTCTTTTGGTTTCAGATTCCAGCATCCGCAGTAATTTGCTCCAATCCCTGTAACCCCCACGTATTTACCCTGACACCAAGGGTCTATTTAGCATGGCCAATCAACCTAATGTGTGCATCTTTGGATTGTGGGTGGAAACCAGAGCACCCGGAGGAAACCCACGCAGACATGGGGAGAATGTGCAAACTCCACACAGTCACCCGAGGCCGGAATGGAACGCGAGTCTCTGGCAGTGAGACAGCAGTGCTAACCACTGTGCCACCATGCCGCCCTTGTACTTGAAATCAACTTATTTTAAAAACTTCAGAACAGTGCATTAGCTGCCCCTTTCCTTGTTCTGAACCTTTAACATCAAATGGGTTTAGGGCAAAATGAACATTCTATTCTCCTAAGATTGTCCTTTGTAAATATTCCCCTAACTACAATGGCATGGTCAACATCGCCACCTAGTGCCAATATGCTGCAACTGCTTCTTCATTAATTATCACAGTACCAGAAGGGCTTCGTTATTTTTCTTTTAAACCTTTCCCAGCATTACAAAAGCCCCTGTCCCTTAAAGATTTACACCGAGAAGAAAAATTACCTCAACACCTCGAGGTGAATTTAAATATTTTCCTTTCCTTGTTGAATGGGAGTCATCTGGATACTGAGAGATGTTGGCGTTCAAATACTGTGTGTGTGGAAATTCTGCCATGGGAAATTCTTTGTGCGGTGAGGAGGAGGCGACAAAGAAACCAAATGAAAGTGTTCTACACAAGAACAAAGGATGCTGGAAAAATCCAGCAGGTCTGGCAGCAACTGGGAGGAGAGAAGACGGAGTTAATGTTTGGAGTTCTTTGCACTCGAAAGGACTCGAAACGTTAACTCTGTTTCTCTCCTTGCAGAGTTTTTCCAGCATCTGCAGTACTTTGCTTAGTATTCTACACAAAGGGCCGAATGGCCTACTCCTGCTTCTATTTTCTATGTTTACAAGATTAGCAAATTGGCTGCTAAAAGAGTTGGAAAAAATGCATTACTTTAAACTACTTCTTCAAAAGTACTTGGCCGGCACAGTGGTTAGCACTGCTGCCTCACAACACCAGGGACCCAGGTTCAATTCTGGCCTTGGGTCACTCCCTGTGTGGAGTTTGTACGTTCTCGCCATGTCTGTGTGGATTTCCTCCGGGTGCTCCGGTTTCCTCCCACAGTCCCAAGATGTGCGGGTTAGGTTGATTGGTCATGATAAATTGCCTTTTAGTGTCAGGGGGATTACCTAGGGTAAATGCATGGGGTTACAGAGATAGAGCATGAGTGGGATTGTTGTCGGTGCAGGCTCGATGGGCCAAATGGCCTCCTTCTACACTGTAGGGGTTCTATGGATAAGAACCTTGTGCGTTACTTTTCCTCCCACCCTCTTTAGCCGGAGATTGCCAGTCTCAATCTCAAGGTCGGCAATCGGACTTGTCGCCGCTCTGATTTTCAATCCGCTGAGTTGTCTGGGGTGTACAAGTGAAACATCCCCAGCAATAACCGGAAACAATTTAACCTGGCACTGATGTTCCAGGGAAACAGTTCTTCACAGAAGAAAGATCAATACTTGGAACAGTCTCCCAGATAGGACATTGCGGCAAGAAAAACAATCTATGGTAGTCAAGCCATGGTTAGTTGTAGCGAAGGTGGAACTGTAGGCACTGGGAAAGGACAAACTAGAAAGATGATCCCAGTGGCTTTCCTTTTAATGTCCTCATAATGTCAGAGTCATCGGACATTTCTGAGATTGAGTTTTCAACTTTAACCTGAAGGAAGTGGGCTTTTTTTAAAAAAAAGAGTCCCACTTGTCCCTCCCCCACCCCACCCACCCACCACCTCCTCCTCCGCTCTCAGGCTTCCTCTTCCACATTGTAGACTGACACCTCAGAGACTAATAACTGCATCAACATAGCACATTCACCAGAGTAAACCGCCCCAGACGCTGCACCAAAGCATTTTTGCGAATCGATCTGCTGACACTGAGCCACATCCGGGGATATTAGGACAGGTGACGTAAAGCTTGGTCAAAGAGATAGATTTTAAGGAGCGTCCGTAAAAGCGGAGAGAGAGAGAGCGAGAGAATGGGAAAGTTGCTTAGTTTTATGGAAGAAAGTCTAGAGACACAACACAGTTTTGGGGATTTTTCCAAAACTCTTAGGGGGGCATTTTCCTATCCCGCCCACCATGAGAATCGTAGTGGGCTGGGGTGGATTGGGGGGGGGGGGGGGGGGGGGTGGGTGGGGGGCGGGGGGGCTGTGGACTATGCAAAGGTCTGTTGGCCTCGGGTGGGATTTTCCAGCTTTGGGGCGAGTGCAGCTGGAAAATCCCGCCCTTAGGCTCGATTATGCCATCCGGGAGAGTTATCGAGTGGAACTAGCCTTTGACAGGAGGGAAAGGATTGGCGGCTCACCACAACATAATCTCCAAGCAGTGAGTCTGTGCTTCCACCAACAAGCATCAACATTTACAGACCAAGCTTGGATCATAACTTGGTAATGACTCCATCACGCAAACCAGCCTCCCATCCATTGACTCTGTCTACACTTCCCGCTGCCTCGGCAAAGCACCAGCATAATTAAGGATCCAACACAACCCCGCATTCTCTCTTCCACCTTCTTCCTTCAGGAAAAAGATACAAAAGTCTGAGGTCACGTACCAACCAACTTAAGAACAGCTTCTTCCCTGCTGCCATCAGACTTTTAAATCGACCTACCATGCATTAAGTTGATCTTTCTCTACACCCTAGCTATGACTGTAACACTACATTCTGCACCCTCTCCTTTCCTTCTTTATGAACGGTATGCTTTGTCTGTATAGTGCACAAGAAACAATACTTTTCATTATGTTAATACATATGACAATAAATCAAATCAAATCCTCTCTGTGCTTCAGCCATTGTCTTCCAATTAAAAATAATTTGCTGTATTAAAACAAATTGAGCTCGTTTCCCTTCTGCAACTCTGATGAAGTATATGCACAATCCCAATAGTGGTGTTAGCAAAATGAGTTTTGCTCTTGAGGTGTAAGCTAGGCCAGACCTGGTAAGAACGGCAGATTTCCTTCCCTAAAGGGGAATTGGTGAGAGCCGGGGTTTTTAAAAAAATCAACAATCACTGTTAGTTTTTGTGGTCACCATTAACCAGCTTCCAATTCCACATTTATTGATTGATTGCATTTAAATTCCACCGACTGCCATGAGGTCCCCAGAGCTGGGTCTCAGGATTATTAAGGCAAGTTCACTGATACGTTTTAAAGGAGAATGATAAATGTGGCATTGGAATGAATCGCTTTGGAAACTGAAACTTCACAAAAACCACAAAACTACAAGTACACTGCATCTAACTCACTATGGAGCAAGCAAATCTGCACCCACTTCCCAAGAGTATCTTACCCAGGCCCTCCCCGCTGCCTTATCCCCATAACTCCACACACTTACGATGGCCAATCCTCCTAACCCACGCATCTTTGGACACTAAGGCCCAATTTAGCATGGCCAATCCACCTAACATCACTACAGCAGATTATCTGGTCTGTGGGAGCTTGCTGTGCACAAATGAACTGCCATGTTGTTTACATTACAACAATAGCTACACTTCAAAAATACCTTATTGGCCAAAATGTGCTTTGGGATATTCCGTAGTGTAAACGATAAACACAAACTTTTATTTTCCTTTTCAATTGCTTTAACAGTAAAATAATCTTTCACATTACTGAATGGTGGGAGGTAGGCTCCATTCTCCACACAGCTGTGGAGGAGACATCGGATGTCAACTATGAGATCCAAGGGGAAATATACAAGTGAGGCGGGGGGGGGGGGGGGGGGTGCGCGGGGGAGGGTTGTCCTCAGACCACTCTAACATGAACCCCTCGGAGCAGGACTGCCAAAGACCTGACCAGCTGCAGACCACACACTTTCTCAAGATTGGAGAGAAAAAAACGAAACCATATTAGCTGGCTTACAACGTTTTTTTATTATTCATTCGTGGTACATGGGCGTCGCTGGCTGGCCAGCATTTATTGCCCATCCCTAGCTTTTCAAGGGCAGTTGAGAGTCAACCACATTGCATTGGAGTCACATTTCGCCAGACCAGGTAAGGACGGCAGATTTCCTTCCCAAAAGGACATTAGTGAACCAGATGGGTTTTTCTGACAATGGTTTCATGGTCATCAGTCGATTCTTAATTCCAGATATTTTTTATTGAATTCAAATTCAAAAATACACCATCTGCCATGGTGGGATTCGAAACCAGGTCCCCAGAACATTAGCTGAATTTCTGGTTTAATAGTCTAGTGATAATACCACTAGGCCATTGCCTCCCCATTAAGGAACACAAGAGCAACTTTTACTTATACATCACCTTTAGCTCAATAAAAACTGCTTCACTGGAGGGAAAAAACCCCAAATTGATGCCATGCCACGTAAAGACGAGAAAGCATTAGAGGCAGTGCAGGAAAGACTCACAAGAATGGTTCCAGGGCTGAGGAACTTCAATGTTTGGATGGATTGGAGAAGTTGGGACTGCTTTCCTTGAAGAGAAAGTGGAGAGAAGACTTGACAGATGGAATTGAAAAGGAAGAATGTGCAGGACTACACGTGGCAGCAGAGTGGTTAGCACTGCTGCCTCACAGCACCAGAGACCCAAGTTCAATTCCAACCTTGGGCGACTGTGTGGAGTTTGCACATTCACCCTCTGTCTGCGTGGGTTTCCTCCCACAGTCTTGCAGATGATACACACTGCTGCCAGTGTGCGTCAGTGGTGGAGGGAGTGAATGCTGAATATGGTGGATGAGGTGGCAAGCAGATACTCTCCAGCAAGCTACCCCAAGTGGTTAAATTTTCCAATGAAGGTTTAATCATATAAGCGTATAAATTTAGAAGAGGCCATTCTGTCCATTGACCCTGTTCAACTATTCAAAAACATCATGGCTGATTTAACTGTGGCCTCAACTCTACTTTCCTTCCTATCCGCTGACTCCCTCATTAATCTATCTAACAGCTTTAAAAATATTCAGTGAACCTGCCTCCATTGTTTTCTGGGGAAGAGAGTACCAAAAGAAATAAAAATTATAGTCCAAAGATGTGCGGGTTAGGTTGATTGGCTATGCTAAATTGCCTTTAGTATCAGGGGGATTAGCAGGGTAAATGTGTGGGGTTACAGGAATAGGGCCTGGGTGGGATTGTGGTCGGTGCAGACTCGATGGACTGAATGGCCTCCTTCTGCACTGTAGGGATTCTATGATTTTGTTGTGAATCTGTGGAATTCCCTGCCCAGTGAAGCAGTTGAGGCTACCTCATTGAATGTTTTTAAGGCAAGGATAAATACATTTTTGAACAGTAAAGGAATTAAGGGTTATGGTGAGCGGGCGGGTTAGTGGAGCTGAATCCACGAAAAGATCAGACATGATCTTATTGAATGGCGGAGCAGGCTCGAGGGCCAGGTGGCCTACTCCTGCCCCTGGTTCTTATGTTCTTGTGTTCTACCCCCGCCCACCCACCAAACCCCCACAAGTTCTCGTCTCTCCCACTGGGGGAAAGCACCCATCCTGTCAGCCACCTCAGCATCTTGTATGTTTCATTTTCCAGATGTATCACAGCTCTGACCAAGACCGCAAGAAACTACAAAGGATTGTGAACGTAGCCCAATCCATCACACAAACTGGCCTCCCATCCACAGCCTCTGTCTATACTTCCTGTTGCCTTGGAAAAGCAGCCAGCATAATTAAGGACCCCACGCACCCCAGACATTCTCTCTCTTCCACCTTCTTTCATAGAACCATAGAAACCCTACAGTACAGAAAGAGGCCTATCGAGTCTGCACCGACCACAATCCCACCCAGGCCCTACCCCCATATTCCTACATATTTTACCCACTAATCCCTCTAACCTACGCATCTCAGGACACTAAGGGCAATTTTAGCATGGCCAATCAACCTAACCCGCACATCTTTGGACTGTGGGAGGAAACCGGAGTACCCGAGGAAACCCACGCAGACACAAGGAGAATGTGCAAACTCCACACAGAGAGTGACCCAAGCCGGGAATTGAACCCAAGTCCCTGGAGCTGTGAAGCAACAGTGCTAACCACTGTGCTACCGTGCCGCCCATGTTGGGGAAAAATAAGTCTGAGGTCACGCACCAACCGATTCAAGAACAGCTTCTTCCCTGCTGCCATCAGACTTTTGCATGGGCCTACTTTATATTAAGCTGATCTTTCTCTACACCCTACCTATGACTATAACACTTCATTCTGCATTCCCTCCTTTACTTCTCCCCTAAGTACTCTATGAACAATATGCTTTGTCTGTATAACATGCAAGAAAACACTTTTCACTGTATCCCAATACAAGTGACAACAATAAATCAAATCAATAAGGTCACCCCTTATTCTTCTAAACTCCAAATCACCCATTCCTCACAAGATGATCCTCTTTATCCCAGGAATCAGATTTCCCAATCAGCCTCTGTGACAAAGTACCTGGCTCGCTGTGGGTCAGGCAGAGGGTAGAATGAAGAAAACAATTGTCACCATCTACCGAGGTGATGCATTTTGGTAGACCCAATTCAGGTGAAAGCTATAAAATAAATGGCAGAACCTTCAGGAGCATAGACAGAGATCTGGGAGTACAGGTCCACAGATCCTTGAAAGTGGCAGCATCGATGGAAAAGATAGTGAAGAAAACGTATGGCTGGGACATCAAGTATAAAAGTTGGTAAATTATGTTACAGTTATATAAAACGTTGGTGAGGCCACATTTAGAACACGGTGTCCAATTCTGGTCGCCACACTACCAGAAGGACATGGAGGCTTTGGAGTACAGAAAAGGTTTTCCAGGATGTTGTCTAGTATGGAGGGTATTATAACTATGAGGGGAGATTGAATAAACTGGGATTGTTCTCCCTGGAAAGACGGAGGCTGAGGGGTGACCTGATAGAAGTTTATAAAATTATGAGGGGTATGGATAGGGTGAACAGTTGGAAGCTTTTTCCCAGGGCAGAAATGACAATTACAAGGGGGCACAAGTTCAAGATAAGGGGGGGAAAAGGTTCAGTGGGGATGTGCGGAGGAAGGTTTTTTTTTTACAGAGGATAGTGGGGGCCTGGAATGTACTGCCAAGTGAGGTGGTTGAGGCAGACATGTTAGCGACATTTAAGACTTATCTGGATAGACACGAGAACAGATGGGGAATAGAGGGATACAGGTGATTGGTCTAGATAGGGGAACATGATTGGTGCAGGCTTGGTGGGCCAAAGGGCCTGTTCCTGTGCTGTACTGTTCTTTCTTCATCCAATTAAGGCACTTTTCTTGCGAGAATTTCAAGTATACAAATGCCAGAAACTGTAACCTCGCCCGCGGCAGGGATTCTCTGGTGCCACTGCAGTGAATGAAGTTTTGGCTGAGCGCCAAATTCTCTGTTCTTGCTGACAGCAGGGCGGAATGGACGCGATCGGAGAACCCCGGTCACTGTTTCGATATTCATTTTGCTCTAGTGTCTATTAAAAATATAATTGTTACTGCAATAAATTTGGGCTGGATAATAATTCACCAAAACAAGATTTGCCTTTTTGTCCAGTTCTATTACTTACATTTAATATATATTTTTTAATTAACCATTTTTTGAAGCACTAACTTCCAATGCATTATTAGAACTGCAAATTAAACTTAAATTAGCACCCGACATTTAAAAAGTAAAGTTTCTTTTAGTGTCACAAGTAGGCTGCAATGAAGTTACTGTGAAAATCCCCTAGTCGCCACACTCCAGCGCCTGTTCGGGTACACTGAGGGAGAATTTAGCAAGGTCAATGCACCTAACCAGCACGCCTTTCGGACCGTGGGAGGAAACCGGAGCAGCCGGAGGAAACCCACGCAGACACGGAGAGAACGTGCAGACTCTGCACAGACAGTGAGCCAAGCCGGGAATCGAATCCGGGTACCTGGTGTTGTGAGGCAGCAGTGCTGACCACTGTGCCACCGTGTCGCCTTAAGTTAAAAGCAATAAAATCTTCTGCAGATTAAGACTAATTTAGGCGTTATATGCAAAATAAATGAGATGAAATGATTTACTCTTGATGCGCTAATGGACTTTTGCCCACTTTGACCCTTAACTGGATAAATAAAATGAAGAGACAAATCAGAACATTAAGGAATTAGCTATCCATTTCAGAGCAACCAGAAACACTCAGTTTCCTAAATACAGACATACGAAATACCACATGCTTCTCAATAACTATGCATGAAGTGTACACATATGCGATAAATGGGTGATGACTTTACATGGGCCCAAGATGATATGTGAGCTGTCACATCTCTGAAGATCAGAAAAAGGAGGAACGCAAGCCGTTGTGAAAATGTAAATTCACTTTTATTGTGCAGAGGGAGCTCCAGTTTAATTTAACAATACAGTAAAATCTGAATAAGGTGGTCACCTTCACCATCAAACTCAAGTGGTTCCTGAAAAACATTTGAATCCAGATGACATACAGTGACACTTAATGGCTTAACCACAACAGTATGTTAATTTGAAAACATGTACCGTGGCTGATCTCGAGGGTGGTAGCTAGACCCTGATGCAGGCTCCATTGATTTATATTGCTAACATGTCCATTTCTATTAATAGGTGCGATATGGCAATAGATGTATACCTAATTCAGATGGTGGCTTCATCAAGGTGACCATTGGAACACATTTCACCGTTACTCATGTCATTACAACTACTTCACAGCTGCAGCAAAGAATAACAATTGGAATCTGATGCCAGGCTTCCATTATCTGGAGGCTATTTACAATATGGTAGACAACTTCCATTCACTATTAGAGCAATGTCTCTTGAGGACAGCCATAGGAAACTACTTCAAATGGACACAATTTAGCATAATCATGTGGAACCTAGAAACCCAATGTTTAATTCAAAACGGAACAGAGTTGTAAACTATGAACGATCATGCCCTTGTGAAACTCCTTTAGGCATGTTAGTGGATACACACATTGATAAATCAGAACACTAGCTGATTAAAAATATGATGCAAATATGTTTTTAATAGGTTACAAATACAAAAATTAATTTGCACAAGTCAAAGACTTATCTGAAGTACTTTGCATCTTTACTGAACAACATAATACATTTGATTCTCATAAATTTTCAAAATGGAATTTTAAGGGAGTGCAGTAAGGTTTCATTCAGTGCTGGATTCAGGAACCTGCCAGTGGAATACATTGTTGATCCTCTTTGTAAAAAATAACCACATCTTCTTTTGTACTCCACTAACATATAATCTCTAAATAAATCATCCCGGGGCACATTGCCCCGGGATCATCGGAATTATATTCTTACTATGATTTGAAGAATGTTGATTTCCTTACAGTTGCTTGATGGACTTTGTTTACACCTCAAGGCGGGGGGAGGGAGGGAGGGTTAATTGTGCGGAGGGGAGAAACTTCTCAATTCTCCCAGGCTCGAGTCCACATTGCAATAAAGACTCGAATCTGACCAAGAGAAGGAGAAGTGGAAATTTCACCAGTGTATAGGCAGTGCATGTTCTTAGGTCATGATGTGGAGATGCCGGCGTTGGATTGGGGCAGGCACAGTAAGAAGTCTCACAACACCAGGTTGAAGTCCAACGGGTTTATTTGGTAGCACGAGCTTTCGGAACGCTGCCCCTTCATCAGGTGAGTAAAGAGTTGGGTTCACAAACAGGGCATATATAGACACAGCCTCAATTACAAGATAATGATTGGAATGTGGTCTTAACAGGTAATCAAAGTCTTTACAGGTGCAGACAATGCGAGTGGAGAGAGGGTTAAACACAGGTTAAAGAGGTGTGACAGGTGTAGTAACCTGTGCCTAACCCTCTCTCCACTCGCATTGTCTGCATCTGCAAAGACTTTGATTCTCTGTTAAGACCAGCATTCCAACCATTATCTTGTAATTGAGTTTGTGTCTATATATGCCCTGTTTGTGAACCCAACTCTTCACTCACCTGATGAAGGGGCAGCGCTCCGAAATCTCACGCTACCAAATAAATCTGTTGGACTTTAACCTGGTGTTATGAGACTTCTTACTGTTCTTAGGTCAATTGCAAAAGAATAATTTTCAAAACTTTGTGAAGTCGGACGCCTCACGTAAAATTCAGGTTGCAGCATTCCTAAGGTTGGTCTCCAAAAATAAATAGAATTAAATAATACCGGGGAGAAAACATAAGGGAGGTAGACAGCAATGTGCCAATGATAATGTGGGATGTTTAAAAGCCTGCTGTGCATATCCCCGTTAGTGCATATTTGCTTCACAAACAACTGCAATTGAGAGACAGGGAAATATTGACATTAATAATAGCAAATGCTAAAGTGGAAAGCACTTATAAAGGTAGCTGAAATTCCAATAAATATATATATATGTATATAGTGCTAAATCTGTTGCTTTATGCATCAGTTAAGTGAGCTTCTATACAACACAATTTGGACAATTGCGCTAACTGGTACTTAATGGACAATTCCGCAACTCATCACAGAATTGTAATGCAGGAATAAAAAGTACAGCAAATTTTTAAACAAAAGTACATTTGTATTTTTACACAAATTAGCAAGGAAGAAAGAAAGAAAAAGTAAAAAAGATATACAAAGACACGTTATTTCCATTTTCTCCCTGACTCCATCAGTACTGTGAAAGGTTTGAAGGCCTGTGTCCCTTCATTTCAGAGGTCCTGTGCAGTGCCTGCTATTTTGAAGTATTGTCATTTTCTTTCAATGCTCCACACAGTATACGCAGCATTTCATTGCTTTTTTTTTGGCTGTTTGGTCAACAGACCATTTTCAAAAGACTTCAGTTTCGCTGTGAAGTTTCTTTTTTTTTAAAGGGACGATCAGACATCCTCCACGGCAATGGCAAAAGTGTCACTTATTAAACAAAGCATTTGCACTACGAGGTAAGTTTGGAGTAGCTGGGTGGAGAGAACTTGCGCTTCAAGTACTTGAGAATATAAAGTGGAAGACAACTGACGAGGGTAATTGCTGAAACTTTCCACAGGAAGGTCACAGTGGTGATAAAGGCGACATCTGTAAAGACAGGAAGTTAATTCCATTATATTATTAAACAAAGTGACCAGTACTCTGAATGTGATAGTGAAAGGGAGCACAATAGCTGACATTATGCAAACCTAATTTATTTTACATTAAAACGCACAATAGGAATGTAGGAACAGGAGTAGGCCATTCAGCCCCTCGAGCCTGCTCCACCATTCAATAAGATCATGGCTGATCTGTGGCCTAACTCCATGTAGCTGCCCCAGGCCCATATCCCTTTGAAACCCTTGCTCAATAAAAATATGTCTATCTCTGAATTAAACCTAACAATTGAAGCAGCATCCACCGCTGTTTGAGGAAGAGAGTTCCAAACCTCCCCCATTCTCTGTGTAGAAGTGTTTCTAACATCTCTCCTGAATGGCTTGGTCCTAACTTTTATATTATGGCCCCTGGTTCCAGAGCCTTCAACCAGTGAAAACACTATCCTTTTCCACCCTGTCCTTCCCTGTAAATAATTTGTAGACTTCTATCAGATCACCCCTCAACTTTCTGATTTCGAGAGAATAAAGGCCTGATTTGTCTAATCCCTCCTCGTAACTTAACCGCTGAAGTCCAGGTATCATTCCTGTAAACCTACATTGAACTCCATCCAGGATCAAAACATCCTTCCTAATACAGTCAGTGGTGCAGTCACGATTCTGTTCATCTGCAAACAGATACTTATTTTCCAAATAAAATTAAAGTCCAGGATTTTTATTATTTTCCAGATTTATTCCCCATTCAGCCCCTCTTCAAATTAGGAGTGAAGAGGCATCAGGTGTATTCTTGGAGACTTGACCCCACATGTCTATCCAATAGCAACAACAGAATTGCAATGGTGGTGGATGCCCCACACCACCCAAACTCCTCCACTGGGTTAGCAAAGTGGTCACACATGCATGATTGAAGGTAGTCCCGGCTGGCGGCAGGAATAGGTGGAGAGAGTCAGGAAGGAACTTAAAAGCAATAAACTAGCCCAGAGCAGGTACAACAGCCAAGCATTCAAATCCTTCTGCCAGAATGCTCACAGCATTGTTTTGGGAGATTAATCCTAAATTCCAGGAGACTCCTAGACAATCCAGAAAAGTTGGAAAACTTACTGCCCCATCCGCCCAGGTTTCGGGTGCTTCATTGACGACTGTTTTAAAGACAAATTCTTGAATTAAGAGGGAACTGAAATATGCGGTAATAAAAATAATTGGTTGTCACACTTTCAGCATATAATGATACTGGGAAACAAAATAACAACGATTTGTATTTACACAGCACCTACAATGGGGATAATGAATCCCATCTGGGAAATCCTGAAGAGGAGGACATAACCTTAAAATCCAAACCAAGATGGTTAAAAAGCAAATTCACGGGAGAAAAATAAGTGCACCATCAAATATTTGCCTAAATGTGGATTGTGGAATCAGTTGAAGTATTTGAAAGAGAGATAAGATCTTTATTTGGGTAATATTCCTTGCGCTAACCTAGATGAAAACATCTCTGCTGTGTCTAGTACAAAGCCCCAGTTGAATGCTACAAAACAGAAAGGATTAATTTAACGTTCTCCCTGTGTCTGTTTGGGTTTCCTCCGGGTGCTCCAGTTTCCTCCCACAGTCCAAGGATGTGCGGGTTAGGTGGATTGGCCATGCTAAATTGCTCCTTAGTGTCAGAGGAACTAGCGAGGGCAAATGCATGAGGTTATGGGGATAGAGCCTGGATGGGATTGTGGTCGGTGTAGACTCGATGGACTGAATAGCCTCCTTCTGCACTGTAGGGATTCTATGATTCTATAAACTTAGAAAATTCAATTCGCAGATGCAGAGGTCATCAACCAATGGCTGGGAAGGAAGCAAACAGGAGCAATGTAAAGGGGGACCTTTTTAAATTGCCCCTTAGTGTCCCGAGATGCGTAGGTTAGAGGGACTAGCGGGTAAATATGTAGGGATATGGGGGTAGGGCCTGGGTGGGATTGTGGTCGGTGCAGACTCAATGGGCCAAATGGCCTCTTTCTGCACTGTAGGGATTCTATTCTATTCTATGTTCATGGGATGTGGGCATTGCTAGCTAGACCAACATTCAAAGGTCATCCCGGATTGTCCTTGAGAAGGTGTGGCAGTCCATTGGTGTAGGATCACCCACAGTGGTTAGGGAGGGAGTTCCAGGGTCTTGACCCAGTGACAGTGAAGGTACAGAGATATATTTCCAAGTCAGGATGATGTGTGGCTTGGAGGGAAACTTTCAGGTGGTGGTGTTCCCAGGCATTTGCTGTCCTTGTCCTTCGAGATGGTAGTAGTCGCAGGTTTGGAAGGTGCTGTTGAAGGATACTTGGTGAGCTTTTGCAGTGCATCTTATAGATGTTATACAATGCTGTTACCATGTGTCAGTGATTGAGGAAATGAATATTTGAGGTGGTGCTCAAGTTTGCCAACAAAGCGGGCTGCTTTGTCCAAGATGGTGTTGAGCTTCTTGAGCTGCACTTGTTGGAGCAGCACTCATGCAGGTAAGTGGACAGTGTTCCATCATATTCCTGGCTTGTGCTTTGCACAGTAAGAAGTCTCACAACACCAGGTTAAAGTCCAACAGGTTTATTTGGTAGCAAATACCATAAGCTTTCGGAGCATTGCTCCTTCGTCAGATGGGGTGGAAATGTGCTCTCAAACAGTGCAAACAGACACAAAATCAAGTTGCAGAATACTGATTAGAATGCGAATCCCTACAGCCAGCCAGGTCTTAAAGGTACAGACAATGTGGGTGGAGGGAGCATTAAACACAGGTTAAGGAGATGTGTATTGTCTCCAGACAGAACAGCTAGTGAGATTCTGCAAGCTCAGGAGGCAAGCTGTGGGGGTTACTGATAATGTGACATAAATCCAACATCCCGGTTGCATTATCAGTAACCCCCACAGCTTGCCTCCTGAGCTTGCAGAATCTCACTAGCTGTTCTGTCTGGAGACAATACACATCTCCTTAACGTGTGTTTAATGCTCCCTCCACCCACATTGTCTGTTCCTTTAAGACCTGGCTGATTGTAGGGATTCGCATTCTAATCAGTATTCTGCAACTTGATTTTGTGTCTGTTTGCACTGTTTGAGAGCACATGTCCACTCCATCTGACGAAGGAGCAGTGCTCCGAAAGCTTATGGTATTTGCTACCAAATAAACCTGTTGGACTTTGACCTGGGTGTTGTGAGACTTCTTACTGTGCTTACCCCAGTCCAACGCCGGCATCTCCACATTGTGCTTTGCAGACAGGATTTGGGGAAATCAGGAGGTGAGTTGGTCACTGCAGAATTCCCACCCGCTGACCTAATCTTGTAGCCATAGTACTGAAATGATGAGTCCAGTTCAGTTTCTGGTCAATGGTAACCTCACCAGGGTGTTGATTGTGGGGAATTCACCATTGTGGGGAATTACCGTGGCTATGGTAATGCCATAGAATGTCAGGGAGAAATGGCGAGTTTCTCTCTTGCTGGGGATGGCCATTGCCTGGGAATTGTGTGGCATGAATGTTAATTACAGTGGAAACATTTGGTATTCTGAAACCATCTCCTCCCATAAACTGTGACACATTTGCAACACCAGTAAAGTCCCTGTGCTTCCTCTTATGCAATCACAGATAAAAACAGCAATAACATTTTAGACATGATGCCACAGTATCTGAAAGGTTTTTCTTTTAGATTTCAAATCTGTTTCAGATACATTCACATTTAAATGGAAGGCAACCACCGCTGGAAAGTTAATCTGTTCCAATAGGTAACATGATTAGCAGAGCAAACAGAACAATATGCAGTATTTTCTACTGTAGAGGCTGCAGACTTGTGAACTTCTGAGTCGCTTCTGTTTTAAGAATGAACTGACAAACCTTTGAAACAACTTACCGAAGTACTCATTGAGAAATGCAAGGGAGGCCACATAGCAGCCAAGACTGAGGAACTCCCCCACAACCATAAGCCAGTGCCAGGTCCGGATCGTAAGTGCAACCATCAGCAACTCAGTCAAGATCAGGGCAGTGAAGGAAATTGCTACGACATGTACAAACTCAGACTCAAACAGCACCAATGCCCCGTATATTAAAATGCCACCTGTAATAGATCAAACGCACGAGTCACAAGTGTTGCTTCTCTCATCAAAATGATTCGCCGGCAGACTAGAGGCAAGACCTGGTGGTAACATACTGTAACTCTTATGTAACTATGCACTTCAATGGTGTGTGCAAACCTCAGTCTATCAAGGATATACGTGGCTGATCACAAAGCAATTTTGGATGGGATAGGATAGGTACAGCTAGCAGAGGGTGAATGTTTTACTTTATTGTATGCAGATTTTTTTTACCATCCTTCTTTGTGAAGGACCCGTGTATAGTTCATTTCCATATTAAGTTAAAGCATATTTCTTAGTCACAAGCATGCTTACGTTAACATTGCAATGAAGTTACTGTGAAAATCCCCTCGTCGCCACACTCCAACGCCTGTTCGGATACACTGAGGGAGAATTTAGCCATTGCACCTAACCAGCACGTCTTTCAGACTGTGGGAGGAAACCAGAGCACCTGGAGGAAACCCACACAGGCATGAGGAGAACGTGCAAACTCCACTCGGCAGTGACCCAAACCGGGAATCGAACCCCGGGTCCCTGAAACTGTAGCAGCAATGCTAACCACTGTGCCACCGTGCCGCCCCTAACTGCTTGACAATTGGATTTTATAACTGTAGCCTGCAATGTCATTCTACAATTAGCGAATGGGAGAGATACTCGAGGAGCTGATTGGCTGTATTAGGTTTACTATTCCCCATTTTGCCAGTCTTGTTAATTTAATAATTTATTTGTTAATAAAACAAAACCCGTTTTTCAGAATAAAGGGAGAATTTAAGTGGACACCACCCTTGGGTGCATAGTCAATCAGCTACTTGAGTCATGGGCATACTTATCTTATATTGTGATCTGTTCTACAGATGCACCCTTCATTGTTTTTTTTTCAAGGGCTGTGTGCAATCTACAGTGGTTAGCACCCCAAGACCAGAAATTCCCACCCAAGGTCAACAGACACCAGGACGGCACAGTAGCTATGGTTAGCACTGCTGCTTCACAGTGCCAGGGACCAGAGTTTGATTCCTGGCTTGGACCACAGTCTGTGTGGAGTCTGCACATTCTCCCCTGGGCTTCCTCCAGGTGCTCTTGTTTCCTCCCGCAGTCCGAAAGACATGTTGATTAGGTGAACTGGCCACGCTAAATTCTCCCTCAGTGTACCCGAACAGGAGCCGGAGTGTGGCGACTAGGGGATTTTCACTGTAACGTCATAGCAGTGTTAATGGAAACCTACTTTTGACATTATTAAATTTTTTTTTTTAAAGTTATGTGGAAAACAAAGTGAATTCAGGCATCCTAAACGCAACATTAACTTTAGGGGAAGTTTTTGTGTCAAAGTTTGGATCAGAGTTTTCTGGGAATCTTACACACATTTAGCATTTTTGACAATGTTTATTTTGATGGTGAATTTTGTTTCATCATTCGAAAATTTTGGAATGGCGATTTCAAGCACCAAAAGAAATAGTTCTAACTACAAGTCATTGCCACCATCATTATCAGTAACAGCCCTGTTGCCAAACTGGAGTCCAAATTAGGCCAATTAAAGATTATCAAGCTGTTAAATGTGGATTTATAAACTAATTCAGATCATTATTCGCACCTGCAAGATGTAAAATTTGTGACGTACCTTGGTACATGCTTATTAGAACCCAAATAAGGAACGTCTTGAAGGATAATGACCGCCCCTGAAAAAAATATATTATTCAGTATCTATGCTCACTTGTGGATAAATATTATAACTATAATTACATCTAATACAGAGTTGTCTTAAGATGTGTGTGTGCTGTCCAAGACCGCAATAAACTACAAAGGGTCGTGAACAAAACCCAGTCCATCACGCAAACCAGCCTCCCATCCATTGGCTGTCTACACTTCCCGCTGCCTCGACAAAGCAGCCAGCATAATCAAGGACCCCACGTACCCCGGACATTCTCTCTTCCACCTTCTTCCATCAGGAAAAAGATACAAAAGTCTGAGATCACATACCAACCGACTCAAGAACAGCTTCTTCCTTGCTGCCATCAGATTTTTGAATGGACTTACCTCATATTAAGCTGATCTTTCTCTATGCCCTAGCTATGACTGTAACACTACATTCCTGCACTCTCTCCTTTCCTTCTCTATGTATGGTATGCTGTGTCTGCATAGCGTGCAAGAAACAATACTTTTCACTGTGTACTAATATATGTAATAATAAATCAAATCAAGATCAAATCAAAAATAACATACACAAATCTTCAAACACATCACGCACCTTTGTGAGGTCCTTGTAAAGTTCTGGATATAGTATTGCTGTTTCTGGCTTTACATCCTGGTCTAACACCAGAGAAAAAACAGGAAACATTGTGTAGATGGTAGCATACCTATTAGAATAGCAAGCAAAAAGTCACCAAATTTACAAGGGAACACGGGTTGGGAAGTGTGCAAAAAAAACAAGATGAAGCTTTATATATCTGCAATACCAGAAAATGGTCCTTTTGGAATTACACAATGCCACTTACCCTACCATGAGGAAACCCTGATACAACGGAACAGACGCAAAATAGAACACTGATGAAAATATCGCCTGAGAAAGAGAACATATGTAAAATCACTATTAAAAATAAATCAAGGAATGCTTCAAGTGCACAAGGTGTTGAAAGTTGCTTCACATTATGCATAGAATGTTTACAGTGTTCAATTTTATTACAACATTGAAATATTTCATCTCAATCTCATTTGACATCTCTTTTGCAGTATTTTCTGAACTCAGGATGTCACTGAAGCAAAATTCCTGATTCAAAATACCTTTAAATTTATGATTATTAAAAGCTGGGTGGGGATATTACTAGGAATGGTAACTACCTGGTTTAAAGATATGAGTGATATTGGTTAGTGCCGTGCATGCAGTGTCTCATCGAACTTTAGGACAATGGCACTGTACCACAATGGAACTGGGCAGCCAGTTTTACTCTTCTCCATCTGCGCAGTACCTCTGCAGGTGGAATACTGAGCAGACAGCAGGTATCTATCCACAGGAGTAAGAGGAAATTGGAGGGAATTCTGACCCTAGGCCACCTATTGCTCAGTTTTTACCATCAGTTTTAAAGTGAGAGCAGATGTTTTTATACTTGGGCTTTTAGTAACTCCTGTTTGGGGTGATCTGAGTGTATCGCTCTTCCTGATGCCTCTGCTGTTCTATGCTCTGCGTAAATTCTTCAGAGAACTCTTCATGGGCGGCATGGTGGTTAGCACTGCTGCCTCAGCGCCAGGGACCCAGGTGAATTCCGGCCTTGGGTGGCTTTTAAAAAAAAATTAATTTGTGGGACATGGGCGTCACTGGCTGACCAGCATTTATTGCCCATCTCTAGTTCCCGAAGACAGTTGAGAGTCAACCACATTGCTGTGGCTCTGGAGTCACATGTAGGCCAGATCAGGTAAGGAAGGCAGATTTCCTTCCCTAAAGGGCATTCGTGAACCAGATGGGTTTTTACAACAATTGACAATGGCTTCATGGTCATGAGCAGATTCTTAATTCCAGATTTTAAAAATTAAATTCAAATTCCACCATCTGCCGTGACGAGATTCAACCCGGATCCCTTAGGACATAAGATGAGTTTCTGGATTAATAGTCTAGCGATACTATCACTAGGTCATCACTACCCCCTTGTCTCCCCATGTCTGTGTGGGTTTCCTCCGAGTGCTCCGGTTTCCTCCCACAATCCATAGATGTGTAGGTTAGGTGGATTGATCATGCCAAATTGCCCCTTGGTAAGTTGTAACCTAGTTTTTCTCCAGAAATGTTACCACAGACCTCAAACTGCCCAATAGCAATAAAACCTGGATTCAAAGGCATCAGTACTGATAATTTGGGATATTTTTATCTAGTGAATTGACAGCAAATAAAAACTAGTGAACTAATTCTGAAGTGTAGGCACATCATTATACAACCAATTACCACAGCTAATTTAACAATAGGAAGGATCCACCAACAGCAAGGAAAACAACAAGATAATCAGAGCAAGTTATAACCTGGTATGTATAATTGGCATAATTTTAATCCATTTAAAGCTGTTATTAAATAACACATTTCCCTATATTCAGTACAGATAGAAATCCTATAATAACCTGAAACATTTCAAGAGTAAATTAGTCAATTGCACCTATGGAAGCAACATCCCGCGGATAACATTCCCAGTTGTAAAGGTGGCAGCATTAAAGTGACCCAATCTTCAAGATGAATATGGATTCTAGCCCCTACATAGTTAATCAGTTGGACACAATTATACCTAGGCATGTTTATAGATTTAAAGTTTATTTATTAATGTCACAAGCAGGCTTACGTTAACTGCAATGAAGTTATTGTGAAAATCCCCGGGTCGCCACACTCCGGGGCTTGTTTGGGTACACTGAGGGAGAATTTAACATGCCCAATGCACCTAACCAGCACATCTTTTGGACTGTGGGAGGAAACCCACGCAGACATGGGGAGAACGTGCAGACTCCGCACAGACAGTGACCCAAGCTAGGAATCGAACTCAGGTCCCTGGCGCTGTGAGGCAGCAGTGCCAACCACTGTGCCGCCGTGCCACCTGGGTCGTAAATGATAGTGAAGGGGTGCATTGTAGGTGCACTTAATGCCGTCTTTTTATTTTGGCTACAGGAATGTCAATCTAACAAAATTCAACAATAGAGGAATTCTGTTATTTTGACTTGCCTCATTCACAATTCGAATAAAGACACAATGTCTCGATGTGTGATTTTAAGAAATTAGGGGTTAAAGGGATCAAGGGATCAAGGGATATGGAGGGGTGGGGCGGGGGAAAAGAGGTGGGATCAGGATACTGAATATGATGATCATCCACGATCACAATGAATGGCGGAGCAGGCTCGAAGGGCCGAATGGCCTCCTCCTGCTCCTATTTTCTATGTTTCCATATGTGCACCAAGCCAGTTTCACACTTTTCTCATAGTTTAGGTGCCATCATAGAGAGGGTTTTGCAACTGGCTAAAACAGCCAGAAGGATATTACTTGGTTGCGTAGTGGGGACCATGCAAAACTCGTCAGCATGGAGAAACATAAGGATCCATCTTCCCGTGACATATTTGGGTTTATTCCCAATGGCCTGTTTGTCCAGTTTCACCTCGAAGGTGAAGTTCCCCCTCTCAGTTTCTCCTTCACACACTGCTGCAGCTTCTAAACCAAACACTATTCAGCCAGACATCACTGTTGCTCTTTTGCATTGTTTGGTTTTGATCTCCTGTCACTAAAACTCCCTCCCACCCCCCAGCTCACTTAAAAGAACTCTAATTTCCACTGCTGTTCAAACCTTGATCTTGTATTTGTCACACAAAATAAAATCCATCAACTCTAACTTCCCCTCTGCCGAAAACAAAACTACGTTGCACTTGTAAAGTGCCTGAACATACCATAACATCGATATGTTTCAAAATGTCTTACAACTGATGTTTGAAGTGCATTAACTTTGAATGTAGAGAGAGAGAGAGGGGGGGAGAGACAGAGGGAGAGAGAGATAAAAGAACACTGTTTGCACAGAGCAAAGTCTTAGAAACATCAAGGGACCAGATATATTCTGAGAGTGATTGAAGGGGCAAATGCTAGTCAGGGAGTCAGTACTGCTCATTATGTGAACTGTGTTTGTTTTGACATAACTCAGATTTAAAATGCAATTCCATCTTCCTCTGTTGGTTCTACTGCGTTGTTTCTATACAACCAGGCCCTACTCTCCGAGAAGAAAGCTTTGGAATCTTTTATAACCATCTCTCTGGTTTCCAAATACACTGTTCCTTCTCCTTGTAAAATTGCATGCTTGCACCCTATTCCTATGAAGACATTACTAATTTCCTTCCAAGTACAGCCCTTACATGTTCAAGATATGCAAACAGTTCAATCTCAGATTATCACCTTGGGAGTTCTGAACTAATCCACAAATGCCACTGTTGTTTTTGAAAGGTTAATTCAATCCAAAATGTTAGAACTTTAACAGCACAGAATGATAATTTGACTAATGGTATATGCACTGTTTTTTTAAAATGAGCTATTTACTTGGCCCTGCACTTGGCCCATATGTTTTAAAAGTATATTTACAAATATTTATCATCTTTCTTCAACGTTTATATGCATTTGGCTTCTATTGTTGTTTCTGGAGGGAAATTGCATTGCTAACAACGCAGTAGAACCAACACAGAGGAAGATGGAATTGTATTATAAATCTGAGTTATGTTAAAACAAACACAGTTCACATAATAAATGAAACCAAAGTACTGCTTTTGTGTGGTGATTAATTTCATTGTTAACATGGACTACTATCCTTGACGCACAGAAGTGGTTAAATAAAATACTTCAGTTGCATGTCAAACTGCATAATAGCCCTTCACATATTCACCAGAGGTTGCGGTGTACAAGTCAAACCAGCATGCAAGATGACCCCACTTTCCCGGGCCTAGAAGTTGTATTTTTGCATACAGGTCAATCCCCCCTTTTCAGCCAGGACACGCTATACTCATATTATTGCGCAAACCTCAATTTTCTGCTCCACAAATGCATGTTTTACTTAACTGGGCACCAAGGGATTGAGTAGGTCACATGGTCTGTGTTGTGAAGATGCGGGGGAGTTTAAGATAAGCCCGCACAAAGAAGTGATGAACGATGAAGAGAAAAGAGTCTTCCAGCAAAGTGAATGAAGCATGAAGCTGGTCTCAAGCTGAGAGCATTTGGTAACTTTTCAAATAACCGTGTGGCAGCGAGGGAATTCAGCGTTGGCGGAAAAACTGGTGCAAGAATGAAAGGAGGAAGAATCTGCCCTGAAGGTGATGCCAAACACCAAACGTATCACGAGAGCAAGGAGCAGCCACCTTGAGAAGCTTGCATCAGAATGGATCCTTGGAAATCGCCAGAAAGGTTACATCATTACCAAATATGCATTTATCGGCACTACTTAAGTGAGCCAAACAAAACCCCCGAGTTCAGCAAAGATTTCAGAGCAACAGCTAGCTTGTGGTGCTGTCTTATGGAGTGTAGATGTCTAGTGTTCGGCCAGGAAACCAAGATTGCTCAGAGATCACCAAAAGGGCTTGATGCCAAAATCAGACAGCAGTAAAAATACGAGTACATGCTGTTCCACATCGGCAACATGGATAAAACACCCGTGAAATTCGATAGGCCCGGCAACCAAACTGCAGTGGAAAGGTTCAAAATCAGTTCTGTTAAAAACCACAGGCCACGGTCATACTCGCCTACCTGGCAGATGGGAGTGAAATTAAAGCCAATGCAATTTTAAACTGTAAAACCCTGCCCAACACCAAGTTCTCTAGGCGTTTCTTGTCCATGTCCATAACAGTTGGATGAATGAGAAAAGAGTGAAGTTATGGATAGACGATATGTGGAATAGGCAATCCCCATGGCCTACCCAAAGAACGCAACTTCTAGTGTTCAGATCTCATAACCAATAAGATCAAGAGACCTCTGCAAAGAAATAGCACCCAATTTAGAGATATACCTGGGACTGGCGGGGTGGGGGGGTGGTATCTGTAGTTCAACCTTCAATCTCTGGACGCGTGCTTCAACAAGCCATTTAAGGGTCACATCCTCACTGAATTGACAAAGAAAAGAAACCTACACAGAGTGGAAATATGTGTGCTGTCCCACTCGATGCTTTGTGTCATTTCATCAGATGTGGGATGCTATTAATGCACAAGCTGTCACCAGATCATTCAGAAATGTGAAACGTAAAATTCCATGGATGGAGAGGAAGATGACTTGTTGTGGAGGAAATGATTCTGAACCCAAAGGCCACATCTGATCCAGAGTGGGATCCTTGTGACGACGAAGCCATAGCCACAGCAACACAAAATTAATTCGATGAACTCTTTGCATCGGATGAAGACGGCAATAAATTTGACAGGTTTTAAAACACCCTCATTATGGATAAAAGATATCTTTGTACAATGATCTGATTCAATCAACCATGTCGCATTAATTTAAGATGAATCACCAATATTTCTTTTTCACATTTCAAAACAGTGACCACCCACAGGGGTTCACGTGTCACGTGCTATTCTTGCCGTATAAATAGACTCCTGTTTTTAGGATGATTTTTGGAGATTTAATAGGTCAACTTATACACTGACATTTAGAGTAGGTGGAGTCAGCAATCGAATGAGTCTGATTGAATCCATTTCTATTGGAAGATTCCCTATCTCGCTCTCTCTCGACGTATCGTCCTTGTTGTCAGAGAGTTGTTAATCATGTCTCATGCCATGATATCACTATGGAGCAAGGAGGAGAAGCAGGCACGGAGAGCTACCTCAGTCAATAAGAGGATTGAAGCCACCTTGCTTCTACAACACACTCTAGTCATCCAGTCAACTGATGGGAAACCTCAAAAGCTAAAATGGGCATCTTGCCAGAGAAATAAGGTTATTCTCAACCTGTCAAAGCATTTACAATGCAAAGGTGCAGCCATCAGCCTTATTATCCTCTCCAATCTCAAACAGAACTCCCATTTCTCACTCTGTACAAGGATCATTTTGATCTGGAACATCAACTCTGTTTCTCTTCACTGATGCTGCCAGACCTGCTGAGTTTATCCAACATTTTCTGTTTTTATCTCATTCATTGCTGAAGTTGCTTCTAATTCAGTTTTCTCTTTCATATAAAACACTTTCTTCACCCCTTTAGGAACTCTCCATTCTGCCTAAAGTCAGTGCCAGACCTGAATGTGGCTCCTGCATCTGGGAAGGCTCTTTTGACACCTTTCACATTATTGGCAAGGTACAAGAGAGGATTTGTTATCGGATAAATAATCCCTTCCTGGCCTATAAAACCTCCCTCAACCAGATCTTTTCTTAATTCTTTCATTGGCTATAATGTTTAACCTTTCTCTGAACTTGTCTCTTTTGCTGCTCTTCTGAGCTGTAAATATGATCCATAGAATCCCTACAGTGTAGAGGGAGGCCATTCAGTCCATGGAATCCGCACCGACTCTCCGAAAGAGGATCTTGCCAGGCCCATCTCCCCACTCTACCCCCCGTAACTCTGCGCATTGAGCATGGCCAATCTACCAAACCCGCACATCTTTGGACACTAAGGGACAATTTAGCACGGCCAATCAACCTAACTTGCACATTTTTGGACTGTGGGAGGAAACTGGAGCACTGGGAGGAAACCCACACAGACACGAGGAGAACGCCACACAGATAGTCACCCAAGGACGGAATGGGACCCGGGTCTCAGGTGCTGTGAGGTAGCAGTGCTAACCACTGTGTCATCGAGTCATAAAGGTTTACAGTATGGCAACAGGCCCTATGGCCCAACATGTCCATGCCGCCCAGTTTTTAACCACTAAGCTAGTTCCATTTGCCTGCATTTGACCCATATCCCTCTATACCAATCTAACCCATGTAACTGTCTAAATGCTTTTTAAAAGACAAAATTGGACCTGCCTCTACTACTACCTCTGGCAGCTTGTTCCAGACACTCACCATCCTGTGTGTGAAAAAATTGCCCCTCTGGACCCTTTTGTAGCTCTTCCCTCTCACCTTTAACCAATGCCCTCTAGTTTTAGACTTCCCTACCTTTGGGAAAAGATGTTGACTATCTAGCTGATCTATGCCCCTCGTCACTTTATAGACCTCTATAAGATCACCCCTAAGCCTCCTACACTCCAGGGGAAAAAAAGTCCCAGTCTATCCAGCCTCTCCTTAACTTTCAAATCATCAAGTCCGGGTAGCATCCTAATAAATCTTTTCTGCACTCTTTCTAGTTTAATAATATCCTTTCTGTCATAGGGTGACGCCCGTGTATATTATGCATACATCAAAACTCAGCGCACGTCCTCCAGCTTGGACTTATTATTCCACTTGGGAGCTCGGGTGTATAAAAGAACAAGGCTGCAGTTACCTGCATAGTGGAGATGATAAGGCCCCGGTGGATGACAAACTGGCCAAGTGCCGCAGATCGCTTGTAGCTGTTACGACCATGCACCATCAGTAACCTGCCGATGTGCTTAAACTGAGTGATGGAGAAATCTGCCGCCAAAGACGCCTGTTTACCTTCCTAGAGTAAAGAAAAATAAAAAGCTATAAGCTAAGGAAACATATCGATTAAAAAGCTGCTGTCAGAATAGTGAGGAAACATTTCAAATAATGAAATCATGCTACTCTATTAGAAGAAATCTATTACTACTAACTTTCACTGAAAGTTTAGCCTTCAAATGATAACATTTCATTGCTAAAACTATGGTGATTTCTTTGCATTTCTCTCACTGCCTTATGGCAACATGGATAGAGTGTAAAATGCATCGATGTTGCTTTCTCAGATAAGTAGAGAAAATATACTGAGAAAAGAATCGCATCATCATCTTTATGCTATTTTACTGGCAGTAACTATGCTATAGATGTTAACTACTTAATGCAATAGAAATCGCCGAGACTGGAAGGTCATATTGGCAGCACAAACTAGCCAAAACTGGGGTTTTGTTTAGTCCCTGCTCCTTTACTCAAGGTGGAGAGAAAAGCCTCAGCACTGATATCACAAGTAGAAGTGGGACCGATGGGACAACTGTGTCAGTGTGAAATCTTCAGTGGCCCCAGCTGGTGGAAGCATCTGGGAGAAGCACCCTGACTTCCCGAGCCGGTTGATGCCATTCTGAGCGCCCACCTGCTTCGGGTGAAAGATCCCTTTGAGTATGAAAATTGCAGATCCAATGATGCACGTGAGGATCCCACTTGTCAGGTGGGAGGGGCAAGATAAAATGGACATCGAGGCAGTGCAGAAAATACAAAATAAATATTTACAAGGATGACGTCGGAAGTGAAGAGGTCCTAACTGTCAGATCAGGCTGCTTACACTGGGGACTTTGAGAAGGTCTGTGTGTGTGTGTGTGTGTGTGTGTGTGTGTGTGTGTGTGCGCGTGTGTGTGTGTGGGGGGGAAGAGAAGACCTGATAGAGGTCTTTAAAATTATGAAGATGCAGGGGAGGCAGAGAGGAAGATCTGTCCACTTGTGGAGGGGAGACAAAACTAGGGGCCAAAAGAGAAAATGCTGGAAAATCTTAGCAGGTCGGGCAGCATCTGCAAGGAGAGAAAAGAGCTGACATTTCGAGCCCAGTTGACCCTCTGTCAAAACTAGGGGTGATTAGTGTGATAGCCAGAAATACATCCAAGAGGGCTTTCAGGGGAAGCTTTGCTCAGAGTGGAATGTGCTCCCGGGGTTGAGGCAAATCACGCAGATACATTTAAGGGGGAAGCTAGATAATTGCGCGAGAGAGAAAATAGAAGGATGTGTTGATCGAGTGAGATAGTAGGAGGAGGTTAGAATGGATCATAACTGCCAGCACTGACTGATTGGGCCGAATGGCTTAATTCAGTGCTGCAAATTCCATGTAATTCTGTTTAATTATTCTAAGTATAATTTACAGCGCAATAAGGCATCAAGACAGATGTCTGTGAAGATTGGAACTCTAATTTTTGGTTTGAGATAGCAATTTTTATAACAAGCCCAATCAAATTTCATTCACCACAACTGGGCACATTTCTTTTAAGATGCACAACAGATGCTGTTTATGTTTTTTTTTTATTCACTTATTTTAAAACTACAGCCTGGGATTTAAATTGCTCAGTTGTATATACGAAACAAGGCATGTCACGAGTATAAGCACAAAAGGTCATTACTTTTCCTACAATTCCAATCCCACAGTCTGCTGCTTGAATCATGCTGACGTCATTACCTCCATCACCTGTAAAATAATACGTTACTCGGTTAAGTCTTTCATTTAGCTGCTTAATAATAGTAAAAATTCAAACAAACATCATCCCTCCTGAAAAGGAGCTAAACTATTTCACAAGTCAAAGAAGATAGTTAATTCACATCGACTTAATCTTCAACAAGGTTTATATAGATACACATATATGCGCACACACATAAATAGAATATATATATTACACACACACGCACGCACACACGCACACACACGCACACACGCACACACGCACACACACACACACACACACACACGTGTGCGCACGCACATACACACTCGTGAAATTTCCAAGCTTCTGGCCAATCTACCAATGAAGCAAGGACATTGCATTCTGAAATTCCTAATATGCTCTTGATCACTTGTCCTGTACAGCAGCATCACTGCCACCTTGTGGATTTCCAAACACATTACATTACGAACAAACATGCATCACCAAAATTTCAACACTTCTTTTGAAAATAATGATACACTCATTGTAAACCTTTGGTCTGGTTACCTTATTATTTCTAAATCCCATTTTTGGCACAGTTTTATATTTGTTAGCAGAAATTGCTAATTACTAAGCAAAATATAGGCATCTACCGTGGGAGACAATGCAATGCGCCCAGGGTGTATGCCACTTGTGGATTGACCACTGTTTGTTGTGGCTGGTACAGGATGATTCGTGAGTGGCAGTCCCTACTGCAGCTGGCACAGATGAAGAGAATAGTATTGGTCTGAAGTCAATTCATGGTTTTCCCTTCCAGCGATCTCCCTTTTCCATCATTCCCGTCACTGATTTTTCCCGCAGCTTTTTCCCATACCCTTCCTGGTTCCTCATCTCCAGGCACGCTGGTCAGCTGGGGGAAATTTCCCATTTATCGACTCCGACCCTGGTCAACTTGCAGTCTGGCTCCTAGACATCCTCGTGTCACAGATGTGGGTGAGCTGTTGGTCTTGTGCCGATAGCAAGTTCAGCCTACAGCACGCCTTTGGCCATGATTTATTCTGCTCATAAGACCCAGCCAACAGTATCGTTCCTCACTCAAGAGGGTAAACATGTTGGGGATCCCTGTATGCTGGTGTGCTTCCATGTTCAACACGAGGTGCCCACTAAGAGTGCCTTCCCAGTAAAGGCAGAAGCTATTCGGCTGCTTTGCTTGTTTTGCATAAGTCATCTATTCCTCACTACAATAAAGGGTGGTCTTGAGAACTCCTCCTTTTAACAACACACACTATGAAGAACAGATATTAGTTTTTATTTAAAAAGTGATAAAATGGAAAAAATATTTCCTTTCTCTGGTAAGTCCACATGGTCGGAGAACAGAAATATCCCACCTTCATGGTCCCAGTTCTCCAAAGTTTTGAATGCTGAGATTCACACGAGGAAGATAGGAAATAAGAGTAGGCCATTCGGCCCCTTTAGCCTGCTCCGCCATTCAACTAGATCATAGCTGATCTTTTAACTCAACACCAACGACATCCCATCTGACTGGACGGCACAGGGCTGGTGCAGATTGCCAGAACTATTCTGAACAACATTAACATTTCCTATCCATGAATAAGAATCAAATGGACGAAAATTTTGCAACATACACATAATTCCTAACCTGAAGATGAGCACGCAAGGTTTTGACAAATTGTCTCTTATGGTCTCCAGCTCTCGCACAAAGGCATCAAGTTATGAATATGCACTTCCGGTTCATGGTTTAAACCTAAAGAAACAAGAATGATTCCAGCTTACCTATTGCACATGTACGCTTGCCTGTGTGCAGTTGCAACAACTTCACAATTTGAGCCTTCTGGGTGGGAGAACATCGGCAGCAGACAACAGCTGGGCACTGGCATGCAAGTTCCACAAATTCATGCTCATAATATTTCAGACAAACCTGAAACGGTACAAATGAAGCAAAACTCAAGAACGACGTACGCACGTTTTATACAACACCCCATATATGTGCCGACAACGTTTCCAACAATTGTCACAAAGTCAGAATCCTACAGTGCAGAAGGAGGCCATTCTGAAAGTAAAGTTAAAAAGTTTATTTATTAGTCACAAGTAGGCTTACATTAACACTGCAATGAAGGCACTGTGAAAATCCCCTAGTCGCCACACTCCAGCGCCTGTTCGGGTACACTGACGGAGGATTTAGCATGGCCAATGCACTTAACCAGCACATCTTTGGACATTTGGCTCATCGAGTCTGCACCGACAACAATCCCACCCAGGCCCTATCCCCACAACCCAATGCATTTACCCTAGCTAGTCCCCCTGACACTCAGTGGCAATTAAGCATGGCCAATCCATGTAACTCGCACATCTTTGGAATGTGGCAGGAAACCGGAGCACCCGGAGGAAATCCACACAGATATGGGGAGAATGTGCAAACTCCATACAGACAGTGACCCAAGCCGGGAATTGAACCCGGGTCCCTAGCACTGTGAGGCAGCAGTGCTAACCACTGTGCCGCCCTAATATTTTTTTAAACAGGTGTATTAGCGATATTAACATGCACCTTTTTGGGAATGTGGGAGAAAATTTTTTAATGAAGTATCGCAAAATGAGGGCGTGTGTGTGGAAATTCCCAGCGTGTCCTTCTGGTGTGTGCTGAAGTAGAAAATGTGGCACCCGAGAGGTAGGGAGTGGTTGCTGATTGGTTACTTGCTGCATGGCAGGATGTGGTCAAAGTGCTGAAAATCCTGCTAACATTTCAATGTCTACAGATTGGTTTGGGATTTCCAAAAAGGTACATACAATGGATATAGATCAGTGTGAAATGCACAAGAGTTCATGTCTGCCCTCTCATGCCAATGTGTTCACTATTATTAGTACAACGGAGTACCCATTATAGTTATTTTCATTCCAGTTCTAAAAAGGGACAGATATGGAGAATTTTACATTACGGAAATACACCACCCAACTGGTCTATGCCAGTGTTTATGCTTCACACAAGCCTCCTCTTAACCCATTTCATTTACCCCATCGTCATGTCCTTCCACTCTCATGTACTTAGCTAATTAAATTCATCTGTGTTGTAAGAAGTTGGAAAGTAACTAGACTTTACTCGTAACAGTAGGTAGCTATTCTTGAACCATTTCAAAGATGAAAAAGTGTGTTTTTGTTTTCCAGAAAGTGCTGTTTATGATTATGACACCATACTTCAATGTAGAAAAGGCAGGCAGATTTTCACAACTGTATGTTCTAAGAGAAAGGAGAAACGCCACCTCATATTGCACCAGCATGCATCCTGGCATTAAGTCTATGAATTTGTAGAGTATTAGCAATTAACTTCCAGTACAATAACATAATCTTACCTCTGCATTTCGAATGAGACTGCTGCTTATTTATAAGCAGATTTTATATTTTAAAAAAAAGAACCCCTGCAGGTTCCTAAAGAATCAATACAATTTAATAACCCTACAATAATCAGGAATATATTTAAAGAATATCCATCAAGCATCTATTTAGGATCATTAATCATAGAAACCTTACAGTGCAGGAGGAAGCCATTCGGCCCATCGAGTCTGCACCGACCACAATCCCACCCAGGCCCAACCCCCACATATTTACCCGCTAATCCCTCTAACCTACGCATCTCAGGACTCTTAGGGGCAATTTTTAACCTGGCCAATCAACCTAACCCGCACATCTTTGGACTAATGCATAGTGATACTTGAGTGCAAGGTGTTTGAATCAGTTGTTTCAATGATGTCTAAATTTTCAAGAACAAAGACAAGATCTTGATCTCCCTGTATCTGTAATCTTCGCCAGCATTACAAGCCTATAAGGAATACGTGTTCCTCCAATTCTGGACCCTTGAGCATCTCCGCTTTCCTTCGTCCCTCCATTGGCAGTCGTGACCTTCAGTTCTTGAAGAATTCCCTCTCTAAATCTCTCTTCCTAACCTAACTCTTTAACCAAGCTTTTGCTCATCTGCCTTAATATCTCACTATGTGGCTGAAAACACAACTGATTCTTGATTAACAAGGGCGGTGAAAAATGATTGGGGGTGGGGGGGGGCAGGAATGTGGGGTTGAGGTTACAAACAAATCAGCTATGATCTTATTGAATGTTGGCGCAGGCTTGAGGGGCCGAATGGCTTACTCTTACGTAGTTCATATGTTTGTTATGTACTGCAGCACTATGTAAACTCTAGTTGTTATCTTGCAGGATTCCTTTAGTAGATTATAGAAAGTGAAGGGATGGTAGTTATTTTCTTTGTGAGAAGCTGTCTGCCCCTTTTGTGACAGACCTGCTGCGTGCACACAGCCAGGATCACAGGGATTGACCCTTTCCAATGAAAGAATATTCTCAGAATTGCACATCAATTAGTTGCATTCAAAGGCATCGAGAATTTTGTCTTCACTTAACCGTTTCAATGAATCTCAACTATCAAGTGCCGTTTAACTCTGACATCGAATTCAGCTACCATAGAATCTTAGAGCACAGTCCATTCAGCTCATCATGCCTACACTGACACTCTGAAAGAGCTATCCAAGCAGTTCCAGTTCGCTGTCCTTACTCCATTTAAAATATATTTTTAAGTACCTATCCCAATTAGCTTTTCGCAACAGTATTTACAAATGTTTGTGGGGGGCGGGGAAACACAGGAGAAACATTGATTTTTTTCAGAAGTTAGTCTAAACTCTTTCATTAAGAATTCATAGAATACAATCATAGAATCCCTACAGTACAGAAGGAGGCCATTCGGCTCATCAAGCCTGCACTGACAACAATCCCACCCTATCCCCACATATTTACCCGGCTAATCATCCCCCAAAACTAGGGTCAATTTAGCATGGCCAATCCACCTAACCTGCACATCTTTGGACAGTGGGAGGAAACCGGAGCGCCCGGAGGAAACCCACGCAGACATGGGGAGAACATGCAAACTCCACACAGACAGTGACCCAAGCTGGGAATCGAACCTAGGCCTTAGCGCTGTGAGGGGCAGCAGTGCTAACCACTGTGCCACCCCGATTTCAACAGATTTCAATGTGAACTGGTCTTTGCTTTTGGCTTCGTAAGAAGGGGGAAAAAAGCCCAGTAAGACTTCACAGAACTTGAAATTAGTCATTTCAAGTCAGACCTAAAGAACTGGGCAGAGTATAATTCTATCATAACACATGGAACAGGGAATGAGAACACTGAAAATACAGCAAGACCCGGCAATACAAATATTTAATGGGGCTATCAGGAGTTATAATGATACTGAAAATAAAAAATGATTATGCCAAATACTGTAACAGCAACTTATATTGATATGTTGTCTTTAACATAATAATCGATCGCAAGGTGCTTTCAAGGGAACATTATGGAACAAAATATTGACACTGAGCCACATTGGGCAGATGGAGTTTGGTCAAAGAGATAGGTTTCAAAGAACACCTCAAAAGAAGAAAGTGTGATAGACAGATGAAGCGGTGAAGGGAGGAGATCCCAAATCTCCAGGCCTTGGCAGCTGGAGGAGGCATGGTCACCAATGGTGAACAGTTCAAATCGGGGTCACTCAAAAGGCCAGAATTAGATCACTGTCAGGAGAGTTCTCCGCAAAAAGACTATTCAAATGTGATTAATTGTAGACCATAAAGAAGTTATGCAATTATTATTAATAGAAACCATAGAAGGAGGCCATTCGGCCCATCAAGTCGGCACCGACAACAATCCCATCCAGGCTCTATTCCTCTAACCTATCACATCCTGGGACACTAAGGGTAAATTTAGCCTATCCAATCAACCTAACCCGCACATCTTTGGACTGTGGTAGAAGACCGGAGCACCCGGAGAAAACCCATGCAGACATGGGGAGAACGTACAAACTCCACACAGTCAATGACCCAAGTCGGGAATCGAACCTAGGTCCCTGTGGAGCAGTGCTAACCACTGTGCCACCGTGCTGTCTTAATTAGGAGGAATTTTTAAAACTAAAATGTTCGTTGTCACACTAATACTCCAGAATTCCAATATCATCTTTGTGCAGCATTTTTTGGAAAATTGTAAGTTGTTACCTCTAAAGAATCTCCTGATATAACCAGGGTACAGTCATGTTTCCGTCTGAAAGCATTCAACTCCAAATGAGCTTCACCACGATTCATTACCTGCAAGGACAAACCTCTCATTCACTTATTCCATAAAGATAATGTGATGCCAGCAGGTAACAAAGCAACAAATGCACATTCTGACCAGAGAAGCAAAACTAGTAATAACTTAGTCGATTTAGATAGAAGAACCACAATAGAATCCCTATAGTGCAGAAGCAAGTCATTTGGCCCATCGAGTCTGCACCGACTCTCCGAACGAACATCTTTTACCAAGGCTTACCACACACCACCTCCCTCCAACCCCCCCCCCCCCCCCCCCCCCACCACCCCCATACCCCCACCCTATCCCTGTAACCCTGCTTATTTACTATTGCTAATCCATCTTACCTGCACATTTTTGGACACTAAGGAGCAATGTAGCATGATCAATCCAGCTAACCTACACATCTTTAGACTGTGGGAGGAAACTGGAGCACCCAGAGGAAACCCACGCAGTCACGGGGAGAATGTGCAAACTCCACGCAGACAGTGATCCCATGGCAGGAATCGAACCCAGGTCCCTGGTGCTTTGAGGCTGCAGTGCTAACCACTGTGCCACCCACTTTAGATCAAATTATTGGCAAACAAAACAAAAATGACTACAATGCAAATGTAAAAATCAAGGCCATCACCATATTCAGTGGGTATTTCACAATTTGGAGTAAAGTTTTCTATTGCTTCAATTAACTTTCTTTTTTAAAAAACAAACCTTGTTTCCTTTATTTCAAATGGGCGCAACAGAAAAATGTTATTTTCTCAAATTGTATGTTATTTTCAGTTGCCTAGTCATGTAAAGCAAGTCTGTTCAGGGTATTGGATAAGCAAAGGGTCTTCAGATACATCCAGCCCGTGGCACCAGCTTTGAGTTTTCCCCAGTTGGGCAGGAGTTGACTCACTGCTACCCTCTAGTGGATGGAAGGTTTCATTCCGTTCTGCATTCAGATTTTTATGGTTGTACTAGCATCCCCCCGGCGCCCTGCCTAAAGATGTGCAGGTTAGGTTGATTGGCCATGCTAAAATTGCCCCTTAGTGTCCTGAGATGCGTAGGTTAGAGGGATTAGCGGGTAAATGTGTAGGGATAAGGGGGTAGGGCCTGAGTGGGATTGTGGTCGGTGCAGACTCGATGGGCCAGATGGCCTCTTTCTGCACTGTAGGGTTTCTATGAATTCGAATGATGCCTTTTGTGTAGCTAGGCTTGTTACACTGGCTGAAATCTTTTAAAATAATGGTCAAAATATCAAAAAAGTAAATAATTAAACCAGGTTTTCAAAAAATTGCATTAATTTTAATATAATGTAATTTGATGCTTTTTGATAAACTTGCGCTATTTCACTGCTTGCAAAGAGAATTTCAGTGAAAGTTTAACACTAAATGATTGTCCATTTTGGAAACTTGACAATTTAAGGGGATCATGCTAACAATACTATTGGTACAAATAGGTTTGGTCTTGGGTTTGATTACATTGTAAGGAATTTCTAACATTGTTTGGATTTCATAGAAGCTAGTCATAGAATCCCGATAGTGCAAGAGGCCATTCCACCCATCGAGTCTGCACTGACCCTCTGGCAGAGCATCCCAACTAGGCCCGATGCCCATAACCCCACATACCCACCCTGCTAATCCATTTAACCTACACATCCTGAGGGACAACTGAGCATAGCCAATCCACCAAATCTGCACACCTTTGGACAGCGGGAGGAATCCGGAGCACCTGGAGGAAACCCATGCAGATACAGGGAGAATGCACAAACTCCTCCAAACAGACAGTCGTCCAGGGCCAGAATTGAACCCAGGTCACTGGCGCTGTGAGGCAACAGTGCTAACAGCTGTGCCACCCTGTAGTTCACTCAGTAGCTCAATGTGAACGAGTAGTCAGGGTCCAGTTTCCCATTTAAAAGGAACCAAGCAAGAGTGCTTTTCCTGTGGGTTACAATGCAATAGGATATTGCAGCTCAACAGTAGGGGATATCGAATTCACTGGAAAACATGGGGAATCATAAGAACAAAATCTGTGCAGAGAAATTTAATTAATTAAACAGGCTATTAGTTTACTTGGCCCATTCATGTAAGTAGGCTTCACTGTATTAGCAAGATATTAAGCCTTCATATTAAATAAAATTCAGCCACAACTCCACGTGTGCTATTAAAACAATCATGCCATTAATGACATGTTTTGTCACAACAGGAGTACTTTCAGGCAGCTTGCTGGAGGTCTTCATTACGTGATATGTGGAAAAATATTTGTTCAGAAAATTCAAAAAACATTCTTCAGATCATCGAAGAGAAACCTCTCAGATTTCAGCCAGTTATACTTACAGGACGGAAGATGTGTACGTCCTGATTCCTTGACACCAGGTGAGAGCTTTTCGCAATGCAAGTAGCAGTTTCCAGCTTATCTCCAGTCAACATCCATATCTGGAAGAAAATTCCAAGCAAAGATCCCCATTAAGATGCATGTGTACTGATCAGACCTTGAAGAGATTTCTGCTCTAACTAAGGACCAAGAGGCAAATTCAACTCAGGATTTGTACTCAGCAATTGATATTTAAAAGTTAGTGGGATTCTCCACTAGCTGATCCTCCACTCCTGTGAGACAGAGAAGTTCCATTTCTCGTTCAAGACTCTCCACACCAGCTGCCACCTTTAGCGAGCGATCGTGGACACTCAGCTTTGCCCGATTGTACCGGTTCTGTGGAATTACATGCTACGTTTGGTGGTGGGCTGGAGGTGGGGTCATTTTGCTTCTCTATCTGCTTTCTGCAACCTGTTAACGCTCTCACACACAGGACTGGTAAACTCTAGTAGAGGATATGGCACAGGGTAGCTCTGCAGGCATATTTACTTTAGGGATTCAGCAATCGTTGCTTACAAGGACAGCACTACTTCAATTCCTATACACACTACTAGCAGCACAAACTGCTCTATGTCGGAGGAAGTTCCATTCTATATTGTCCATTTTACTGCCGTTTTCAGTTAGTGATATTAGAATTCTGATTAGTATGGGTGGGGAGAAAAGGTTCCTTTTTTTTTGAAAAAGGTGTCCTGAAAAATACATCATTTTTGAACTCTTCCAGATCATAAAGTCCTTAGAACATAAAATCACTAAGATACAACTTGATTTGATGGCCAGTGGATACAAAATGGGCAGTTCCCTAAACAGAGAGTGAATGCAAAGATGTTTCTACAGTAGATTGAAGTGCCATTTCCCAAGTACCCTGAAGGCCGTAAATACTAAGTCCCTCAAACGTATGATATCGCTTGCCTACTACATGGTCCTGGGATCACTAATATTCAAATAAGGACACATCTATGCAGATAAACTGTTCAAGCAGATTTTTTTTCTTGATTTTAATTCCATTCTTAAAATTACAAAGCTTATGCGCGGAGTGGATTGAGCAGACCGGAATCCATCTCCTTGCTTGTTCCAAAAACCAATTCAAATTGAATCCAATTCACGGTCCCCACAAGAGAGACAATACAAGATCCAAGCTGACAAGAAAAGGCATTGCACCTGATCTTGGACTTGATCTGACGCCTGATCTTAGCTGAAAGGCTGAGAGGATACAACAACTCATTTCAAAATGGGCGACAGAGTGGTTAGCATTGCTGCCTCACAGCGCCAGGGACCCGGGTTCGATTCCCGGCTTGGGTCACAGTCTGTGCGGAGTCTGCGCATTCTCCCCATGTCTGCGTGGGTTTCCTCCGGTTTCCTCCCACAGCCTGAAAGATGTGCTGGTTAGGTGGCGGAGTGTGGCGACTAGGGGAATTTCACAGTAATTTCATTGCAGTGTTAAAGTAAGCCTACTTGTGACAAATAAACTTATTTAACAAAATGAGCAGGGCACAAACCGTCAAGAGCACACTTTGCAAATACCTATCCAGCGACTAAAATCACATTCAATGCTATTTTCAGTAAACATATGTAAAACAAAACATGTCTTTACTGTGTTGTTCACCCAACAAAGTAACAAATTAATCCACTTGCTGAAATTATACACTCCTTCCTCATACAGAAAACGACTAAAATCTACAAAGAGAGGTGATTGTGACATTTGCATGGAGACAATTATGCATACACTTCACTTAATTCAACTTTGAATAGGTACGATTGAATACACATCTTTCTCATTAAGTGATCTTCAGTCTTGGCCCTCTATCAAATCAGAACCAGTGATGTTTTTCAATTATGTGACTTCAATTAATTAAAATCTACCTTAATTTACATTAAAAAATAGTGAAAGAAAGAGTACTTAATTTATCACGGAACATTTTCCTTATATTGCCTATAATGATCCACAGTACACTGCACGGTTATATGATGGATGCAATTACCTGCATTAGTAAACTTGCCTTTAGTATTAGGTCCCTGAGTCCTACACATCTAAAATGAGCAATGGAGGGGCAAGCAAAAAACTATGTTAAAAGAAAAGGATTTTGAGAAGTCTTCTAATGCTGGAGTGAGCTAATGGGGCTCTCGGGTAGGGAGTTTCACAGAATGGAGCAAAATAGCTGAAGGGTCTGTCGCCAACTGCTGGGCCAAGCCTCGAGGGATGCAGAAAATGTCAGAGCACCAAAACATGTGCAGGGGTATAAAGCTGGGGGGAGAAATTTTACAGATGCACCATAGAAAGCATTCTTTCTGGTTGTATCTCAGCTTGGTATGGCTCCTGCTCTGCCCAAGACCGCAAGGAACTACAAAACGTCATGAATGTAGCCCAATCCATAACGCAAACCAGCCTCCCATCCATCGACTCTATCTACACTTCCCGCTGCCTCGGCAAAGCAGCCAGCATAATTAAGGAACCCACACACCCTGGACACTCTCTCTTCCACCTTCTTCCGTCGGAAAAAAGATACAAAACTCTGAGGTCACGTACCAACCGGCTCAAGAACAGCTTCTTCCCTGCTGCCATCAGACTTTTGAATGGACTTACCTTGCATTAAGTTGATCTTTCTCTACACCCTAGCTATGACTGTCACACTACATTCTGCATTCTCTGGTTTCCTTCTCTATGAACGGTATGTTTTGTCTGTATAGCGCTCAAGAAACAATACTTTTCACTGTATACTAATACATGTGACAATAATAAATCAAATCACAGTGCGAAGGGTAGGGCAAGAACTTAGAGGGATTTCAAGTTGAGAACGTGGAGTTTAATAATGTTATATGTGGGGGAACAGTTTCAGTCGGGGTCAGTGGAGAAGGGTGATGTTAGATAATCAAAGGTTTCTTGTCGTATGGGACAAGGCTGGGCCATGTGATGTGATAGAGGACATGGAATGGGGAAATGGGATAGGCATTGTATTTATTAGAACACAGATTTTTCATTTCATTCACACCCTTCGATATCTTTCAGTACAATATCCTCAAATTAGCAATAAAGACACATGAACATTTACATAATTCTGACCTTTATTCCAGCATTTCTCAACATCTCCAGGGTTGGTCTCACATCTGCTTGTAGCTGATCCTCCACTCCAGTGAGACAGAGAAGTTCCATTTCTCGTTCAAGGCTCTCCACAACGGCTGCCACCTTTAGCGAGCGATCGTGGACACTCAGCTTTGCCTGATTGTACCGGTTCTGTAAACAGTCCAAGCAAGCATTTTTTTTTCCAACTGACCGGACTGAGAGAATCGCAGTGGAAAACGTTGAAGGTGGGCAGAGAGGTTCTTACAAAGCGTGACACTAATGAACACTTTGCACAGTTGCCCTGTACACGTTAATCAAGCCCAACACAGCACAACTTGAAATAAAAACAGAACATGCTGGAAATACTCAACGACCAGCTCCGAAGAAAGGTTCTTGACCTGAACCATTAGCTGTGTCTCTCTCTCTCTCTCCGCACAGATGCTGCCAGACCCGAGTATTTCCAGCGTTTTCAGTTTTTATTTCAAATTTCTAGCATCTGCAGCATTTTGCTTTTGTTACAGTGCAACTTGACATGAACAACTTTATAATGGGGAAAAAGGGGCTTCCTGGTCGTACAATGCAAACTGTCCAATATACTCAAATGGCAGTACATAGACATAACAATCCCATCGTCACTCCTCTCTTTGTTGGCATGTTGGCTGGCCTCATTGACTGAAGATTTATTTTCTGCAGTAAGGCTGATAAAAAGCATTCAAGGTCCTTAGATTTATAAATAAAGGCATGCGTAAATGTACAAACACAAGGAAGTTACGCTGGTTAGGCGTTAGCTGAAGCAGTTTCTCCAGATCTGGGTACTGCAATTCTTGGCGGGAGATTGAAGATGCATGGAGAGACTTGAGAAGCTGAGATTATTCTTAAAGTAGAGGCCAAGGGTAGATTTAATCAGACGCATTTAAAATCATGAAGGGTTTTGATGGAGTTAATAGAGAGGAACTATCTCCAGTGATGAAAGGGCTGGGAACCAAAGAACACAGATTTGGGGCAAGTGGGGGGGGGAAGAAAGGCTGAGGTAAGAGGAGGAGAAATGTCATCTTATTCAAATACTGATAAGGTTGCTAGAATCCAAGTTTGTTCATAGGGAGGTCAATCAAAAAGCTTCAGATTGTAGAATCCCGACAGTGCAGGAGGAGGCTATTCGGCCCATCGTGTCTGCACCATCTCTTGACATAGCATCTGACCCAGGCCTGCCCACCCCCCTGCCCGTCTCGCCACACATTTACCTTGCTAACTCCCCTAGCCTACATATCTCGGGACACTACGGGGCAATTCAGCTTGGCCAATTCACCTAACCTGCACATCTTTGGACTATGAGAGGAATCTGAAGCACCGGGAGGAATCTCTTGCAGACACGGGAAGATACAGCTCTCCCCTCATACAGAAAAGTACTTAAATCGACAAAGAGATGCAATTGTGACATTTATAGATGGGGAAACTGGGTGGCACAACAAGGTTGGGATCAAATCCACCCCCGACACAATGGCACCACTTCAGTGAATTTGGAGAGTCTCATCTTGTTCCTGGCCAGCATGTGCTTAGAATAAAACGACCTGTAATTTCACACTAATGGGCAAAGTCATTAAGATAGGATGAAGAAAAACCACTACAGTAATTCAGGTTACACATGAATATACAAATTAGGAGTAACACATTCGGCCCTTCAAGACTGCTCCGCGATTCAGCAAGATCACGCCTGATCTGACTGTGACCTCAACTCCACATTCTGCCCACCTCCAATAACCTTCGACTCCCCTTTTTAAAATCAAGAATCTATCTACCTCTGCTTTAAAAATATTCACTGACACTGTCTCCACTACTCCCTGGGGAAAGGATGTTCCAAAGATTTACAACCCTTAGAAATAAATTTCTTCTCTTCCCCATCTTAAACAGGAGGCCGCATATTTTTGAACCGTGACCCCTAGTTCAAGTCTCACGCACTCGGGGACATATAATTTCAGCATCCACCCTGTCAAATCCCCACAGGATTTCATGTGATCTTATAAGATCACATCTCAATCTTCTAAACACCAATGGATACAGGCCGAGCTTGTCCAACCTTGCCTCATAAGAAAACTCCACCCCATCCCAGGTATCAGTTGAGTGAACCTTCTCTGAACTGCTTCTCATGCAAATTATATATTTTATTAAGGGGATCAGAACTGTACACAGTACTCTCGATGTGGTCTCACCAAGGCCCTGTACAACTGTAGAAAAACATCCTTACCTTTATATTGCAGTCCCCTTGCAACAAACAACAACAATCCATTTGCCATCCTAATCACTTGTCGTGCCTGCGCACTAACCTTTCCTGCTTCATGTGCCAGGAAATCCAAATCCCTCTGTACCGCAAAGTTCTGCAGGCTCTCTCCATTTAAATAACATGCTGCTTTTCATTCTTCCTGCCACAGTGGACAAGTTCACATTTTCCCACATTATATTCCATCTGCTGAACTTTTGCCACCTACTTTGCCTATGTCCCTTTGCAGACTCCCGGGGCGGGATTTTATGGCCTTGTTCGTACCAAAACCATAAAATCCCGCCCGAGGTCAATGGGCCTTCCCACTGCCCACTCCTCATTCGCTTCGATTCACGTGGCGGGCGGGGTGGTAAAATTCTGGCCCTTATGTCTTCTTCACAACTTACTTCCTATCTATTTTGATGTCATCAAATTTAACAACCATACATCTGGCTCCTTCATCCAAGTTATTGAAAGAAATTGTCAATAGTTGAGACCCAAGCACTAAAAGGTTTTAAAGTTTTGAAGTTTATTTATTAGTGTCATAAGTAGTGTCATATTAGTGTCATAGTGTCACTGCGATGAAGTTACTGTGAAAATCCCCTAGTCGCCACACTCTGGCACCTGTTCGGGTACACGGAGGGAGAATTTAACATGGCCAATGCACCTAACCAGCACGTCTTTGGACTGAGAGGGGAAACCGGAGCACCCGGAGGAAACCCACGCAGACATGGGGAGAACGTGCAAACTCCACACAGACAGTGACCCAAACCAGGAATCGAATCGGGTCCCTGGCGCTGTGAGGCAGCAGTGCTAACCACTGTACTACCGTGATCCCTTTGGCACTCCATTCATCATATCTTGCCAACCTGAAAAAACCCATTTATCCCTACTCCCTCCTTCCTGTTAGCTAACCAATCCTCTATCCATGCGAATATGTAACTCCCGACACCATGAGCTCTTATTTTGCATTGGAGCCTTCAATGTGGCATTTTGTCAAATACCTTCTGAATTCTAAGTCCAGCACATCCACAGCTTCCCCTTTAAGCACACCACTTGTTACTTCCTCACGGAACTACAATAAATTAGTCAAATATAATTTCCCTTTCATAAAACCATGTTGACTCAGAATGATCGCACTGAGATTTGCTATAATCCTGTTAACGGATTCCAACAATTTTCAATAAATTTTAGTTAAATGTCACTCCTCAAACACAGATAAAGCAGACATTTTGCCTAGAAACTAAATTCTTTGCTTCAGATAATGTACAGTAGAAAATACACAAGCTACTTATTTTCAAGCGCACCATATAAACAATGTTATTCTAAAATTCTACAAGATGATTCCTCTTGTTTCAGAGTTTTTAAATAAGTAACAAATATAGACTTAAAATCAAGATTAAATGGATTTAGCTTTGATCAAAAGCAGAAAACGGGATAATTCCTCATCGCTTTTCTTGGGCTCAGTACCTGAAACATGCTGTGACTTGCTCTGTCCTCTCTGTGACACTGTCTAGTAGTTTGAATGTACTAAGAGAGTTATGACTAATCCCGGTTTTGATTGCCAGCTCGGATTCAATTAAAAGCCCAAGATGTGTTTCTGAATCTCAGTTTGTGACTACAATGCACTTCTGCTTATAAAACTAAAGAACTAATTTGTTGCAGAAAATGTTACTGGGAGAACTTGCTGCAGTGGGAATGGAGAGCTCATATACATCCTATTGATGGTGTAAGTGGTATCGTCATTGGACTCTTAATCCAGAGGCCCAGGCTAATGCTCTGGGGGCACAGGTTCAAATCCCACCATGCAGCTGGTGGAATTTAAATTCAATAAATAAATCTGGAGTTGAAAGCTCATCTCATTAATGGCGACCTTGAAACGATCATCGATTGTCCTAAAAATCCATCTGGTTCACTTAATGTCCTCAAGGGAAGGCAATCCGCCATCCGTACCCAATCTGGCCTACATGTGACTTCAGATCCACAGCAATGTGCTTGACTCTTCACTGCTCTCTGAAATGGCTGAGTGAGCCACTCAGTAGAAGGGCAATTAGGGATAGGCAACAAATGCTGGACTTGCCAGCGATGCCTACATCCCGCAAAAATAAGAAAATAAACTCAGAAGGGAAACAACCCTGCCAGCACTGTCTAAGCGCTTCAGCCTGAACCTCTGTTCTTGTTGATTTAAGTCTGCGTTCTATGCTTGTCGAGGTCAGAGAGAGTGTGCGTGTGAGTGTGAGTGCATGAGAGAGACGGAGGGGGAAAGGTGGACAGGTTTAGGGAAGGAATTCCAGAGCGGGCTTGAGAAGCTGAAAGCATAGTCAACAATGATGGAATGATAACATTCGGGGATGCAGAGAGACTAGAATTGTCGTAATGCAAACGTCTCAGAGGGTTGTAAGCATAGAAGAGGCTACAGAGACAGAATAGGTTAAAAATACAGATTTAAAGTTAGATAAATAATTCAAGTCTGAACTCATGTGACAAATTAGTCCATCAAGCAGCCCACCTTAGAAAAGGATGCCTTTTCTAAACATCACTGCTTATTGTCTCAATCAACACAATTAGTTTTGACAACCTGGTGATAGACGCAAGTCGATAGTTCAAAAAAATGCTGCGGCTTCCCTCTGGTCAGAACGTGTGGCTCGCAGGTCAGATTAGTAAGATATTATTTGCAACTCCATTTTACTGGAGGACAAATTTAAAAAGAAGAGAGTCAGAGTCCACAAATGAAATTAGTGATGGTCTTCGAAAACAATTGAAACTCTGATGGGAATGAACTCATGCACATTTCTACATAGAGTTCCATCTCCAAGTGGGGGAAACAAAACAGTTCAAAATAAATTGGCCCAATTTTTCCTGTAAAAAATTATGGTCAGGCAAATATGCTCACTATTAAATACAGAATCACAGAATCCCTACAGTACAAAAGAGGCCATTTGGCCCATTGAGTCTGCCCCAGCGAAGCCCTATTCCCGTTACCCCACATATTTACCCTGCTAATCCCTTAACACTAGGGACAATGTAGCACGGCCAATCAACCTAACCTGCACATCTTTGGAATGTGGGAGGAAACCGGAGCACCCGGAGGAAACCCACTTTCTGCGCCGGGATTAGTTTCAATCTGCGGTGCAGATCCAGCTACCTCACACCGTTGATCCACTCAACGAGGTGACGTGTTCATGAAGCTAATGGGGGAGCAATGCAACTCGGGCAACCACACTTGGATATGAGCTTGGATACCAGTTGAACAACGCGCTGCCCCATTGTGTGAAGTCACTGTATTACTTGTGCATAATGGGGCGGCACAGTGGTTAGCACTGCTGCCTCACAGCACCAGGGAGCCGGGTTCAATTCTGGCCTTGGGTCACTGTATGTGCAAACTCCACACAGACAGTGACCCAAGGCCAGAATTGAACCCGGCTCCCTGGTGCTGTGAGGCAGCAGTGCTAACCACTGTGCCGCCCCATTATGCACAAGTAATACAGTGACTTCACACAATGGGGCAGCGCGTTGTTCAACTGGTATCCAAGCTCATATCCAAGTGTGGTTGCCCGAGTTGCATTGCTCCCCCATTAGCTTCATGAACACGTCAACTCGTTGAGTGGATCAACGGTGTGAGGTAGCTGGATCTGCACCGCAGATTGAAACTAATCCCGGCGCAGAAAGTGAAGCCTGATTATTTCAAGCTCCCCGAGAAATCAGAATACCTTACTTAACTGATAGGATGGGTTTATTTTACGATTGCTGCTGACTCTAAGATTTCAAAAGTACAAACGAATTGATTGATTCGTTTTGAGAGAGTTGCTGGTTCCTGGGCTGGCAGTGCCAGCTTTTTCCCCACCTGTCCTGTTGCAATCCAATATTTAAGAATAATCAGCAAAGTGTTTATTTAAGCCAATCATTGAACTTTGATGAATGGCTTATAAGGCCATGGGTGTGGTGTTCCAATGTCAAGTGTGCATTTATTTTGTGATTAATTTACATGATCAAGCTTTCTGTTTCCTGCAAGACTTATGACTAAGCTGATTATTACCCATCCATGATGTAGTTCTTGGGAGATGCAAGAAATAATTGAATGCTCCTTTGTTTTACAGAATGCTCTGTAACTGACCCAGTTTACACCATTTTGTCTTCAAAGTTTGGCATGGTTTCTATTTTCATACAACATGCTTAGTTATTGGATATCCCAAGTTTTAATGTCTTAAAATTTGAGTAATGATTTTCTAAAGAGCAGTATTTTAATGGATTATTCATACATAATTTATTCAGACTAGGAAGCTATGAAGCAGAGGCACGCATGAAAGTTTACACCTGGCTGCTACAGGACAAAAGAGTGCAAAAAGATACAGCAAGATGAACTAGTCAGACTTCTAATTAACGCCTAACAAATGAACTAGATAGGAACATACAACCAACCACCAGTAGCTTAGTCTAATCACTCTTATCACCGCCCCTTGACATTCAGTGGTGTTACCATCACTGAATCTTCCACTGTCAACATCCTTGGGGTTACCATTGACTAGAAACTCAACTAGACTCACCACATAAACACTGGCTACCAGAGCAGGTCAGAGGCTAGGAATACTGCGGCGATTAACTCACCTCCTGACTCCCCAAAGCCTGTCCACCATCTACAAGGCACAAGTCAGGAGTGTGATGAAATACTCTCCACTTGCCTGGATGGGTGCAGCTCCAACAACACTCAAGAAGCTTGACACCATCCAGGACAAAGCAGCCTGCTTAATTGGCACCACCACATCTACAAACATCCACTCCCTCCACCACCGACGCTCAGTAGCAGCAGTGTGTACTACCTACAAGATGCACTGCAGCAATTCACCAAAGATCCTTAGACAGCATCTTCCAAACCCATGACCACTTCCATCTAGAAGGACAAGGGCAGCAGATACATGGGAACACCACCACCACTGCAAGTTTCCCTCCAAGCCACTCACCATTCTGACTTGGAAATATATCGCCATTCCTTTGCAGTCGCTGGGTCAAAATCCTGGAATTCCCTCCCTAACAGCATTGTGGGTCAACCCACAGAACATGGACTGCAGCGATTCAAGGCGGCAGCTCACCACCATCTTCTCAAGGGCAATTAGAGATGGGCACTAAATGGTGGCCAGCCAGCGAAATCAATGTCCCACAAATGAAAAAAAAAAATCAGATGGCCATTTGTCTTTGCATTGGAATAGATGCATTTAGATTTGGCCTTTATCTGTTAAAAAAACTAAACATCCAAGCCTCAGAAGCAGCTGCTACAGGACCACTGTTAGAAGATTCTTTAGGATCTAGAGGCATATGTGGGCCAAGTTTGGTCTGAGGGAGAATACAGCAACTACCTCCAACCTAAAGCTCTGTTTCCGAAGGAAATTCATAGTTGCCTGCATTGACTATAAGTTACCCCATTCTCTCCATATAAAAATACATTGCCATCATGCATTCATTAAGTGGTATTTCTTTTTAAGTGTGGGATAAGGGGTAACTTCAATTTTATTTTGAAACGAGTAGAAGTCAATAATGGACAAGATGAACATAGCACGAGTATTCGCTTCAAGCAAAATACAACTTTCACAACTGCAATTCAGATGTACCAACAGCTCTTATAGTTTGCCATTGTGTACTAAGCTTAAATCTTAAAAAGCAACTAACTCAAGAGAAACTAGCATACCAGAGCCCACTTCAAAGATCTGACAGCAGTTTATTCAGAACCAAATCCAACTCCAAAGTCGAGATGGGTTGCAAAAAGCTGTACTTTCATAATTTTGACACACTTACAGGAATAGCAAACAGATAGAAGTAACAGCAAGCTCACAAGCCTAGATCCTGCAGTCTCTGGAGGTAAGGGAAAATGGGTATTATTGGGCATACAATAGATTGAAGTGGCTGGTGGGCCTATCATCATGCAAACTGTAGCCTGATGTGAGATCTTCCTAGCATTCATCAACACAACTGCCATCAGGATTCTTAGATTTCTCAAGGAACATATCTAAAGTCAAAGGTTTTGGGGCCTCTCTGTCAGTATTGTATCTTTCATTTAAATCAGAAAGCTCTGCTGACTGGGTGATACTAACAGTCCCAAAGATCCAACAACCTGTCCTTCCTTGGCTAGCATGATCAATGTATTCTCCACTCAGCTGGAGGACGACTCACGCTGGCTGCTTCCCGGGGCTACAGCTCTGCTATTCAGGACTTGAAAAATAACTTCAGTAACTCTCTGTTCTGACTCACGGGCTTGGGTTGAGTGTCCATTTCTGAGCAAACACCGATCCTGCCGAGGGTCGGTACTACTTTTTTCCAACTCCACCTGATGCTTAGGTATATGGAATTTGCCCAACTTCAATGCAACACGGAGACACAGTGGTTAGCACTGCTGCCTCTCAGCGCCAGGGACCTGGGTTCAATTCCCGCTTGGGTCACTGTCTGTGCGGAGTTTGGATGTTCTCCGCATGTGCGTGGGTTTCATCCAGGTGTTCCGGTTTCCTCCCATTGTCCGAAAGACGTGCTGGTTAAGCGCACTGGTCATGCTAAATTCGCCCTCAGTGTACCCGAGCAGGTTCCGGAGTGTGGCAACTAGGGGATTTTCACAGTAACTTCATTGCGGTGTTAATGTAAGCCTACTTGTGACAATAAATAAACTTGCTTACATCCATGTGCCATCTGTAAGAGAGCTGTGAAGTGGACTTGGTCTGTTGTTTGATCTCTGTAGTCATTATTCAGGAATGGAGGTGGAAAGGAAATGTCAGCCACCAATTTGCTCATCACTACAAGCTGGGTTATTACTAGATGACAAAGACCATGAAGATCTATGGTTTTAATCCTGGTCTGTTTTAAAGTTGGTTGATCCAAGCTGGGGCTACAACAGAAGTACTACAGTTAGTCTCAGCAGCCGAGGGTTATGAAGAAGATAGGTCAGCCAGTGTTTCCCCCACTGCGATTTGTTATGCACTGGCCTTTTATAGGAAAGTACTTGTGGATGGAAAGCAAGGTGAAGACAGAATCAGGTTAACCTCTGCTGCACATCTTGTTGAATAACTTGTTGGCATTTACACATGAAGGATGGCCACTAGGATGAGCTACGGCAGTGTTTACGACAAAGATTAAACTGCAACCCTGCAGGAAATTCCTGCCTCCTGGAAAAAGTGGTGGTGGGAAGGGGTGTGGAGAGTGGCCGATGTTTTGAAAATAGGTCCATTTAAATAAGCATAGGTAAAACTTTGGATTGTTAGTGGAGAGAGGGAAAATTCTGCTTTAAGCAAATCTCCTTTCAACGCAAACTCGAGAAAATCTATTTGTGAATGGCACAGAACATTGCAAGTTATTTTGGTGAGCAAGATCTATTTTGAGACGCTTGCTGCAGCAGGGAATATGATTATACCTCAAAATCCTGATACTGTTCTTCTGTTAGGGATTTTTTGGCCACTACAAGCGTCCGTAGTCCTTCTCTAGCCATGTTCCCACACTGTGAAGGTAAAGATAAAAAGATGCTTAATCATAAATACTGCAGGTTTTTCTAGCGTCTTTCAAGGTCTTCATAGATATTTATCCAAAATATGTATATCTTTAAGAAACAGTCAGTGTAGACCACATCATTACATACACACGCTCACTAATAATAATAAATTAGTATGGTCAAAATATATTCATAAGAATGGGACTATAAATTGAAATTGAGTGGTCAGCGTAAATAAAAGCAAATTACTGCGGATGCTGGAATCTGAAACCAAAAGAGAAAATTTTGGAAAATCTCAGAAGGTCTGGCAGCATCTGTAAGGAGGGAAAGAAATGCTGACGTTTCAAGTCCCAATGACCCTTTGTCAAAGCTGCAATCTAACTGGTCAACAGTTAGACTGCAAAGGAATTGAAGGATCAGATGATGGGCTTCATTGCTGGGGGGAATAGGGCGGGGGGAGAGAGATAAAAGTGTTTAGTCACGATGTTGCAACCAGTGAGATGTGGGACAGGTTGGATGGACCAGATAGTCTTTTCTTTCCAGTCAAGGTCATATTTTCATACGTAAATGATTGAGACAACCGCTCTTCTTGTTTATTTTGCTGGGACGTATATGGCTTTGCAATTATCAGCAAGTTAAAGTAGGGGGTATCAGAATTAATTGTACAAAGCAATCACATTTTAATGGCTGTCTACAGCTAACCACTGAACGAAACAAATTGTCTGAAAGCACCTTGTAAATGAAGGGCATTGCCAACAACAAAGTACAGGTAGAGTCATAGAGGTTTCCAGCATGGAAACAGGCCCTTCGGCCCAACTTGTCCATGCCGCCCCTTTTTTGTAAAGCCCTAAGCTAGTTCCAATTGCCCACATTTGGCCCAAATCCCTCGATATCCATCTCATCCATGTAACTGTCTAAATGTTTTTTAAAAGACAAAATTGTACCCGCCTCTACTACTACCTCTGGCAGCTTGTTCCAGACACTCACCACCCTGAGTGAAAAAATTGCCCTTCTGGACCCTTTTGTATCTCTCCCCTCTCACCATAAACCTATGCCCTCTAGTTTTAGACTCCCCTACCTTTGGGAAAAGATATTGACTATCTACCTTATCTATGCCCCTCATTATTTTATAGACCTCTATAAGGTCACCCCTCAGCCTTCTACACTCCAGGGAAAAAGGTCCCAGTCTATCCAGCCTCTCCTTATAATTCAAACCATCAAGTCCCGGTAGCTTCCCAGTAAATCTTTTCTGCACTCTTTCTAGTTTAATAATATATTTTCTATAATAGTGACCAGAACTGTACACAATATTCCAAGTGTGGCCTTACTAATGTCTTGTACGACGTCGACAAGATGTCCCAACTCCTGTATTCAATGTTCTGACCAATGAAACCAAGCATGCTGAATGCCTTCTTCACCACTGTGTCCACCTGTGACTCCAATTTCAAGGAGCTATGAACCTGTACCCTTAGATCTCTTTGCTCTGTAACTCTCCGTAACGCCTTACCATTAACTGAGTAAGTCCTGCCCTGGTTCAATCTACCAAAACGCATCACCTTGCATTTATTTAAATTAAACTTCATCTGCCCACTGGTCCAATTGATCAAGATCCCCTTGCAGTCTGAGATACCCTTCTTCACTGTCCACTAAGCCACCAATCGTGATGTCATCTGCAAACTTACTAACCATGCTTCCTATATTCTCATCCAAATGAGCAGCCTGGGAATGGAGGGATACAAACGATTGGTCTAGTTGGACCAAGGAGCGGCACAGGCTTGGAGGGCCGAAGGGCCTGTTTCCTGTGCTGTACTGTTCTTTGTTCTTTGGTTATTGGATAAACATATGGATGATATTGGAATAGTGTAGATTAGAGGGGCTTTAAATTGGTACCACTGGTCGGCGCAACATCGAGGGCCGAAGGGCCTGTACTGCGCTGTAATGTTCTATGTTCTATGTTCTAAATCCAGAGGCCCTACTCTCTCCCTTGTTACTCTTTTGCCCTTTATGTATCTGTAGAAGCTCTTTGGATTCTCCTTTGCCTTATCTGCCAAAACAATCTTGTGTCCCCTTTTTTCTCTCCAGATTCCTCTCTTAACTCTCCTCCTACACCCCTTATACTCTTCAAGGGATTCACTTGATCCCAGCTGCCTATGCATGTCATGTGCCTCCTCCTCCTTCTTGACCAGGGCCTCAATATCCCCGAGTCATCCAGGGTTTCCTACTTCTGCCAGCCTTGCTCTTCACTCTAAGAGGAATGTGCTTACCCTGAACCCTGGTTAACACACTTTTGAAAGCCTCCCAGGTACGGTGTCTCAAAACCAGCAACCTGGAGACCGACTGTGTCAGATTTTGAATCTTGCCAGTTTTTGGATCGGGTAATTTGGGCCGGGCTGGGTCAGATCTAGGGTCACTCGGACCACTCAAGAGCACAGGAAAAGACTGGCGCACATTAGTATACTGTACACTGTATACTCATCAGACTCTGAGTGACATCAAGGCCCAATTTGCAGCTTGGGTCTACTTGGTCAGGTGCAAGGAATGTTTCCTGCATTATACCTGTGTTAATTTCTACATCACTATATCTAATTTTAACAACTTGTCCTTACCTCTTCTTCCAGCCAATCATTGTACTGTACGATGCTTGACATTGCCACATCAGCTCCTTTCATATAGAATGTGATTTCCCCTGAAGAATCATCCTAAACGTCAAAGTAAAATATCGAAGTTTACATTGGAAATTCAGAGCTTCATCTTAAAAAGTTATACCAGACTAACTACCTCTTTTTATTCCTCTTCTCTTTCTAGCTATTTAGTAAGAGGTTATGTGGAGTCATGAGCTTTTGGAGTGCTGCTCCTTCATCCAAAAGCTCGTGATTCCAAATAAACCTGTTAGACTTTAACCTGGTGTTGTGAGACTTCTTACTGTGCCCACCTCAGTCCAACACCGGCATCTCCACACCATAGCTATTGAGTGACCATGGTAGATCCTCTCCCTATCCTGAACTGCGATAACCTCCGGCCATTTCCTGAAAAGCAGAACTGTGCTTGCTCAGTGCTTCCTTATCCAATTGGTCTATAAAAAGTAACCCTGCTGTCACACTATGTCCAGTCCCAAATTCGAAACCAGTAAGACTCTATTAACTGACTGTTAATGTGTGGACAACTTCGGGGGAGATGGTGGCACAGTGGCAATGTCACTGGACTAATAATCCAGAAGCTCAAGTTAATGCTATGAGGCCGTAGGTTCAAATTCCACCATGGAAACTGGTGTAATTTAACTTCTATTATTAAAATCTGGAATTGAAAGTTATTCTTGGCAATGGTGATCATGAAAGCATCATCAATTATCATAAAAACCTATCCTGTTTACTAATAAAGTGCAGAATATCTGTCATCCTTACCTGGTCTGGCCTACATGTGACACTAGATCCACAGCAATGTGGTTGACTCTTAACTGCCATCTGAAATGGCCTAGTAAGCCACTCAGTTCAAGGGCATTTCGGGATGGCCAACAAACGGTGGCCTTGTTAGCAACACCCATATCCCATGAAAGAATCAGGGAACTTATATTGATATTTTCTGGTTGGGCTAATCATTGGCATCTAGGACTGAAAAGGAAGTTAATCCTCCATTAATTCCTATGATGCCAGTTACATGCTTGGATTCTAAGACGCGAGTGTGTTCGCAACGCTTGTTGCTCACCACTTCCATAATCAGGTTGTACTTTCTTGACGATTCAGGGTGTGTCGTTACTTGCCTAATATCCAGATAAGGCACAGAACCAAATCAAAACCCCTCATCACTGTCTAGCAGAGTTTCTGTTCACCAGCAAGTAACTGCTGCTGGTAAATAGACTTTTGAATGGACCTACCTCACACCAAGTTGATCTTTCTCTACATCCTAGCCTTGACTGGAACACTACATTCTGTACTCTCCTTTCCTTCTCTACATACGGTATGTTTTATCTGTATAGCACGCAAGAAACAATTCTTTTCACTGTATGCTAATACATGTGACAATAATAAATCAAATCAAAGAAAGATGTGGGAGCATATACCATCTAGGACCACATATACAGAATGGTCATTAGGGGGATGCTGCAGAGCTACCTGCACCAACATGAAACTGCACATTCTGGAAACAGAACAAAAATCTAGGATTGGGGCGGGGGTGGAAGAGAAGAGGGGAGGAAGGTTTGTGGAACAAAGAGGTTATTGTTCTGAAAATTTGACATTATTGCCGTTTATTTCACCCATGACCAAACACGCCAAAAACAACATTTGTAATTCTGTGTGACCACAACATTTTAAAAGGATTTTAACAATGTTATGACCTATAAAGGAAAATAACAGAAGCTCATTGATGCAAGTTATTCAACATACTATGAAAGACTCTTAAACAGCTTTGACTTTTGGCTCTACAAGCCCTTCCTTTTCCACTTATTGATGCACAGTTTTCTTATTCACATTTGCATTTCACAATTATCTCTAGTGCCTTTGTTACCAGCAGATGTAACGTCTTATGTTTGCTTTGTGTCATACGCAGCAATGTGCTGTACTGGTACATTCACTATTATACGAACACTACACAGCTTGTTTTTAGGTAGTTTATGCTAGGAGCAGCTGTAGACATCTACCATGCCTTTGGCATGTGATAACAGGTGGCACAGTGGTTAACACTGCTACCTCTCAGCGCCAGGGACCCAGGTTCGATTCCCGGCTTGGCTCACTGTCTGTGTGAAGTTTGCACATTTTCCCCGTGTCTGCGTGGGTTTCCTCCGGGTGCTCCAGTTTCCTCCCACAGTCCAAAGATGTGCAGGTTAGGTGCATTGGTCATGCTAAATTCTCCCTCAGTGTACCCGTATAGGTGCCAGAGTGTAGCGACTAGGGGATTTTCACAGTAACTTTATTACAGTGTGAATGTAAGCCTACTTGTGATTAATAAATAAACTGTACATTCAGACAAGGGTGCTAAAGCTTTCCTATGTTGACCAAAAGCTGCAAACGAGCCTCAGCTGAAAGCCGTTTTACAGGATTTAACACACAACTATTTTAATGTTCCAATGTATTTTTGTCTACACTTATGAGACTCACCCTGACAATGATGCCCATTCTTTTGCTTTCAGATGTAAATGGAAAAACCTGTAGAATGATGAATGGAAGGATTTGTCCACCAGGGGTCTTCAGCTGCATAGATGAGAGATCCCTGCTCACCAATGTCAGGCCCACACTTTGCGTCCACTGTACAAGGGCCACCTAAACAAAGATCAAAGGTCAATCACAATTTTCTGCCCAGTGCACTGAAGACACCCACACAAGGTCAATGGTGATATCTAAATGAGGTCAAGTGTCAGAACGTATATCACCTGACTGAAGAGAACTATATGCTTTAATACAAAATAAACAAAATTCTTCAGAGCAAGTAGAGGGTTTATTGAAGAGTTAAGACAACTCCAAACTAATATACCCAAGTTAAAAATAATGATAATCCCCTGGGAATATAAAAGGAATCAATTATCATTTGATATCCGAAGAATAACAACTTTAAGTGTACCAACTAACAATAAGTTTATTCCTTTTGAGACTCATTATGTTGAAACAGCTGAAGTGGCATTTAGATCTACAACAGAACACTCAATGTTTCTTGTCAGTTTAGCAGAAAAGGAAATGACCTCATAGATCACGTGCTAAACATAGCATGGTGTTAGTCAAAGTAATGCAAATTCTTGGAACATGTTTACCCAAAAACATAAGCAGGTTATTGAGCAAGATCGATTAGTAGCCTATCAAAATACCAAGACAGGGCTCAGATTTCCAATACAACAAAATGTATTTACCATAATTAAAACTGAAAAGCATGCAATAAAACCCCTTGCTACTTAACATGTCTGAGCTAATGCGATTAACTTTATGAATGGTCCACTTTATGCGACCTTCCTCCTAAAGCAGCATTTTTGCAAACAGCAGCTAAATATGACAAGGTTAGAATTTTAAGCTTTTCTTTCTAATAATTTAATCATTCTCCAAGATCTAAAGTAGCATTTCTGTGTCACATCAATCAAGATGAAGGTCCTTGAATTTGTATTTTTTTTCCTCCTATAACTTTGCTTATTGGGTAGGCTTAAGTAATTTCTGCACACTCATTTGCGTGTTTAAAAGTTAGTCAGTAAAATCATTGTAATTACAATACTATAATTTTTTTTGGTGGTAGAATAACTTTTGCACAGGATGTTGTCAGCTGCAAATGATTCAATACTCAAAGATTCATTTCCAATTTTCTCCGTGAAAGGTTACTATTACAACTTGACCTGCAAATTGTATCTCTGCTAATACACTATCATTTAATTTTATGCCCCATTGTACTGAAGAGTAAAGCATGCTATATTTGGTGACTCACATCTGTTTATTATTGAAGCTCTGCTTGGTTTAACAGCCTGTCTGAATTAGCAGCCTTTCACTGCAGTTATCTTGGCTTGTTTTACCTGTTCAAAGATTCAGCATCACTCCACTTTAATCTATAATTGTCCAGTTAATGCGCGCACACAACACAGAAAACCCAAAATTTACCAAAACGACAGGGACGTTGCAAACAATGAGATTTTACCTGGGAGCAATATTGTTTTAAACAAATTATAAATGATCTGCTCTTTTTTCTGAGATGAATCAAAGTAACTATTGAATTTTTAATTTATTAGTAAGGATTTATAAATATGTGCACAATTTCCAAACATAAGCTATACGAGCAGGAATACACACAGTATAAAAGATTTGAATTTATGAATACACACCCTTGTAACAAGACTGGACTAGGTACATAATCAAACTTTGAATTCAAATAATAGTGAAAAATAAATTTCTAAAATTCATTTTAAACAAGAAAAGATAGTTACGCATTTCACAAATGAGGATACGTTGATCAAAACGTGGTCATTTTTATTTACAAATAGGAACATAATTCAGTGCAAGTCATTTATATATTTCATCATATTTATTATTCTCATATGTTATTTTTCTTGGGATGTCAATGATGTCCCTTAATGTCCATTGATAGTTGCACTGAGGGACTGGAATCACATCTCGGGGAGAACAGATAGAGATGGCAAGTCCTTGACTAAAGAACATTAATGAACCAATTGAACTTTTTTTTTTTGACTGTGACCCATCAGTTTTGTGGTCATTTTCCCAGGTATTAGCTCATCAATTACCAGACTAACTGCATTCAATTGCTCAATCTGCCATGTGGGGATTTTTGAACTCAACCTCTCGCCTAGTAGCATAACCACTAGGCTACTGTACCCTGGTGAGTCTCCATGGCATCGGTAGTGACAAGCCAGTGAATGTAGCATTTTATAATGACAGGAGCATTATACAAAGAAACATATAATATAGTTGATCTCCAGTGGCAATAATAATCGTCTCTTCAAAGAGCAGTTTCTCCGCTGTTTTGGTAGTGACTAATCTGTTTGTACGCTCTCCCTTTTGTTTGCTATCCACTCATTTTCTTTTTTGTATAGCTGTCACACATTTTTCTTACTGCATCCTTGCTTGCACATCGCTTTTTGTGCTCTACTTTTTGTGTTGTTCTTGAACACAGTCTGGAAAATGGTACAACAGAGAGGACGAGGGGCAGCGAAAATCTGGGGGGGGGGACAAGATTAGGATCAAGACTCATGGTGGGAAGGATAGGGCTGCCATTTAGGAAGGCCCATGGTGGGGGCAGCAAAAATGGCTAGGAGGTAGGTCGGTGGCGGGAAGGAAATAAATAAAGGGATAGCGAAAAGGTTTGTGGTGCGAGTTGCAATGTGTGCTATGTCTTAACAAAATGTGTTGGTTACTCCAGCAAGTAAGAATCCCCTACTTAATCTGGTTCTGGGTGTGATATAGACAATTTGGTGACCTAGGAGAGAGAGAGATCATTTGGGAACATGGCAATATCATCACAATCACTGACTGCATGAACAGGAAAAGGGAGAAGAAAAAAGGCAAGAAAACTTCGAGAGAGAAAAATGATTTGAAAGAGCAGCAATATCTTGATTGAGTGGAAGGAGAAATTGTCAAAAGGAACCAAACAAGGTCAGAATGATGAGGACTTTGTGCAGGATACAATATGGACTGCTGAGTTCCGGCTAAGATTTAAGAGATGTGGATAATGGGGGCATTGGAATAGTTACGTCTGGAAGTAACCAAGGTATGGATGAAGGAATTATAAATTAAGAACAGTTAAGGTCCATTGGGCTTATCTCATATGCTGATAAAGTATGAGTCTTCGGCACGGAATAATATTAGCAAGTACTTGAAGAAAACTCAATTAAGAGCCATTCAGCAGTTGCTACCAAAAGGCAGCTTAAATTGGGTGCAACTTTTCTTATTCTTTGAAAGAACGGAGGACTGATAAAGGCAAGGTCGTGGACATAGCTTCTATGGATTTTCATAAAAGACACAAGTCACCAGTGCCAAAGTTGGCAACAAATGTAATCAAGGCGAATGTGACCACAAGGATATTAAATTGATCGGAAGGCAAAATGGTTAAGTGGTGATATACAAATGTATTCAGACTGTTCTTCCTTATTATTTATATACACTTGACCTGCAATGTAAGTGGAGGAGAATGTAGTTAAATGTGATGACTGGCTCAATGGGCCAAATGGCCTCCTTCTGCACTGCAGGGATTCTATGACTATAAATTTTGCAAAGTGTGATGAGAGTTGTGGGAAACTTGCCAGATAGACAGGAAGACAAGGATAAATAAATCAGTGGCAGATGTAGTTCCACTGTAGATAAATAAGATGTAATACAATTTGAAAGTGGTGGGGCAACACCAACATAAGATATTCAAGAGTGAAGTAGAGGGGCCAAGTGCATGCACATGATATGCTCATACAGTGGGGGTTGCATCTAAGGACACAGAATACAAAAGGAAGTACTTGTCTACAGTAGTGTTCAGCTGGAGTATTGTGTACAGTTCCAGGCATACCCCTTTAAAGGATATATCGTAATGGGAAAGACACAGCTTAAATTTCCATGAGATTACCAAGTGGTTATGAAGAGAGCTAAGCAGGTATGACCCTTTTTTCACTTGAACTGAGAAGGTTAAAGGTGATCTGACAGAGGCGCTCGGATTATGAAGGGTAATAAGGAAAATAGTGATGGATTGCTTCCACTGATTGGTGAGATGGTTATAAAAACACACAATTTAAAAATGATCTCAAACAGAATTAAAAGGATGTTTAGAAAAGTATTTAGGTATGGGGAACAAGGAGAGAGATTTTAGACTAGATGGCTTATAAGACAAACACATGGGTTGATGTGCCAAATGTTTGGCTTCTGTACTGTAACATTTTATGATTCCATATGACATCTGTAGCCAATCAAAATCTCTCTTATTCCCCATACCTGAATGTTGAGGGTATTGCTTTACAACAACAACAACTTGTATTTATATGGCACCTTTAACAGAAGTGTTATCAAACAAAGCGCGATACTGGGCAACAAAAGGAGATATTAGATCAGATGAACAAAAGCTTAAAGTGAAAATTTATTTATTAGTCACAAGTAGGCTTACATTAACACTGCAATGAAGTTAATGTGAAAATCCCCTAGTCGCCACACTCCAGCGGCGCTCGTTCGGGTACATTGAGGGAGAATTTAGCATGGTCAATATACCTAACCAGCATGTCTTTCGGACTGTGGGAGGAAACCGGAGCACCCGGAGGAAACCCAAGCAGACATGGGGAGAAGATGCAGACTCCCCATCGACAGTGACCTGTCTATGGCAATTGAACTTGGGTCCCTGGCGCTGTGATGCAGCAGTGCTAACCACTGTGCCCACCCTTGGTCAAGAGATAGGTTTTAAGGAGCGCCTTATAGGAAAAATGCAAGGTAAAGGGGTGGAGAGGTTTTGGGAGAGATTCCAGAGCCTGGGGTCGAGGCAAATGAAAACAAAAGGAATGATTTGCTGTATGATTATTCTTTATTAGTGCGGCAGTCAAAAGCAGCACTTTATACATCTAAAGTCAAGAAAATCAGTATCATATCTCAGAGATGATTCAATTGTTTAATCAGCTGTATACTGCATACTTTGAGGTGAATTTTTTTCAAAGTTCCTGACATAGTCAATCCTCCAGGTACTGCATCGAAGATTAGCATTAAATGGGAGTAAATCACTCGAGATGAAGAATGACCCTTAACTTTGCTGGGAAGTTTCTTTCCTATCTATTAATACTAGCGTAGGTATTGCCCGATAGCAAGGCACTTATGCCTGCTCTTTGTGGCACTTGCATGGGCCAACAAAACGGTAGTAAGAATTAGGTCACCTGTCCTTTCAATATGAAATACTCTGAGATGATTTCAGATCCTTAGTGTGGAACATTCCTTTCTATTGAGATTATTTGCCATTAAGCAAATTCTTGTTAGATTTAACCTTCAAAGACATTGTTAAAACAAATAGTTAAGTACATGGCAAAGGATTAAAGTGATACTGAAGTGTAAACATGAGATGAGATCAGTAGTAAACATGACTTTTGAAGATGTTATGTGAACAACTGCTATTTGATAACAAAATATGTTTTTTTAAAAACATGCTCCATTTCACTTCATTTCCATTTTTTTTATAGACACTTAAAGCCAAATATCTGGAAGCATTATATAAATGCCCTCTAACAATTATACACAGAAACCCTATTGTATGTTTTATCTGGTGATCTCTGGTAAACGAGCAAGGTAGATCATTAGTTTTTGTTTAAAGATATGTAAACGGTGCCAATTCCATCATGTTTATTGTCATTTCTCATGACTACAGCTTATGTAATTGGACTAAAATCTGTTGCAGCCAAGTAACATGTTTGTATATTGACACACAATGATTGTAAGTTAGAGAAGTACTTTTGACTTATTACCCTTTAATGCCTTACACCCTCTCTCTGCCTTCCTTCTCTGTAACTAGTGTCTTAGCTGTGGCCTTCCTTCCTGGCATTAGTGGCAAAGGGATTCTGTGTTGAACGGGTAGGAAACATATGTGATATGGAGCTCTGATGACACATGTCACGTTTGTTCCAGTTACGAAAAAGTGCCTCAACCGCTGGCTTGATTTAGAACAATGAAACGCCGTGAATTTCAGCAGTGGCTTCAAATTTCAGTCAGTTCTCGGGAACTAAATGCAAGTGACAATTACAGAGCGAGCTTCAAGCACTTTGCAGCAGAGTTAATGCAACAATTTAACTTCCTCACATCGGGCAGCCCCCTTTATTGCCCCAAAATGTCCTGCTGTCACTGCAAGCGAGGACGGAGAATTTGGTGCCCAGCCAAATTTCCGTTCACTGCAGCGGGACCAGAAAATCCTGCCGGCGTGAATAGCTGTAAGATTCCTCCCTTAGTCTCTCACTTCCAGGCGTCATTTGATTAGCTGCGCATTAGGAATATTTGATCATTTCACCCACCCCAGACTCCTGGGTCACAGGGGGGAATTATTTTTATGAAAAAGCTTTCATTTAACATTAAAAATGTCAAAACACATCAATGCACTGAGAGAGAGAGAATGATCCATTTTGCAAAGATTGCACCCCTTTTAAAAATCAGACCTGATATTTATCAGGAATAGTTCCCCAGTGAACCCATCTCAAAAGCCACAATTATATTTTCAATGGGCACCAGAAGAAATAGGCCAATTAATTCTAAAAAAAAACTTAAATTTTAAACGAATAAAAGACACAATACTGTAGATCAGTAAAATAGCTTTTTCACCTCGCTAATCTTGGCCCTCCCAATCTGAAGATGTTAACTGCTTTTTAGGGCTGCTTATCCCATGCTATCTTGCTCAACTAAGCATCAAACATGTGTGAACCCTCAATTGTGAGCAGTGGCCGGCTGACCAACTGTGCATTCAGAGCAGAGCCTGGTCACCGATTCCCCCAATCTCATTAGCAACAGGTCTCGCTCGATAGCAGTCAAGAGTGAGCATTCTGACCAGTTCTCAGATTCGAAGGCACTCGGATACGGAGGCCAAGCGTGGAACTAACGGCCCCTGCTCAGGACTAGCTCAGAGAATTCAGCACAGATTAGGGCATCAGCCCCATGGCTTTCGCCATTTGTCTGGTTCAGCTATTGACTGGACAAACTTGCTGAGCTATTGTGGACCCCGTTAATTAATTTTACAATAACGATTCCCAGCAGCACGACTAGCATCTTTACCACCCACTTTTCAAGTACTGCCCAGCATTCCTTAAAATGTTGCTTCATAAATTATACGTAAAGTGGAGCTACTTCATTGTAATTCTGCACAACTCTTCTCAATGCTACAACATTTTAAATCAATAACAGAGTAAGGTGAGTTGCTACTCTGATATCAAAGTGAAAGAAAATGCAAATTGTTTCCAGCTAATCATTAGATTCAGTCTTGAATATAAATAACTTTGCTAAATTTTGTAAAATATATTGTTTAAAAAAAATCAATTCAAAATGTAATTTGGAAGATTAATTTTAAATAATGAGTGGAATTACTTATTAAATGATTCAAAACATTCATCTAGAAGTCTACAAAATGATCCAATACTATGCTTTGTTAGCCATCCATAGAATATTGTGCTTGTTACATAAAATATGGAAATCATAATTTTAACTGGCTACTCTTTTATGCAATGTTTTTTGTTAATTATATACATTTTCAGATAGCGGAAACTTTCAGATTCTTGACATCTGTAACAGGAGTCTTACCAAAAAAGTGTATATTCTTAGCTCATAGTTACTAAATACTTCACGGCAGTTCTTGCTTCCTCTGAGACACTAGATGGCGACTTTATTGCAGCTCTGCAGAATAAGTTTAGATTGTTCCAAAGTGCAGAAAAGCAATATTGCCTACTGAAATTATTAAAATACTTTCAATTTATTACAATATGAAATGTAGCTAAAATTCATGTTATTATCAGTATCAATAACTGACATTACTCTGACACAGTGTTTAGCACTGCTGCCTCAGAGCGCCAGAGTCCTGGTTTCAATTCCGGCCTCAGGTTGCTGTCTGTGTGGATTCTGCATGTTCTCCCCGTGTCTGCGTGGGTTTCCTCCGGGTGCTCCAGTTTCCTTCCGCATTCCAAAGATGTGCAGGTTAGGATGAGTGACCATGCTAAATTGCTCCTTAGTGTCGGGGGCTAGCAGGGTAAACATGTTGGGTTATGGGGATAGGACCTGGGTGGGATTGTTGTCACTGCAGGCTTGATGGGCCAAATGGCCTCCTCCTGCACTGTATGGATTCTATGAATAACAAATTGAAGTCTAAGTACATGTTGAGGCAAATGCAAGGTGGCTATGCATCCACTCTGGCATACAGTTGCAAAATGTGCATTTAAAATATCCTGCAGAATATCAGGACCTTTAACACTTCAAACCATTGCCTGGTGCCTCTGTCCCTTTTCAATTTGGTGCCAACTAGCCTGGAGTGGGCACAGAGACAACAAATATTTCAGTAATTCATTCATTTTATGCAAAGATGACAGGAGAAAACAGCTGCGCCTGATTTAAAATTTTCACCAGCCAGCGTGACAGAAAGATGAATTTTGTTCATGTCATTTTATTACAAGTAGCAGAGAAAATGAAAAATAAGTAAAAATTATCACACTTGAATTACCACCTCCTTAGTTGAAAAATGAGACTTACAAGAAGCTTCAACATTTCTGATGATTTTCAGTTAAATACTGCTTTTACAGTTAAGGAGCAGCCGTATATTATTTTTAACGTGAACCCTGTGTCATCTATTGTTTGCGATGTTAAAATCAATCCTGATGGCTTAGTACATTTCCAGCTGTAAAACATGTACACAAAATTCTTCCTGGGTCATTATTCCGTCAGTCAGGAATACTGCACTTTGACAACATTTCAAAACACACGGGGAATCTAAAATTTTCAAACGTGGCAGCGTTATTTCAAGTTTCTGAGACGTTTATTTGCCTGGAATATTAGGTGCAGTTATGGAATGGACAATTAGTTTTGTTACTAATACAACAACAGCAAAAAAAGTGACAAGTTTCATTTCCACAGGCATGTCATCACCATGTGTATTAACAAAAGCACACCTGTGACAAAAGATGCAAGTAAAGGGCACCGTTTTTAATGAATTCTACATTCTTCTTCATAGAACACTGTAAACAATAGCCACTAAAAATTGCTAGCCTGTCACAAATAACAAGTTTTTCACTATTATAAAAAGACTATTTAGATTTTTTTTAAAAATCACATGATTTTTCTTAAATTTAACAGCACATCAAATTATCGACAACGTGGAAAACCTTACATCATTCCTCACAAAATAAATAGCTAGTTTATGAGAATAACCAGTCATTAAAGACCATGGCCAATCATTCCCCTCTGACCACCAGGGATCAAAGGTCTACAGAGGCACTGTTTAAAGCATGCCCTTGTATTACTAGGCTTGCGACCTTTGCACTTCATCAACCTATCCACTTAGTTTATCTCCTTTTATGCTTGGCCTTTACATTAGGTCAGTGTACCTTTCTGTATTTGAAGAAAATGATGGATCTTGCTCAATGGGTATATACTTAAGACCATTAAGTTTGACTATAATATTGTTTTGTCAATGTCTAGCTTATTCGGAGACACTGCGCTTAACTCGAAACACCGCACCACAGGAGCTCCTGCGCCTACACAACAAACTGACCGCTTATCAAAAATACAAAGCACAACTACATTTTACATTAGAAATCAGACAAACATAACCGAGGCGAGCGGTTTGAGTCCAAATTAAATCATTAATGCATTAAACGAATTTTTATAGTTTTGCGCTGTAAAGATTAATGTAAAACAATTAAAAGCATAAGCTTCAAATGATAAAAATGTATCATTCAAGTTCACACTATTTTGGTTAAACAATTTTACTTTTTAAAAATGTTGCATAATTGTAAATGCAATAGGCTTATAACCATAGACAGACATTTGTAGCTTTTTAAAAATATTAACGTTAGAACTTGAAATTCAACTGAGGGAAACAGTATAAGAAAAAAAATTATAATTTTTTCTTGAGCTCGGGTCGAAATAAAAACGAGTGCTGATATAACATTAGGTAAAGATATTTCCAGTGGTTTACTGGATCACTGCTTCCATGTTGATCCTCGTAATGATGCAGTGAGGGGGTTGCATTATTAAAATTATATTTTCATACTTTTAAGTTTTCAGATGACAGCTGAAATCTCAAATGATGGGAAAACTGAAATCTAAAGCAATAGACAGAAATCCCAATATTCTGCTATTCCACAGTTCCTAAATCATAGGAACATTATACACTTTAGGGCTTTCCCCTATATTGCTTGGGCTCATGTTAATCTGGATTGCACATTTGCTCCTGTTACATTAAATTTGATCTTGACTATACGCTCCCCCATCTCCAAAAGGCCTCGAGCTTAACCCCACTTCCGACTTGGTTGTTCATGTTCCCTGCAGTGGAGCTCAATTGAAATTTTCACCAAGTAGTTATCACTGCTGGACAAGTCTCATTAAGAAACCGCTCACTGACAGAAATCTCATCCTCTATCCTTCAGTGTGATCTTGGGACAGAGCAAGAGGAAAGTATATTGCTTTTTTAAAAAAAAATAAACAGCTGTTACAAAATAAAGAACAAAACAATGAAAAAAAAACAAGAGATGAATAAAAAGCCAGGAGGAAAAGAAAACATAACTGAAGTGACGCACAAGAAAGAAAAAGAAATTGGGAAATTTAAAGACCTCATGAGAGAAAAAAAAATAAAAGCAGGTACAGGTAAAAATAAAGTTCATTATGCAGACTTTGCAGCATCAAAAGGGTACAGGTGCAATATATTTTGAATAAATCATCTCTCTTCCCCATCTCTCCCCTCCCCCCTCCCCCACCCCCTCCCCCCCTTCCCGCCCCCTTAGGATCATGGCTTCAAATTACTCCAACCCCTTTTAGTTGCTTCACAAATACACCGAAATGAAAATGCATTGACAATTCACCTCAAACTTACACCGAAGCGAAGGAACAAAGCTTTGGCTGACTTAAAAAGTCACAGACAAATCAAAATGCAAATTTATGTAAACCAGAAGGTATTGTGCATAAACCCACGGCTAGGTTTACAATACTGAAAGCATTTAGTTGCACCTCAGGCTCATGCAGATTGTTAGCTGTTCTTCAGTCAACACTGAAGATAAAATGGGTGCCAGTGGTTTCTCTGTTAAGAGATAGTATTGCTTACTTAGAAAAATCACATTCGGCCAACATTAAATGATTTAAAAGGGAGACATCAATTGAACAGTTTTGCTAAATAAAGCTCCAGGGCACAATAGTTTTTTCAATAAAATATGCTTTTAGAATGGTGCTTCAGTGATTGTGAAACACTGGCATCATCTATCATTCTAAGTACAAAAATATTCAATAAGTTAAACGATGATCCACTTAGATTTCTCCCCTTGGATTTCAAGGCATGTAATTTCAATGTACATTGCATCAATATGGCTCTTAAAAGTTATGAAAAAGGCCTTTGTTTCCCCGCTGAAATCACTGAGAAAACACATTGAAAATGTCTTATTTATCTAACCCAGTCACAATTTAATTAAATTTGGTTACCATCTTAAAGACAATACCTGTGACGGTGAACAATGTTGCTCCAAATTTACTGAAATACAAAATATTGAACTCTCTCAATTTCTGCACCTCCATAAAAAATAAATAACTGAAACAATGTAGAAACTGACCTCATCAGGACTGGAGGCTTGGTAAGTGCGATTTTCATCGCTGAAGTCCTGGTCAGCCTCAGCATATTCTGTTTCTCCATTCACCCCTGCACGTGATTCATAGACAGGTGTAACATTGTGACACAGAGCAATGGCTTTTACAGCTTCGTGTATTCGACTGTGGACAGATTTGCGAACTTTTGGAGCAGAAGTGGTTTTGCTGTTCGTGACAGTATTGGCACTACTCCCTGTCGAATAGCTGTGTGAACTATTTCCCTTAGGAGAGAAAAAAAATACATAGAGTCAAATTTGCCACACAACACACATCCCACTCCAGTGCTGGCACAAAGTTTATTTAGCCTATTGCACCAATAAGACATAGGGGGAAAATGTGTACCAGTACTCTCTGAAACTCAAGTTATATTGCTCTCACTATATTAGCAGAATTGTAACCTCAGCATTTCACCTGTTGGCAACTATATTCTAGGTTTGCGATTTCAAAATTAGCACCACTTGGTATTTTTCACAGTTCACATATTCAATAGTCTTCATTGAAATCCTGGTGACAAGAACATAAGATTTTGTGTCAAAGATTAAAGTACCCCTGAGCTAATGGTAAAACGAGATTGGTTATGAAACCAAGCCCAAGATCTGTAACCAGACTAGAGCATCATGATCATATTTTGGTAATGTTGTTAAACATGCACACTGGATTTGGACACATCATTAATTGAATAAAAAATATCCACCGCACTATTCTCCCTCATTCACATAGTACTTCAGAAACTCCTCCCAGTTAATCCCCAATTCTATATTAACCACTGTACAGGGATACAATATCGACTCAAGCCATACAAGTTCATTGTTAAAAATAGATCTTCCTTAAGGTGAATATTGACATCTGTTTTACATCCACCTTCCGAAAAATTCAACATCTCATCAACAGTACAACTGAACAGCTAAAACACACATTGTAAGCAAACTGGAGAGCCATAATGCCAACTCTCAAACGCGAAGGTACAATATGCATGAAATAAGCATCTCGTCTCTTTTCTACAACGCTCTTGTCCTATTTCATGGTTTTCCTTTCTTTCGCATTTTATCTTAAATGGAGGGAAAGAGGAAAAACTTCCCATTGAAAATGGGGTAAGGGGTCATGGTAGTCCCAAATTATATTAAATCAACTCAAATTAGATATAAAAATGTGACTAGTGGCCAAGGTTGAGCAGAGACTGTGATTTTAAAACAAGTAAGAGCAAATAAAATAGTCAAGTATTCTTTCATATATTATAAAGGTTAAGCAGAGAACTGGTGACTGTATTGGACCAGTAGACCAATTAACTCGCATGCAGCATGTAAAAATGTAACGCTCTGTATTAATTGACATTGAAACTTGCCTACTACATACAACAAACAAGTTGCTGCTACGCACAGCAACTTTAAAGCAGCTGTACAGTTTGGGGAAGGAAGGCAAAATACAAGGAGCAATGAGACTCTGCAAGTGACACCTCACCAACAGGCACTGCAAATTTTATAGCCCAAAATCTTCCTTTCTCAATGAAGGAGGAGCACAAGAGAAAGGAGCACCATAATAGCTGGAAGGGATTTTATTTTTAAAAGGTAGCACTGTACATAAATTTAAAAAAGCCTGAGGAAAGAAATAAATTGGACACATTCAAGTACACACACATCCCTATTTAACAGAAAGTTAAAATTCCTTTCTACTCGTCTCAATACACAGAAAACAACAGGCAAAAATAGCATAAATGACACAACCTCCATAACTCCTTTGTCACATTAGATTGTTGGAGTCATGCTGCGTCTTTTACAAGCACCAACTCCGCACTGTCATGTATATAAGCTAAAACTCCAATAAGATCCAGCTGCTTCTGACAGAATTTATCTCCTCCAGTGAAGCAGATCATTTTCCATTATTAACCTCCTACCCAGTGAAGGCCTTCTGGCCAGGATGTGAAATGACATACACCCCTGATCCCACCATCTCTATCAACCACTTTTCTGTTAACTTTAAGCTGACCTTACCTCATTCCATTTTAACCAGTCTCCCTTGTTGCCTGGGTGTGCTAAATTACTGAACCGTGAACTTTCTGCCCATCAAATTACAGTGTTGCCTAATAAAAGGTTTAACTTTTTACTCATTTGACAGCCTCTTCAGTTTGTGGAATAAGGCTGCATTTGTATTCTTCCAACGCTGATGCTGGTCTAACAGCAAATAAATTAAGCTGATTTACTCATTCTGCATTATGCTATGTGTATTGATGCTGCTATAATTTAATTTCACACAAATTTCATTAAAGATTATGCCCTGTGACACAAAACGTTTCCAATGGGGAAATATAATCAATTTACAATAGATGGATCTTAGATCTACTAGACTACTATATTACATAAAAAATTTGGCAGATGAAATCAATGTCAAATCAAAAAAAGCCAGACTCTGCTAACGGACTGACAATTATATTAAAATTAATATTACATGCACCATTTGCATCAGATGTGCCTTTCACAGTAAGAGCTATGGCTATATCAGGTTTGTAACTAAATGTTTCCCAAGATACAGCAGTAACGTACAAGGTTCATTATTCTGTTTCCATCAATGAATTTCTGCTTTCAGAAAAATCTTAAACAAAAAGTGGAAGCCCTCTATATTTTGCCTTGTGAAGTCTTAGCTCCATCCTCCCTATTATCAAGAAAACAACTTGCATTTATATAGCACCTTTCACAAACCCAGGATGTCCCAAAATGCTTCACACTATAAAGCCTCCTAATCACAACAAAAACAGAAAATGCTGGAAAATCTCAGCAGCCTGACAGCATCTGTGGAGGGAGAATAGAGCCAACGTTTCAAGTCTGGAAGACCCTTTGTCAAAGCCTCCTTAATCACGTATACTTTATTTATTGGGCTTTCTCTCCAACCCATCTCAGCCGAAGGGACTGTGAGCTTTGTCTTCAACCAGATATTTCAACATATAAAGCATCACTGGATAAGATGTTTACTTGAACCAGCAACTGGAACCAGCCACAATATGGCTTCTTCTAAAGAATTGTGGCCGGTGCAGTGGGATTGTGGTTGGTGCAGACTCGTTGGGCCGAATGGTCTCCTTCTGCACTGTTGTTGTCGTTCTTGATTGAGGTAGGGTTGGTAAGTGTCTCAGAAGAACAACAGCTTATCAATCACAAAGTGTGATAAATAGTTATTCCCACCATGTATTAATATAAAAATAAATGTAATAGCATTAAGTCTGTGGTAATCATTAGAAGCACGGAAAATATTTTATGAGCAGCTAATGGGCAGGTAAACCTCTGGGAAAAGTTCCAAGGAGCTTTCATGGTCTGAGGCACAGTCAGAAGTTTCTTTACAGTTAGAGATAGCAAGGAATTCAACATGATAGAACTTGGGTTTTAGCGTTTCATCATACATATTAATGGCTTGGACTTTTAGAGTTGTATATCCAAGAGTGCAAATCAGGTTATAAGGCATAGTATCCTGTGTAGATGGCGCAAAACGTTGCAAATAGACATAGACCATGTGAGTGAGCAAAACTAAAGCAGAATGAATTAAACACTGTAATCATCAACTTTGGACCCAAGAAAGATTGACTGGGTTGTTTCCTTAATTGAGAGAGACTAGGAGATACAGATGTAAAAAAGAGTCACCAAAAACTAGAGTATAGATACAAAAAGCAAGCTAAAGGACAAATGGAATATTGGTCATTATCTCAAACAGGGACTGGAACGCGAAAGTGAGGTTACAGTCATACAAATCCTTGGTCAGACTTTATTTGGATAACTGCAGTCAGTCTTGGGCACTGGAGCTCAGTGAAGATAGATTGGCCTAGGAAGGAATATAACATTCATTGGAATGCTACAGGGTTTAAAGGGTTATACTGAGGATAATTTGCATTAACTTAGCTTGCATTCCTGAGTTTAACAGTTTGAGGAATTATTTAATCAAGTTTTTAAAATTGATAATGGCATTTGAAGGGAGAAGAATCCAGAATTGGAGGGCCTAATCTTAAAATTAGGCTATTTAGAAAGAGAAGCAAGAACCACCCCCACCCAATGCAAATTTTTAAGATTAAAAGTTTAAAGTTTATTTATTGGTGTCACAAGTAGGTTTACATTAACACTGTGAAAATCCCCTAGTCGCCACACTCCGGTCGGTGCCTGTTCGGATACACTGGGGGAGAATTTAGCATGGCCAATACACCTAACCAGCACATCTTTCGGACTGTGGGAGGAAACCGGAGCACCCAGAGGAAACCCATGCAGACACGGGGAAAAGGTGCAGACTCCGCACAGACAGTCACCCAAGGCCAGGAATTGAACCCGGGTCCCTGGCACTGTGAGGCAGCATAACGGGTGGCGGAAGTGTAAATCTGGAATTTGCTCCTCCAAGAAGCTTTGATGCTGGGTGTTTTCAAATTGCACAGTAAAGGCATCAAGGCATGTGGAAATAAAACTCTCTGCTTTTGGGAGTTAAAACAGAGATCAGCTATGATCAAATTGAACGTCAGAACATGCCTGAGGGGGTTCAATGGCCTACTTCTGTTGCTATGATGCTGATGTGGAGATGCCGGCGTTGGACTGGGGTGAACACAGTAAGAAGTCTCACAACACCAGGTTAAAGTCCAACAGGTTTATAAACCTGTTGGACTTTAACCTGGTGTTGTGAGACTTCTTGCTATGATGCTGACCGGAGATTGATAAAGCCTTTTAAGATTCAGGTTTTCCTGAGTTTTTAACGTAAGAATGAAATAAAAATGCTTGGTTGTGAATGGAATTAGTGTTTATCCCAGTGCCAATATTTGCACTTGCATTCCAGCCCTTCCAGGGGCTGGAAGTTCCATTGTGCTTTGCAGCTTGCGAAGTGCTTTATTGATAAAGTAGACAAACACAGCAAGGTCCTGTTAAACAGCATGGAGAGAAGTGACCAGTTGGTTGAGAGATAAATATTGGCTAAGGTGTACAAGGAGAACTCAGCTGCTGTTTCTTTTGGTTTCAGCTTCCTTTCGGACCCTTTTTGTCCAAGGTTAATTTGCTCCTCTATACATTGAAGAAACCTAATAAAATGGCCTCACTTGCTGTTAGGATGCCACTATTGAGGATGACATGAACATATGTCACGTTACTGTGAGTGACAAAAGGTGCTTCCTTTGATGCAGTGGAGGTCACCTCTCTAGTAAATTTGATGTTGTCTTCTTAATGACATGAAATCGGACAGTAATATTCATGTATTTCAAGGACCACTAAGGACAATGCTTCCCATCGAAGCCTGCTTCCCACAACATACATACAATGCACTGACAAACCAGCATCTTAAATGATAGTTGCACAAAATGTTTTTTAAAAAACAACACTTTTTCCTCATCCCTTTTATTCCTATACATTGCAATTGCACAGCAACAGCTATCTTTGCCACAGTGGTTAGCACTGCTGCCTCACAGCGCCAGGGACCCGGGTTCAATTCTGGCCTCAGATCACTGTCTGTGTGGAGTTTGCACATTCTCCCTGTGTCTGCGTGGGTTTCCTCCACACGCTCCGGTTTCCTCCCACAGTCCATAGATGTGCAGGTTCGTTTGATTAGCCATGCTGAATTGACCCGAGTGTCGGGAGGATTAGCAGGGTAAATATGTGTGCTTACGGGTATAGGGCCTGGGTGGGATTGTGGTCGGTGCAGACTTGATGGATCAAATGGGCTCCTTCTGCACTGTAGGGATTCTATGATGACAGGACCATACAAAGGACGGCTGACCTTGGGTGGGATTTCTGGTCTAGGGGTGAGTGTGGCCTGAAAATCCCACCCAGTATCTTGATTTAGTGGTCTTAGAAAAACTTAATTTAGTTAAAGTTCGATGCAGAAATGTGACTTGCTTCATGCGAACCTCGGTTCAGTGGTAGCACTCTTTGTTCTGAGTCAGAAGGTTCAAGTCCCAGTCTAGATATTTGAGTAGATAATTTAATCTTACATTTCCATAGGATATTGAAGGAATAGTATGTTGTTGGTGCTGCTGTCTTTCAAACGAGCCATAAAATCAAGGTATAGGAAAATGGAAGATCCCATGGCACTACTTGAAATAGGTTCTCGCAGTGTTCCAGCCAACATTTCTCCTTCAATCAATATCACTTAAGTGGTTGCCCAGTCAGTTATCACACCTTGCTTTTTGAGAGCTTGCTGTGAGCAAATTGATAGCCATGCCGCCATTATAAAATGGGCTATTCTTCATTGCTTTGGAAGACTGGAATTTTGCATTTTTTTGGGGTAAATCACCTTTCAAAATTTTCTTTTTGTTTGCCTTTTTGTTCCAAATTAGTACGCACTAACTAACATAAATCCAAATCATTTGAGAGCAGTTTGGGAAAACCAAGTCTGCACAAAATTCTATTTCATAGAACACACTATTGCTGATTGACCTTGGGTTAACATGGAAGTCACTTGGGCAATTTATTAGACAAAATTATATTGAAGACAGCAGCAGAAAGCCTAGCACTCCTCTTTATTTAGTAAATGACATTTGGAGGCAATAGTCTTGTGATAAATATTGAGAATGAAGTTGGACATGAAAAGTAATAAATTATAAAATGTCATTGACATTTAGTTCTTAAATTAGACTGTATTGACAATTTCAGGAAAATAAATTGGCACAGCAATTCTTTACTAAATGCATAGACATCTCAGTCTTGGTTTTCAATAAATGCCCATCAGTTTTACCAAAGAGGACTATTTTGCAAGATCACAAAATTCACACTGCCATTCTTTTTGACCTTGTATATTTTATGGCTCTTAACAAAGGCTCATTTAAGAGGGAAATTTGCTATTAGACGATATAAATTGTGTATGCAAATGACAACAGATTTTGCTTTAGGGCAATGAAAGATGTTCCACAACTAATGCATCTTTTTGTAGGTCCTGATACAGGTGAGATATTCTCCTCACTAGCTGGACTACCATGATATGCTATTTATTTCAAAAGCAAAATATATGGATGCTAGAAATCTGAAATAGAAATCGTTACAACTTTGCAGCACGTCAGACAGCACTTGCTGAGGGGGAAAAAAACAAAAGTTAATGCTTATTTTTCAATCTCAACTTATGATGCTTGACATGCTGCATAGGTGCAACAACTTCTATTTCGATTTCAGACTTCTAGCATCCATTGTTGCCACGTTTTGTTATTTCAAGTCAGTTCAAAAGTATTTTAATATAACTACTTGAATTGGAATAGTACTCAACACCATTATGTGAACTGGATTAAACACTGTTAGATGACCCATAGCAATGTACTTGGTAGATATCATTCAGTTTAGACACTTGAGTGAACGCTTCTTAATAAATAATAGAATGATTGTAAAACTGGGCTCATAAGTATGTTTAATAACCAAAATTAAATTTGAGCAGAGGAGACTAAACTTTGCACCAGATTTATGCAAATGTTTAATTGAGGCTTACTGATTAATTTTTGAAAACTGTCAAAAGCCAGCTTCTTCCAGAAAAGGTTCTAAACATGGAACTACAGAACGGAACGCGTTTAATAATAATCCATTACAATATGTCGGCAACCGCAACAGTACTATGCCTTCTGCAACACTCTCCCACTCCCTCCACAGAATGCTTCTGGGCTTTGACTCAAGACAGCCTACTTCTCCTTCCCTTCTCCCAGGTACTGAAAGGAGTCACGACTCCACCTTCTCACAGCCCAGTCCATTAGAATTTTTGCATTAAATTGAGCCTGCTGAAGGTTGTCTACAGTGTACTATATTTGGTCATCAGTCTGACTAGGATGGCAGCCCACTCGCTGGCTTATAAACGTTCTTGGGTGATAAATCTCACTGAGATTCTTTAATCACATTGCAACTAGCTTTTCCAGATGGTCTTTTAATTCTCATCCCAATTAATGATAGCCTTGTTCATTCATCAGTTCATCTGTCTCTCCATCCTAAAATTAGAAGATGTACAATAAAAATAAGTCTACAGACTGTACCAGAATCATCAAATTTCAACAGAAACTCCACACAACTTTTTTTTGGGGGAAGTTGAATTTCAGTTTTTTGAGCGAAGCAGTGAAGTGGAAACGCAAGAAAAATAATTCCATAAATCCATACCAATTTTCCCTGCAAAGTTTCTCAAAGCACTTTTTTTTGCAAAGTGATTTTAAAAGAAGAAGCAACAACATCTGGAATTAGAAAATACATACAATTGGAGAAGTCTGTGGCCAATAATTACCACACAATATATTTTTGTTTTTCAGCCTCTCCCTAGTAGTTTTATGGTCACATGCGAGACTAGATGAACCTCGCATGTAGTTCTAATGAACATCATTTGTCTAGTAGCAACATTCTTAAGCCTTGTAAAATAATCAAGTATCTATTCTAATCTGTGGAAGACAATTTAAACACAACAAGACACTCAGAATTTAAGATTTTGCAACCGGAAATGGTATTCCACCTTTTGGACCACTGATATTCTTTGACAACCACTTAATTTCAGGCTCCACTGATATAGCTAAAGAAATATTCAAGCTACACTTAATAGTAATGATCTGAATTCAAACTGATATGAATGCTTAAATCTGAATACGAAAAATCCACGGTATACTAATGTATAACCTATCAAGCCCACTCACAAACTACAGGTTTTCCAACAACTACATAGGCTACCATCTAACTCAGTACCTTTAAGCATAAGAACAATGAAAGAAAGTTTACATTTGTTTGTTGTACTTATTCTAGGAAAATAAAAAGGCCATATCCAATATAAATCATGCTTTACAACTGTGCTGATCATTGTAAACAACTGGAAAATAATTTCTTATTTGAAATGCGATGCCATTCATTCCCTGAACTACTTACATATTTATGTTGCCACAAACAACTGATTATACTCTGAAGCAGAAATAATTGTGGTATGTGCATTATGAGAACATATTCCAGATACATTGTGTGTGGCTGTGGTGATTGTCCCTTTAAGGGCAACTGAGTAAGGGTCTCCTGGCCTGGATGACCGATTGAGACTCAGAATGGGGAATCACCCCGGGGGAGGAGCTCTTTTAGGCAAGGATGTTCCAGAACTAGCTGCAGACATGTAGATCCTTATAAATAAATCTTCACCAATGAAGTCTCTGAATGTGCATCATTACAGTATGCATTTCTCTGAATGTGCATCATTACAGTATGCATTTCTCCACTCCACCTGACGAAGGGACAGCCTGTTCCGAAAGCTAGTGGCATTTGCTACCAAATAAACCTGTTGGACTTTAACCTGGTGTTGTTAAACTTCTTACTGTGTTTACCCCAGTCCAATGCCGGCATCTCCACATCATCATTACAGTGGCAGAGGCTTTGACCATCCCAAAAGTATTGCAAAGTATCTTTGTTGAAAATAAACTTTAATCAAATATACCGTACAACACAGTGAATATATGATTGCAGTTGCTACCGAATGACTTAAAAAAATCAAAACAGTTCAAGCGCATATTGGATGGAGAAATTTGAAGGCAGAAAAGTAGTGCCGACACATACAATCAGGATGCTTTGCAGATTTATTTCACTTCACCTGGATATTTTAAGTTATGCACGTTTTGGTTTACCTGCTATCTCCACCTCTCCCCTTTTCTTTCTCTCCTGGAGACACTGGTTCTTACCAGGGTATAGTTTTGCAACCACCAAGCACCTTCCGATGCATTGCCCGAAGGGCCATTATTTACTCTCGACATTAAGCTGTGAATATCAGCAAAATCCACGCACACAAGGCTGTATAGCAGGAGCCCTAGTCAACTTTATCTTGCCCTCAACGAGGAGTGCCCCACCACAATTGTGATCAGCAAACCGAGACTGATCTCTAAACCCAAAGACCTTCCTGGGCAACACAGTTCACAAACTAGAGATGTCTCGGGGCAATTGGAATGGTTCGCATTTTGCTCTCAGAGGATTAAAGTAAACATTCTCCAGAATCACTATGACAAACAGAATCTGCAAATAGCATTTCAGACACTTCTTTTCGCTCAATTTAAATTCACTACAATCCCATTAAAACTATTGCTGTTTGTTCAAAAACAGTGGAAATAATTCATGTAAACGAAGATTTGAAATATATACCTGTGCATAGGAGCCAATGATATGGCTTTGTATTTCATCCATTGTGTCTGTCCCATAAGAAACGGTGCCCAAGTGGAGACGCTTGAAAACCATCTCATTCTGTGTAAGGGTTCCTAAATTAAATACAGGAGAGAGAAAAAAAACGTATAGATACAACAAACGGTCTAAATTCACCAGCAGCTTCTTATTACATTTCAACAGGAAACTCACACTTAAACTTGACCAATGATTCAATTATACAAACTGTTTGGTATAAGGTACATCAGCTCCAATAATGTCACTGTGCCACTCTGTAGTTAATAGGGCAGCATGGTGGCACAGTAAGTGGTTGGCACTGCTGCCTCACAGCGCCAGGGACCTAGGTTCAATTCCATCCGGTCACTGTCAGTGTTGAGTTTGCACATTCTCCCAGTGTCTGCATGGTTTCCTCTGGTGCTCTGGTTTCTGCCCACAGTTCAAAGATGTGAGAGTTAGGTTGCTTGGCCATGCCCCTTAGTTTCAGGGGGACCAGCAGGGTAAATACGTAGGGTGAAAGGGTAGGGTTAGGGCCTGGGTGGGATTTTGTCGATGCAGGCTCAATGAGTTGAATGGCCTCCTTTTGCACTGTAGGGATTCTACAAATTCCATTCTATTCTTGCATCATGAATCTCAATCTGGTTTGCTTCTTGTGTCCCGGATAACCATTTGTGCAAGAAGTGCCATCAGTTGCAGCAGCTCAAACTCCAAGTTTCAGAACTGGAGCAGCTGCCTGCCTCACTAGGATGTATCCACATCTGTAACTGTGCTCTCGATGGAGAGCACAGTTACAGATGTGGTCATCCCACAGCTTAAGAGTTATGCAGGGAGAGGGGGAATGACCACCAGACAGTCAAACAAAGAGCTAGGTAGGTACTGCAGGATCACCCTGGGTGCATCCCAATCTCTAACCCGTATTCAGTTCCAAATGAACACTGAGGAGTCATGGCTCATCTGGGAAGGGCAGCTAGAACCAAGTCCATGGCATCATGGGAGACTCAGCTGTATGAGGCGGGGGTCACAAGGAAGACTAGAAGAGCAATATTGATAGGCGACTCAATTATTATGGGAATAATAGGCACTTGTGCAGCCGCAGACATGAATCCAGGATGATGTGTTATCTCCCTGGTGCCAGGGTCAAGGATGCACCCCAAGGAGGGGGGAGGGTGAACAGCTAACAGCCATGGCCTACAATGGTACAAACCACGTAATCCTAATCCTTCAAAGAGGAGATAGTTCCAATACAATCGAAGCACATTCCCTTAAGAGAGAAAAGTAGAGAAAACAAATCCAGAGGTCCTTGGATGACAAGAGAGATAGAAATAAAAAAGAAAAAGTGTGCTTATGACAGATGTCAGGTCGAAAATACAACTGAACTGAGCACCAGGCTGAATATAGAGGGTTCAAAGAGGAGTCAAGAAAGCAAATAAGAGAAGCAAAGAGGGAGTATGAAAAGAGACTGGCAGCTAATATAAAACGGAATCTATGTCTTCTATGGGCATACAAATAGTAGAACAGTGGTACGAGGAGTAGTAAGGCCGATTAGGTACCAAAATAAAACATTTATGCATGGAGGCAAAGGGTATAACTGAGGTATTAAATGAATACTTTGCATCTGCCTATACCAAGGAAGATGCTGCCAAGCCATGGTGAAGGAAGAGGTAATTCAGACACTCAAAGGGTTTAAAATTGATACGGTGGTAGTATTCGATAGGCTGTCTAAGTTGATAAGACACCAGGACTGGATGAAATACATCCAAAAATACTGAAGGAAGGGAGAGCACAAATTGTGGGGGCACTGGCCATAACTTTTCAGTCTTCCTTAGATTCAGGGGTGGTGCCAGAGGACTGGAAAATTGCAAATGTTACACGCTTGTTCAAAAAAGCATGTAAAGGTGAACCCAACAACTATAGGCCAGTCAGTTTAACTCCAATTTGGGGGAACTTTTAAAAAACAATAGTTCAGGACAAAATGAATGGCTACATGGACAGATGCGGGTTAATTAAATAAAACTGGTATGGATTTCTTAAGGGAACATCAAACGAAATTAGAGTTTTTTAAAAAAAGGAACAGAGGATTTTTTTATTCATTTGTGGAACATGGGCGTTGCTGGCTGACCAGCATTTATTGTCCATCCCTAGTTGCCTTTGGAGGGCGGTTGAGAGTCAACCACATTGCTGTGGCTTTGGAATCACATGTAGGCCAGACTGGGTAAGGATGGCAGATTTCCTTCCCTAAAGGACATTAGTGAACCTTGATGAGGGCAAAGCTGTTGATGTGGTGTGTGTGGACTTCCAAAATACAAGTGATATAGTGCCGCACAGAGACTTATGAGCTAAACTGTAGCTCATGGAATAAAAGGGACAGTAACAACATGGAAATGGAATTGGCTGAGTGACAGGGAACAGAGAGTAGTGGTTAATGGGTACTTGATGGGCTGGAGGCTCGCGGAATTCTCTAGAGGTCAGTGATGAGACCCTTGCTTTTCCTGATACAAATTAATGTTCCAGACCATTGTGCACAGGGCGCAATTTCAAAATTTTTTGTGGGTGATACAAAACTTGGAAACATTATGAACCATGAAGAGGATAGTGTAGAATTTCAAAAGAACATAGGCAAGTTGGTGGAATTGGCAGAAAAGTGGCCAATGAAGTTCAATGCAGAGGGGCAATTTTTTCACACAGAGGGTGGTGTGTGTCTGGAACAAGCTGCCAGAGGTAGTGGTAGAGACGGACACAATTTTGTCTTTTGAAAAGCAATTAAACAGTTACATAGGTAAGATGGGTATAGAGGGATATGGGCCAAATGCTGGCAATTGGGATTAGCTTAGGGGTTTAAAAAAAGGGGAAGCATGGACAAGTTGGGCTGAAGGGCCTGTTTCCATGCTGTAAACCCCTGACTCTATGACTCTAAACGTGAAGTGATTCAGTTTGGCAGGAAGAACTGAGAGAAACAATTCAATGGGGTACAACTCTAAAAGGGGTGCAGGGAAAGAAGGACAGGTTGAGAGATCAGTCAATAAAAGTATACAGTATTCTTAGATTTATTAATGGAAGCATCAAGTACTACAGCAAGGAAGTTATGTTAAACTTCAACTGAACTGTTGTGTCCAAGTCTGGTGCCACACTTTAGGAAAGATGTGAAGGCATTAGAGAAAGTGCAGAAAAGATTCATGAGAGTGGATCCATTGATGATGAAGAATTTCAGTTGCAAAGATAAATTGGAAAATGTAGGACTGCTTTCCTTGGAGAAAAGATGGCTGAGAAGGGATTCGAAAGAGGTATTCAAAATCACGAGGGGTCTGGACAGAGTAGATAGGGAGGGATTCGTGAAAGGGTCAAGAATGCAAGGACATAGATTTGAAGTAATTGGCAAAAGAAGCAAAAGCGACATGAGGAAAATCTTATTCATACAGCGAGAGGTTAAGGTCTGGATTGCATTGCCAGAATGTGTGGTGGAGGAAGATTCTACTGAAGAATTTAGAAGGGAATTAAACTGTTATCTGACAAGGAAGAAAGCGCAGGGTTTCAGGAAGAAGGCAGGATAATGGTACTTATGGAATTACTCAAGAGTTGGTGCAGACATGATGGGTCGAATGGCCATCTTTTGCAATGTAACAATTGTATGATTCTATTCTATAATTCTGTTAATCGTAGAAGTGATTGCCAAATTTGTTGTTTCAGCAACCTGCTTTTAAATTCTCTTTGACATTAATTCTCTTTCCTCTTCTTGCTGAGGTAAGGTGAGATGTATCTTCACTATTTGAACTTTGGTCACCAAAATAACTTGTAAACAATCTCTACTCCCCTGTCTTCATCCAAAGTGAAGTCCTAAACCATGTGATTAAGACAGCTAATTAAATAACAGCTAACTCGTTGTCATGACTACAATTAGAAGCAGGTCCTTGAAGTTTCAAGAGGTAATAATTTTCCAAACACATCAAGATGAAATTAAACAATGACAGACAGGAGAAATAAGCAGAAAATAAGGACCACGGCTTCCTAATATCACAATTTAAAAAAAGATTCCCCTCTCCTCCAGTAATTCTTTAGGTCAGTTTCACTCTCTCACTTCAATAGAAAGCAATAGATAGGTAACCATGTCACCTGAGTCAGAAGGTCATTGGTTCAAGTCAAAATCAAGACAACCTTTCATCGAACACAGAGATCAAATGCATTAAGTGGCTAATCCAAGGTCCAAACTGATTCCTTGTCACCACTTGATGAGAAGAGCTTTCCAAGAGTTCTTGGACAGACTAAAAACAGAAACGGATTTTAAAGGAAATTTATTCCTTACAAAGCCAAAGTGCAGAGTGGACAGGGAAAGCCCTTCATCCATCTCCTTGCTTGTTCCAAAAGCCAATTCAAATTAAATCCAATTCCTGGTCCCCACAACATACTAACTGATGATGTATCTCACTACTACTTAAGGAACCTTGCCGTGTGCAAATTGGTTGTCCACATCACAGCAAATGAACCTCAAAAAAAGTGGGCATGAAACATTTTGGAACATTGAGGTTTCCGAGAAAGACAAATGAACTGGAGTTCTTTCCTCCTCATTCCACCGGGATAACCTGGGCAGATCGAGTTAACCAAGTTCAATCATAACCAGCTGTTCTATGTGAAATAGAACAACCGAAAATGCAAATATGGAAATCGCCTCCAAGGGTTTGCCTTTGAAGAGATTAAATATGGACGGGCAAAAGGACACATATATATAGCCCAGATAATGTCGCTGTCGTATCCCTGGGCATGCCATTGGATAAGTAGTTCCAATGAGCGAGAGTCAATTCAAACTACATGGTGGCACAGTGGTTAGCACTGCTGCCTCATAGCGCCAGGAACCCGGCTTGGGTCACTGTGTGTGCGGAGTTTGCACGGTCACCTCCGTGGGTTCCCTCTGGGTGCTCCGGTTTCCTCCCACAGTCTGAAAGATGTGCTGATTAGGTGCATTGGCCATGCTAAATTCTCCCTCGGTGTACCTGAACAGGCGCCAGAGTGTGACGCTGAGGGGATTTTCACAGTAACTTCATTGCAGCATTAATGTAAGCTTACTTGTGACACTAATAAATAAACTTTAATAAACAAACATATATGATGTTCAGACTGTTCAAATGGGCATGATGCCAATATACTACAGAAGATATTCATGGCAGATCCATATTTGTAACAGCATACGGTAAGTTAGATTTCACATTCTATGAATACATACTGACCGATTTTTTTCCAAAAGAGACCTTCCACTAACAATATTTTCCTATTCTAAACTGTTGTTAAACATGAGGGTTAAACATGAGGCCAAGTACATTTTACAGTGGAAATAATGGCATGCATTAATAACCCAACCCTTTCTAAAATAGTTGCTGGCACATCCAAATATTATGCCTTATAGTTATTGGTAGGGTAGTTGCTAGATTTCCTCCTCTTGGAAGACTGCCAAGCAATCACAAGTCCTTTCATAAGGAGTCCCAATTACATCTATAAGCAAAATTCAGCATTGGTACGGAGGCCCCCACTCCCTCCTGTAAGAAATGTATCCAAGTTGGATTTCTGTTGTATTCCCAAAGTAATTATTACAGGAAATTCCCTCCTGCTCTAAATACAAAATCTTTAGCCTACATCTGGCACACAGAACTGACCATTCCATTAGAAAGCCAATGTGATGCGCTACACGATGGTAAAATTCCACTTGGAACTCCCTCAAGAGAATATTACTGATTTCAGCAATCATAAAAAAGGCCCCAAGAACAATCTGTACAATTAAGGAAGAAATTCTAGATCCTCTGTGTTACAGATTCAACAGGGAAATCATGTCACTGACAAAGAAATGAACTGGCATACATACCACCTTTCATCCACTCAGCACTCTAATAAATGTTACGCAGCCAATTAAAAAAAAAAATTCATTCATGGGACATGAATGTCGCTGGCTTGCCAGCATTTATTGCCCATCCCTAGTTGCCCTTGAGAGGGTGGTGGTGAGCCACCTTCTTGGGTTGACCCACAATGGCGTTGGGGAGGGAATTCTAGGATTTTGACCCAATGACTGCAAAGGAACAGCGATATATTTCCAAGTCAAGATAGTGAGTAGCTTGGAGGGGAACTTGCAGGTGGTGGTGCTCCCATGTCTCTGCTGCCCTTGTCCTTCTAGATGGAAGTGGTCATGGGTTTGGAAGGTGCTAAGGATCTTTGGTGACTTGCAGTGCATCTTGTAAATAGTACACACTGCTGTTACTGAGCATCGGTGGTGGAGGGAGTGGATGTGGTGCCAATCAAGCAGCTTGCTTTGTCCTGGATGGTATCAAGCTTCTTGAGTGTTGTTGGAGCTGCACACATCCAGGCAAATGGGGCGTATGCCATCACACTCATGACTTGTGAATGGTGGACAGGCTTTGGGGAGTCAGGAGGTGAGTTACGTTATGTTATGGATTATGCAGCAGTCAATTTGCATAGAGTTAAATGGCCAGTGAAAAACAGAAAATACTGGGAACACTCAACAGATCAAGCAGCATCTGTGCAGAGAGAAATATATGGTTGTCGTTTCAGTTCTTACTTCACAACTTAACCTGTCTGAGAGATAAACACAGGATGGACATCAGGGTATAAAACAAAATTTGGTGGAAAAGCAAGCAATGAGGAGGACACAAGGCAGTTGCGGAAGCATATAGACAGCTCAGGTGATTGGGCAAGGGTATGGCAGGTGGAATACAATGGGGAAGAAGTGAAGTTATCCACTTCTGTACAAAAAATAAAAACAGAATATTTCTCGAGTGGTGAGACTGGGAAACGTTTGCATTTTGAGGGACCTGTATGTCCTTGCACATGAATCACAGAACGCGCAAGTATAATTAGCGATTCGGAAGGCAAATGGTATGTGAGCTTTTGTTATAAAAGGAATTAAAGACATTTTGCTACATTTATACAGGGCATTGGTGAGGCTACACCTGGAGCAGTGTGTGCAGTTTTTGTCTCCTTACCCAAGAAAGGATTAACATCTTCCAGAGCCAGTATAATAAAGATTCACTAGACTGGGTTCTTTGGATGAGGGGATTGTCCTTTGAGGAGAGATTGAGTAGGCGAGCTCTACACCCCTTGGAGTTCAAAAAAACGAGAGGCAATCTAATTAAAACATATAAAATTCTTTTTTTATATACTGTTCCAATTCAATCAAATCAAGTCCAATTCAGAGTCTCAACAAGTTGAGACATTTCCGATCCAAGCTGACAAGACAGGGCCTCCACTCCTGTCTTGGGCCTGATCTACATGAGCCAAGCTGATTGGAGTAGGTGCAGACTCACTTCCTCCAAGGCTTGATCTCATTTGCATCTTAGCCAAAAGGCCGAGATGCCGCTTTTAAAAATTGCTTCAAATGAAGGTTAAATGTAACCTAATGACCTCAACCAAGCGCAGCATCCTATCCATACTACACTTGATCTTAGCCAAAAGGCCGAGAAGCAATAGCCTGTAAACTTCCACTCGGCCCCCCTCACTCCCTAAGAACAGATACTACACTTGATCTTAGCCAAAAGGCCGAGAATATAAAATTCTTAAGCAGCTTGATGCAGGGTAGATGCAGAAAAATGCTTCTGCTGGAGGAAATCTAGAATATGTGGCCACAATGTCAGAATATGGGGGTCAGCCATTTAGGACTGAGATGAGGATACATTTCTTCCCTCAAAGAAATTACGAAACTTTGGAATTCTCTAACCCAGAGAGCTGTGGACCCTTAATTGTTGAGTATAATCAAGACATAGGTTGATAGATTTTGGATATTAAGGGAATTAAGGGATATGGAGATAGTATGGGAGTTGAGGTAGAATGTTATGCATGACCTTATCGAATGGTGAAGCAGGTGAAATAGCTTAACCAGCTCCTATTTCTTGGGTTCTAATGTGGGCAAGCTACCCTCTAATTCCTCAATATTGCCACCGGTTTTTTTCTCGAAATAGGTTAAGTTTTTTTTCTAAGCTAAGTAGGCAGGAAAGGCTTCAGTTTAACATGCACAATAAAACTGGTACCTCTGACAATGGAGCATTCCCTCACTACTGCAATTAATTGTTAGTTTCGATTATGTCCTTGGATTGGGATTTCAGCATCTCAATCTTCTGACAGAAGGTGAGAATGCAACTACTGAGTACTCTTTAGCACTTGAAGTAATTAATTGAAAATTCTAATTCACTATGTTTGCTGTGCTAACCAATGTACACTGTAAAGTTTGCTTCCTAATCCAGTATAAAACTGCTAGTTTAAGTTTATTTATTAGTGTCACAAGTAGGCTTACATTAACATTGCAATGAAGTTACTGTGAAAATCCCCTGGTCGCCACACTCCAGCGCCTGTTCGGGTACACTGGCGGAGGATTTAACATGGCCAATGCTGCTCGGCCTTTTGGCTAAGATCAAGTGTAGTGTCGGCACCCCATTGTCGGCCGCACTTGGTCGAGGTCATTGGGTTACGCTGAGGCTTCATATGTTTCATATGAAGCAATTTTTAAAAGCGGCATCTCGGCCTTTTGGCTAAGATGCAAATGAGCTCAAGTCTTGGAGGAGGAACCTCCCCCTTCTCCAATCAGCTTAGCTCATGTAGATCAGGCCCAGGACAGGGTGGTTTGGTCGCTCGCCCTGTCTCGTCAGCCTGGATCTGAAATGTCTCAACTTGTTGAGACTCTGAATTGGATTTGATTTGATTGAATTGGAAAAGTATATTAAAAAAAATGCACCTAACCAGCATGTCTTTTGGACTGTGGGAGGAAACCGGAGCACCTGGAGGAAACCCATGCAGACATGGGGAGAATGTGCAGACTCTGCACAGACGGTGACCTAAGCCAGGAATCGAAGCCAGGTACCTGGTACTATGAGGCAGCAGTGCTAACCATTGCACCACCATGCTGCCCATAATAGGCAACATTGCAGGATAAGTCTTCTGAAGAAATTTTGTTTTAGACGAGGGCTCAACTAATACATCCCATCATAACCTGGCTACAATAGTTGATGTTGGCCACAATGAGCAACTTAGTATCAGGCAAGCCTTCAAGAGGAGTTTATCTTTAAAACTGCAATTGCAGTCACGTACTATGCAAGTCATTACAGTATAAATCAGTCACTTTTAAGCAAAAGGAAACACTATTACAAGTTTAACACTAAAGGATCGCTCAAGATCAACTTTACGAATTATATTAATGCTGTGCACATCACACAAAATTTTACGGCCGATAATTAAACATACAGAAGTGTTTACCCTGTAATCCCAGGTATGGTGGTCTGCATCATGATGCATAAAAGCATCACAACTACATGGACAGGCTGGATGGACCAGCGGTCCTTTCATAGAATCCTTACAGTGCAGAAGGAGGCCATTCGGCCCATCTAGTCTGTACCGACTTTCTGACAGGCCATCCCACCCAGGGCGCCGTAACCCGCGTATTAACCCCACGTATCCCCCAACTACACATCGAGATACTAAGGAACCATCTAGCATGGCCAATCCACCTAAGCTGCACATCTTTGGAGTGTGGGAGGAAACCGGAGCACCCGGAGGAAACGCGTGCAGACACGGGGAGACCGTGCAAACCCCACACAGACAGTCACCCGAGACGGAAATTGAACCTGGGTCCCTAGCGCTGTGAGGCAGCAGTGCTAATCACTGTGCCACCGTGACATTTTCATATGCACCAGTTTCATTTAGCCAACTTAAAGTATGTTAATCATTTGGCTGAAAATAACTTAAATACAACATTGAACATCAAGTCAATGAATCACTTAACTGATCACTACACCAACATGCAGTTTAGTCTTTTCATTAGAATTCCCTTGATGTTAGTTATTTATTAAGAGAAAATACTTAAATGATGTGCATGAGGCACATGTCAGTGCTGACACCTGTAAAAAGAATGGCAATTTTCAGTTTGCCAAGTTATAATTACTCACAATATCTATTTATCAAAAAAGTTGTTCCAGCTGTTTGCACCACTAATGACTTCATAATACAATGGTGATAAATTCCATTGACACCGGGATTAATTTATTGCATCATTAGGGTTCATCCACAGTTACCATTTAGAAGTTATGAGCTCTCTACTGCATTCTTCTTAAACAATAGCATTATCAAAAGCAAGCAGTGGGAAGATTAAAGCTCTACTTGCAGATTAAGTACAAATTATCTGCCCTCCTGTTTCAGCACCATTTATTCATTTATCACATAACGTCTAGTATTTCAGGTCAGTGTCAATATGCTCTGCATCCTCGCAGTTAACAGATGTCTTCTCTTGTCAAATGAATTACTTTATGTTTCACGCACTGGTGGTCGCAGATGTGTCACTATAGCAACGTCATTAATTTCAGATCTTACCGGAAACATGCTCTCCAATCAAACCTAATTATACCACATTGCTTTCTTGTCCTACAATAAGGAAACTATAATGTAATTATTGGGACACTTCATTTTCTATTCTGTCGTGGTAAATGAGCAAGCCAAAGTGATGGACGCTTCATGTCAGAATGCTTACTGATGAAGCACAAACCTAATTTGCAGTCATACAAAGGACTACCTTGCAATTAAGATAGACTGCAATGCTCCTCAGACCCAACAACTTAAATTCTGTTTAGCTACTAACAGTGATTTCTGTTTCTGCAGCCCAAAGAGCAGCACAATGCAAAATGACATTTAACAGGTGTTTGCTCGAGCCAACACATATTTTGGCCATTGAACGAGGCGGAACACGCAACATTGCGTGGAATTCAAACCCAAGTTTCCGGACTATTTTCCCTTGCTTAAAAAAATCTTGACCAGCTTGTAAAAGATGATGTGGAGATGCCGGCGATGGACTGGGGTGGGCACAGTAAGGTGTCTCACAACACCAGGTTTATTTGGTATCAAGAGCTTTCGGAGCGCTGTTCCTTCACTTGCCTAAAGAAGAGCAGCACTCCGAAAACTCGTGAGACCAAATAAACCTGTTGGATTTTAACCTGGTGTTGTGAGACTTTGTAAAAGGTGATGACGACAATGAAATGGTCAAAGTGGGAGCAGGTGGGACTCTTGCAATTTAATACCTAGCCTGAAAAACTGTAATAAAGTACCAAATGTGCTGTGACACTTGATCTACCAATATTCTGCAGGAAAATTAAAACATTAAATGGGAAATAGTTACAGTTCAAATAAACAAGATGTCTTCAAAGGAACGGCTGTTCAAAAATGTTTGGATTTACTGCATAGGAGATGCTAACAAATCACAAATGTAAGATCAACTTGCTTTTACGCAGAAAAACCTTTAATGCAGAAAAGCACAGAAGTCTACCTAAAAATGCACACTGAGCGGAAGTAGGAATGATAAATAGGGTGAAAGCCTGAGCGAACACATGGGTCTGAAAGGAGTGGGGGGTGGAGGGCTTCTCCGAAGAGTGTGTGGGCTGAAGGCACATCGCCCATTTTTGAGCATTCACAACAGGACAGTTAGAAAAATGCACCGTTGAGGAGGAGTCGTCATAGGATTTGGGGCAGTTGCAAAGATTGGTGAGACCATGAAGCAATTTAAACACGAGGATGAAAATTTCAAATCTGAGCCGTTGGGGATCAAAAGCCAACAGAGATCATCAGGTACTGGGTAGTGAACTACTGGGACGTGATGCTGGGCAAACTTTATTCATTAGTCACAAGTAGGCTTACATACATTGTGAAAATCTCCTTGTCGCCACATTCTGGCACCTGTTCGGGTACACCGAGGGAGAATTTAGCATGGCCAATACACCTAACTAGCATGTCCTTTGGACTGTGATAGGAAACTGGAGCACCCAGAGGAAACCCACACAAATACCAGACCCCGCACAGACAGTGACCCAAGCCGGGAATTGAACTCGGGTCCCTGGTGCTGTGAGGCAGCAGTGCTAACCGCTGTTGCACTGTGGCGTTACAGATACAGAGATTTGGATGAGATGAACTTTGAGAGCATTGGAACAATCCAGTCTTGAAGGAGCAAAGGCTGGGATGAAGATTTCAGCAGAGATGCTAAGGTAGTGGTACAGATGGGAATAGGAAGCCTTTATGATGTAGAGGATATGCAGCCATAATAAGCATGGGTTGAATTGGAAGCTGAGGTTTCAAACAGGCTGGTTGAGCCCCAGACAAAGGCTGTGGAAAGGATGGAATTTGTTGTTTGGTTTGGAGATAATGTCTTTTCTTCAGTTAAACATGAAGTGCAGCTCATCATAATTGAATGACAACACTAAGGCAGTGGAGATATCAATAGGGATGAAAGCTTGGTGTTAGTGTATGGGTTTGAGCCAAAGGCCATATTTACAGATGATGGTGCCAAGACTCTGTATGCAGACCCAAGGATCAAGGGGCCAAGACTCGGTCCTTGAGAGATTCCAAAAGTCATGGCATGGGGTGAAAAGAAAAACCACTGGAGATACTCTGGCTATGGCCAGATACATAAGAATGGAGCCAGGTCAAGGGTGCTGCACTGAGATGTATCAATAGAGGCGACAGTTTGAAGGAAGGTGGGATAGCTAACCATGTCAAGAATTGTTGAGTTGGCAAGGAGAGATAAAGCATTGTAGTGGCAGTCGAGTATATATTTATCAATTTGATGAGAGCTATTTTGATGTTACAGCAGCGTTGGAAATCTGATGAGAGATATTCAAACAAACGACTGCAAGAGATGTTACAAAGAATATGTATTGTGACTATGAATACGGCGCTCCATCCCTTTAGCATTGTCAGCATCTGTGGGGTGGGGAATAAACTTTCTTCAGCAGCACTCGCATCCCAAAAGAACCCGAACTACGTTTGGGGAGTGATAACTTGCTCAGCAACTTTATACGGTTGGAAATTGGGTTCTAATTTGTGATGAGAGGATGGGAGGACAGGTTACGAATAAGGGTTGACGATAGTGGATTTGAAAAGGACGTGGAACGGTACTTGAGGAATCCAGTTACAATCCAAGTTATGAGAGCCGAGAAGAGAAGTTACTTGGTTGGCATTGGAGATAAGAAGTAGGGTTCATGTTTACACTCCTGGAGAGGTGGGCAGCCTTGGCAAAAGATGAATGAGGCCCTATGCTGCTTGTCCAGGCAGATCTGACAATGGTTACCCCCTTGGTTCTGGATGAAAAATTGAAGGCATAAAATAAAACAACTAGGATGAATAATGGTGCAAGACTTACCAGGGCATCAAGAGTGGGGGACAGAGTACGGCTGCGCGAATAGACTCCTGAAAGTATACTGTTGTGAATGGAAAGCTGAAGATTAAGCAACTGGAAACTGTAAGCGACAAAGGCTGGGGAATGAGTGAAAGTTCATTCTAGAGGAAGACACGAAATAAAGTGGGGATGATAGGGTGTGTGTTTTGTGAGCAATGCAAGAAAGTGATCAGAGGCGGCCTTGTAAATGACCGGGATCACAGTACAGAGGAGCAACGAGAGATGGGGTGAAAATTTGGATATCGGAGTGGACAACAAAGGTTTTAAAGAGGCAAGAGGGATAGAATAAAATGAAGTGTTTGAAAGATAGGTGAAAGCAGCAGGATTCATCTGTGACTGAGTGAGGTGGTGGCGGAAAGTATAGCCAGGCACGAGGCAGGGTTTTAACCACTTAGTTTTGACAATAACTTGACAATTATCCATGAATCTGAAGACTGAACACATCCAAAAACCGTACTCTTTTCTTGAAGCCTCACTGACTTTTAGCATAGGAAGTCCCTGACCCAAGCCGACACGAACCTCACCAACCTTTGGTGTGGGAAGTTTAGCTGTTTGTTTGTATGTGACACATACAAACATGTTTGTATGGGACTTCGCCAACACTCTGAACCCTCTCCTACAAGCAGAATAGCTGATGGTGGAACGGGGGGAGTGAAACTTATTACAGGTACCCTGCATTTATTATTCAGTGATACTTTTCTAGCCATTGTATTTACTTTAGGCTAGAGCCAGCCTAGGCTTAGGCTATTGTAATATGAGTAGGCTTCGTCTTTCTTAGGTGTATAGGTATCTGAAAACCAAAATTATCCGAAATGCGACCGGCCCCAAGGATTTCGGATAACGGATATTCGACCTGTATAACATTGTGAATGGCAAGTTTCTTTATTGGGAGTGAAGACATTCTGGAGGCAAATGGGGGGGAAAACAGGCAGTGAGCATTGGTCTGTTGGCAGAGTTCCCAGGGTGCAGCAAAGCAGAGAAAGGCAAGAGGTTGGTAAGGTTAGTCCCCAGTGGGTATGTGGGGACACTAAGGCCGACAAGAGAGGGTGCTGCAATCTCAGGCTCGATAAGGAAGCATCGACGAATGCCTTTGTTTGTTTTTTTTGAAGAATGCCTTGAGAGGCAGTTTACTTTTACACAGCTGGTAAATAAAAAGGTACACAGGACTGTAATCATAGTAATCTACACTAAATACTAGTGATTAAAAAAGCAGAGAGATTTTATTTGCAGTAGTTAATGCTGGTCAGAATGAAGAAAAATACGTACACTTTAAGACAACTTTTTGAACACCTTAAAAACATTTGACTGTTCAGAAGTGATTTTAAAGAAAATCTAATTACATGTAGAATTATAGAATCCTACAGTGCAGAAGGAGGCCATTCAGCCCATTGAGTCTGCACCGACCACAATCCCACCCAGGCCCTATCCACATAACCCCATGCATTTACCGTAGCTAGTCCCCCTGACACTAAGGGGCAATTTACCATGGCCAATCCACCTAACCCACACATCTTTGGACTGTGGGAGGAAACCGGAGCACCCGGAGGAAACCCATGCAAACACGGGGAGAACGTGCAAACTCCACACAGTGACCCAAGCCGGGAATCGAACCCAGGTCCCTGGCGCTGTGAGGCAGCAGTGCTAACCACTGTGCAACTGTGCCACCAATATATGTTGCCTTCCATTAATAAAAAGAGTTGAGATTTTGATAAACCTGCCTCAAAAGGAGTTTGAAAGCCACTTAAAAATTCCATTAAGCAAAACATAGAGGTAATACTGTACTTTTTGTGCACCTCTCAATTTGTCCACATCCCCAAAATACTAGCTGTTTCACCACATTCAATTTCACGCAATATCATTCAAAATATCACACAACATTTGAGAGCATTGCACTTATATGCCATAGTTAAGAAAGCCCACCAACACCTCTACTTTCTCAGGAGACTAAGGAAATTCAACATGTCCGCTACGACTCTCACCAATTTTTACAGATGCACCATAGAAAGCATCCTTTCTGGATATATCACAGCTTGGTATGGCTCCTGCTCTGACCAAAACCACAAGAAACTATAAAGGATAGTGAACATAGCCCAGTCCATCACGCAAACCAGACTCCCGTCCATTGACTCCGTCTACACTTCCTACTGCCTCAGAAAAGTAGGCAGCATAATTAAGGACCCCACGCACCCCAGACATACTCTCTTCCACCTTCTACCATCGGGGAAAAAAATACAAAAGTCTGAGATCACGCACCAACCGACTCAAGAACAGCTTCTTCCCTGCAGACTTTTGAATGGACCTATCTAATATTAAGTTGATCTTTCTCTACACCTTAGTTATAACTGTAACACTACATTCTGCGCCTTCTCCTTTCCTTCTCCCTTATGTACTCTATGAACTTTGTCTGTATAGTGCACAAGAAACAATATTTTTCAGTGTATACCAATACATGCGACAATAATAAATCAAATCAGTTACATTTTTCATGCAAAATTAGAAGCTTCAGAGTATCAGAAACATGTCAAGAAGCTTAGAAGACAACAACATTACCTGTCTTATCTGTTAATAAATAAACTAAGCGCCCCAGTTCTTCAGGTATTGTGCTTGTCCGAACCACTGTGCCGGGAATATTATCATCTCTCATGATCATCCAGCCGTAAGCTGCTTTCCCCATGTCCAGGTTTACCCGTAAACTGTGCAAACAGGAAAGAGAGAAGTTAACAACTTCCAACTTAATTTAGCGTTGTCTTAAGCCTCAAATCCAACATTGTTAGGAACGTTAACCTGTTAGCATTTTTATTTTCAGACAGTTAACCATCAGTGCATTTTTATACTTATCATAATAAATAAATTAAAACAAGATGAGGCCAAAAGTCTAATGTAATTCCACTCACAACCAAGCTATTAGAAATGGGAGCATGCCAGGAGCACATACCAAAAGATTAAAATTGATTTTAGAAAGATATTAAAACAGGTGGCAAGTATAAAAGGACTATTAAGGTAAGCAACTTGTAATGAATAGGCCACTTAGGAGAACAGGATTTTACATTAGAACTATTATGGAATGACAATTTTTCTTCACAATGCATTCCTCGCCAGTTATTCTTCCAATAACTACTTTGTGTCACTTATTAGCACCGTGAAACTAAAACCACAGCAATAAATGAATGGTATGGACTGAGCTTGTAGACAGGTTGTTCACAGCAGTATGATCCTTCTGGGATCCCCACATTTTTCAGCTTCTGCTCCTACAGTTTCACGATAGCAATCGGTTTCCTTCACAATTAGAACTGGGTATGAATTCCAACATTCACTTTCTGTGGCTTTTGGGCAGCATTTTTTAAAAAAAATCTTACCTGATGGGGATGATATAGGAAAATAATAGGATGAACCGGAACAGGTAACGATACCAAGGGCCCACGAAGCCTTGTAAAGCTACCATAACCACTGAAAGCACAACTAGAGCTAAAAACAAAGCCTTTGTCAATCGATTTAGTTCCAGGTCCAGCAAGCCGACCTACAAAAAAAAAAATCAAAATAGCTGCGAGTTAGTTTAGCACAGCTTAACCAGACTGCATAAAAAGATGAAAAAAGGTTTACTTCTTTAATATATTTTACAATTCTTATTTTTATGATGCATTTTGTATATGCCACAATTTTGCCACATTACTCTAAATTTCTTTTTTATTCATTCATGGGACATGGGCGTTGCTGGTTGGCCAGCATTTATTGCCCATCCCTAGTGCCCTTGAGAAGGTGGTGGTGAGCTGCCTTCTTGAATCGCTGCAGTCCATGTTCTGTGAGTTGACCCACAATGCCCATCCCTAGTTGCCCTTGGAGGGCAGTTGAGAGTCAACCACATTGCTGTGGCTCTGGAGTCACATGTAGGCCAGGCCAGGCAAGGACGGCAGATTTCCTTCCCTTAAGGACATTAGTGAACCAGATGAGTTTTTCCCGACAATGGTTTCATGGTCATCAGTAGATTCTTAATTCCAGATAATTTTTATTGAATTCAAATTCCACCATCTGCCGTGGTGGGATTCGAACCCGGGTCCCCAGAACATCAGCTGAGTTTCTAGATTAATAGTTCAGCGATAATACCACTAGGCCATCACCTCCCCGCAAATTAACAGAGCTTGCATACATTCCAATACTGATAGCAAACAATTGTTATCTATTTTCTATTCCAGATTTGTAACTTTTTTTAATTCATTCATGGGACATGGGTGTCGCTGGCTGGCCAGCATTTATTGCCCATCCCTAGTTGCCCTTGAGAAGGTGGTGGTGAGCTGCCTTCTTGAATCACCGCAGTCCATGTTCTGTGGGTTGACACACAATGCCATTAGGGAGGGTATTCCAGGATTTTGACCCAGCGACTGTGAAGGAAACGGCAATATATTTCCAAGTCAGGATGGTGGGTGGCTTGGAGGGGAACTTGCAGGTGGTGGTGTTCCCATTTATCTGCTGCCCTTGTCCTTCTAGATGGAAGCGGCCATGGGTTTGGAAGATGCTGATTAAGGATCTTTGGTGAATTGCTGCAGTGCATCTTGTAGATAGGGCACATTGCTGCTACTGAGCGGTGGAGGATCTGAATATTTGTAGATGTGGTGCCAATCAAGTGGGCTGCTTTGTCCTGGATGGTGTCAAGCTTCTTGAGTGTTGGAGCTGCACCCATCCAGGCAAGTGGGGAGTATTCCATCACACTCCTGACTTTGCCTTGTAGATGGTGGATAGGCTCTGGGGAGTCAGGAGGTGAGTTACTCGCTGCAGTATTCCTAGCCTCTGACCTGCCCTTGTAGCCACTGCTGGCAGATCACAAAAAAGTTGGAGGAGCACCATTAAAATCACAAATCTACAGTTTGAACGTTTCTGATTTTTAATCAAGCAACTTGCACAATAAAAGCGAAATACTGCGGATGCTGGAGATCTGAAATAAAAACCAAGTGCTGGGAAAACTCAGCAGGTCTGGCAGCACGCGTGGAGAGAGAAACAGAGTCACCGTTTCAAGTCCAATAAGACCTTTCTCCAGAACTGTTCTGAAGAGGAGCCACATTGGACTCGAAACAGGTGTGACGAGGAATCTAAACAAGAAGGTGAGACTTTTACAAGAAGTGCTGGTGGATTGGGAGTGAATGCCAATATGCCAGAGCACAGAGGGGTATTGGGATTTGGTGCAAGTTAGGAAGCAGACAGAAGAAGGGCAGCACGGTGACACAGTAGTTAGCACTGCTGCCTCACAGTGCCAGGGACCCAGATTCAATTCCCGGCTTGGGTCACTGTCTGTGTGGAGTTTGCACATTCTCCCCGTGTCTGTGTGGGTTTCCTCCCACAGTCCAAAGATGTGTGGGTTAGGCTGATTGGCCATGCTAAATTGTCCCTTAGTGTCAGGAGAGCAAGCAGGGTAAATGCATGGGGTTATGGAGATAGGGCCTGGATGGGATTGTGGTCGGTGCAGAGTTGATGGGCTGAATAGCCTCCTTCTGCACTGTAGGATTCTATGATTCTAAGAGTTTTGGATGAGCTCAAGTTAACGGAGGGTGGAACTTAAGAGGTCTTCCTGGAGAATAGTCAGGACTGAAGGCAAAAACATATTGAAGTAGGTTTCAGCAGCTGAGGCAACAGTGGAGTCAGGAGAGGTTATTGAGTTGGAATTGCATGGTTTTTATGATGTAAACGGATACGTTTACCCTGCTTGCTCTCCTGACACTAAGGGACAATTTAGCATGGCCAATTAAATACAGACACTGCAAATGGTCACCTCAGAAAGGGGAGGAACCAATAGTAATAGAATGCAGATTGAGTTGGGGTTGAAGACAATGGTTTTGGTCTTTGCAAAGTTTAACTGAAGGAAATTGACACTAATCTTGGATTAGATGGCAGATGTGCAAACTGACAACAGGGAAGGAGTGGAGGCATCGAGAGAGAGCTGCTGCTTCCATCAGTGTACAGGTGGAACATGATGCACAACTTTGGATGTCATGATTCGGGGGCAGCAGATAGAAGAGCGATTCAAAGGAGGCCAAATACAGGTTCCTTGCAGGACTCCAGAGATAGTGGCACAGGAGTAGATGTGTGGGAGATTCTCTGGATAAGTGATAATGGAACTAAGTGAGCGCAGCCCAGTACGAGTCCTGCAGAGAGGCCCAGCTCAGCTGGACAACTAAGAGGAATTGCAGGAGGATGGTGAGGTAGTCTGTGCAAAGGCTACAGATAAGTTGAGCAGTTTGAGGAATCATAGAATCAGACAGTGCAGAAAGAGGCCATTCAGCCCATCAAGTCTGCACCGACCACAATCCCACCCAGGTCCTGTCTCCACAACCCCATACACTTACCTTAGCTAGTTTCCTTGACACCAAGGAGCAATTTAGCACGGCCAATCCGCCTAACCCGTACATCTTTGGAGTATGGGAGGAAACCAGAACACCCAGAGGAAACCCACGCAGACACGGGGAGAATGTGCAAACTCCACATAGACAGTGACCCAAGCTGGGAATCGAGCCTGGGTCCCTGGCGCCGTGAGGCAGCAGTGCTAACCGCTGTGGCACCGTCTTTCATGCTCACAGTCACATAATGTCACTTGCGGTTTTGATAAGAGCCGTTTCTGTGCTCTGGCAGGAGTGGACATCTAACTTAAACATGGAGCATGGTAAAAAAAAATAGGCATATCCAGTGCAACATTCGAATCAATGGTACCCGTTTTTTGGGCTATGGATGATGTTTAGTGACCAAAATAGCATCTGCAGCATGTGTGCACAATTTTGGGGCAGTCATGCCCATGCCATACGAGAGCATGCACTCAATGAACATCACCATATGTTTGCAAAGCAGACAGGTTGTGACATCAATCAGCAGTACTTTTAGATCTTAACGTCCCAGCCAATTCCCCCCAGCTTGCCTTGCACAGCTGCATACTCATTTATCAGCAGTAAAGAACACCCCACCAGCCCTATTCAAAGGGATCAATTGCCTCCCAGTTAGTTGCCACTTTATTTCTTCTGGTTGCTGCTTCGATTCTATAACTGTTTGGTGCTTTCTGTAGCCATTTACATTTGCCAAAATTTACAGGCAGTGGTGTGACAGGTTCTCACAGAGTTTTGCCAACTTCAAAGCTTGTGTGCAAACCAGCTGCTCCCAGATGTGGGTGCACTGACAGCTATTCCTCTCAGAATGCAGAATGACTTGGACATCGAAGAGAAGACACCCAGAGAGCAATTCTCCTACCAGAACCTCAGTGAGTAGCAATGTGCAAGGTGTAGCAAGGAGGTGTGTATTAAAACCATCCAACTCTGGCAGCCAGAACTGTAACCTCAGCTGTAGCAGGACCGCATTGCCAGTGGCTGTGAAGATGATCATGGCAATGAACATTTAGATATCTTGTTCCTGGTTGGAGCTTCAGGTATTTTCAGTATCTTGCGTCTGCCATCCGCTGTTGCATGAGGGGGGTCACTAACCCACTCTATGCATTAAGGAACTTTCCCAGTAGGAAGCAGGCTTAGCAACAAGGCTTCGCTATGATTGCACACTTCCCCATGATTCAGGCTCCATCGACTGTGTGCACTTCAGCAAGTGACACCGTATGTCAATTCTGTCCTATACTGCAACTAACTCCTGCGAAGCCAGTGGCTGGGCAACCTTGGCAAAGAATCATGCAGGTCAAAGCTCAGGATCTTGGCAATAATCATAATGCCTTCACAATGTAATTAGTTGACTTTTGCATGCAGTATGGCATGATTTTATTCATAAATTTAGTTTGGAACACTTTCATTTTGTGGCACCTTTTATTTTTGCATTGTCAAGCTGATGACGTGATCGAGGAAAGATTGGGGATGGTTGGAGAATTGGGATTGGAGTCACTTGTATCGTACTCCGATAAATTCTTCATTCCACTCATAGAATCGCTACCTCTGCAGAAGGAGGCCATTCGGCCTATCGAGTCTGCACCAACCACGATCCCACCCAGGCCCTGTCCCTGTAACCCCACATATTTACCCTTGCTAATCCCACAGACAATAAGGGGCAATTTAACAAGGCCAATCCACCTAACCTGCACATCTTTTTCACATATGAATCCAAAAATACACATCCCTCCCAAGTTTCAATGGTAAAAATTTCCTAAAACCCAACGCCCAAAACCTGACCAATACACTTACTAGCACTTGATTTAATATGAATGCGCATTCCGGTGAGTTTTGGTGTTTGCCAAAGGGAATTTTGTAATGACGAAAGGAACAATAAATGTAAAGAAAATAGAAAATTCAATCTTTTTACAAAGCATTCTCGTGAACAGTAGAGCCATAGTAACTCGCTGCACAGAAGGTAGCTATTTCAATCTGCGCTAGCCTGTGGGAATCCAAAGTGAATCTTCTCTGCCCCACATGCTCCCCATAGCACTATAAATTCCTCTGCTGCAACTGTTTCTCTGTGGCAATGCATGCCATGCCTCAACAATCCTCTGCAACATCTCTCTTCCCATTCACTCAGTGAGGATTTTAAATTGATGGTCCCTGTTCACTTACTCCTCAACCAGAAATAGTCTTTTCCCTAATTATTGCTATCAAAATCCTTCATAATTTTCAAAACCTCTCGAGTCTCAAATTAACAATCCCCGGGCCAAATGTAATAATCCCAGTCTCCCTTTCTAGCTGTAGTTTTCCATTCCCAACAACACTCTGATGAATCTACGATGCATGGTGCTCTCTATGGTTTTAATGCCCTTTCTAAAATGACAAAATTGCAGATAATACAGGGAAGCACAGCCTAGCCAATGTTTTGCACAAATTTATCATTACCTCCTTTTTTTTTCATAATTGTCCCAATTTATAAAGTCCAAAATGCTCCTGGATCTTAAAATGGCTTTATCTACCCGAGTGCTCAGTAATGAATTAGCAATGTGAAGCGTGGAGCACTGGGAAAGGGGAAGGAAAAAGTCCACGGCTTTGAAATGTGGTGTTTAAGAAGCCTAATCACTACCGGATGGATGAATGGAAGAAGAGCAAGAAGCTGACAGCGATGGAAGCAGCTGGACAACATTAAAGCCTGGCTTAACCAGAACTCCAAAAACCATGGCATTCACTGACACGGTGATTGGAAGGTTTGGAGGACCATGATTGTCTATGGCACTCAGCATGACACTTAGATGATGATGATCTACCTGCACTGTCAATTTCAGGGAATTATGTATTTGAATTTCGAGGGCTTGCTGTCCATTCACATCTTTCAAAGTATTTTCATTGAATTCACATTCCCATGATTGCTTTATTCTCCCCAAATATATTACCATTACATTTATAAGCATTCAAAATCCCCTTACGATGGCCATATTGGCCTTGGAGTAGTGCAGCGTAGATTTATCAGAATGATGCCTGGGCTCCAAGAATTAAACTATAAGAAAGGATTGCACTAACTATGGTTGCACTCCTTGGAATTTAGAAAGTTAAGGCGGAGATTTGATCAAATTTTTCAAGCTATTAAGGGAAACCAACAGGGTAGAGAGAGAGAGAATCCATTTCCATTAGTTGGGGAGTTTAGGATTAGAGCACACGGTCTAAAAATTAGAACCAGATCCTTCAGGTGTGAAGTTACTTCCACACGAAGTGTGGAATTCTCTTCCACAAGTGTTGATGCTCGGTTGATTGCTAATTTTAAGTCTGAGACTGACAGATTTTTGCTCACTAAAAAGGTATTAAGGGATAGGGGACTAAGACGAGTATATGGAGTTAGATTGCAGGTGTGGCTTGAGGAGCTAAATCTGCCGCTTGTGCTCCTAGTCCACTCATCTGACTACCTTCCTGGAGTTCATAGTCCTGAATATTATGTCTGTGACGGCTGTATTAATGTAGATTCACTAATTGAATGCTAATTGAAATTAAGTCGTGAGAAATAATTCTGCTGGCTTTTACATCCAATTGTTACAATAACTCACAGTGAGGAGAAAGAATAATTTGCATTAGGCTTCAGTGATTCCTCCTTTCAGCTGTCTTGCCGCAACCAGAAATAGTTATTCTTCAAATTACTCATGATCATAATTTTAACTACATTGTCCTTTTATTCAGATTGGGCAACTCGTTTCTGTTCAGTTGATTTAAGATTCTGTTGATCATAATTAATCAATTTTTAAATTTTCCAGCAGCCCGCACTGTAGCTATTTTTCCTGCTCATTTTTGAATGCATTACAGTCAATAAAGTCCCGCAAGGGAGCAAAAGCATCACAACTGGATTTCTCTTGCTCCTTTCCGGCAGCTCTTGTCATAGACCTTACGGCACTGCAAAATGGGACACAAACACAAACGTTTCCCTTAATTACAGAAACAATCAGAAAATTACACCTAAACATTTGTGAAGAATTCAAACATTCCTGAGGCTTGCCTTTCTCGTCCCCCGAGAACCAAGATTCTATAGACGACGGCAAACTGATTTATCAGCTGCACTCAAAAGTAACACAACTGAGGCAAATATCTTGCGATTTCCACAGCTTCTACTAATACGTGGTTTATGCTTGAATTATTGAGAAAAATGGGTTTTGGGATTAAAAAGAAGAAAAATTAAGCCAGAGAAGCAGAGCACGTTTCAAAGACCAGATTTCTTTGGGTTCACAATGGCAGTCTAAGTTTCAGGCCTCACTGCGGATCAGATGAAGTCATTATTCATTCAGTCAAGGAAAAAAAGACTCAATTACCTCAACCTAAAGATGCTATCAATGAATGCAAAGTGCATATTTTGCTCTATTCATCTAAATCCCATTAAAAGTGAAAGGAATGATTTAATCTGGCCGTCTAAAGTTGGTCTTTTTTTGTAATAAAATAAAGAATCACTGTCTCACAATATGCATAACTACTGACTGAGACTGTTCCCCCTGCATCATAAACAGCAGAAATAACTGTGAAACTCTATACAGAAAATTCAGCAAAGAATACTACTGTTCCCTTGGAAAAAGTCACGGCTCCAATGAACTGCCACCTCATAAATATGGTAAGTTCTGCTCTATTACAACAAAGAAAAACAATTCTTGGTCAATAAGTGTTGCGTAACATTTTCCCTTTCCCACACAGTGTAACCATCACTTTCAATCTACATACTACAAAAACATCTGATTTGTAATTGGTTCATCAAAAGCAAGAAAGAATTGAACACAAAAAGTAAATGGAGGCTTCCATGACAAGCCATACTCATGTCAGCATTTAATTAATAGGCAACAATGATAATCTGACAAAAATACAGTAAAACACCATATTAAATAAAATAAAAACAAAACTGCCTGTAAACAAAATGTACTTTATACACAATAATCCATGTTAATGTAGTACTAATTACATTTGTACAATACTGGCTACCATTTCCTGAAGCTTTGGCTGTAATCGGATACACTGTAATGCATGGGAAAACGCAAAGTTAAAAGGACACTAGCTTTATTGCTCTGCATTAACTTTTTGCTCAGAGTTTCAGCTTGACATTTTACATTTGGGCAGGCCAGTTAATGAAACACTGATAGCAACACTTATTGCACAGAGACTGCGCACCTTTTTTTTCCCCCCATTTTGTATCTCAACATTAAATTTTTACGCCAGAAGTAAATTCAATTTCACAATCTTATCCAAAACAAGCATCATAATTAATTCTGAACCATAAATGTTGCAAACTTGAACGCTAAAAAAATTTAGCGCAACTCTCGCACTTTAGATTCTGGCGCATCTGAGTTTATTTTCCCTAAAATAGTCAATCGCACCAACAACTTGCATAGAAACCAAGCAATATTCTGTTTGCAAACGCACAACTGTTTCACCTACCATTCCACAAAATCCCATTATCAGCCAAACATCTTTCTCTGACTGATGACACAATATATATACAAAAGAGAAAATGCTTCAAAAAACACTGATGGGGTGCGGGAAGAGCTGATGCGTGAGGCTGGACAAAGACTTCAACTGATGCAAACTAAAGACAGACAGGATGGAAGTCTATTCCCGCTGGTCAACAAGTTGAGTTTGAGCGGTTTCAATCTTGTTACAAGGCCACAACACATTCATTGCAGTTTTAATGTAAGCCTACTTGTGACTAATAAATAAACAAACAACACAAAGTCACTTTCAGGTGGCCTTAAAATTGGCCCATTCCAATGTGCCCATTCTTCACTTCGACAACTAAATTTGCAGTTTTTATTTTTCAAGGTTCAGCCGGAACGCTGACTTTACATCCCACCCAACATTTGCTCTCACTTGACGTCAATCGATCAGGGGTCTAAAACCAGCTTTGCACCCAAACCACCAACTTCCCCAATGGACAAGTTCGGCTAAAACCTGCTCCTTGATCATTAGTGGCACAGGTGGGCACTGTGGACAAATCATTTTCAGTATCTCCTGGAAGTAAAATGGTGAGGGTGATACATTTCTACATCAGTGGTGTACCATCTTGAAGCATTCAGGACGAGGCTTCATAATAAATTGAATTTCACATGCTCCAAAACGAGAAAGCGCATCACTACATTATACTGTATAATCAGGTTCTGAACTAAAAGTAATAATCCCACACACACCCTCAAGCTAGAAATGGTCTTCCACAATATGGCCTTTCTTTATCGATTACGAGGGTGTGAAACTGGTTTCTCATTTTATTGAAATCTGTACATGTCTTCAAATCAATGTTACCAGATTAAATGAACAATTACATTGTTAGCTAGTCAAGGATGGGGACAAGACAAAAGACAGAAACCTACTTGATGCATCTATCATGTATTTCACTCCTACTATATTAACCCTTAGAGATTACATGAAAAAGACACAAGTATCCCTCAGTAAAGAGCCGAATGATACCCCCAGAAAACCCTCCAAATAATGCATGAAAATCTGAAATGTCTGAATCACTTATTCCGCTAATTTGCTATTGCCTGGAAAATTAAAAATTACAGGGTCTGATTACTAGAGTACCCAGTCGTATAGAACCATAAAACATAAAAATGCAGGCTCTCTAATTCTGAGATCTGTGTTAGTCAAAGGTGCAAACACCTTAAAGCTGAAGTTTTGATATTGTTCATGAAACGCCAAAAAACAATCCACGATAATAGACACACACCTCCATTTCTTGTACATCTTAATAGCAAAGTCAAAGACTGCTCTGGTTTCAAAAATAAAAATCGTGCATTTCTGATTGTATTTCACCGTGGTTGCCTGCAACATTTGCCGCAGCGTTTGAGAGCGACAATCTGTATAATTGTAATCGAAGATTGGTAACTCTGAACTGGAAGAGAGTCACAACAACTCGACATTTATAGCTGACCCCATAAAACTTTTCTTTATGTATTTCTAACTGACGTATAATTGCAGACCAATCATAAAAATTACATATCACAGTATCTTAAGTATCGCGCTGAGCAATTCCTCTCATGGCTTCAAAAATTCACTTTACCTTCGAAACTATAAGTCATGATTTTCAATTCCTCACATTTCATTTAATAATCTAACACACATTGTAAAATAATAATAGTTTGTTTATTTCCTACTATTAGTCAACTCGCTTAAGAAAATGTTTTAAAAAGGTCACTATTATTACGCATCCATTGACTTAAAAACTAGTTTCATTTCAACTTTGTTTTGTTATTTTGGTGTACATTACTCTTGCTCCTATGAAACATTTGATGATTGATTTCATACTTAATGGCTTGTAAGAAATCTTAACATTTGGACTTATGGGAAAAGTTGCCCAGATTGACAGATAAAGTAAAAAGGTCTGTATTAATTTCCAAATAAAGAAATGCATGGAGTGGTATTTCACTATGATTATACTCCAAAGTACCAATTACTACACATCAGAAACTATAGCGGGTGACACTCTACAATAAAGGAAATAATTTCCAGTTGGAGAGACAGAAACTGCTAATATGCAGGGTTCGAGTCTACAAGAATCTCTGCAAAAGGAAGTAGCTAATAAGGTTTAATGATGCATGTCAGGAAGCCACAATATGTAGGGAAACACAGCTGGCTTCATTTTGTAAACTCTTCTGTATACACATCTTTCCAGTTCTCAATTGTCAGCTGTGCAAGTGCCACTGGGGACAATTTAAATCATAAATCAGGATAGTCCTCAGTTTCTTGAAATTAGGGCCAAAATACATTAATACAATACGTGTCCGATCTTAGAGCCGCTGCCCTCGCTGAAGTTTACCAGGCATACATAATTGAGCAATTCTTACGTTAAAAAACGCAAGGAAAATTACATTCCTTAACTTGCTTCCTGAGGGCGATGTCCAAAGCCCTATGTTCCAGATGAAACCAAGGACTGATAGGCACGTGGTTTCTGTGGCAGAGATTTTAAATTTTAAACTTGTGTTTTAACCTTCTTTAAAAGAAAACTGGTGCATGTAAGCGTGCTGATAAATTACTCGTTTCAGTAACGAACACAATATCAAAGTATTGCGGTGAACGCAATGTGCAGGTGACAGTAATTAGCTGCAGATGACAGAAGTACTCTGAATTCATACCAGATGGCGGTTAAGGGTCAGTGGAAAGTAGCAAACCCACCACAAGGAAACTGTTGTAATGTACAATAACTATCAAACTTCCAAGCACTCAAAAACAAATTAGTTATTCTACCACAGGAAGAAAACAACATGGCTATAACATTAAACTGCAATAAACTGGCACAACTGCAGTCACTCCATTCAAATCAGCTTAAATAATTTAACGAGTTCAAGAATGAAATGCAAACATTTTGAAGGAAACGAAGTTACTGCTGCAAATGCAAGAGATAATTAAATGGCAAGATTATATTAATTCAAAGCATACCACTGCGATATTTAACCTATATTTTAAAGTATAGGATTTTGTTGGAGGTTGCAGACCTAGATCATACGAAACAACCCACTTTTATTCATTTTTTTAAAAAGGAAGAGGGCAGTTAGCAGTTTCTTGATTTGAGTGAAATATTCCACCCACTGTTATTTTTAAGGGTGAGAGCATTCAAAAGAAATGGCGTAAAAATTTGTCAGCCGATGCAACTAAAAATACGATCGAAAAGGTTAAAAATGCAATTAAAATAAAAAACATGAGTGAAGATGCAATAATAGTAGAAATCCACCAAGTCTGCACACCAGCTGCAAACGAGCAATAGTTTTCTTCATTACAAGCAATTTGGTCCTAATCTCCAAAGCTATTTACGCATATTTCTTTTAAGTTTAATGCGTAACGGTGGTCAAGACTCAATGCTAGGTGCATTTTTCTATAAATGAGATCAGCTTCACATCGGAGATGCAATCAAGGAAAACATTACACAGAAAAAGGTGTTCTCGCATTATGTCAAACATTAACTGGAAGCATAAATCCTTTTATGGGCTCTGTCACCGACTGATAGGTCAAATGTATTAACTACTTCATATCACCAAAATATGCAGATTGGGAAGCTATTGCGTCAGGTCATTAGCCTGTAATTAATTAACAGAAAAGGCACTGGTTAGAGGTCTACAAGTGACCTCGGCAGCCTTGAGCTGACATTCGTGCAGCTAACTACAAGAATCAAAACCAGCCAAAATTATACATGGGGAAAAAAAAGGTTTTACTTTTGACTACTGTCCACTGACTGTAATTTTCAAACAGAGTGGATTTTTGCCACCCCCAGAGTCACAGATTCTAGCACTCACTCTTACACTTGCATCAGCAAACCATATTAGAACCATTCCCAAGCATGAATTAACAGAGTAAGAGGAGATGACAATAAATGGAGAGTGCGGAAATTTGCTCAAACAGGTGGAGAACACTGCCTTCGCTGTATTTTTTAAATCTGTGTACGAGAAAAGCACAGAGGGATAAAATTGCATGCAAAAAGACTTTGTGCACAATATCACCGTCTTGGCTCAGGCATTCACATCTAAAGTGGCCTTTCAGTGAAATCAACCGAACCACTTGCCTGGGCAATGATTATTAAATGAGAGCGTACTTGTGAAAAAATAGTCTGTGAGGCCGGCAAAATTCAGTTCTTTTTTCTTAAAATTGATATTCAGCAATGTTACTGTGCTGAAATGCAAAATGAATCATCATAGTCAGAGGATATTTACTCAGGTATTGCAAATTGAATTATTCTTTGCAGAGGTTAAATATGGAGGTCTTGAAACTTTAATTGCAAGGTTAAAGGAAGTAGAGCTTGCTGAAGTTCCAAACAGTCCAAGGGATCCCCAAGCTCAAAATTGTGCTTCAAATCTCCAACCGTACTGACTTATTTCGAGGCAAAAAGACTGATGTTGCAATCTCACTATTCCTATTCTCCCCTTGCCTATTGTCATCAGTGTAAATTGGGACAAGAGAAACAAGTTTGTTACATTCCTGAAAACCTACTGCTTTTGGTCTTTATATTGGAGGCAGAATGTACTTGCACTGGAGGCAATACAGCGAAGGTTTACTCGATTGGTTCCTGGGATGAGAGGGTTGTCCATTGATGAGCTGAGTAAATTGGGCCTACACTATCTGTAGTTTAGAAGGATGAGTGGTGATCTCATTGAAACTACAAGGTTTTGAGGGGGCTTGACCAGGTAGGCACAGAAGTTATTTCCCCAGCTGGGGAATCTAAAACACAGGGAGAACAATCATCAGGATCAGGGAATGATCTTTTAGGATTGAGATAAGGAGAAATTTCTTTGTGCAAAGGGCTGAGAATCTTTGGAATTTTCTACCCCAAAGGGTTGCGAATGCTCCATTGTTGAATATATTTAAGGCTGAAATAGACAGACTTTGCCTCTCAAGGAATCAAGGATTATGATTAAGAGGCACCTTGACAGAAATGAATAGGCAAGGAATAGAAGGATATGGACCGCATAGAGGCAAAAGGTCTTCAGTTTAGAAAGGCGTCATGTGTTGGCGCAGGCTTCATGGGCCGAATGGCCTGTTCCTGTGCTGCACTGTTCTTTGTTTCAATTGAAGTCCAAGACATTACAACACCCCCGAAAATCAGCTTTGGTAAGAAGACCAAGGAAAATGCTTACACTTGCAAAATTACTGCAGTTGCATTAGGAATTCAATGAGTGATTTACCAGGGTTCAGGCTTCTAATTACAGGATTTATGTTGGAAAGGCTGGGGTGTTCGTCTTGGAGCAAAGGGAGGTTTGATAGAGGTGACCAAAATTATGACGGGCTTAGATGAAGGACGTATGGAAAAACTTGCCCCATTAGCTGAGGGTACAAGGACTAGGGCACAAAGATCTAAGATTTGGGGCAAGAGGTGCAGGGGAATGAGGGGAAGAAATGTTTTAGACAGTGAGTGGTGCGATCTGGAACTCGCTGCCCTCGAGGGTATGGATGTGGAAGTAATGATGTCAAAAGAATATTGGATGGATGCTTGAAGGAAATAGAACTTGCAGGGCCAAAGGGGACTGAGCAGAGGTGTGGGACTTACTGGATAGCTTTGTGACAAGCCTGCATGGACATGATGGGCCTATTAGACTCCTCCTGTGCTGTGAGTGACTAAACAGCTTCTTTTATTATACATTAAAGTATAAGACAGGATATTTTGACCTATAAAACCTTCTATAAAAATATTTCTAAAAACCCATTTTTTTTAAATCTAATTTTAATTCAGGATTTCTTTAGCCACCTTATCTTTCCCACAGTGACTGCACTGAAGATGAATTATTTCACAACATATGTTACCTCCTCAGATAAATCTTTCACTTCCCATAGGTACCATGCCTCCTGTAATATGTAAGCTGTTGTTCTGAAAAGTCATTGCACAATTGGATACAACTAGATATAAAATTTTCCTCTTTCATATTAAAGATTTCCAGTACTCTTTAATATAGTAAAATGAAATTAAAGAAACACACAAATCTTATCTTTCTGCAAATACCTAAAGACATTCTTACAGCAGATGTAAAGCTTGGCTAATATAACCCTCGAAAGGTTGGATGCATGCACTACCATAACTATTAATAAAATAGGTCATGTTCTTTAAGCACAGTGGTCATACTTTGATGAATGCTCACACTGAAGGATTCCTTTGAAGGATATTGCAATATCAATTTACAGTTGGAGCAATGCTGTTCAATGAACTGGAGTATAGTTATGTAGCACTGCAAGAAACACTGAGCCCATTGCCATTTTGAGATTCATGTTTTGTATTAACAAAACACTTTATCTTGCATTAGTCCGATTAGAATAGAATTCAATAAAATCCCGACAGAGCAGAAGGCGGCCATTCGGCCAATCGAGTCTGCACCGACACTTACCCAGGCCCCATCCCCATAACCACACGTATTTTACCCCGCTAAGCCCCTTAACCTAGAGATATCTTGGGACACTAAGGCACAATTTAGCACGGCCAATGCATCTAACCTGCACATCTTTAGACTGTGGGAGAAAACCGGAGCACCCGAAAAGAAACCCATGCAGACATGGGGAAGAACATGCAAATTCCACACAGTCACCCAAGGCCGGAATTGAACCCAGGTCCTGGCGCAATGAGGCAGCCGTGCTAACTACTGTGCCATAGTGCTGCCCTTATGACGGTTCCAGAATGGGAGGGAGTCGACAGAGAGTTTAGGGATTTAGTTTTTATATGCAAGTGATTTTGTTGAATTGTATACATGTATGGCACATTTGAGCTACCCCAAAATATTTTTTTTTTTGAGATGGCAGCATCACAACTGTATTTAACAAAAAGATGCCAGAACTGTTAAGGTCACTGTTTATTTCTGTCTCCAATCTAGAATTGATACTAACCAAAAAGGGATGGGCTTATTCTTTCAAATAATGATTTAGGCCCCAAATTTTCCACATTTCTTTAGGCTTTGTTTTGTGTACACGCAAGTATACTATTGACTTGTGCCAACAGAATCAAACATAATATTACAAAGGACAAGTGCTCCATCCATGGAGTATGAATGAATGGCGAATCTGGTCCTTTTAACCTTGACAAGGCAAAACTGCTGCTTCCTTTCAGATACAACGGCAACAACTGACAATAAGACTCATCAACTGCGTGCACACTGACAAAATTTGCCATAAAAGCGATAGATTTTCCAACGGACTAAAAACCAGTATGTTGGAGAGCAGCCTGAATTCAAGGGATTCTCAGTGATTTGACCCCGACTTACACAATGGGCTGACAATAATGATTCTTCAAATTACTGAGGCAGGCAACCAATTGTAATTTTGAATTTTAATGGAATTATCTTTTTTGAGAAGGCATGATTTTGATCAAGGTAACCATGTACAAAAATCAAAAATCCTCACCATTATATATGACAGTGAAAACCAAATTAGTCAGACCAACCATCCCAAATTTCACTGAAATGATCTCGCTTTCCAATGCTGAATAAAGTCAAAACATTGCACTTGGTAAAATTTAAAAATTCAATTTCCTGAGCTAACATACAATAAGTTGACTCGATATAACTGCAGGCCAACAAAAGAAAGATAAAAATTGAGAATTTGCATCTTGATGTAGATAGGAAAGCCTTAATTACTGAATACATCTGTTAGATACTGAAAATAGTGGTACATATATAATCCAAGGATCAGACAGATTGCTTTCATACTAGTTTTATGTTAATATTTTTATATTCACATTATTTGCTGGATTAACTTGATGCTAATTTGTTTTTCCATATCCTTTCTAAATAATGCGAAGTTGCTAATGTGAAGCTATCCCACCTAATGACAACAAGCAAACATTCTTATCCATCAGAAAAAGTCAGAAAATATTGGAGCAGTAGAAATTTCCTATTGTGTGAGAAAAGCAAATACGCAGTCCTTGGTCAAAACGGATGTGCTTCTGATAATGAAGACTGGAACAGTTTAGGGGCTGGGTGATGGGGGATGGAAGCCTTTGCACTATTCCAGTTCACTCTGCCACCAACAAAGTAAAGTGACATTTGGTAAGTTTCTAATGTTGATTCAAAAGGGCCATATTAAAGAGACGGAAAGCATATCATAAAAGGTGACAGCTAACAGCAACCAAAAGTGAACCAAACTCCGAAGAAAGGTGGCTGGAAATGGAAGTCACAATCCTTTGATATCTTGAACCCATTTGTACTGTTGCACACCACTAATAAGATGTGAGGATATAAAACTAACCTCAAAGCCGCACATGAACTGAAACTGATGGAAGAGTATTCCTTTTCCTCTATTGACAGGATGCTCAAGACAAAATAATTAATATTAACCATCTCTAGGTACCCGCAGGTGGTGGTGACAGGTCTTCTCCTTCAATCATTGCAGAGGTTGTGCTGATATTGTCTCCACATTGGGAATCTTGATAGCAACAAGGAAAGAATGGTGGTATTAATTAGGTCAGCACAGCATGGAATTGGAAACTGGTGGCCATGGTATCATCTCATGACTTTGCTGGTTTGGTTTTTTCTTGAGATAGAAGTTGCAGGAACTGGGAAGTGCTGAAGTTTGGCAATTGAAGTGCAACCTGTAGATCGTAAATACGGCAATCACAGTGCATCAGTGGTGGAGGGAGGACATTTAATTTAGTTTTGAGAGAGGAAACAGGGAACTATAGACCAGTCAGCCTAACATCAGTAGTAGGAAAGTTACCAGAGTCCATTGTTAAGGATTTCATAGCATTTGGAAAGCAGTGGTATAATCAGACAAAGTCAGCATGGATTTACGGAAGGGAAATCATGCTTGACAAATCTGTTGAAATTCTTTGAGGATGTAGCTAGTAGAGTTGACTGGGGAGATGTGGTATATTTAGACTTCCAGAAAGGTTTTGACAAGATCTCAAATAGCAGATTACTATGTAAAGTTAAAGTGCATGAAATTGCGGGTAGTGACTCGCGATGGATAGAAAGCTGGTTAGCTGACAGGAAGCAAAGAGTTGGCTTAAAAGATATTTTTCTGATTGGCAGTCAGTAACTGGTGGGATTACCCAGGGATCTGTGCTAAGACCCCAACTGTTCACATTATAAATTACTGATTTGGATGAGGGAACTAAATGTATTACAGAACATAGAACAGTACAGCACAGTACAGGCCCTTCGGCCCACGATGTTGTGCCGAGCTTTGTCCGAAACCAAGATCAAGCTATCCCAATCCCTATCATTCTGGTGTGCTCCATGTGCCTATCCAATAACCGCTTGAAAGTTCCTAAAGTGTCCGACTCCACTATCACAGCAGACAGTCCATTCCACACCACACTCCAACCACTCTCTGAGTAAAGAACCTACCTCGGACATCCCTCCTATATCTTCCACCACGATCCTTATAATTATGCCTCCTAGTAACAGCTACATTCACCCGAGGAAATAGTCTCTGAACGTCCATTCTATCTATCCCCCTCATCATCTTATAAACCTCTAATAAGTCGCCTCTCAATCTCCTCAGCTCTAAAGAGAAAAGCCCTAGCTCCCTCAACCTTTCCTCATAAGACCTACCCTCAAAACCAGGCAGCATCCTGATAAATCTCCTTTGCACTCTCTCCAATGCTTCCACATCCTTCTTATAGTGAGGTGACCAGAACTGCACACAATATTCCAAATGTGGTCTCACCAAGGTCCTTAAACTCAAACCCCCCGTTAATAAACGCTAACACACTATAGGCCTTCTTCACGGCTCTATCCACCTGAGTGGCAACTTTCAGAGATCTGTGGATATGAACCCCAAGATCTCTCTGTTCCTCCACATTCCTCAGAATCCTACCGTTCTCCCTGTAATCCGCATTCAAATTTGTCCTACCAAAATGAATCACCTCGCACTTATCAGGGTTAAACTCCATCTGCCATTTTTCAGCCCAGCTCTGCATCCTATCAATGTCTCTTTGCAGCCTACAACAGCCCTCCACCTCATCCACTACTCCACCAATCTTCGTGTCACCAGCAAATTTACTGATCTATCCTTCAGCCCCCTCCTCGAAGCCATTGATAAAAATCACAAAAAGCAGAGGACCCAGCACTGGTCCCTGTGGTACACCGCTGGTAACTGGTCTCCAGTCTGAAAATTTTCCATCCACCATCACCCTCTGTCTTCTATGAGATATGACGTGGAGATGCCGGCGTTGGACTGGGGTGAACACCGTAAGAAGTCTCACAACACCAGGTTAAAGTCCAACAGGTTTATTTGGTAGCAAATACCATAAGCTTTCGGAGCGCTGCTCCTTCGTCAGATGGAGTGGAAATGTGCTCTCAAACAGTGCACAGACACAAAATCAAGTTACAGAATACTGATTAGAATGCGAATCCCTACAGCCAGCCAGGTCTTAAAGGTACAGACAATGTGGGTGGAGGGAGCATTAAACACAGGTTAAAGAGATGTGTATTGTCTCCAGACAGAGCAGCTCGTGAGATTCTGCAAGTCCCGGGGGCAAGCTGTGGGGGTTACTGATAATGTGACATAAATCCAACATCCCGGTTTAGGCCGTCCTCATGTGTGTGGAACTTGGCTATCAGTTTCTGCTCAGCGACTCTGCGCTGTCGTGTGTCATGAAGGCTGCCTTGGAGAACGCTTACCTGAAGATCCAAGGCTGAATGCCTGTGACTGCTGAAGTGCTCCCCCACAGGAAGAGAACAGTCTTGCCTGGTGATTGTCGAGCGGTGTTCATTCATCCGTTGTTGTGGCGTCTGCATGGTTTCCCCAATGTACCATGCCTCGGGACATCCTTTCCTGCAGCGTATCAGGTAGACAACGTTGGCCGAGTTGCAAGAGTAGGTACCATGTACCTGGTAGATGGTGTTCTTACGTGAGACGATGGCATCCGTGTCGATGATCCGGCACGTCTTGCAGAGGTTGTTGTGGCAGGGTTGTGTGGTGTCGTGGTCACTGTTCTCCTGAAGGCTGGGTAGTTTGCTGCGGACAATGGTCTGTTTGAGGTTGCATGGTTGTTTGAAGGCAAGAAGTGGGGGTGTGGGGATGGCCTTGGCGAGATGTTCGTCTTCATCAATGACATGTTGAAGGCTCCGGAGGAGATGCCGTAGCTTCTCCGCTCCGGGGAAGTACTGGACGATGAAGGGTACTCTGTCCACCGTGTCCCGTGTTTGTCTTCTGAGGAGGTCGGTGCGGTTTTTCGCTGTGGCGCGTCGGAACTGTTGATCGATGAGTCGAGTGCCATATCCTGTTCTGATGAGGGCATCTTTCAGCGTCAGGAGGTGTCTGTTGCGATTCTCCTCATCCGAGCAGATCCTGTGTATTCGGAGGGCTTGTCCGTAGGGGATGGCTTCTTTAACGTGTTTAGGGTGAAAGCTGGAGAAGTGGAGTATCATGAGGTTATCCGTGGGCTTGCGGTACAGTGAGGTGCTGAGGTGACCGTCCTTAATGGAGATGCGTGTGTCCAAGAATGCAACCGATTCCGGAGAGTAGTCCATGGTGAGTCTGATGGTGGGATGGAACTTGTTGATGTCATCATATAGTTTTTTCAGTGATTGCTCACCATGACTCCAAAGGAAGAAAATATCATCGATGTATCGAGTGTATAGCATCGGTTGACGGTCGTGTGCAGTGAAGAAGTCTTGCTCGAACCTGTGCATGAAGATGTTGGCATATTGAGGTGCGAATTTGGTCCCCATGGCTGTTCCGTGTGTCTGGATGAAGAACTGGTTGTTGAAGGTGAAGACATTGTGGTCCAGGATGAAGCGGATGAGTTGTAAAATTGCATCTGGAAACTGGCAGTTGACGGCATTGAGTACTGAGATCGTTGCAGCAATGCCATCATCGTGGGGGATGCTGGTATAGAGTGCCGAGACATCCATTGTGACAAGGAGTGCTCCTGGTTCAATTGCTCCATGTGCGCTCCGAATACACAGAAACTCAGCGCACATGGAGCAGTTGAACCAGGAGCACTCCTCGTCACAATGGATGTCCCGGCACTCTACACCAGCATCCCCCACGATAATGGCATTGCTGCAACGGCCTCAGTACTCAATGCCGTCAACTGCCAGTTTCCAGATGCAATTTTACAACTCATTTGTCCTACCAAAATGAATCACCTCGCACTTATCAGGGTTAAACTCCATCTGCCATTTTTCGGCCCAGCTCTGCATCCTATCAATGTCTCTTTGCAGCCTACAACAGCCCTCCACTTCATCCAAAAAGCAGAGGACCCAGCACTGATCCCTGTGGTACACCGCTGGTAACTGGTCTCCAGTCTGAAAATTTTCCATCCACCATCACCCTCTGTCTTCTATGAGATAGCCAGTTACTTATCCAATCGGCCAAATTTCCCTCTATCCCACACCTCCTTCCTTTCTTCATGAGCCGACCATGGGCGACCTTATCAAAATCCACCATAGGAGACCTTACTTAAATAGACCTTACTAAAATCCATGTATATGACATCAACTGCTCTACCTTCATCTACACACTTAGTTACCTCCTCAAAGAATTCAATCAAATTTGTGAAGCCAAACTTACCCTTCACAAATCCACGTTGACTATCCCGGATTAAGCTACATCTTTCCAAATGGTCATAAATCTTATCCCTCAGGACCTTTTCCATTAACTTACCGACCACCGAAGAAAGACTAACCGGCCTATAATTACCAGGGTCATTCCTATTTCCTTTCTTGAACAGAGGAACAACATATCTCCAAATCTGCAGATGATACAAAGTTGGGTGGCAGGGTGAGCTGTGAGGAGAATGCAGAGATGCTTCAGAGTGATTTGGACAGGCTGAGTGAGTGGGCATATGCATGGCAGATGCAGTATAATGTAGATAAATGTGAGGTTATCCATTGCAGTAGCAAAAACAGAAAGGTAGATTATCTGAATGGGTGTAAGTTGAGAGACCTTGGTGTCCTCATGCATCAGATGCTAAAAGCATGCACACAGGTACAGCAGCCCGTAAAGAAGGCAGTTGGCCTTCACAGCAGGAGGATTTGAATTTAGGAATAAGGATGTGTTACTACAATATAGGGCATTGGGGAGGCCACTACTGGAGTAGTGTGCTCATTTTTGGTGTCCGTAATTGAGGTAGGATGTTCTTGCTATCGAGGGAATGCAGTCAAGGTTTACCAGGCTGATTCCTGGGATGGCAGGACCATCATGAGGAGAGACTAAATCGGTTAGAATTATATTCATTGGAGTTTAGAAGAAGAGCGAGAGGGGATCTCATAGAAACTTATAAAATTCTCACAGGATGAGAAAGGATAGATTTATAATGAATGTTCCAGATGGTGGGGGAACTAGGGATGGCAGCTTGGGGATAAGGAGTAAACCTTTTAGGACTGAGGTGAGGAGAAATCTCTTCACCCAGAGAGTGGTGAATCTGTAGAATTCACTACCACAGAAAGTAGTTGAGGCCAAAATGTTGTGCGATTTCAAGACGACGTTATGTTGCGTGATTTCAAGAAGACATTATAAAAAGCTCTTGGGGCTAAAGCGATCAAGGATCATGGTTTGGTCGGAGGGCTACATTACAGGGGCCAATAATGTAGACCCTTATCTTTGGATTGCTTGAAGCTCCTTCAGTATTGTTGTATTCATCAGAGGATGCAGCAGGGGGAGCAATGGGTATTAAATCAGTCCTGAATTAAGCTTTCTGAATATTGGAGGGTTGTTTTGAAACATCAGCAATTGAGCTATTTTTTTTGCAGAGCATTTATTTTTATTTATTCAAGGGCATCACTGGCTAGGCCAGTATTCATTACCCGTCCCTAATTGCCTTCAAGAAGATTGTGGTGAGCTGCCTTCTTGAACCACTGCAGTGCTAATGCTGTAGGTACACCCACAACATTGTTAGGAAGGGAGTTCCAGGATTTTGATCCAGTGACAACGAAGGAATGGTGATATAGCCATTGGTGAGTGATAAGGAACTGAACTTCCAGGTGATGGAGTTCCCACTGGTCTGCTGACGTTGTCCTTCTAAATAGTTTTTGGTCGTGGGTTTAGAAGATGCTGTTCAAGTCCTTGTAGTGCATCTTGCAGATATTACATGCTGCTGCTACTGTGCGTTGGTGGTGGAGTGAATGTTTGTGGAAATGGGCTGCTTTGTCCTGGATGTTGTTGAGTTTCTTGTGTTCATGCAGCTGTACGCATCCAGGCAAGCGGAGAGTATTCCACTACAATGTTGATTTGTGCCTTCTAGACTGTGGACAGGCTTTGAGTCAGGTGATGAGTTACTCACCGCAGAAGTCCGAGCCTTGGAATTGCTCTTGTAGCCACAGTATTTGTATGGCTTGTCCAATTCAATTTCTGGTCAATGGTAACGCCCAGGATGTTAGTACTATGGGATTCAGTGAGGTGATGCCATTGAATATCATAGATTCTTTCTTGTTGGAGATGGTCATTGCCTGACACTTGTGTGGCATGAATGTTATTTGCCACTTGTCAGCTCAAGCTTGGATATTGTTCATGTCTTGCTGCCTTTGGACATGAACTGCTTCAATATCTGAGTCGTTGTGAATGGTGAACCATCCTCACCTTGATGAAAGTAAGGTCACTGATGAAGCAGCTGAAGATGGTTGGGCCTACGATACTCCCATGAGGAACTTCTGCTGTGATGTCTTAGAACTGAGCTGATTGATCGCCAACCACCACAATATCTAACTTTATGCTGAGTCTGACTTCAAGCAATGGAGAATTTTCCTCAATTCCCAATGACTCCAGTTTTGCTAGGGCTCCTTGATGCCACACTTGGCCAAATGTGATGTTGATATTAAGGGCGGCAACTTGCATCTCACCTCTGGAGTTCAATTCTTTTGTCCAGGTTTGAACCAAGGCTGTAATGAGGTCAAGAGCTGACTGGCCCTGGTGGAACCCAAACTGAGAATCAGTGAGTACGTTATTACTAAGAAGTGCCGTTTGATTGCATGCTGATGACCACTTCCATCACTTGACTGATGATCGAGAGTGGACTTATGGGGCTGTAATTGGCTGGGTTGGATTTGGCCTGCTTTTTGTGTTAAGACATACATGGACAATTTTCCACATTGCTGGGCAGATGCCAGTGTTGTAGCTTCACTGGAACAGCTTGGCTAGGGATGTCGCTTGTTCTGGAGCATAAGACTTCAGGACTATTGCGGGAATATTGTCAGGACCCATAGCCTTTGCAGTATCCAGTGCCATCGGCATTTTCTCTTGAGCATTCTGCCTCTGCCCTCCTCTTGTAGCCATGTCCTTACATGGTTGGTCCAGATAAGCTTCAGTCCTATGATAAGGAAGGCACAGTGAAGGGCAGGGAGAGGTGTTTTGGCTTTCTCTCGTTAGAAATGTTCATTGCTTGGCACTAATGTGACATGTTAATTGCCACATAGCAGCTGAAGCCTAGATGTTGATTTGATTTATTATGGTCACACGTAATTAGTATACAGTTAAAAGTATTGTTTCTTGCGCGCTATTCAGACAAAGCATATCGTACAGAGAAGGAAAAGAGAGGGTGCAGAATGTAGTGTTGCAGTCAAAGCTGGGGTGTAGAGAAAGATCAGCTTAATATGAGGGAGGTCTATTCAAAAGTCTGTTGGCAGCAGGGAAGAAGCTGTTCTTGAGTAGGTTGGTACGTGATCTCAGACTTTTGTATCTTTTTCCCGATGGAAGAAGGTGGAAGAATGTCCGGGGTGTGTGGGATCCTTAATTATGCTGGCTGCATTCCTGAGGCAGCGGAAAGTGTAGACAGAGTCAATGGATGAGAGGCTGGTTTGCATGAGGGACTGGGTTTTGTTCACCACTCTTTATAGTTTCTTGCGGTCTTGGTCAGAGCAGAAGCCATACCAAGCTGTGATGCATCCGGAAAGCATACTTTCTATGGTGCATCTGTAAAGGTTAATAGAACATAGAACATTACAGCGCAGTACAGGCCCTTCGGCCCTCGATGTTGCGCCGACCAGTGGTACCAATCTAAAGCCCCTCTAATCTACACTATTCCAATATCATCCATATGTTTAATAGAACATAGAACATAGGTTGGAGAGAGTTGGACTGGTAATGCCAAATTTCCTTAGCCACCTGAGAATATTGAAGGGTATAAATTGTTGGTTGAAGGATCAAAACCAGAATTCGCCGATTTAAGGTGACTGGCAAAAAAAACAATGTAAGAGTTTTAACAACACCAGGTTAAAGTCCAACAGGTTTATTTGGTAACAAATGCCATTAGCTTTCGGAGCGCTGCTCCTTCGTCAGATGGAGTGGATATCTGCTCATAAACAAGGCATACAGAGACACAAGTTATAGAATACTGATTAGAATGTGAATCCTTACAGCTAATCAAGTCTTAAAGATACAGACAATGTGAGTGGAGAGAGCATTAGGCACAGGTTAAAGAAATGTGTATGGTCTCCAGACAGGACAGCCAGTGAGATTCTGCAGGTCCAGGCAAGCTGTGGGGGTTACCGATAGTGTGACATGAACCCAAAATCCCGGTTGAGGCCGTCCTCATGTGTGCGGAACTTGGCTATCAGTTTCTGCTCAGCGACTCTGCGCTGTTGTGTGTCGTGAAGCTGCCTTGGAGAACGCTTAACTATGAGAACTGTGTTTACCCCAGTCCAACGCCGGCATCTCCACATCAAAAAAAAAATGGCAACATGAGGAAAAACTGAGTCGTCAGGATCTGGAATTCATTGCCCAAGGTTGTGGTGGAAGCAGATTCAATGATGACCCTTAAAAGAGAATAGGATAATTATCTGACAAGAACAGATTTGCAGAGAGTGGGACTAGTTGAGCTCCTCTTGCAGTGGATGCCTTGGACATGAGGTAAATGGCCTCCCTTTTGTGCTATACCCATTCTACAGGAGAAGATGGATGCGATAGCACTGGAAAGGGTGCAGAGGAGATGCACCAGGATGTTGCCTGGGTTGGAGAGTTTTAGTTATGAAGAGATATTGCATAGACTGGGGTTGTTTTCCTTGGAGCAGAGGAAACTGAGGGAGGACATAATTGAGGTGTACAAAATCGAGGAGCATAGTTAAGAGTAGACAGAAAGAAACTTTTCCCCTTGGAGGAGAGATCAATAACCAGGTAAGGGGCAGGAGGTTTAGGGGGTGGATGAGGGGAAAACCCTTTTCACCAAGCGGACGGTGGGAGTCTGGAACTCCCTGCCTGAAAGGGTGATGGAAACTTTTAAGTATTTAGATGTGCACTTGATGCCTAGACATACAAAGCTATGGGCCAAAGGCTGGAAAATGAGATTAGAATAGTTAGGTGGTTGTTTTTGACCAGCACAGATGCGATGGACCGAAGGGCCTTTGCTGTGCTATACACCTCTATTACTCTATTCTGTAATTCCATTTGTCATCTAACCCAATACTGCGTGCAGCTCAGTGTTAAGTTTTGAGAACACTGCTGCGAAGTACCCAGGGACGTTTAAGTGCATTAAAGACGCAATATAAACTGCAAGCTGTTATTCTTATGGTTCTGGATGACCCATGATGAGCGACGTGTTCCCAACTCTTCAATAACGTCAATCTCACTTGGAGATGCTCAAGTATGGTCCAGTGACTATGCTGCCTTCTATCCCATTGGAGCCTGTGTGACTTTTGTGTCGCAACCTCCCATGGGAGATAGTGTTAGAAATTCAGCTGTATGCGGGTAGTGGAAAAGACCTCATAGCACCATGGAGTAGGCGGCTATGTTATTCTGTTGTACTGCCTACCTTTCTATTTATATCAAGGTAACTCAATTTTTTTTTTTAATGTATACAGATGTCACGTAAAATTTTTAATTAATTTTCCTCATTCAGTAACCATACTAACAGCAATGAGAATGTTACCATGAAGGCAAGTTGAAAATACAATACTCAAAAGAAGAGGATAATTTCTTGTAGTTCTAATTGAACATGATGCATAACCCTATCCTATATAATAGCCCTCAAGTTAACGACATTTCTATTTTGTGATTTACTTAACTTATTTTCTTACTACATGGTTAGCACACTGTCAGAGACAACACACAATAAATGCTGAATTTTGCTGTCTGCTGGACATAAGATAACAAATGTCCTGTAGGAGGCAGTCAGGATTTGTTAATAAACTCTAATCGTTCTTTTTTGTTAAAACAAATTCAGCAGTTAAGGTATGTAGCAATTTTAGTAAAATGAACAGTGCTATAACACCACACTGTAGTAGATACTATGGGTCTTGTCAAAACACATTAAATATAATTAAATATTCAACAAAAGCATGTTATTGCTAAAAACAAACGGTCAAAAAAAAACAAGACAACACGTACACATCAAATCCATATACAGGATTAGCCAGCTGCTTGTAAAATGTCACACTGCATAGTTTAAAAAAAAAATCTATCCCTGTTGGTTAATTAAAGTCTGAAATTGACCTTTACCAGTGGTTAAGTACAACTTTATCTAACAAGTTGAAGTTTAAGAAATTTCAGTAAATTCAATAGCAACTATGTTTTTTTTTTAAAATGTGAAAATCTGCAACTGTGCAATAAAAAAGCGATAAATATATAAACACGATTCAGCAAATGCACACAGATAGCCCTTCCAGTTACAAGAGAATCAAGGATCGACATCAAATCTTTTTAAAATTATCTTTCTCAAAGGTATTTTTAATTGAGTATTTTTAACACAATCACTTGTGTATTATTTTAAAAAGATTAACAATGCTTTTTCTTAAGAACAGTGATAGCCGCCAGCAGTTTACATAATTATATACCACATACACATTTATTTCAAGCGTGCTGCCAGATTTGTGCCTCCAAATTCAACACTCAACTACAGAAACTTCTATTTTATTAAATTTTAATTCCTGCCTTCCAGGACTGCTAGCCACTAAATCAGTAAAACATTGGACACATTTGTTTAAAAAAACTGCAAGGGAATAGCTTTTACTTTAGGTTTCGGTTTCCTTGTCATGTAACCATTAATGCATGTGCAAAGTCACCAGGAAGAATTCAATTGTGACTGACTGCTCTGACGAACAGCAATGTAAATGCCCTCATACAAAATTAAAAAGATAGGGAATTGCAAAAGAGTACGTCAAGTTGTTATACCAGGGTGGATATATCAAGGCAACAGTGTGAGATTAAGCCAGTCTGTTCGCAGCCTTGCTGTCACATTAGATCCAGAGATGGGCTTCTGGCTTCATATCTGTGCCATTACCAAGGCCGCCACTTTCCATCCAAGTCACATTGCCCGACTTGGCCCACCTCAGTTAAATCTGCTGCTGAAACCCTCATTCGTGCCTTTGTTACCTCTCGGCTCAACTATTCACTCCTGATTGGTCTCCCATATTCGCCCCTCCGTAAGCTTGAGATCATCCAAAATCCTGGTGCCTATTTCTTAAGTTGCAGATTGTCCCATTCCCCTATCACCTCTGTATTTGTAGTCATCAACTCCCAATGAAGCAACATCTTGGCTTTAAAATTCTCATATCCCCCCCCCCCCCCCCCCCCAAAGACCTTGTCCCTCCCTACCTCTATAATCTCTTCCAGCCCATAACCGTATTCTGTGCCCCTCTAATTCTGGCCTCTTTTCCATTTCCAATTATAATTGCACCACTATTGGTGCCCATGCCTTCAACTGCCGAAGCTTTGGAATTCCCTCCATACACATCTCCCATCTTTCTAATTCACTCTTCTTTAATACGCTCTTTCAAACCTTTCTTTTTGACCAAGCTTTTGGTTATCTGACCTAATATCCCCTTATGTGGCTTGATGCCATACTTGGTTTGATAATGCTTCCATGAAGCACCTTGGGGAATTTTACTATGTTAAAGCTACGATGCAAGTTGGAATTGTTGGCTGTTAGGTTTTTGCAGAAGATTCCCACTCCAATATCTTCCATACTTTATACGCAAGTGACTCTCCAGTGATAACTTAGCAAAAGACTAATCAAATGTACCCAAGTGTGAAAAAGACTGCCAATTTATATGTCATTTTTAAAACTATTTGAATTAAATACCTTTGATAATTAGTCAGAAAATCTGATGCCGTATCATAAGTGGCAATACAATACATGGAAAAATGAAGATGTTAATTGTACTGTTTTTTTGCAGCAATGCAGTTTTTGCATGAGAACTGTAGGGCAGTACGGTGGCACAGGTTAGAACTGCTGCCTCACAGCGCCAGGGAACCAGGTTCAATTCCCGGCTTGGGTCACTGTCTGTGCGGAGTCTGCACATTCTCCCCGTGTCTGCATGGGTTTCCTCTGGGTACTCCGGTTTCCTCCCACAGTCCAAAAGACGTGGTTAGGTGCATTGGCCATGCTAAATTCTCCCTCAGTGTACACCATCAGGTACCGGAGTGTGGTGACTAGGGGATTTTCACAGTAACTTCACTGCAGTGTGTTAATGTAAGCCTACTTGCAACTAATAACTAAAATAAACTGCTCCACTATAAGCACTATCGCTCAAATGGATTTTTCAAAAAAATTTTGATGTTGTTACACATCTCTTAATCCACAAGTTTAAAGCAGTTATATTAATTTTGATATAGTGTCTTGTGGAATAGATCACCTGGAATAATTAACCAGCTAAATTCTGAAACAACTTGACCACTGAATGCGGAAACTCTATACTAGAAAAGAGCAGATTTATCCTCCAACGCAAGAAAAAATGGTCTGGGTAGGTGAAGATTCATGAGCAGCACTCTATAAATGCATTTAAGTATACAAATATGTACAGAACTCTGGAACAGAGAGGAGCGAAAACAAGCAGTTTAACTTCACACTGGCAGTAGCAACAACAAAAAAAAATCAAAAAATCATAACATTGTCATAACTACACTACCAGGGTATCAATATTTGAAAATCAACTTAATTCTGATAAAAGTTAGATCAAAAGTGCATCGAGTAGGAATTCTGGATGCTAGGATCTGTTGGTTTTCACGCTCGATGCTAAAGCTGCAGAGTTAATCCTCTGATGACTACTGCGGAAACCGACACCAAATATTAAATCTACAGCTTGGTGGATTTTAAGTTGAATGCTTCAGTTTACTTTTTCTAAATGAAAAATACAAATTGATAAATTCTCTTCCGTCATTTCAGTGTGCTCATGGCCGAGACCATAGGATAATGAAATATTTTATGGAATCCAGGAAGAGAACTCAACATTCTCAAGGCTAATACGATGGCATTGACAAGAACCTAGGCTCCTGTGCGAGTAAAATCAGTGTCAGTGTCACTTTAAAGCAAGTACAGTGCAGGATTAAATCACCAACAGCCACAATTCAATAAGCATTTTTAATATTGCAACACTTGCAATTCACCACAACTATCATTTTTTAATTGATGTAAATACTTATTGTTTCTGAACAGTGACCTACTGTTAGGGCTAATCTCAGTAAGGACATTACCGAGCATTGAGTGGTCAGCATGCTTGAATAATAATGCTCACTTTATTCTACACTGTATGTGGTAACGTCTGATGTAACAGCTAAAATTCTGCTGCTGCCTAGCAAAGCTTATGTAGGGTTTACCAGGAGTAGCACTTTGCTAATTGGCACAAACAGCTTTATTTTAAAAAGCAGCATGCACTCTAAATATATTATAATGTTACTCGTGGATTATTTTAACTTCATGCCACAATTATACTTGTTAAAAATAATGACCATACAGATCCTTATAATGCAAGGCAAATTCTGAAGGAAATTGATATTGTTCAGAGCTAACAATGCTAGTCTGAAGGGAAGCATAATGATACATCCCATTATTATTCACACAATGACTCAGAGCACCTACCTCTGTGGCAGAGACAGTTGAAAGCATCTTTTTATTAGAAAAACAAATCAATATGCTCCAGGGCTTACAATAACTGCTGCAGGCAATTTGTATTATCACTCCTTTCACAGGGATCCACGCTTAGAATAACTTATGACAATTAATACTATGAAACAACTGATTGTCACAAGTGATGAGTTGTAGTGCCTTTTTTGATAAGCTCAATCAAGTGAATTTCCATCAAGTATGCTACTTGTGGATAAATACAATTGCATTAGATGTGATAAAATATAGCCTTTTAAGTGTGGGTGCTAGCGTCATTCATAAAATATTAACTGCAATCACGATCTCTAACTTATTTCCTGAAAACGCACAAAGTAATGAATATCGAGAAGCTTCTGAAAAGGAACAGATTTTAGGTTCCCCCAGTCTGGCTTTGGGGTTTCAAGTTACCACACAAGGCTGCACAGAATGTTTTTCTTAAGATAAAACAGGATTGTAGCACTTTATATTAAGCAAAGAAAGGAACACTTGCACCTTTTTTAATGTAGAGAAGAGCATGTCAGTACAATAACAGGCAACTACCCAAACAATAAATGAAAACAA